>NC_041708.1:31776419-32982669 GCF_900700375.1 Denticeps clupeoides
CGAGTGCTGCTGAAGTCTTTGTGAGAACGTTTTTCTGCCATTCTTAGCCCCGATTCCCCAAAGTTTGATGCTACACCTGCAGCAGCCTGCCTAATGGATCCAAGTGTTTCACTGGTTCTTCAAACACCAGCCACAGTGCCACTGAGGGGTCTTTTGTGCAAAACCTGGCTGCTGCTCAGAATAACCTATCTACTGCTTCTCAGGATGATGTTGCCACTGCAAGGGCCAGTCAATCTCCAGCAAGTTCCCCTCCTACTGTCCTACACAAATACCACTTTCTTGCATCCAGGATGGAGGTCAACGTGTCACTGACAAATCAGCCTGATGTGACCAATAGTCTGGTGACTGAAATAAATAAGTATGTTGATGATGTCAAACATGGTGTCTTTAATGAGACACCCCTGCAATTCTGGAGGTCAAGAACGGCTGTCTTAAAAAAAAAAAACAAAAAAAACTTTAACTAATGAAAACTAAACTAAAACTAAGCAATTTCAAAATATCAAAACTAATAAAAACTAGTAAATCTGCCTCTAAAAACTAATTAAAACTAACTGAATTTGAAAACAAAAATTCAAAACGAAATAAAAACTAAAACTAATGAAAAATCCAAAACTATTATAACTGTGGTCCCAGATCCGTGATATTCTGTGCTTTTGTCTTGCGTGAGGTCCCTCGCCTGTGTCTTTGTCGGGTTGCGACACTTCCCAAGTCAAGGGCCGGCAAATGGCTTGAGGTGTCGCGACGAGACTACCAATTTCTGAATGGTCTGTGGCAACTTCCTGGGAGTGAAATGTATGAAAGAATTTTCGCTTGTGGTCTAAAGAGTCTTTCTGCCATGTAACATCAGATGAGTGAGGGTTTTTAATATCATGCTTGTGCAAAGTTTTTTACAGATCACTCTTCTCCTTCGTTCCTGACATCTTTGGAATAGTAAAAAGCCATGATTAACATATTCGTACCTGAATTATGAAAACCACAGCATTTTGCTTTAGACGTAGCATGAATGTCTATGATCTCATCCTTTGTTTGTGGTAGGATTGTGTTGGATTGCAATCACTTCTCATTGTTGTGAACCTCATGCAGGTGTGGTTCAAGACTGCAACAAATTCAGAAGGTGGCAGTAATATGTTGGCTCGCTCTGACTCCAGATCGGATGAAGACTCTCAGCTTGTGTGCTCCACAGCTGTGACATTAGCCCAAGCAACCGCAACGTTCGGCCCACCAAAATGAAATCCAGATGCAGCAGGCTGGACGATATCCAGCTCTCAGAAGGAACAGAACATCATCCTGGAGTTCACAGTGGGTCAGCTAGCTTTCACTTTCACTCAATCAGAGCTCAGTGTTCTGGAATGAATGGACAGTTTTGAGTGGCTGCATATAAATTCATTTCCAGGATGTTTGGAAGATGCATGTCATCATGGGTCAACCACTGAGGCTAAATGCCTCCCTTCTAAGATGCCACTCACTTTAAAATGCATCAGTGTAATTTTGTCTCAATTCTACAAAAACCATGCTATGGGAAGAAGTACAGTAAACATACAGTAAAGTCTGCTGTTTGTGGTATGTGAATATGAATACAAACATTACAAAACGAAAGCATTTTGGCAGCCTGTTCATCTCTTTAAAATGTCATTAGGGAAATGAAGGGAAAGCAAAAATATTCATAAGAGATATTTACAGCACTTAGAAAGGACCCTGTCACGTCCATGCGGGCATGACGCGGCGGGTGAACGTAGAGGAGGACGTGGAGTGACGAGGAATGACGAGGAATGGAGGACGCTTTCACCTGACATCACGGAACAGGGGTTTAATGGTGAATCACAAGACAGGGGAGACATCCGAGACGTAGACACTGGTGAACACGGAACATAACTTCAAAGACCTGACCGCGGACAGAAACGAACAGGGCAGCTTTATACAATTAACACAGGTGAAAACGATTAGGGAACATTACACAGGACAACAATGAAACTCCGGTCCGGATCCTGATCCTGACCCGGATCGGAGTAACCCCCATTTCGGACCGGATCCTGACAGAATCCCCCCTTTTATGGCACGACACCTGGCGGGCCAAATGGAGCAGTCCATGAAGGAGGGGGGAAAAGTCCATACACAGTCTGAATGGTTCGAGTGGACAGGAGGAATCGAACGGAATCGATTCGAGTGAACCAGGATAGAAAAGATGAGCAGAGATGAATGAGTAATGACTGAATGAATGAATGGTCCAGTATTTCAGATGGACGAGCGGCGGATGTCCAGCGCAGACGGCTTCGGGCCAGTGTGGTACCGGCACCTCGTCCGCCGTCCGCATGCGTCCGCCGCTCCCTGTCAGTCTCCGGCTCGCCCCGCTGAATGGCCGCTCCTCACCTTCAACGCCGCCAGACATGGGACTGAGAGGCAGGGGTCGGGACCCTGCTGAAAATGAAGCCATGGAAGGCCAGGGACAAGGAAACTGGCGGCGTCCTCCCGGCGAGTCGCGGCTCCTCCGATCAGCGGGGCTGCGTCAGGTGGCGTCCAAATGTCGGTCAGGTCTTTCTGTCACGTCCATGCGGGCATGACGCGGCGGGTGAACGTAGAGGAGGACGTGGAGTGACGAGGAATGACGAGGAATGGAGGACGCTTTCACCTGACATCACGGAACAGGGGTTTAATGGTGAATCACAAGACAGGGGAGACATCCGAGACGTAGACACTGGTGAACACGGAACATAACTTCAAAGACCTGACCGCGGACAGAAACGAACAGGGCAGCTTTATACAATTAACACAGGTGAAAACGATTAGGGAACATTACACAGGACAACAATGAAACTCCGGTCCGGATCCTGATCCTGACCCGGATCGGAGTAACCCCCATTTCGGACCGGATCCTGACAGACCCTTATACAGAGCATTTTACATATTGTCATATAGTCCATAAAATGTCAACCATACACATCAATACTGTATACAATACGTAGTTGGTTATTCTTTTTTCTATATTCTCCTTTTTCTTTTCTTTCTTTTATTTTATTTCTTTGTTTATTTAGCTAGTTATCTATTTATTTATGTGAGGGATGTTTCAATGTACAAAACCCTGACCCACCCCCAAATCCACCAGTGCTTGATTGTTTAGCTGTGATTTCTGCTTTAATAACTGCTTATATGTATTATATTATATATGTATTGTAGTCTGTAGAAAAAAAAACGCTCCCGGATAGTATGCTGATAACGGAGAAGTAACCATGGATACAGTAGTAAAGGTTTGAGAAGAATGGTGAAACAATGTGAGTGCAAGGTTTATTGTACTAAACAAGGCCAATCCAATCAGCACTGTGCGCACTACAAACAGCAATATGTTTATTTGCACCACGGTAAACACAGGCAGTAAGTGCAATAAACCATGTCCCTAAAAACATGGGTATAGCCTGATAAGACTTATGCACACCCTTGTTTTCCTACTGTCACCATGTGCCCAAGTGAAATATACACACCAACCATTCAACATATATTATTTACGTACCTGAATTTCATACATTTTGGAAACTGATAAATTCAACATGAATTGGATGAATTCTACATCGTAGCATATACAATGGAATACCTTAAGTTCCACAAACTGAAAGTCTTGCCATATCTCAAAAGTACAGTGCATGCACAGATGGTTCAAGAATATAGCTAAATCAGAAGCAAGTATGGAAATCCTCCAAGTAGGAATGAAAAATGTTTTTATCTGCCTACAAAACAGTTTACAATCTGTGATACCAAGGGGAGTTCTTATTAAATATTGGTCATGTGACAGACATTTTCCAGATTGTTTTGTATGTTTTACCTATAAATTATATTAATGAAACGTAATGTTGTTTGAAATATTGTGTCATATATACTGTTATGCCTGCGGATCTGTTCAGCATGCCACTGTGTTCATTTGATCAATTAATGATTGATTCATATCTCATAATCACCCATGTCTAGCGGTTAAGGAAGCGGCCCTGTAATCAGAAGGTTGCCGGTTCGAATCCCGAGCCGGCAAGGTGCCACTGAGGTGCCACTGAACAAAGCACACACTGCTCCCCGGGCGCCTGTCATGGCTGCCCACTGCTCATTCAGGGTGATGGGTTAAATGCAGAGGACAAATTTCACTGTGTGCACCGTGTGCTGTGCTGCTGTGTATCACATGTGACAATCACTTCACTTTATTATTAAATTAGCATGGTACAATTGATTATGTATTCCAATGCGGCCTTGAGTGTGAGGGGAAATCTACGTACGACACAAACAAAAGCAAAGCCTTCGGTTCAACAGTCCGCCTGTTAAGTGATCCGTCCTTCCACATGTGGTTGAGCAGGGCTAAGCCGGGTTGAAGCTCAGTGGAGCCCTGCTCCCATGTAACTGAGATCCACTGGAACCCAAGGGACCAACTCAGCAACCCTCTCAGGAGCGCTAAATATGTGCTAATAACCATGTGACACTAAAATGCTAATGACCCAAAAGTCCACAGTGACCTGAGATGTACGAAGGACGGCCAGGCTCCACACATGGCTCTGGGCACTACAAGAGACGGCGTGAACAACGGTCCCTTCCCACAGGAGCAAAGCGAAGAGTGAAACAGAATCCTGTCAATTCTGCCACCTGTCAGCGCTTCACCATAATAATACCACACGCTTAGTTTCCTCTGCAGCAGCTGCTGGACGACAACAACAAGCGAAGCACTGATCATGACCTGCGGCGTTGAAACTCATCGCAAACCAAAACCAAAAATGCATTCAAAAACGAAAAATATCCCGATTAACTATTGATCCACATTTCAGCATGTCGCTGATATGCAGCTGGTACGGCTACATAAGATTTACTTCTTCACACAGAAAAATGTCTTTAATCTGTGAATGTCCTTTTCATAAAATGCATTAAATAATCTCACACCACTTTTTTTTTTAGTTAATCTGAATGTAATTCAAAAGTTACCCCAAAGAATAATAGCTTAATCTGTAGACTGTATGCTGCCTGCAAAATGGCAATAACCTCTCATATCACTGCTTGGCACAGCGCACAGCATCACTACAAAAACAGGAGAAGGGAGAATGTAAGGTGATACACAGTGACCCAAATATTCAATTCTACATTAAATGCTCATTAATTCATGCAAGGCTCCATCCATCCAGAACTGAATCGCTTTGTTATAAAACGTCACATGGCTGCCTCGTTAGAATTTGCATCTTTGCACATACATGCCAGAGAAGGGTCAAAGCACAGGCACCCCTGGAGCTTAGAGGTGTACTGGGATCAGCAGTGACCTATTTTGGGGCATCTGAACTCACAACGCTTCGATCCCAAGCAGGAACCATTCTGCCCATGCCATTCATACCTCATCTTCCTTTCTGTCCCTCTCTCTAAACCTGCTTATCCGGATACATCAGTCTTTGAGCATAACAAATGATCAAATAGGGAACAGGATCTTTGGGACAGAACTCATGAGGATGTAAAATGAAAAATGCTGTGCAGTACACTGGTCGGATCTTATCCACTCCATGGTCTTTTCTTACGGAGTTTAAATCAATTTGTTTTTTTTTCCCTTTAGCACCAAATGCCCACGCATGATTTCAGACATAGTGACATTTTCCTCCTCTTCCTTTAACAAATGGGAGCAGCAGTGCTGTCTGAAGGAATCTAATGAGACAACAAAATGTCAAGGAAGTCGACAGCAAGTCAACATGTTGAGTTAATATTTGTGAGGTTGCCTTCATCTCTTTGGTTCGCCATGATGGCTGTTTTAGCAATGAACATGTCCTGTTTATGTAGCACCAATATGGAAAGAAACACCCAGTTGATCTCATATACAGCAAATCAACATCAAACATTTGTTCTGTTAAAGCTCACTGAGATGCACTGTTTACGCACAAACTCACACTCACACAACTCACAGGAAAAATAGTCAATTGTCATGGTCTGTAGACAGAAATTTTGGTAACATTTTTGGATACATTAGCCCATCTGTAGAGTCAGATCCTCCCAGCAGTAGACTGGTGATTTTGGAAATGAGTGTTTAATTGAGCCCGGAAGATCACTCTAGCATCAGCGCAAATTGTCCAGATTGTATGTATATCACTCTGGTCCATCTCAGCAGCAGGGTCCAGAATAGCTTGAAATTAGACTTGAATTGAATTTGGGCGGTTTGTTGTGAGTAGAGTTCCTGGACCCAAGTCCTATTGCCGCTCTGGTAGCCTAACTAGGATGGCCTAGGTGAAAGAAAAACACAATTTTGTGAGCATAGCTCTTGTAGTGCAGTAGCCTGATAATTTGCAATCAGAGTCAAATCCTTTTAGAGCTTGGATTGGATGCTCAATGCTAAACAATCAGTCCACATGAGAATTTGCAGATGACACCTTTGCTGGGTGTACCTGTGGACAGGAGCTTGTTCGCAAATGTTACAACAAAAGAAAAAATACTGTAATTTCGAATGATTACATTAACGGCATTTGGCAGAATGATGAATTATGCTTTTGAATGATGCTTTTGCATGTGAAGCATGGATTGAAATCCCCCAAAAAGAGGAAGTATTTTCTCTTCAACAAACAATTAATTGTATTTCTTGTTATCTCCATTTATGTACATTTTGGGGATGCTTTTTACCTTACACCAGCAACCATGTGCAATAAGGTTTCTTCATGTGCTATAAGGTTTCTCCATCACTCTTTAATTTAAAATGTATATTTTGTATTACATTTGTATTATATTTTGTATTATATTAGTCTTCTTTTAAGCTAGCTTTTTTTACACACAACATTTAAGATACCGCTCAGGAACTGCACCTAATTTTGTAATTGTTGCAATGACAATAAAGATATTTTGATTCTGATCAAGTCACAGCAGTTTCAGGCAGGGAACAAGAGGGGGATTTAAAAAATCTTAATAAAGCCCATCTCCTGGCTGAGAAAGTAGCACGATAACATGCATTGCACCAGTTCAGATGTGATTCATACACTTAAAATATCAATTCCTTTTCATTACGATGGCCAAGTCAAGCATAGCCCCCTCCCCCTACTGTTTTTGGAGACATTTTAAACCACTTCAACTGCCTCCATTCCTCCAATAATCATAACAGCAATGACAATGGGGAATTTGTAAGACTCGGGGCTCTATATTGGTCTTGATTTCAGAGTTTGTCAGGCTCAAGATGCAATGTAAGGCTTGGAAAATTGGTCTTCATGGCACTCTGGGTGGAGCCTTGCACAAGAAAAACAAGTGTTGCGGTGTGTGTGTGTGTGTGTGTGTGTGTGTGTGTGCTGTTGCATAATGCCTCTATCATTGCATAGCTTCTTCCTCACCTGTCTGCCAGGTCATGGAGGGGCAGAGCTCAGGGCAAGGGGATAAAACTTTAATTGTGTGACTGGCAGGAGGCGCGTCAGGCCATCCAGAGCTTTTAAAATACGCCCTAATCTGATGGGCGTCAGACCGCCGTCTGACAGCACAGTGAGGGAACGCGGAGGAGTGCTGATTCTCACCTAAAATCCTGCACACAACCCATTACACTCTGTGTGTGTGTCTCTCCATCATTGATGCGTTCGCACACACACTCACAAACGCGCACACACACTCAAATGATGGTATGAAGTGGGAGCTTCTATACAAGTCTGATGAAAATTTGAAAGTGACAATGAATTATTAAAAGGGGAGAATTATGAAAGCAGACTGTCTCTCTTTCTCTCTCTGCTTCGCCCCAACACACACACACACACACACACACACGCAGCTGCAGGAGGAATAATGCTGTTCTCTCAGCCCCAGCAGCCTTGCTGTCTGAAGTGGCATGACTGAGAGAGAAAACGTGTGTGTGTGTGTGTGTGTGTGTGTGTAAGGAGAGAACTTCCCACAAGACTCACACTCAGGTGAAATTTTCTGGGCCCTGCCCCCCAACCCCCTCATCCTCCAACACTGACCCTGAATAATTCACTGTTACAGTTAATCCAGTGTCTGTGTGTGCATGACAAATATCAGTACACATGTTGAGGAAATATAAAAATAATGAAAGTTAAAAAAAATATATATATATTATTTAGCATCACGTTTTTTATTTAACCCGCAATTAAAGATGATAACACCTTTTTTTCTGACATTTTAAATTTGTGTTGTTTTAATAAGGTAAGGGAATAAAGTCATTTGTTGGTTTATTTTGTTGATGTAAACTAGAAAGAAAGATCCTTCTAGAAGGAAGGCTCACTGCAGACTGCAAAAGGTGCTGTTTACAAAGAGCTTTCAAATCATGAAAGGGGTCCTATTGTTGAAAGGTATCAGTCAGAAGAAGAAACCATGCAGAAAAAGGACAGGTGGTTGTCCATGAAGGTGGTATTTATGATTTTGGCAACAATGGCAATTGTGACATAATAGTGGCCTATCTAGTGGCTCCTTATGGTGGTGCTACGTCAAAAAAACCTTTGTTGCTACAGCCATGTGAGATATTCAGGACGACCTCATGCTTTGCATGCTGCTGTGATATGTTGACTAGCATAAAAAAATGTAGCATGAAATTACATTTTTATAAATGCATCACAACACGTAAAAGCCAACAGCATGGAAATTACACGGTATATATACGGGATAGCAATTCAAGATTCAAAAGGTTTATGTAAATAAAAACTACAATAAAATGTAAATAAAAACTATAAAAATCTTAAAAATGAAGCTAAGTAGATTGTAATGTTTAATGCATATATAAATATTAATGCATTCATGTTATTTTCCAAATTTTTTACATTTTCAGCAAAACATTTCTCAGTACATACGAAAAGAGCCACCGCAATTCGTCCTTATGCATGCTGATGAAATTTTCTATATTAATTTGTCATAGCCTATGATTCAATATGTCATCATCATACAGCCTGCTTTCCTTTCATTCCCAATTTTATTAGATTCATATTCACATTTATTGTCTCCCACCATCTGCGTGTGTGTGTGTGCTGAGGGTCTAAGAGGATGGAAGGCATGCAGTGCCCTCTTTTCCGCTCATTCACTCATCCTCCTTCTCCACACACTGGCCCATCTGTGCTGCCTTTTCTCAAAGATCCAGCCACTCCATCTCCCTCTCTGCCCCCTAGACCCCTCCATCCACGATGACTCCTCAGACGCACGTCTGATGTGCCAGACGGGGCCTGCAGCAGAGGGGCTAATTCAGCCTGACCATATATACAGAACAGATGTCCAGCTCAAGGCTTGCCAAGTCCATGCTCCTCTTGCCATCCCTCTCCCCCCCTAACGTCTCCCACATTCTGTTCTCTGTCCGTAGGATATTGTATTTCTTTGGTTATTAGCTTTGGACGCCTGGGACTGCAGGGGACAAAAACGTGCAGTGTGTCCATCAGCACGAAAAAAGGCCCAGTGGCGAGTTGCGTAACAATCCACTTGTCTTATCACCGAGGCAAAAAAAAAAAAAAAAAACTTCGTCAGCACCTGAAACGAATGGCAGGCACTCAAGGGCCTTTTTCCATGAGCGTGTGAGCCGATAACACAGTGTAACCGATACGGAGGTACGGGTGCGAGGGACTTCTCCCACCCCCCCGTTTGTTGAACATGCAGTTTTATTGACTCTATAAAGGCGAGCCTGAAAATGCCCAGACAGCTTGGTAAACCTCTGGCTGAGACTGACGAGCAAACAGAGCCATTTTATATCTGGAGGAACGACTGTGTGACAGACAAAAGAGCTCAGCGGAGGAGGCTCTACTTCCTGTCAGATAGGAAGTCCTTATTTGATGATAAAAAAGGAGATAAAAAAAGGAGAGCCAAAGACCAGTGTGTGCTGTACATATGCACAAAAACACACATTAAATAACATTCTCCCACATCCCACGGCCTTTAGCCCAGAAGCAGTTTAATTGACAGTTTCTCGAGTCCTTCCATCTTTGGCTTCTCTTTATTAATCCTTCAGGAAGGGAGACAGCTGAAATGATATGGAGCCTAAAAATAGCAACAGCTATAAATAGCCCCGCCCACTGAGAGCAGCCATGGTCGTATCTCGCGCTGGCTGTTTATAGATGCAGCTGAGGATCATGAGATGTGTATTCGAGTTTCGTGACATGGCTGAAAACCAGAGCAGAGCTTGGAGAGAGTAACACACAGTGAGTCATGAAAAGCAGAGTGACAGCCAGATGTATTTATACATGCACGCACGCACACGCACACTCACAGCAACCATAGCAATATACTACAAACTGTACACATTCATAAACATAAACACAGTCCTGTGCGAGCCTGAAATTGAAGCCAGAGCCCGGACTATACCTGACATCTTGAAACCCGAGCCCAGACCAGCTCAAACAGTATTTTGCACACCTGGCTCTAACTCAACCCTGCATTGACGTTAGTTGCATTTCCATTTTCCCTTGTAATGCACGAGGCACCATGAGGAAAACTACAGACACTTTTTAAACATGCGCAGGGAGGCAATTTATTCGATTATCCAGGTGCAAAAACAGAGGTGGTGTGAGGGTGTGGCTTCCAGGCTCTGAAGGGGAGTGCAATGTGGTGTCTGTCTCCTTGGTTCCCACTTTTCCAACGCCAACGCCGGGCTGCTGCTCGTCCAGGTGCTCTGTGAGTGCAGGGAAAGGGAGAGAGGAAGAGCGCTTGGGGGAATACATCTTGTGGTCTAATTGTCTCTGTGGTCTAATTTTCTCGATGGACGATCGCTCTTTATGCTGGTGATGTGTCCTAATGGTCATCCGTCTAGCTGCCAAGGCAATCATGTGGGCGGGGCTCATTGTAACACTGTCAAATAGCAAATAGCTAATGATTAATAGAAAATAAGCCTTTATGCCGTTTCGGACAATTAAAAACAGCATAATTCGCAACATTCACATAAATTTGTCTTTAAAGGTCCAATGATATTCTAAAATACGATGTCTGGATGGAAATATTTTTTTACATTTGTACAATTCTGTAATGGACCTATTGTCATATGCCTACACAGTCAGGGATGGATTATGTGGGCCCGTGTGGGCCCCTGGGCAAAACGTTCGCGAGCAAAAAATGCTAGCATTGTCTGGGATGGCTAGTTGCTACGTCATCATGCCACTTGTGGGTCCAAACTAGTGCGGTGTACCGTGTTGTGAAAGCAGAATGATGTTGACAAAAACCTCGGAAAAAGTGAAAAGAAGGTGGCTTAAGTTGATACAGTAAGTTGGATTATAATCAGTACAGCCTAATGCCATTACCTCCTGTTAATGTTAGCACCAGGTTACCCATCTCTGTTTCTAGAGACAGGTAGCAACGTAGCACAACCAGATCGTACCATAACTGTCAGGATTGCCTGCAGCTGGCCTCCACACCTGACTTTAATCCTGACGCCCCATAAATGCCGGAAGTTTCCGCCCGTTCGGGGTCGCTGGCATTTTCGTGAACTCTATGCACGAACTTGACCTGGTTTAGTTTTATGTGTTTTGAGTTCTGGCAATCGCCACACGCCTACGGGTTTGTTTATGTTCTTTATTTAAGTTTAAATCGTTTTCGGCCACCGCGCCAGTCTTTATTTGTATTTCTTTGTTTATTGTTAATAAAACCCCTTCCCAGTATGTCAGACCTCTGCGCTTCCTTCCCCCGTAAGTCCGTAGTCGTGACAGAATGCCAGCGACCCACCCAAAAGCGCAGAGGTGGAAAGCGGAGGAGAAGAAACGCCGCGAAGGACGCAGCGCGGCGCGGCGAACGCGGACGGCAGGGGAGAGACGCGCCGCCCGTTCTGGTGGAGCGTTTTCTCCCCGAGAAGCCGTGGTACGCGGCGCCGCGTGATGACGTCACCCCCGGGAAACTCCGCGAAACCCGGAAGCGACAACGTCGGCGGGTGAGGAGGCGGAGCGAGGACGTTGGCGTCGGCAGCAGCGAGGAAGTGACGTGGGCAGCGAGCGCAGAAGATGCGACCCCCACGATCTTCGGCATGTCGAGCCAAGAACTCTGCGCTCTGCTGGCAAGGCTCCCCGTGGACTGGGACGACACGGATGACGACGAGAGCACGGGAGACGAGAGTTGGGCTCCGCCCATCGCGCCAGTCTGCGATCGTCGCAAGGTCCGTGGGGACCCACGTCACTTCCAGGGGGGTGAGAAGCGGCAACAACAACGACGGCGTTCCTCCAGCGAGGAGGTGGGCAGCCTCCAGCCCGAATGGCCAGAGTACTGCCCATGGGAGCTTATCGCGCCATGGGTCCACGATGTCCGCAGGGTGGACGACCCTCGGAGTCACCGGTGGGAGGACACGGATGACGAAAGCGATGATGACGTGGATTTTCGGTGGGCGGTCGGTGCCGGGATGGCTCCGCCCAGCGTGCGCGTCCGAGATCATCGCGGCGTCCGTGATGACCCATGTGACTTCCGGGGGTACGAGGTTGACACGGACGACGACCAGGATCGTCACGAGGTCCGTGGAGACCCACGTCCCTCCCAGCAGTGTGAGGAAAGCTGGTGGAAGAGGGCGACGGGATGTCGCCAGCCAGCAACTGCGCTGCCGGGACTGCCTCGCAGGGAATCCTCCATTCCTGCTCCAGTCGCCGACCCGCCTTCCCTCTGCCCGGACGTTCCCCAGCGAAAAGGCAGCGCAGCACCAGCGTCCACACCTGCTGGAGAAGACGTCCACCCCCCTCCACACCACACACCTACCACCATCTCCAGCAACGTGCCCAGCCCCATGTGGGACAGCCCAATTGTCCCGGGACCCTTCAGTGGGGCAGCAGACACGGATAAGACCACCACCATCCTCTCGTGTCTGCTTGGGTCAGCATGGGGCTGGAGCGCAGCCCTCTGGCAACAGGGAGAGACAGACAGCAGTTTTCGGGACTTCCAGCAGAGACTGAGGGCGGAGTTTGATCGGCCAGAGCCTGAGCCAGGGATCGAACTCTGCCCCTCCACCACGTCCAGCGCCAGTCAGGATCCGGGGCAAGAAGACCAAGCACTGGCGGGCGACGAGAAGGTCGCACCTCCCGAGATCCTGGCTGTGCCCCCTGAGGAGGTCCTGGAGAGCCCAGAGAGGGAGCCAGACGACCCTCTCTTCTGTCTGTCTCTGTCTGTGTGTGTCTGTGTGGCATATGTGTCCGTATGTCGCCCCCACTTCCCCTCTTTGTGTCCACCAGATGGCGACCCAGCCGCGGAGCCGAACCCCAGGGAGGAGGTTCCTGACCCGAATGTGCTGGTCCAAGGCGAGGTGGACAAAGCCCAAGGTACCCCTAAGTCCAGCCGGGGGGGGTGCTCCCCCAAAGAATTTTTTGGGGGGGTGCAGTTCGGGTTGGGGACTCCTCCTGAGGGGAGGGGAGGTGGGGAAGCGATGGAGCTGGGTCCTCCGGTAGCCAGTGAGGAGGGCGGGCCAGGCATGGGCCTGCGTCTGCCTCCAGAGGGGTGGAGCGCCATAGAGCCCCCGGGTAGGCATGAGGACCCAGCTGGGACAGGCAGGAAGAGGGCCTGCTTGTCCCAACGGACGCAGAAGGGGCTAGCCGGATGGTCTGGCAATGCCCCCCCCTTGGCACCAGGGCCGTGCAGCGAGAGGGGCTGCATAGTCCCAGAAGGCACCAGCCTGGGGTGCCTGGAACAGTCGCCGGAGGCTCTGGGACAATCTCCCTGCGCGGTGCAGGGGGTGACACAAGAAGTGTCAGAGGGGACGTGTGGAGACAGGGCCCACATGTACCCAGATGGATCGGCCCTGATTATTGTGTGCAGGTACGGGAGTCCGGGGCCGCCATGCGGGACCACGCCGGGGAGCCAGGCCGAGGGTCCGGGGCCGCCATGCGGGACCACGCCGGGGAGCCAGGCCGAGGGTCCGGGGCCGCCAAGCGGGACCACGCCGGGGAGCCAGGCCGAGGGTCCGGGGCCGCCAAGCGGGACCACGCCGGGGAGCCAGGCCGAGGGTCCGGGGCCGCCAAGCGGGACCACGCCGGGGAGCCAGGCCGAGGGTCCGGGGCCGCCAAGCGGGACCACGCCGGGGAGCCAGGCCGAGGGTCCGGGGCCGCCAAGCGGGACCACGCCGGGGAGCCAGGCCGAGGGTCCGGGGCCGCCACGCCTGACCACGCCGGGGAGCCAGCTCGAGGCACCGGGGCCGCCACGCCTGACCCCGCCGGGGAGCCAGCCCGAGGGACCGGGGCCGCCACGCCTGACCCCGCCGGGGAGCCAGCCCGAGGGACCGGGGCCGCCACGCCTGACCCCGCCGGGGAGCCAGCCCGAGGGACCGGGGCCGCCACGCCTGACCCCGCCGGGGAGCCAGCCCGAGGGACCGGGGCCGCCACGCCTGACCACGCCGGGGAGCCAGCCCGAGGGACCGGGTCCTCCAAGGGGAGGATACAGCAGGGCAGGAGCCCTGTGGTTGCCGCAGTCCACCCCGCCGCCTCCACTGATGGTACTGTTGGGGCTCCGAGGACGTAGCCCTTGGAGGGGGGGCTCTGTCAGGATTGCCTGCAGCTGGCCTCCACACCTGACTTTAATCCTGACGCCCCATAAATGCCGGAAGTTTCCGCCCGTTCGGGGTCGCTGGCATTTTCGTGAACTCTATGCACGAACTTGACCTGGTTTAGTTTTATGTGTTTTGAGTTCTGGCAATCGCCACACGCCTACGGGTTTGTTTATGTTCTTTATTTAAGTTTAAATCGTTTTCGGCCACCGCGCCAGTCTTTATTTGTATTTCTTTGTTTATTGTTAATAAAACCCCTTCCCAGTATGTCAGACCTCTGCGCTTCCTTCCCCCGTAAGTCCGTAGTCGTGACAATAACAAACATTATTTGAATGTCATACAATTCACGCTCTAAATCAAAGCACTTTTGCTAATCATCCCATTTCTATTCAGCAGCCTGGTTATTACCATGGGAAAAGATAGGTCTCTCCCCATGATTTACGCATTGCAAGTTCTCCAATGTGAAAAAAAACTGTTTGCGTTGCAAATTGTTTTGGGCTAGGGGCCCCACAGGCCCCCTGCACCCCAAGGGGCAGTGGTGGCCTAGCGGTTAAGGAAGCGGCCCCATAATCAGAAGGTTGCCGGTTCGAATCCCGATCCGCCAAGGTGCCACTGAGGTGCCACTGAGCAAAGCACCGTCCCCACACACTGCTCCCCGGGCGCCTGTCATGGCCGCCCACTGCTCACTCAGGGTGATGGGTTAAATGCAGAGGACAAATTTCACTGTGTGCACCGTGTGCTGTGCTGCTGTGTAATCACATGTGACAATCACTTCACTTTATCTTTAAGGGCCCATGTGCAGCGGCCCCGCTGGCCTGGTCCGTAATCCGTCCCTGTACACAGTACAGAGACACTTTCTCAGTCAGCATATTCTTATATGCATCTGTAAAAGTAATCATGCAAATGACTGTTGTTTGAGAGTCCGATAGCAGCACCCTCCTTAGGTAAGCGTTGTGAAATTCAGGTTCTGCGGCTGAGCAGGGACCCCTTAGAAAAACGAGCAGCATGACAAGGAGCATGACAAGGAGACGGTTGCCTTACCTTACTTAACTGCAGTCAACTGTGTTCCGTTTCCGAAGAGAAGACATGTCGAGTCTTTGGCTATACTGCAGGCTTTACACTGTCAGTAGTTTCTCATTGGTTGTCACAATACATTTATCATGATGGCACAATCCCTGACCCATTTACCTGAGCATAAAGAACCGACCCATTACCCAACCCAAATCCCGATATGTAACAGCTTTATATGGTTCCAAAGAATCTCATGCATGGCGTGCAGACACGTGGCAATAGAAAAACAATGCAAAAGTGTTCTCAGGTTCTACAGCCTCTCTTCCTCTACTGAAGGATTGGACTGGATCCCCCCCGTTTTGGTGATTTGATGACAGTGGTGGAGACTGAAATCCCCCATAATCGCTTCAAATTCTCCCATAGGTGTTCAGATGGGCAGAGATCCGGCGACCGGATGCCAGAGCACACCGCCTTTTAACTCTCAGCATCCACTGAGGGTGATGAGCAAGGATCTCCTGCTGCAGTTGGTAAACACAGAGAATCAGGACAGAATAATTAGCGCGCAGACTCTCTCTCTTCCTAATGCGCTGACTGCAGTGTAAAAAAAACGACTCTGACAGGCGGAGAGTTGAAGCTGTGTGTGTGTGTCTGTGTGAAAAAAAAAAAAAACGGAGGGGGCAGAGAAAGAGAGAGCCAGGGAAATTTATAATTCATACTCTCGCGTGGATCCCTTCTCGGCCTCGACACCCCCTGCCCATCCCCGCACAGAAGAGGCAGCCACTCATATGCAGTCTGTTGGATCCACAGCAGCCCAACTCACACACCCCTCCTTTATCACCACCTTCAAGAAACCACATCCATCTTTATTGGCAGAAATTTGAGTCCATCTTAATGGTTAGGATGATGATATCCAATTTATTGTCCTGAACCGATTCCCTCTGTGTGCCTCTTGAGAGTGCGATTATAATTAATAAATACAGGCGGCGCTTCAACTGCGGGTCGCCGTGGCAACCGGGCCAACTCAACTTTGGAGGGTCTTTTTCAGCTGCGCCACAGTGGTGTGTGCTTCTCACAGCGGCGCCTGATTGGCTGTCAGCGGTGCCCAGATGCTGATGCGTTGTGTCACTGGAAGACGGGAAGCGAACGGATCAGAGTAATGGCTGAAAAAAGTGGGGTGCTGGCGTGTCCTGGAGGGCGAGAAGAGACAGAGAGCGAGATGATTAAAAATATAAAAGCTCCATTAAAGGCTTCGGTTAGTGTGTAATCAATGAGAGATGAACCCCTGCCACCAACCACAGCCTGTCCTTAGCTACCCCCTTATTTGGCCTGATTGATTCGATGATAAAGTCAAATTTAATTACAGGAGACTCAGAGGAGGAACCCAGCGGCCGATAGCAAAATATAGCTGGTGAGATAGAACAAGCATTGGAGGGCAGGGTGCCGGTGCTGATGAAATGCAAGTGGAGAGGACTATGGGAAGAAATACGGCCCCCTGATCCATTTTGGGATTATGAGATTATATCAGTAAGGAACCGCCCGAGCCTCGTCACTCCTGCGTGACCCACTCGCCCGTCTGAAAGGACGCGTCTGAAGGACCCAGCCTCTCCAGACAAACACATATGACGACAAAAGATCGTTCATTTCAAAAACGTTCAGACAAGTGTGAGATACCGTTGCACGGAATGGGATTGGAAATCTCATTACGTTGTACATTACATCCGTCTGAGGAGAATGCCATCTTCTGCGCTTCTTTTTTATCTCAGTGTTTCAAAGGCCATCTCATTTCAAATAACTCTTCTAATGCATGGTCTTGTTCTTTTTGAGTGTGTGTATGTGTAAGCAATCACTCTGAGCAGGCAGACTGAAATATACATCGAGAGAAAGAAGAGAGAGAAGCGCTCGGCAAGCTGTAACCTCTTCAGGCAGAAGCAAGGTTCATTAAGGATCTGGATGAGGTTTTTTATGAGCACGTGTTCCTCTGCCCTCATGTCAGCAGGGGACGGGGCGGGGAGGTGTGGCGGTTTATGATTAAACATTATGGCCGACACCCAGCCGCTCTACTTATTGTAATATTGAGCAGAGCGAGCTACTCTCTGCCACTTCATCTGGAGTTCATGACGGACTGAGGGAAATAAAATGAAAGTAAGTGCCCATCAAAACCACCGTGGTCATCAAAACCACAAAACCATAAACCACAGGACAATAATGGAATTGACTCAAGACCAAGTCATTCACTCATGCATCATGACTGCAGCTAACTTTCTCATTTAGGAGTTGTAGTTTTTGTAGCCCCAGTAAGAACAACCAGGGGCTGGGAGTTCCTGAATCAATTCAGTTCTCAGTGTCCTAGTTTGATTTGTTTTCTGGTTTAAAGATGTGCAGTCTGTATGTTGCAGATTCTTATTCACAAACACAGTCCCTTTCCACAACCGCTTAGTCCTACTTGGGGTCGCTGTTGCTGGGGGACACTGGGGTCAGGGCAGGGGCTCACCAATCCACCTATAGTGTACTTGCCTTTGGAGGGCAGATGTCAACTGGAGGACCTGGAGGACACCAATGCCAACATGGAGAGAGCATGAATACACAGACAAGCACCAAGCTGGGATTCAAGCTCACAACTTTGGAGGTGTGAGGCCACATTGCTTGTAAAGCACAATGGCATGACGTAGACGGGTAGAACGACATAGCAACAGATGTGACTTTGCAGTCTGATGTGCATGAATTTGTGTTTGGAATAATGTACAAGATGAGTATAGGTGCAGTTAATATTTTGTTTATTCCATAACTGATCTTATAGGCGCACATGGTAAATTCTGCTTTACCATTTTGTATTTCTGTACATGATTTATTTAATTAATTCCTAAATTGCTAGGCAGGGGGAAGTAGGTATGCAAAGACTTTCTCCTGGGTTGGCAAGTGTGGGAAGGCATATGCCAGGCCGAGTTCATAATGTTTCTCTTGTCAGTAATACCCGTTGCTCCTGCACTTTGGTGGAAGGGCTTATTAAAAGCTATTCATAGCGCAGACTGTGCTATTGATGCTCAGCTGACCTGAGGTCATTATTTTATTTTTTTTTCTTTGCCCTGACAGCTCCAGAATTCACCACTTACAGTTATTAGACCTGAGACACTGAGAAATTACAGCAGGAAGAAAACAGATCAAGAGGAGATCAGCAGATAGGACCAGGATTCAAGGTTATGAAGAACCGTAGTGGTTGCATGTGTGCAGTGAACTTCATGAACTTCTGAATATTTTTTGTAGACCCATTTCCCATACGAGCAATAGGGTCCATCATCTATTGATGCTCGCGGGGAGCAGTCTGTGGGGACGGTGCTTTTCATTCAGGTAATGTTGATGAAAACATGGCGAAATTGGTAGAAGAGGAGCTGGTGCCAAAAAACTACAAATCTGCATGTGAAAATCTGCTGGACATGGAGATGGAAACGGCGGTGAAAGGACTAGACACGTGTTCCTTATATTAAAGATTGGTTGACCAACTAAAAACAGCCAGTGGCGCTGATCATCAAATTAGTATGGAGCAAATGTTGTTTTCTCATGTTCAAAGAGCAGAATCAAGCTAAATCAAACAACATTCCTTCATAAACCTTGTTTAAAAAGTTGTGGTTTGTTGTATTTCTTCCTCTTCTAAAGACAAAATGAAGAAACAAATCTTGACTGTTCTTGAGGTCAGTCCCAAACACACAAGCCTCGACCCTTTCATCTCTTAATTTCATCTCTTGCTGCTCTTGCTATGTTTTATAACCATTCATAGAACTACCCATGTGTATTGGAAACAGGGGTGGGCGAGATAAAGAATATACTGTATTGTGGCTTGTTTCATGTGAGATGTAGGAAATTACTATATCTGTCACGATGGCTGGACATGGCGAGGAAGAAGGATGCATACGCACAATGTCATGAAACAGGGGTTTAATACATGGAGGACAGGGGAAACCAAATAAATAACCCGATAGCGAACAGACACGAACAGGGCAGCTTTATACAATCATACACAGGTGAAAACAATCAGGAAACATAATAACACAGGATTAACATGAAACTCTGGACCCGGAGTGGCCCCTGCCGGACCGGATCATGACAACATCCTGACCATCGGTATAAATCCTAGTGTTATTTTTGAACAAAAAGCATGTACTTCACTTTCAAGGTTTGTTTCTCTGCAGGGACAAAGCTGAAAGCTCTCTTCCCTGCCCATCCAGAAAACTCTCCTGGTGCTTTGAAAGGTTATGGATCATGATTTTATAAGTAATAAGGATTGTGAGGAGGATTGTAAGATCACTTTACACTCACCCACTTTTTTAATTTTTAGAAATTGTTGATACAGGTATAAAAGATTCTGTTCAGCCAAGTTAGAGCATCAAGTAGTTTGCCAACGGTGGTCCTTTAAACCTGACCTTGATAAGATTCTGCTTTAAACTATTAAATCAATACGGCTTGTCTGATTTGTTTAGTTCTTATATTCTTGTGTTCAATGTTTATAACATTGTAGATATAGTTCTGCTGACGATGCCATCATCGTCCATTCTATAAGCATTTTCAAGAAGAAAAACCTTGTGTGAATCACAAGAGGGACATTTTGAAATGTTCATGGGAAGCCTGGTATAAAATTAATCACAGCTGGAACAACACAGACCAGGGACAGATCAGTGGAGAGAACAGGGCCTGATCTAACCTTCACCGTGACCAGTACTGATGCTTTTCCAATGTGAACAGTAACGTGAGGACCGCAGATTATCTGACTCGTCATTAGGCTGCCGAGCGTTGGCCAGTGGAATATATGGGTGTCAGGAAGTCACGATTGAGAGAAGAAGAGAAAAGGGGAGTGGGAAAAATAATATTGCCACAAGCTCTCCCATCTGTTCACTCAGAATATTTAAGTAAACAGGTCAAAGCACAGCGAGCATACAGGACAGCTGCTCCAGCAAAGACAGAATCTGAGGCAATCCTTCATTAAAACAGAGAAACAAAAAAACAAATGACACTAATTCCCTCATTCCACAATAAAGAACAATAATATCATTCACTCTACACAACAACCCATGCACCCCCTCAAAAAAGATTTGTCCATGTAAATTAATTCGAGTGGGGGTTTTAATAATATGAAACTTTTAATCTTGTACAAGATGGAACAACCCCATAGTGAAAGGATTGTGGATTTTTGCCCGGAGATAAATACTTTTATTAGCAGAGATGCTGCAGACACACTGGCTTCCTGTCAAGGTTGCATTAATCACCCAGTCACTCTTGCCTGTGCAAAAAAAAAAAAAAAAAATTATCATAATCATAACAAAAGTGATTTACTTATCAGAGAATATTAGACACTAAAAATTTCCCAGCAATCAGAAAGAAATAACTTTTTTTTTTTTACATTTCCAACTTGTCCAACTTTATAACTTTATAACTAGTGTCTCTCTCCCTTCCTAATTAATACCGAGGGGACTTTCACTCTTCAAACAACCCAGCCACCTTATTTGGTTCATGTTCATATATCCACACTATAGACTGACACAACAAAAATACTTTGTGAACTTCTCTCATCTGTTTTAGTGAATACATTTCATCCATTTGGATCTTAAAACACATGAATAAATCTAGCAACTGAGTGGAAAACATCTCCAGTATCATTATGAAGAATGGACAGGTTACACTAAAACCTTCAGGGCAGAAAAACATTTATAAAATGTTTTTATCCAAAGAGCCTATAGAGTCATAGACAAAAAGATATGCAGACAATGAAAAGCTGTAAACAAATTACTGCATTTCTGTGCCTCACATTTGCATTTTGGCATTAAGCAGATGACCTTATCCAAGGACAGTCCCCCTGGAGATACTCAGGGTTAAATTACTTGCTCAGGGACACAGTGGTAATAAGTGAGGTTTCAACCTGTGACAACTTTCTGGTTCATAGGCGAGTATATTACCCATTAACATACTACCACCCCAATCAGAAATGTTTAGACTGAAAATATGATATCTGCCTTTGTAGCCAACCATGGTCCTGGGGTGCCTTGCTTTAAATAGCATTGTAGAATTACAGAAATAAGCAGTGGGTAAATATTAGGACAGTCTTTATGATACATTTATGTTGCTGTGAACTTGTATTTGAGATGTCTGTAGGACTGTTGTTTCATGAATCTTGTTAAAGCACATCATCCGGATGAAACACTTTCACTATGTACAATAAATCCCTGATTTTTTACAAGCATTTCAGATGTGCAATATGAGCTCCTGGCAAAAATAATATAACTCATAAAAGACTATAATGCCCTTGGCTCCAAAAGTTCAATAGTATTTTGCAGATATCTTTCTTTATTCCACCAGTACCCCCTCACCCTCCAGGGAACATAGCAGACTGGCCAGTGTTTACCGGAGCACCCAGTATCTGGAGTGACAGCTCAGAAAACCGGTGCCGCTACACCAGGCCTTGCATGTCTGGAGATGCACAGGCTTCTTCCAGAAGAAGTCCCTGTTACAAAGTAAAGGCTGAATGATCCAGTGGCTGAATCTAAAAACTTATTTTTTAGACAAGGACACAAAAACCACAAGTAAAAATACAATTTAGTGTATTCAGAAACACAAAAACCATCCTAAGCAGCTTCATGATAAGCTCATAATTGCCAACGACACAAGGATTCTTTCAAGCTTGATGGAAAAATTATTCTCGATACATGGTTGAGGGACTGTGAAATGCAGATCACTGTTTTGAGAAGGGTGCTACTGTACTTTGCCCTTAAAAAAGAGGTCACACAAGATCTCTGATGAACTTTCAACTACATGATGCTGATGGACAGCCACAGTTGAGGAAGAAAGATTGTGATTGATGTGATCACATTTGGGCCTATCTTAGAGGACCAAAGTGCATGATGCATGGCTTGCTACATTTGTCAGAAATATGATAAATAAATCTTCCTTGTCATATAATTAAACAGTGAGCAGAAATCTGATAATCTGACACTATAATGTGACACTGACAGAATCAGTGAAGACGTATCTGGATTGCCATTATTCCAGGACATAAATGTTGAAATGTTTATGACAACAGTTGGTTTATGGCCTGCTGCAAAAAAGCATGAAGAGTTATCTCTCTCTTTGTGTGTGTGTGTGTGAGTGTCTGTATGTGTGAGGCAATAAGAAATGGATGGAGTAGTGCTCAGTGTTTTGCTGCATGGTCATGTCAATCATTCCCCTTGAAATCGGAAGTGAATTTGAGTGTCAGATAATGAGAGGCATGCAGAAGAAGACGTTAAAGGGTTTTGACGCTTGAGGTTTATGGGGGGAGCAGTAGGGAAGGAAAGGACGAAAGAGAGAGAATTACTAACGTCTCACATCCTCTGACTTCCTCAAATTAAGTTGAACTTTCTGAAGTCTGGAGTCTCCCAAGACTGTCATGGCACTATATCTTGCAGAAGTGTATCAAGGGAGCCTTCCTTTTTTAACTTCAGTACCCCTCTCCACCTCTTCACCTTCATTATCCTTCTCTTCTCCAATCCTGACCACATTCATTATAACCCCAAGACGTGGCTGTTATACTTACATGCACACACACGGCCAGGAAACATGAATTACATCAAGATCTACTGGAAGTAGAATGTGAATTTTTTTCACAGTTGCCACTTGCACTGAATATTTAGAAGAAATCCTGGTCTTGCTGTCCATAAAGGAAAACCTGGTCCCTAAACATGGCCTCTGTAATAGTATTATTGATACAGGATATGTTGTGGAGCATGCTGTTTTCCCCAGCACGAACAGCAATCCTATATTTGCCCCCACTAGTGTCAATTCTCTTCCCACACACATATGCACTATGGCGCAAAACACCCAGGAATGTAACAGTGGTGGTTGAGCGGTTAAGGAAGCGGCTCCATAATCAGAAGGTTGCCGGTTCAAATCCCGATCCACCAAGGTGCCACTGAGGTGCCACTGAGCAAAGCACCGTCCCCACACACTGCTCCCCGGGTGCCTGTCATGGCTGCCCACTGCTCACCAAAGGTGATGTTTAAAAGCAGAGGACACAGTTTGTTGTGTGCACCGTATGCTGTGCTGCAGTGTTTCACAATGACAATCACTTCACTTTCACTTCAAACAATTCAGGAGCCACACCCACTGCAGCTACGTAGCAAATGCTACACGGCATCATACACACACAAAAATGATTTGATTTGCTAGTGTTACCATGGAAATGGGGGATGATTGCTGCTGCTTTTATTAGTAAAGAGTAAATGGTTTGTGGAACCAATGAGACTGAGTGTGTTCAAGGGGTGAGAGCACGAGGGAGACGAGTGCGTAGCAATCTGTGTAGCTGTTGTTTTGAGTTCCCCAATCTGGTTATAAAGTGCAGTAAAAGTTATCACGATGTGCTTCAAGGAGTGATGTCTCTTTTATTCACCATCCATCAGCCAGCAAGCCTCACCCTCAGAGTAGACTGGTACTCACATTAAATAGCCCACGACACATATTTAATTTTACACCAGTCACACTAAAATGACAGACTGTGAATTCTGTGTCGCACACAGTACACACAGAGAACCTAGGGTATGATGCAACATCGGTATAAGAAATGTGTAATGATACCGTAACAAGATTTTTCTCTGAATAAACCCTAACATGTTTCCCAATGTTTGTGGAGTATAAATAATTAAACACACATACACACACAGACCGAAACTCTGGGTTCTCGGAAGGAGAAATCACCCAGAGGAATGAATGAGAAAAACACAAACACTACTGGTCACCATGGAGACCGTCGGCATCAGCTTGTGGATCAGGGATTATGAAAGTGATAAGAATGTTACGGTTTTACGGTGTAAAAAATAAAAACTGTTATCCTGCAAACTGACAATCAAAATCACGCATGCAATCTGAGATACAATTGCACATCATTATATATGTATGGAGTGGAACAGAAACAGGAAGTAATTTGCCGTTTGATCCAATGATTACATGTTAATATCATTGGAAAATAATTACCCAGTCCAGTCATCCGAACCCTCTATGCAGACCCCAGTCATGTTTATGGCCAGGGTGGGTTCAGACGCCTTTCATGCAGAGAACTTCAAGGCTTATCTCTAGAATCTGATCATCTACATCTTTCAAAAGATGTTCTCTAATTTTGGTGTTGTGATGATGGCGACCCTCCAGCCATTCCACTATGAGCAGGCTGTTCCTTCCAGTGTGTCTTTGAAATACTCACTCACTAACTTTCCATAATGACAGCCCAGCACAAGGTGCATACACACACACACTGACACCTGCAGACAGTTCAGAGTCGCCAACCTTGTGTACATGTCTTGCTGCTATCTTGCTTCTTTTGTGATCACACCACACCACCTTGGTATGATCTCAAAATCAGCAAGACAGCGGCTCTTCTTTCTACTGCACCTGAGTATGTTCACAAGATACTGATACACTATTGAGAAAGTGAAATGTCATTGTGCAGCACAACGAAATGTGTCCTCTGCATTTAACCCATCACCTTTGGTGAGCAGTGGGCAGCCATGACAGGCGCCCTGAGAGTATTCTGTCTAGCTCTATCACTACCTGGTTTGGCAGCTTTAATGCTCCGGACTGCAAAGCTCTGCAGAAGATGGCCAGATCAGCACAGCGCATCACCAGGCCTGAACTGACAGCCATCCAGGACCTCTACAGACAGCACTATAGGAGGAAGACGGAGCTCTCTGATGCCAGCCACAGTCTTTTCAGGTACAGGGGCATCCAGACCTGCACCAGCAGACTCAGAGGCAGCTTCTATCCATAAGATGTCAGATTTCTGAACTGTTGACAACACCAGCATACACTCACCGCAACTGAATTTATGACCTTGGACCTTTCACCCCTCCCTCATCAACTGCACAATCCACATTCTAAATATTGCACTGGATCATTTTGCACTAGAATATTATAACACGAGTAAATACTAAACACTCTTTAAATATATATTTTTCTTATTATTGTAATATTATTATTAGAGGTGGGCATAGATTAATTTTCTTAATCTAGATTAATATCACTGTAATCTTGGAATTAATATAGATTAATCTAGAGTAAACAAAATTAATCTAGAATAATCTGGATTCTAGATTAATCTACATTAATCTACATTAATCTAGATTAAAATGGCTCATTTGAATTCTGCCGAAGGCATTCAGAATATGTGTGCTACCCAAATAATGACTAAAAGTAAATCTTTGAGAACGGGTTTCTCAAGCCAGGTGGCGCATTAGACCAGGGGCTCATCTCCTGTTTCCAAAATGCATCACAGACTGCTTGAGAAAGCTGTTCTACTATGATAATTGGTGATGAAAATAAATTATGTTCAATAAGATGTACTCGTGTTTACCAACTGTTTATTCAGTTAAATAGCTGCATCCATGTTACCACGTCACGTTTGATGTGGTAATTTCACAGTTCGAAGACTCGTTCTCGCCCCCTACAGTGCAATTCGGCTAGGTATACATCCGCGCTAAAATATCAAGGTGAAAGTCATCATAGTGTAGCGGTTCTTCTTCTGCGTTGTGTAACTTTTTGATTTCGTTTCTTGAACCACAAATGATGAGCTGACACCCAAAAGATTTTCTGTGCAAAGTGTATTCTGTACAAAAAGCAAGGTCGCGTCAGAACATCGGGTCACCCATCGCGTCTTTCTGCACCTCTCTCTACAATATACAGTATTAAAAGAACATAAAAAAATATTCACAAAATAACACACATGCAAATTATGTATATTCCTAATATGTACATAAATTAAAATGAAAGAAATAACTTTTTGCACACAAACCCCACGCACCTCTCACAGCTCACGCCATGTGTCCAAGAGACCTGAACCAGGTCTCAAAAACAAAATAAAAGTCTTTAGGAAATAAAAAACTAAAAGACACAAGAAAGAAGAAATATACTTATAAATCTAGTGTAACCATTTAACTCCGGCACAATAGCTTGCATAGTATAGACCCAGCTCCCAACCCAACTTTGTGAATAGATTTTTTTTTTTTATATTTTTTTATTCGATAAGAGTCTCACGTTAACGCAGCACGTTTTAACTGCCCGATAAGAGTCTCACGTTAATGCAGCACGTTAACGCCGATAACGGCCCACCACTACTTATTATTATATATAAAACGTTGGGGGAACACAAGCCTAAGAATTTCATTACAGGTAATGAGGCTACCTCTCTCTTGGAGAAAACCCACAGCAACATGTGGAGAACATGTTCTCACACAAGGTTCAAACCAGAATTTGAGCTTACAACCACATTCATTGAACATGAAATGTGATGCAGTGGGTTGACATTCATCAAGCACAAGAATGATACCATCTGGAGAAATTGAAACTGCCAATTCAGGGACCGACTTTTTTTTTTTTTTAATAAACATGCCTTTGAGACATCTAAAGCGAAATGCCTTCTGGACAGGATTTTGCAGTGATGTTATTTAAACGTTCCTCCCACCCAATTGTGCTCACCTACATGAAACCCACCCAGTTACACCTTGAGAGGCCTGCATATAACTGATCTGCTCAGTGCTGAAAAATGTCTATTTTGAAATACGTTTGTGAATATTGCTGTATTTCTCCTGTGAAGATTGCATTATGGTACGGTATGCCAGGTTCTAAATAACTTTCCTTTGATCTTTATGCATTCCGGTTCTGTTACAATCACATTATCCATAGATGGTGTGTTTTGTGCCACCAATATAGTTTGAAAAGTGAAAATGTTGTTTTTATTGAATGTGTTTTACATTAGAAAACATTTCAATTTCTAAAATAATTTTTTGTTACCAACAAATTAAATGCTAGCAAGATTATCTAATAAGTAGCTCTGTTCATTGTTTTTATTTTATTTTTGCAGTCTCTTAAAAGTCAAAGAAACAAAACAGTCACATGTTCTTCATGTTCTTCCCCAGATAACTATTTTACATGTAAATGTAAAAATGACAGAGATGGAGCGTGAGTGGTGGACCTGCTGTCCAATGCCAGCAACGTCGCACAGAACAAAGCCATCCCTAATAGCATCGGTGACAGATGGGCATATCGTGGCATATCCTCATAAAGCCAAGACAGATCCTCTTGAGACAAAAAAAAAATTCCTAAACAAAACAAAGCGTCTTACATAAGAGCTCGAATGTGGGCCAAGAGACAGAGGACGAGAGGAACTGCAGCCGTAACTGCAGATCACGTAACGCGTGGTGCTGGCTGCTCTGGGGTAAACGGAGAAAAGAAAGATCTACAATAAGGCAGTGCCTGACAATAGAAGGAAACCAGGGCAGATGTTAAAAATAATGCCAATTAATTACCTGTTGTCTTCAGTTATCCAAGCAAAATTGTTGCGTGGACATCCTAGGCAACGCTAGAATTATTTTGGTCACTTTGGACATTTATTTACAGACTTCAAAATTCAGAAAAATCACACACATTAATTGGTTGTTTTGCTCATATTCCATTAACTTTAAGTCTATGTGAAAAGGGGAAACAAATGCAGCATGTAAGCATTTTCACAATTACACATCAAAACCCAATTAGTATCCCCAGTGGACTGTGAACTGGAGGTTCTGGACAAACAGGGGCAGAGGATGCAGGCTAACCAGCCCTCATGCTCTCCTAAAAATGTCCTGTTCTACTGTCGCACACCAGTGGGAATAACCCTGGTGATTCTTGCTCAATTGACAGAGAATGTTCTTAAATCTGCATCTTTGTGACTGCTCACAAAAGTTTGGTAAGGCTATTTCCTTCACATTCACGCAAAGCATGCTGGGAAGGACCTGAGCACATCTTCACGGACCAGACAAGAGTGAATTTGTTCTGGAGAGCAAAGCAGACCTATGCAACACAGCCCAGCCTTGAAAGCAGAGTGAATACACACACAGGCAAACATTAAGAATTCACACCAGGCCGGTGAGGATGGAGGAATCTTGCTGTTGTCTTCTTTAGCCTGTGGACTTTGATGTTGCAGACAGGCGGTGCAGAATGCTAAGCGAGCGTGGAGCTCTGGGCAGGAGGAGCCGCTTCATTAAGTGAGTTGTCTACAAGGACGCCAACAGGTCTGATAGCAAAAGGCCACATTTTGCTGAAGCGGCATTAAAGAACTCAAAAGTAATGAATTCTTTATAAGAAAACTCCATCACAACTGTTTTTCCTTTTTTTCCTATCACCACATTTCCAGCCTCACCCTTAAGAGGTTTTCTTAAAAGTTACCAAGATCCCTTGAAATTAACTTTACTTCAGCTCAGCTTCCTTTGTGTTTTAGTACACGAAGCTGTAACCACTGTATTCATTTTCCCATCTATCCCCTATCATAAGCAACATGCCGGTGCATTGAAAAATGGTATAATTCTACTTCGTTAGGGACCGCGGAGCTGTTTCAATGAAACTAATTAAAGCCCCGATGAAACCTAAATCTCAGGCTGGTTTCCAATAAACCTATCAGCCATGTCACTAATGGCCCTGTAATGCAGAGAGATTAAAATCTACTGCACAATGGTGAAACGATTAAAGAATTAATCACACGGTTATTTGGATTTTCATCGCCCGCCATTCGTACCGGAGTTTGCCAGTTTAACCCTGTTTGGAGGTGCTGTAGTGGGCAGCCCCCTCTGGGATTATCGACAGTGGTCCTCAATAAATTTTACAAGACGCAACAACCTTGGCTTAGGGTAGAAATTCTGCAGGAATTTAGAGTAGGCACCCTGCAGTCCAAATAAAAGTGTATTATGTCATCCACTTGTCCCACCCTGTTCTGCATATTGAGACGATGTCCTGCACTCAGTAATAATAGTCCACCTCTTGTTGCTGACACATAAGAAACCTATAGCAAAATCCCTCATCTGAGTAATGTCAAATCCAAAACCTGGCACACACAGATGCAGTACGGTGGTGCCTTTCCGAAGACGGTGCTGTCATCCAGCTGAAAGGAGAGCGGTAAAGGTGCTTATCAAAAGGGTGTAATGACTGTCAATCTATCTGTGCAATTTGTGTCAATAAATTTGGGGAGTGTGCAGAAAAAGTGCCGTTCTAGAATTTGTTATAAATGCCACATTTCATGCATGTGTTTATATATTAGTAGGACCAAATGTCCGTCCATATGGGGATTTTTCAGATATAGGGAAATGCTTTTTTACAAGTGATAAGTGTTTGAAAGGTTAAGTATATGAGAAGGGTTAGAGGGTTTAGAGGCACATTTATTACCTTGGGTTCCCACAGACCTGTCAAAACAAAGGGCGTATGACAAATGGGGTCTGTCACCACCAACTCACTTTGTAATTTTTATACATTTATTGATTATAAGGACATATACAGCTACAGTGCAACCAGAGTAGACTTCTAAATGATGTCACCGACTGGATGGCCAACCACAACAATAGGCCAAGAACAGTCCAGGCCAAAAGCAACACACCCAGCAACAGAGAAAATACACAAGAAAAGATAGCCCAGCCCTGATGTGCACAGGGTGTGACGCCACAGGCTAAAAATGTGCCTGTGTCTGTGGTTTTGTTCTTTGATTGCTGGGATGGCGGGGTAGGATTCCGCTTCGCTGTGGTCCCGCCTCGGATGAGCAGCTTCCTTGAATGGATGGATGAGCTGATTTGCGCCATTGGCCACACTCACCTAAAATATTCAGAATGTTTGAAAACTCCTCCTATCTGTCTGGCACAATTCTCTGAGCTAAAGAGGAGTAATAATTGATGGCCATCTGAGCATTCATTGCTGAAAGAAAGCCCTCTTGGAGAGTGGCCATGAGTGAACGCCGCAAGGTCCACCCTTAACTGTCCATGATGCAAAGCGTCCCCTTTGTCCAATGCTCAGACACACAGAGATAAGCGAGAGCGAGGTGGTGAGGGAGAGTCATCTGTATGAACACACGGGAGGGCATGAATACTTGATGATGCGACAGCACTGACATATGATGTGAACTGGAGAAGTGATAGGATGGAATTTGGATGGTATCGCATGCAGCATTAATTATTAATGGCAGCATTAGCCGGCTCTTTTCATTCTACTTATACCCCCACTTTATTTCTGGTGCACAGCCCTCATGCAATAAAACTACAGCTGATATTAGCTCATAATACAAAAAAAAAGGTTTATCCAAGGAACTGCAAGCATCCATTTGACCTGCTTTTCATTGGGAGTGTAAACTAATACAACAGTTATGTCTTCTGGACTTAATAAACTGGTACAAAGAAGAAAGCTATCTTGTAGAGGAGGAACTATTGTAGAGATTGTAACTATTTCCAAAACCCAGAACTTTAATGATGTTTTTGCAAAGAAAGTTTAATTTGGGAGGATCCCATAGTTATGACTGACAGCTCCCAGACACCCTACTTCCTCTTTTTGGACAAATCATTCCCCATCCTGTCAACATGTCACACATGCAACTGTCTTCCTCTGTTTCCCTCTTTTCTCTTTGCTCATAATGCATCTTGTTTACGGGCCATCAGTCAATCCCTCTTTTCTATTTGTCTACTTTGGCTGATCATTGTATGAATTCTGATTTGTGAAAAGATGAATCTGACAGACCCCTGTGCTATGCCTAACACAGCACAGAAGGTTTTTTAGAATGTGTATCTGAACAGGAGGCCGTCTTTGAATGCCATCAGATGTAGTACATGATGAAAAAGAATTGAATAAATTTCAGTTTGAAGAGTTAGAGCCTTGCGTCTCATTTGAACTGTTCTCTAAGAATTAAAAGCTGCTCCAGTGCCCACAATTAAGGCAAAAACAACAAAGAGATTCCAAATGACACAGCCCATAAGTTGGCCAATGAAGAATAAAACCTGCACAATCAAATCTGCACAGAATAAGCAACGGAGGCCTGTAAAATGAACAGAAGTGGAAATGTATGATTAATTACCATAATGATGAGAAATTGGATGCATGGATTAGGCATCATTATTATACAACTTTATTATTTGGGCAGATCAGATTTGCATGACCTACATGTGACATGCATCAACTCTAATTTATACACATCCGTCCTGTAACATTTTTTCTCAAGACATCACTTTCATATGAGTAAATAACCCACACAAATTCCTTCCTGGGGTGTGTTCCCAGACCTCCATTCAATTGCAGGCTAGGAAATGTGTTTTTGGAAAATGTCCCACTGCCTGTTCAAATCTTGCGTGACTACAGATTGAATAAATATCTGATCGAGGACCACATGTAAGGGTGGGTTGAATTTCTGAGCACCGAAAAATTCCAATTTGAATCACGTCAGCTGGTAAAGTGAACGGATCCTTAGTGTATAATTTCCTTTTTAAGCATGGAAAAGTGAGGGGGTGAGCAAGGAAAAGAATGAATAGTGGGAGAGTCTTCACCTTCAGAGCAGCCCTGTCTCTCAATTCAGGCCTCCTACACAGCAATGAGACACATGCAGCTATGGCAATTATGCTGTTCTCTCTCGTCCGGCCTCTCTCTCTTTTGCACACATAAACACACACACAAGCAGAAATGTCTTTGGTTGCCTTCACAGGTTTTTTTTCTCCTAATGTGCTACACGTGTTATGAAAGCAAAGTGCAGATTTTCATGCTTTTCATCCCCCCTTCCCAATCTACAGTGCAGAACCACTGAGCTGGATGCTTGTTTAAATCTCCAGTACTCAGGTGAGGGGACAAAAAAAGGATTTCAGAGGCAAAAATGATGATGGAAAAAAGTGAAGCACAGGACAAAGGCCGTCATTCGTGTATACCTTCATAACATTTTACAAAATTGGTTGTTTATCAGAAAAAAGACAGAAATTCCCACTGGGCTGAATAGCTGCTCTTTCATCTATAAAGACGTTTCATATAAAATGTATTATCAGAATGTACTGTAAATAAAAAATACTAACACAATATAAGACAACACAATATATGCAAATCACTGCTAAGAAATGTAGATTGCTGTGGCATGTGTAATACTGTACCAATTGAAATATTTACCATATCTTTTTTTTTTTTTTTACTATAGATTGTATTGTGACTAAATGCTATTGCACTTTAATGCTGTGATCTAAGTTGTAGGTCCTCGTTCTCCATGTAATCAGGTGGATTCAAGCTGGAACTTCTGACTTTCATTGTGGCCACACTAGTTGGAGGTTCAAAAATCTTGTGTTCGAAATTGCCTGGGAAGCAGAATAAGAACAAAACATAACTTCTTTATAGGCCCTGTCCAGACTAGAACATTTTTCTCGTGTGGCATTGCATCCAGAACTAGATGCAGAATAAGACGAGAGACTGAGGAGGGACAGTGCCACTTACAGGTGTGGAGGGGGGTTAAAACAGTGTTAGGGCCGTTCGCTGCATCTCTGTGCACATCTGGAGGACACCATTTCAGATTATGCTCCAGTGTAGAAACTGAAAACCCATTTTAGAGAAAAGTCTTCATATATGGATGTGGCCTTATACTGTGTTTTCGAGCTGTACATTATGAGCAACCAGCAGCTTGTCCAAGACCTACACCATTAAAGTAATGGGGCAATTATAATAAAGTTTATTATTGGAAGTCTGCATTCAGAAGTGGAACATTACGAATGCAGAACACACAACCTTATTTCCCTGTGTTGCCGTTCAGACACACACTCACACTCAAAAAATGAGAGCTCATACAGACCCACAAATTGCACCCACAAACACACACACATCTGAAGATCTGAAGAATCATGTTGTAGAGAAATATACTGTATATGCAGGCACTGATATATTGTGCAAGAAGCCTGAATTACAATGACAACGAGGACAGATCCACACTAAATTATATTTAGGCCCCAGGCAGAAAATGGGTTTAATAATAATGAAATGCAGGTCATATGATTTGGCAGTTATCACTATAAAAATGACTACTGAGAATGTATACATAGGAACTATTATAGCTATGACTTACTTTTTTGCAAAATTTATGTAGTACTTAATGTGTACTTGTGCATGCACTCACAGTTTCATTAAATGCAATTAGTTTTTTTAAACATTCATTTCATTCACAGTAGTTAATTTTTTAATTTGGTAACAAAGAACTTTTGACTATTTCTAACTCCTGGAATCAGTACCATAGCTCTTCTTTACAGAAATAGTTTCATGTTTTATTAATGGAGTAACTACGTGGTAAGAAACAAGTGGAATGGTTAAGCAAAATAGAATAAAACATAACAAATAAACTCTTAATTCCAAACGCTTGATTTTCTTCTGTTTTTCAAATCTGTAATTTGATCATGTGGATGATCTGGATGCAGCAATTTGCATAACTGGTGGCCTGTTGCCTTAACCCAAAGCTGATAAGGCAGTTCTTCACACCGCTCCATCACGCCCCTGTTCATCAGACTAGAGCAGATCCTCCATATCAGCCTCTCCCCCTTCCTGGCAGTGGGAGCCGGGAGAGCAGAAAGTCAATGCGGAGAGTGATATCGTTAGGAGGGAGCCCGTCTGAGCTGAGGAAAATATGGAGAGAGGGAGAGATCGAAAGAGGGAAAAAATGATCCCTCCTTGTGAAGTGGATCATGGTAGAGATCATGGACAGTTGAATTTGAAACAATTCACATTCATGAAACACAGTCTTATGGCGGCTGTAGCATTTTGGTAAGTGACAGGGCATCTCTCGTCATTTTGTGTTAAACCATTTCATATATATGGTATGTCCCTTCCTCCCTAGCAGTCTGACAGTGCAGCACCAGGTTTGATATTCTTTTTGCTCTAAGAGTCTACAGATTTCGCATTGTCATGAAGATAATCCACAATTCTGTCAACCCAACGCTGTTCGACACAGACTACTTGGTATATATATATATATTTATATATTGACACATGAGATGATATATTTAGCATTTAGAAAGTGGGTTTGCAGCTCAACAAGGGTGTTCGTATGTAGATTGCTATACAAACAGACACATAGAATCCAGCATAGAAAGTCACAGAGGACAGACTTCTGACCATGAGTCAGACATCCCAAATTAGCAAAAGAGGAGAAGGGGAGTTGGAGGCAGCGAGGGAGGAGATCCATCATCCCCCAGGCCCTGCTCGGTCCGTGTGTAAGGGCACAAGTCTCCATCACCTCACTAAATCACACTAATTAACACATGCGGACACACATTAGAGTTGGGCATACTCTGGAGCAGTGACGTCTTGGTCGTTGTTAGACCCCTGTGCTTGTGGGTGTGTGTTAAGACAGCTGTGGATATCACATGGTCTCAAAGCAGAATGATGTGTAGTTGAATCACACATACACACACACACACACACACACACACACACACAGAGGGAGAGAGAGAGAGAAAATACAAGTGCACACGTTTTCTTTAGTAGCAGAACGAGAGGCCACTCACAGAACCCTGGCCCCTCACATCAAACTGGATAGAGAACAGAGGGATGAGAATGTAGGGCAGGTTTTAAATGCACTTACTAATTTTGTGCACGAAACACTTACATAAGATGAGGAGTACCTATTTCTGCTGTAGCTTTTGCCCCCGTTTGAACACGTTATATTCCCAATTAAAACCAAAAAGGATGTACCTTTGTTCCCTTAAGGACAAATTTCATTGTGTGCACCGTGTGCTGTGCTGCTGCTAACCCTAACCCTAACCCTAACCATAAATAAAATAAAAGGAATCAGCTTCTAATATTGACAAATGTGCTGTGAAAGTACAATAAAGCTGCACTAAATGTAATGGAGCCTGTTTTTGTGCCAGTAAAGTGTTAAATTCTGTAAAATTCAGTTTGTCTTCCATTTAATGCAGAGGATTAAAAAGCTATTGATCTCATATCTATCTGAGGTACACAGAGTTGTTCCTACCAGATGTTCATCACAAGGTAAGGGTTCGAATCCCGATCTGCCAAGGTGCCACTGAGGTGTCACTGAGCAAAGCACCGTCCCCACACACTGCTCCCCGGGTGCCTGTCACGGCTGCCCACTGCTCACCAAGGGTGATGGATTAAATGCAAAGGACAAATTTCACTGTGTGCACCGTGTGCTGTGCTGCTGTGTATCACTAGTGACAATCACTTCACTTCACTTGATACAGACGGGGGACGTTCACGAAAGACAAAAGCACAAAATGCCATGGTCCTAGACTTTCCCATCTTAACAGCAGTATATGTTAGTTTTGTTTGTTGCATATAGCAGTATTTGCAGAATATTGTGGTCTAACCTAACCACTGTAAATGAAAGCACTGTCCATGTTTCCCTTAACCCCTAGACAGGAATGTGACTGGGCATCCTAGACTGACGAGTTCTGGTTGGTGCAGGTTCTCATGGCTGCTATGCAAGTATTGGCAACACACTTTTTTCAGGAAGCTTTAATTCTCAAATGGTTGAAATGCTAAACTAAGAGCAATTTCTGTTTATTGATTGTAAAACAGAATGTCACACTACAGTGCCAAGCTATTAATTCAATGCATTTGGAACAATAAGAGCACAGCAAAAACAGTTGTTAACTAGTGGAGATGAAGATGTGGATTGGAAAACCAAAAAAGTTATATAATATGCATTATTTGACAATATCTGTAATTGCTCTTGCCTGTGGAAAGTGCTGCACTGCCTGCCTGGAAAAGACAACAGTCAACTTTGTTCAATTAAATTGTTTTTAAGGTCTTAACACATGATAAATTGTAAATTAAAGCATAGGAACCAACAAAAAAAGTGACAAAGATGATTGTCAGGTTTTTCTTAGCTTGTTTCGAAAAACAGTAAAGCGCTAGAAGTGATCACAATCACTCCTCATTGGGTAGTTTCAGAGCACTTTGGGTTTCAGCACTTTAATTTTACAATCTTGCAGCTGAAAATAAGCCTCAGAAGTAAGCATTCAGAGAGTCGCTCAGCCAAATATGAGCTCAGGCTCGTTTTGTATCCAAACAGAGCATGTAGAAGGCAATGAAGAGCAAGTGGGTGGTAAGGCATCAAAGAAAGGTAACCTTTGATGAACAAGCTGCTCTCAAATACCTCATCTTCATCTCTTCACCTCCCACTTTTTTTCTCTTTTTTTTTTTTTTGCCGCTCCTCACACCCTCTCTTTCCTTTCACCTCTCCCACAGATTGTAACGTTTGCTGTGCCGTGCAAATTTGCCTTTTTTGGCGGGGGGAGGTCTGGCTTTTGTTTGCCTTGAAAAGCTGCCACTGCCTTGCAACAACATACTGCCCAGTGCCCAGGGGCATGTGGACCAGTGGTGAGGAATCTGGAGTTGATTACACAGTGGAGAACTCCCAGGACTGACAAACGAGCTTAGTGGCGTTATGACGCAAAGGACCGTCTCTGGTCGTCACTACGCGGGAGATTAGCCAAACAGGAGACTAGTAGCTTGCCAGCCCGTAAGCTGGTTGTGGTGCTTAGTTTTTGTCCAATGGATAAATCCTGCGGTTGCTACACACATCTGGGTTTCTTTATATCAAACCAACTGAATGCGCCCCCGTCGGTACATCTTCAATGTGTGGGCTAATGCATTTCCCCCCTCCCTCTATTGTCTTCCTGAAGACTACGGCCACCATGAGGCTTCACTTGGATCCTGGAGAATTTGGGATCCTTGCTTCCTGGAGGCCTTTTTTTGACTGTACATGTTTGAACTAGCAGGCTTCCAGCAGCCAAACACTTCACACTTATCAGACACTTTACGCGTCACACATGCACTTGAGGTGAAAGTATTTTTAGACTCCACACCTCCAGCCTCACCTAAGAGCTGCCTTTTTCTAGACGTGTCTGAGTATGGGAAATGCACATTGTATGTTATCTCCTCTGCCTCTCATATCAGAAAGTATAAAGGCTACTAAGACAAATCCTTAGGATGAGGTCTGCTGCAACCACCTATAGTGGATGATTATTAATCTGTCAGGTTTACCCAACTCTGAGTATAGATAAAAATATCAGTAATACTTAATAGTGATGCATATTGCATATTTATGCATGTATTTGATTCTTACTAGTGTTTTCTTAATTCCCACTGGCCTATTACATCACAGTCAAAAACAACAGACCATGTACTGTAGTTGGCTGCAAATTGATACCATGTTGAGTTGTGAATTGGACAGCTTTACTGTTCTGCATATGCACTGTACACTTCAATTACTTGCAAGTGAGATGTGCATTATCTTTTATGTTCACGGCTTTTTCTGATGGCAAACTACACATCCAAATGCCATCGACAACATGCCAAGTCCTGGAGTATACCTAGAGTGGAGTGTACTTTTCCTTTCTTCTGAAGGAAAAGTAGCGCATGCACAGATCACCAAGTCCAGTATTTAGTACAATTGAGCATTAAAAAGCAGCAGTAGCTCAACTCCCAGTAACATTTTGGACTCTTCTGTGACTAAATGTTTAAATTTACATTGGAAGAATTCCAGATTAAGGATTAGATTAAATAGACCAAAATTATGTCATTAATTATTTAAAATGGGACCCATAGCCCCCCATAAGATATTTGTTTCTTAATTCTTATATTGATGAATTAATATGAAGTAACAAACAAAACAGATATGCTTTTAAGTGAAAAATGACATGAAACATAGCTCTTCATCTGGAACTGCTGATTATGGATGCTGGTCCTCTTTTGCATTATATTGCATGAAGGATTCTGCTCTTTTTGGGGTTTTGTTGTCATCTTGGAAATGTTCATATCCATGCACAAAAGCCATTACAGAGGAACGACAGCTCAGCATCTTAAACCAAACCATCACAGACAAAAATATGCCTTTAGCAGGAGGCTTTTCTGGTATTTAGGCATTTGAACAGAATCTACAGATTCAGACGCTCACAGGAAAACATCACAATAAAGGACTGACAAATAATACAGAATTTCCCCAAGCCTCTAAAAATGTTCTCCACCAACACATCTTGCACCATGGAATGCTTGTTTAGAGGGGAAAGTAATGCAGCAATGTGAAGCACTCAAGGGGATACAGAATGTTATTTACAAAGTTATGAATATTTATTGCTAAAAGTAAGGATGGATGCCATAGAGAAGCAGGAACAAAACCTCATTGGAAGGAGGAGCAAAATAGAGACAAAAGAGAGAGAGAGGTGGAGGAAGGGCGCATGACAGCATTGTGTGTCATCATTGACATTGTTGTAAGGCTGATTCCGTACCTTTGTGCCATGACAGCGGCTGCTGTGTTTTTATCTTTTCTCAGCGTCCTTTTTTGATTTCTCTAAATGCGTGTCAAATGCTCACAACTGCAGAAGGGGCAGCTGTTCCTTTAGCCTCTTTCACCCACATTCTGACAGGTTTGCATGAAAATGTGGTGAAAGGTGAAATTATTTAGTAACACTTCCGACTGCCAAAACATTGGTACCTCCTTCTGACCTCTGCACTGAACATGTAAATAAAAAATCAAGGGTTAGATACACAGGCAGGAATAATTTAAAACTCCTTATTTCAATATCAATTCAACATTTAGTTTTTTTCTACTGTGGTCTCATTGCATTGTGTAGAATGCAGCAACTGGTTGGGTGGTAGTTGTGTAGTGATTAACACTCTAACCTGAACCAGAAGATCACAAAGTCACAGTTTGTCTTCAGGGCAACTGTCCCTGTAACTACTGATTATAAGTTGCTCTGGATAAGGATGTCTAATAAATCCAATAAATGCAAAAGTACTGGTTACATGACTATGTGTACATAAACAGTAAAGCAGCCTTACCATTAAAGAAATGCATTACCACAGCAACGTGATCTTAAGTGGCACGCGTGCTCTCACTTAATCAGAATGGCCGGTCAGAAAAAAATAGTTATGTGCTGGCTGTGTCTACCAAAGATTTTGCTGCTTGACCTTTTATTAGTACTGGTACCAAGTAATGTGTGGTATTATTAACTGATGTATGCCGGCTACATGCCGGACATGGTACAATACAGAAACTAGAGCTTCGGGTTTTTCGAGCTTGGCAGTAAGGTTTAGTGTGAGCCCTTTCCCCCTAGATATAAGTATTTTAGTCTTCAACATGACAGGTTCCTCTAAGGCATGACTACGCCCCTGTTCCCCACATAGGACCCACATCTGGTTTCCTGGTTGCAGCGACTGAAGTCAGTCGCTGTCATGTAGACCTTGCTTCCTCCAGGGGTCACGTTCCTTTAACCACTGCCACCAATGCACTCCAAGGCCTTGGCTGTAAACAAGGGAACCAGTCTTATGGCCCCATTGACTCTGGCCACCAACACGCTGCTGCCATTCTCTTGAAGGTCAATAAGACATGTTCTGTGTTGTTGTCTTTTGAGAGTGGGTGAAGTCTTGGTTCCATTGCCACAGATGCATGGTTACACTCGGCGTGTTGATGAACTTGATGCCACAATTTGCTCCTGCACACTGGCTGCCCTGATGTCAACCCGTTGGCCTTGGAGCTGCGAGAACTCCATTGTTGATCCTCTCAAACCATCACCTGCTCCATTTTCTCATTTTCTCATGCAACTTGCGTCTGAATTGCACTAAAATGTACAAAAAGTTTGCATTTGTTTTGCACAACTGCATTTATGAAACCAACCACAACCAGAGCCCATCCTGTGATGTGGGGCACATATTGGGGATTTAATTTGCCTGGACCAGGTTTTTTTTTCTTCCTTCCTCTTTGTTGTGCCCGCTGGATGGATGGGCATTTGCCTATATTGCCTATGCCATGGGCCAGCCCTGTCGTCACATGCTATGCCACTTACTGCCAAATACTAAATTTTATGCTCATTATGCATGTGACCTCTTGCTCTCTGTATTTGCTCAATAGACCTCTACATTCATTGATAAAATAGCACAAGGGATGGAACTAGGGGATGTTCGTTTTAGAAGGGGGATGATTTTTATCCCCCCTCAACTTGAGTACTGCCTGTAAGCATCTAGTGAATCCTCAGAGAGAGGCCCTTGTTCCACTTAGAGTCCAGAACAGGGCCAGGAAGGGGCCAGGAAAGGGATATTTTGCCTGAATCAGTCAGTCCAGTACTGGCCTGACCCCCAGGGTGCTGACCCTGAAAGAGTGAGCACTGGAGCAGAGAACAGGGGCAATGGGAACAGGCTGATTGTGGCCATGGTCAGGGGCATGACAGCAAAAAAAATTCCCTGCTTGTGGAGCTCATTAAAATTCTTTTGACAGGACCCTGTGTATCACACTAATAAGGTCTGACCTCAGTATTGCGCTCAAGGCCATCGGTGGCTGCTGGTAAGGCCCCTGAAAGAAGGGTGATGTCAGGGGATGTGAACCCAGGGCCCTACTTGTGTGTGAGCCACAACAGGACGATTCTTACACTGATTCCCATGTGCTTGAAAGCATTTCTTTGTGATCATGTTTGTGCATGCATGCTCTCTGATCCTTGGGTAAACATGAGGATAAATTTGTTGTTTGAGCATTAAACCAAATTTCCTAAACTGTGTGAAACTGCTGCTTTGATCCACCTGCTATGAAAGCATGCACACTGGTATTGAAAGTAACACATCTGACCTATGCTACTATGTCTTCTTCATCCCTGAAAAGTTGGAGGGATAAGAGGAATGTCAAGAATTATAGTATTTACCCATCTAGACTGAAGGGGGAACATCACAGTGGAAGACAAATAATAGTTAGAAATGCAAACCAATGCCGAAAACACCACACTGGCATGTAAATGAACATCATTAAATGGCTCCAAATACGATATACGATCCAAATAAGTATTTCATGCGAGCCGGAAACCAGATTTGGGAGAAATAATAAAGTTTGCAATTGTTTGCACCATTTAAGGGTGGTAGTAACATAGTGGGTAACACACTCGCCCATGAAACCATAACCACTATCCGTAACCACACATCCGGGGTGGGCTCTGGCTGTAGGGTGGGGATTTCATTTGCCTGGACTAGACTTTGCCAACCATATCACCATTACCTTCAAATAAATCAATTTTTCTGTTTAAAAACAAAAGATTTGGTTTTGTTAGCCACTAATTAGCTCATGTTAGCCCATTGAGACATACTGTATGTGATTTTGGGCTCTATAAGAAATAAATGTTGTTGTTGTTGTTGTAATTATGAGACTAATGTGACTATTTATTATGCAACCATTTAAAAAGATGAAAAATTATATACAATGGGATCTGTTTATAATCTTACAATAAGTGTGGACACCTCAGCGTTTTTGTGAAAAACTGTCATAACAGTGGGTGGGTGTGTGTGTGTGTGTGTGTGTATGTGTACATGTGAGTGTGTATATGTATGTTTGGATTTGTATGCAGATGGAACTGATTACTGAGTCTAATGACATGTTGGTACATCTCGGAAACAGTGTAGGAGATGTGCCCCCCCCACACACCTCTGGGCATGAAAGGCCTGTCAAGCTCCTGTCAAGCTCACCCTGTTGTGCCAATCAGAGCCAAAGATTAATCTGGACCAAGTGGGATTTCAGCTCATTATAATTAATGGCATAGGTGAGTTACCAGGACTAGTTTAAGATTTTGAGGAAAATTAATTCATCTGCATGGATGACTACCTTATGTAAATGAAGGTAGATTATGTCCCAAAATGTCAATCTATCAATAGTTTACATTAATTAGAACATTACGTTCTAATAGCATAAAAGAACATATTTTGTAAAAGTATACATGTGCTTTGAAAACAGTACAAAAGTTTTCAAATACATATTTTCCTAAATTAAAATTTGTAAGTCCATTTATGTAAATTTTGCCTCAAATTGGTCGGAAACACAGGCATACGGGGATCTTAAATGTGTACACAATCCCCACAAGGCTTTGGATAAGGTCATATTACTGCAATAAGGTTATAATCATCAGGTGGTAGAGGCGCCTTGGTTGCTCTAAGCGCACCCTCAACTCACACACACACACACACACACACACACACACACACACACAGAAAGACCCTCCAGTGGGCACAACAGGATTAGAGTGAGGATGCAGTGGCTGATTAAAATGTCCAAACGGAAGCAATTAAAATCTGCTGAACAGACGCTCCGGTGGAGCCCTGGGCTTTAAATAATGCAGAGACCTCTGTGCCCTGGCCCTCTCTCCCCTCTCCGCTCTGAGCATGCTCACTACAGCCCCTCCGAGGGGCAGGTATCCCAGAGCTGACAGACATCTGGATGGAAAAATGATGCCTGAGTTTATGTGTGAGCATGGCCCTTGAGCATTCTTTTCATTGACTGCGTATGTGTGTGAGAGAGAGAAAAAGAGAGAGAGATGTTGTTGCTTGTGGCCATACACCAAAATATTAAAATGAATAAAACATGTCATAACATTGATGTACAATTTTTTCCAGGATGCCTGGGCTGTATTAAAGTTAACAGTATGTAGCAAACAAAATGTAGCTACAACTGACATTTTGGACATTAGACACCAGTACTTTCTGACATTTTATTAGTCAGCCAGAATTGTGCTGGTCTCTGACTTTTTTTATTTGTTTTGGATTGATCTGTGTGATCACTCTTCAGCCAACGATATCATAACGCAGTTTTCCTCAAGACACCATTGAAGGACCGGTGTTGCTCATTCCATATTTGCTGTTGTTTTAAAAGTTACTGACTTTAATTCAACTCTGAAATATTGCTTCTTTAATCAGTACAATTATTTTTAGCCGTGCTAAGATAATTGGATTTTCTATTAATCATTCAGTCTTTTAACTTTATTCCATTAACAGTCATTTCCGGCTACTGTAATCATTAAAACATTTCTATTGGACAATTTGATCAAAGGTTTTGTCCAAAACAAGGGCATTTTTAAATTGCCCTAAACTGTTGAACATTGTATGGAAGCCAGACATTAAAATACAAATTAAATTGGATTGACTCCATCTCTAAAAAATGAAGCCACCACAAGTGTCCCTGCTTGTTTGGCATCTGTGTGTGTGTGTGTGTTGTGTGTGTGTGTGAGAGAGAGAGAATGTGTGCGTGTGCAGATAGCTGCTACTTTTTATCCCAGAAATGAGTTTGGCTGGTAAAAACTGGCTTCAGCACCTGCATTGTGGGCGGTCCAAGCAAATGAGTAGGCATATCTGTCATCTGCTCTCTTCACAAATGTGCAGATTCCGGTTCCAAATTTGACAGTATTTTGCCATAGAACTGAAGGCTATGGAGCTACTGTGTTAATGTTGTTTTGAAGTAGATGGTAGGAACAGAAAGGGGAAGGCACAGTTCATAAATGTACAGTAGAAATAGAGTTGATTTAGCTATGGCCAGGGCATTAAAGAGCCAATTTGTTACAGCCCAATGCACACTGAGACAGAAAAGGAATCTTGTGACCCTTTTAACAGTTGGAACCAGTTGCACTGATTGCATGGAGCCATTCATGCACCCAGTTGCAAAGGCCCAGAAAAACGTTTTTGCCAAAACTGAGTTTTTTTTTAGTATGGATTCTGTTTTCCCCAGAGACAGTCCACCAGTATCCCCATTCCACAGCAAACACTAGAACTATGAAAACTCCACAGGCTTTTATTTTTCAGTGTACCACCTCACACATAGTTAGTAATAATATATGGGGATTTAGCTTAGAGTGCTGTTATGTACACCACCCAGATTTGCATATATGTATGAACAAGAACAATAAGGAGCTCAAAATATGTCTTTTATATGGCTATGCAGTGTAGTCTGGGAGATGAGGGCTTGATATATTCATATTTTTAAACACAATTTAATGTGCTCATAATATTGTGCTGCTAGTTGGAAAATGCTTAGGAATGTTTAATTATCATTTTTGGGTGAAATGTTTTCATAATGCACAGAGTAGGTTTCTTTAATGAATCACTTTGCAATGTAAATTAAATTTCTGACATTCTGGTTTTCTACATCAGAAAGAGACACGAACCATGTACCCCAGAGCACTGTAATAAAAAGTAGAAAACATGGGTCTAGGGTGTTTATGTTAATGTGAAAAATTAATTTATTAAACAGTTTTAAATAAAAGCTGCAAGGAAACACATTACATCAGAGCCAAACCAGACTGTTCCAGAAGGCATGCTGAAGAAGAATCAGAATCTGCCATCCATCGAGATTAAAACCAAATTTTTTTTGCTAGGCTCTTTGTTCGCACAAACCTGACACACACATCTCCCCTACTGTGAGGCGTGATGGGAGCCTGGGGAACCAACTCTTCTTTAGGGGTTGGTAAGTTCAGAAGAAGAAGCACAGGAAACAGTAGCCTACAGGAGTTTGCAAAAGATTTGGTACTGGTGAGGAAACTCTTCTGAAAGTCCAAAAAAAAAAAAAAAATAATAATAATATTAAGCGAATTCAGGTGAAGCAAGCTGAGAACAAAAGACTCTAAAATTTTGCAGTGGTTCAATCAAAGCCTCAGCCAACCTAACCAAGTGAGAATATGCAAGAAGGGCTGTAAATTAATCATCATGTATGGGAGGGGTGAGTGATGGGATGGCACAGCTTAAACAGGACTGGATAGGAATGTTCTGGAAGGCTGAAGTTGCGACGAGCAACTTTGTTGGCAGTGAACTCAGTGGAAAGAGACAGTTTTTACGGATTAGTTGCACACACGAGCAGGGTAACGTGGTTTGCTCAGAGAGCGGCGGTAAGGCTGGGCCAAGGGAGGAGGGATGGAGCAGACATGCCGTTGATTTATGGGCCATGTCTTTCCATCTCTCTCAGGTACTGTGTCATATTCAGGTTTAATTCCCTAAAATGAGATTCAGTCATGTGAATGGCCTTGTTCTGGCGAGGTCTGCCGCCATGATGAGATGCCAGACTCTCCTTGCTCTCACTCAACAGTTGTGCCAGCTTCCATTCATATTATTACTGCTGCATGCATTGAAATACAGAAGACTTTCATCAGGTCTTCTTTGATACTCTGTACATTATACATCACACCACTATAATAATTCAATATTCCCCAAAATCGTTTTGAAAAAAAAAAAAACGAATCCTATGACAGCCATCTTTTAAAATAATCTCTACAAGTAGTTAGAAAACCCATGATGAAATGTTTTATTTCCAAAATATTTAGTGGTACTTTTACTGGCTCCTCCCTCACACTGAATTTTGAGGCAAATGATTTGTGGTACTACTTTATTGCAGACACATATGGGATTGAGTATAGAAGTACATGCTAATGATTTATATGATTCATGCTGATTCTGTGGTTATTACCTCTGATTAGGATTGTGAATCATAGATTTCATTAATAGTATAATCAAGAGATATGATACTGCAAAGGAAGAGACTTGAAACTGACCTCGTCCTGCCATGTGAGCCTGATTTAAAATATAATCTAATAATCTAATTAAGACATAAAAGGGCCTTGTTATTTGGAGAATGCCTTTGGTTCAAAATCCTTTGGTTCAATAAAGCTTTGCTTGATGCTTTTGGCATCAAGTTTGGTAAGTGTAGAGTAACCCTACAATCTGGGGTAATGACAATGTTTGATTAATTATAATATAGTGTACACAAAATTCATCAAGTTTCCCAACAGCATGAGGGAAAATGTGTTGTGGTTTGATGAGGCCACGGCTGAAGTCCGTAAGGTACAAAACAATACTTTATATCACCAAAAGAACACCCAAAGCCATGCAGACTCAGCAGAGTGTTCACACTCATGCAACCATCTAATTGTACATTTTTATTGAAATGATTCCTCCTATGTGATGCCCAGGGGCTAGGGCCTGATGAACACCTGAGGCTACTCGAGACGGGGCCATTAGGACCTGTTCAAATTGAGAGCGCAGCCACAGAATGTAATAATGTGGACATTTGCCTAACCTGAGTTTGTTGCTTTTGTTCCTGTCGGCTCGACGTATGCCTGCAAGTTTGTTTCTTTCCTTTGGTGCTCTCTTTTCGGCCATCGTGCAAGTTTATTTTGTATTTGAATAAATCCCTTTTGCCCAGGTGTCCCGTCTATGTGCTTCCTTCCCTCAGTTGTGACAACCTAATAGATTTTTTTAATAGGAATTGTACAGGTTAAAGGTGGGAAAGGTTTTGAAATGATTTATTTTTTACAAACCTGGAATTTCAACAGGGTTGTGTGTGCATTTTAATATCCACTGTGTAAATAATTTCTCATTTTTTGGTGTTGACCCTTTGCTCCAGACTCGCCTGTTTCTGGTTTTATGGAGGTGATGGAAGGGCTGGCTAATGTGTGTGAGCTGCAGAGGGAGCACACCGAACACCTTCCTCTGAGCCACTTGCGATATTTATGCCTGCGGCAAAAACAAGTAGCTGTGGCAGACGCTCACAGAAACACTGAGAACAGTGCAAAACCGAGCATCATAAAAAGAAATGTGGTGGGTAATGAGATTGAAGGTTGCTAATGAGTTCGTGACATAATGAAATGAAACTCTGAATGTGTGCCGGAAGTGCTGCAGACCCCCACCCGCCTACACCACATGCCTTCATAACAAATGCTTCAATAATTCTGCCTTTTGCTGACGCAAAGTATTTTAACTACGATATAACAAAGATGCATGTTTTATATATGTACCTCACTTCATTTCTTTAGAATCTGAGGGTCAAAATTGTGCCCACTGACACAGCTATCCATAATTTAACAATCTGATGGACACTAACGGACGGATGGATCCAGACACCCGGTTTTTGAGTGACAGGCATTGTTAATCAGGCCAGGCGGTGCAGATACTGTATATCAGGTGGTGCTCGGCACAGAGATACTGCAGCTCTGAATAAATGAATCCCAGAGCCAAGTCAGCCAAGGATTCAAAAAGGATTGGTCCTGTACCCTGACACTATAATGACAGATTCACATCCTGTGTCACTGTCACACACATAGAGAAAGCAAGCGAGACACAAGCAAGAGGAGGGAAAGAAAAAAAAATTCAGTTTCCCTCCAATTGCAAATGTGATGGCTAGGTTGCCATGGGAACAGCAGCTGTCAAGAATACATTGGTTTCCACAGCAACAGCATAAGGGGCTGACCAGTGATCATTATTTCAGTAATATAGGATCTGAAGGAGGCTTGATGGGAAAATAAATGTGTCATGTCTGAATCACTCCGATTAGTTTTATATACCAATACCATCTTCTGAAATGCTGAAATAAATTTAGTAAGATGGACTGTCCATCGGGAGACTCTCTGAAAGACAAGCGCAAGAGATGGTTTTTGGTGTTTTGTTCATTATATATCTCCACTCTGGGAATTTCAGCCCATACATATGATCGGAAATAAAATTGAGTGAACTTAAGATGCAAATTTGAGTAAGCTTAAGATTTTAAAAAAATGCTGTGAACCATGCCTCAACAGGTTGTGCATTAAAAAAACATGCAGGCGCATCGTGGACACACCGCAAGCATGTTTCTCCCATGTTTAAGAGGCAGCTGCCTGGCTTCATTTGAAAATAAAATACATTTGACACAAATAATGTACATCCTTCATTGTTCACTGATATTTCTTTAGGGATTGTCTCTGGCTAGGACTAGTTCTGTCTCTGTATCATAGGTCAGACGTTACACAAGAGGTAAACTCATTTCAGATGGGTTAATTGTCAATTTATTTAATGTGCAAAACATTTCTAAATATAATTGTACTGATTAGCTGCAATTAATTTCAAATCCACCGTTATACAGTGCATCCAGAAAGTGTTCACAGTGCATGATTTCTTTCTACATTTTGTTACAGCCTTACTCCAAAAATAGATTGAATTTTTTTCCCCCTCAGAATATTACACACAACATCCAGTAATGACAATATGAAAAAAGTCTACTTGAGTAGGACAAATCTATCAAAAAAAAAAAAAAAAAACACTGAGAAATCACATGTACAAAAGTATTCACAGAATTTGCTCAATACTTTGTTGATGCACCTTTGGCAGTAATTACAGCCTTAAGTCTTTTTTTGAGTACGGTGCCACAGTCTTGGCACACCTTTCTTTGGTCAGTTTGGCCAGTTTTGGATGGTAAGCGCTGGTGCATAGTGAAGATCTCTTCAGAGATGTTCAATTGGATTCAAGTCTGGGCTCTGGCTGGCCACTCAAGGACATTCACAGAGTTGTCCTGAAGCCATTCCTTTGAAATCTTGGCTGAGTGCTTTGGGTCATGGTTCTGCAGAAAGATGAACCGTCGCCCCAGTCTGAGTTCAAGAGCACTCTGGAGAAGGTTTTCATCCAGGATGTCTCTGTACATTGGTGCAGTCATCTTTCCCTCTATAATGACAAGTGTCCCAGTTCCTGCAGCTGAAAAACATCTCCACAGCACGATCCTGCCACCACTTTGCTGCACTGTAGGGATGGTTTTGGCCTGGTGATGAGCGACGCCTGACATTCACACCAAAGAGTCCAATCTTTGTCTCTTCAGACCAGAGAATTTTGTTTCTCATGGTCTGAGAGTCCTTCAGGTAGCGTTTTTGGGAATTCCAAGTAAGCTGCCATGGGCCTTTTACTAAGGAGTGGCTTCTGTCTGGTCGCTCTGCCATACAGGCCTGATTGGTGGATTGCTGCAGTGATGGTGGTCCTTCTAGAAGGTTCTCCTCTGTCCACAGAGGATCTGTGAAGTTCTGACAGGGTGACTATCGGGTTCTTGGTCACCTCCCTGACTAAGGCCCTTCTCCCCCGATTGCTATGTTTTGGTGGCCGGCCAAAGCAGCAGACTTTTTCACCCCAGATTTGTGCCTCGATACAATCATGTCTCGGAGGTCTACAGACGATTCCTTTGACTTCAAGCTTGGTTTGTGCTCTGGCATGAACTGTCTACTCTGGGACCTTATATAGACAGGCGTGTGCCTGCCCAAATCATGTCCAATCAACTGGTTTTTCCCCAGCTGGACTCCAATTAAACATCTCAAGGATGATCAGGGGAAACAGGATGCACCAGAGCTTAATTTTGAGCTTCATGGCAAAGGCTGCGAATACTAATGTACATGTGCTTTCTCAGTTTATTATTGTAAACAATTTGCCAAAACCTCAAGTAAACTTTTTTCGTGTTGTCATTCTGAGGAAAATAAATGAATTTAATCCATTTTGGAATAAGCCTGTAACATAAAAAAATGTGGATATGCAATGTGAATACTTTCTGGATGCACTGTATAATTAATATGTCTCGATTATACACTATTGTACAATAAGCGTGCCTACACATATTGTGTATAAACATCAGATAATCATCTGAAGAACAAAAAGAGAATCTCAGCTACAATTTTATATACCAGCAGGCAAAGGGACGATGAATAATAGTGGGAGGGCATTTGCACAATTTCCCATTACTTTTCTCCTGTGACGTAGGACAAGACTTTTCTTGAAGCTACTAAAAAAATATTAATCATATATAAATATTTTAAAAAGAGTCTGTCATTGAATTATTTAATCCAGACACACAAAGCAAACCTTACAATCAGATGCTGAATGCAAGTTTGGGCTGGCAAACAGGCTCCCATTGTGAAGCATGGTGCCTGGAGGGTGTGAGTAATGCAGCGGGTAAGACTGTGGGCAAGTCATCATGGCAAAACAATAGGACCGTTCTGTGTAAACCTCTTATTCATGCAGCTCTATATTTGCCAGTGTGCTGGTCTGACCAGTAATCTCTCATTGTTGATAGGATCAAAGATGAGGCTGGGCTCGGCACAGGAACAGAAAACCCGGGAGGGGAGCTGGGTTTGGATCAGCCTGTTGCTGGAAACCAGGTTCCCTGAAGATTAGAATGGCAGACGAGGAGGAACGTATGTATGTATGTGTGTGTGTGTGTGTGTGTGTGTGTGTGTGTAAATGGAATTTTGTGCTGTGTGTGTGCTCTAGATTCTTTGACAGCAGTCATGGGATGAAGGGTCAGCCATGTGATCTCCCTTTGCTCTGTGGGAAGCGAAAAGCTAGAAACATCCAACAAAACCTTTAGCCTCCTACAGACACAGACAAACACGTGGTCCAGACGGCATTCCTGGCTGAGCACTCGGAACCTCTGCCAAACAACTGGCCGCGTCCTTGCTGACACCAGCGTCCTTTTTCTCCAATCCATCACTGAGCACCGATGTCTTCCCGAACCTCCTTCTCGACAGTGCCAGCAGAAGTCATCTCCGTTACTGACCAGTTGCGCTTACACAGTCATAAAGAGGTGATTTGTGGGAATGGTCCTCTAATCGGGTAAACATCACTGCTACTGGACAATTTTGATTTGTGCGCAGTTACAAAGCTTAAAAATGGGATAATGAATAAAATTTCAATTAAAAACAAAGTGCAGCGGTTTTCACATCCCATAAACCCATATTTTGGATCCCCTTTTCTTGTAACAACAGGCCTGATGAGATCGGTTACTGCAGTTAGCAGCTGAACAGTCCATTTTTTGTTTCATGATGCACCAAATGGTGGACTGGAGTGTAGGCAGGCCAGTTCATTTTTAAAACTGGAGTTGGGTATCGTTAAATAAAAAAAAATATATATATATATATTTCTTCTAGTTTAATGTGAATATTGAATATTGTCCTTAAACAATATTTCATAAAGATCTTCATACTTATTTATTCCAGTGTCTATCATTATTCTAGAACATCTCAGGGATTGTAATGCAATCATTAGGTCAGGGCAACATTATCTATGTATTTCTATGCACATATCTATCTATTCCTTACACTAACTTCTTTAAATCTGTGCATTTATTCAATAATAGAACACTAACCTCTAAGGTGGTGGACTAATTAGTTAAGAAATCCCAGTAGATCCCTGTGTTCTGGAACCCGCTGGCAGAAATCTAAAGAAATCTAACCCATTTCAGAGCATACTGACAAATCACATGAACAAAGGTTTGGTTCATGTGACATGAGTAGCATCTCGGAGAAGAATGCCTGCAGAGATCATCAACCCTGACTCATCCCAAACATGACTGTGACCCTAAAATGGCCCAGATTTCTCTCCCATTGTGTAAACAGGGTTTACTTAACTAATAATGCCCTTGAGACATTTGAGCACCAGTGATCTATTTTTTTTTTTTTACTTAATATAACAGAAGTGTTTTTAAGTTTTATGTTGTCATGCTGCTCCTGCCTTTCCCTTTGCATAATAATCAATGCCTATTATTCTTTTGGATTCAATTTGCATTACAATGAAGTGTCTTTATTTGTGCGGACTGCCCAGCTACAAGATATCATTGCTGTGCACAGTATCGGACAGCGCAGCAACAGCAGTTTTTTTTCCAGGTTTCCAGAACGTACTTCATAAAATACCAAGCACAACATGTTTTGACACGTTTCTAGCGCAGTGCGTCAGAACTGGGATCTGGGCACTGGGTGAAGCCTGTGATATATAAGGAGAGAAATGCACTGGCTGGATATTTCTTTAGTTGAGCCTGAGCTGGATTATTAAAAGCCGGTTGGAGTTGTATGAAAATAGACACAGACCGTGAAGCCTTCATGAATACCTAATCACAGTGAGGGTAAGTACAAATTTCAGGGGAACAAACAGAGCCTCGTTCGACTCATTCACTCTGGTTCGCAAGATGTGGAGAGACCCGGACCCTCCACATTTTGCCCTTCATATCACTATGATTCCAATCAGCTTGCTGAGAGCAGTGTGGCCTGCTGGGATATGTGTGTCTTGGTGCCTCTCTCCTGCTCAGTGTCTCACACTGGAGAAAATGCACAGTTGTGGGGAGGGAAAAACATATGAAATTAAGCATGTCCCGAGAATAAAGGTACTCCTAGACGGCCCAGTAAGAGGGTAATGTGATAAAAGCGGCAGCTGTGGGGCATTATGAGCTCTTAAGAGAAGGAGGAGTGGAGAGTGCACAGCCACCAGGTGAGCAGACCGAGAGTTGATGGGCAGAAAATGTGATCAAGACGTAATATGAATGCCGAGCACTAAGTAATATAGGCTTGGCCTTTAGAATCAGAGCAACGATACCCTTGAGTATGTGAAAAGGTGTCTAAGACACCCCAATTAGAGGACTGAACGTGTAAGATCCAGCATGGTGAATATAGCACAGCCGAATGAGGTTAACAAGCTCATTTCACATCCAACACATCACACTTTTGTTGTTCTTGTAGTGAGAGTGGATGTGGTTTTCAAAAATTTTAATCCATAGTTGGATTAAATGAAGTGCAATGGGCACTCTGAATCACTTTTTAAAACAGACTTTCTCAAGACAGCACAAAAATGACATCAAATCTTTGCAGATATCCTCATTGTTAGCCCTAAGAGCTAAAATAGGCATAGCGTTTGTGTCATGTTAGCTCAAGCCTTCAAGATTCACAGAAAAAACAGCCAAGAAAACATACACCCAAGAAAGGGCAGCTTGCTGATTATCAGTATCTGTCATTATTTCATTGTCTCCCAGAAGATGAACTTTGAAGATGAAAAGAAGGTGAAAATTTGTTTTTAGCAATGATATTTAAAATGGGAAAATCGCAAAGCAAAGATATCACACACCATCCTTCCTCATTCTGTAGGATTTAAACCCCCTTTCTACCAGTACATCACACATAGCACATCAGTGTTGCCAGATATTAGATTTTTTTCAGCGCATTCATCCAAATCATTCAAAATCATCTTGTTCATTGTGTCATCAACAGACATCACAAATGCAGTCTCTGTAAAGGTCATTCTGTGCTTTTATTACAAAGATCAGATTGGCAAACTAGCAAAATACCCCCCTTTACTATCTAGACCTGTCAAAAATGCCCTCTCCATCAGTTTAAATAGATCAGATTCCAGCTGTGGACTGTGGTTACCGAAGGAAATTCCTTATTCAGATAGGATTCCCCCTACGACACATCAGCTCACATCAACCACATACAGACTCTCATGCTTTCACTGTCCTTGAAGGAATGACATGACACTGTAGTCCGCCTTAAGCACTCAGCACAGCCGGGGTCCCTTCTCGGCACTGGGCATAATGGGGCACTTCCCTGCTGAGGTGCGGGAACACTCAGCACGCTGGAGCCCTGAGGGTTATTAGACTGGGCCTGGAGACGGCGGGAGCCTCAAATGACCAAATAATGTTACACCCACTGTGTGGGATATCCTACTGAGCCCCTGCCACTCACAGTGCTTGCCACTGCTGCAGATTATTAGAACAGATTCCATTGATGCCAAAAAGTACAGCGTAAAAACCCAGCAAGACGTTTGCTTACAATCAGGGTATAAAATATGTATTTATAATTGAAAATGCTCACTCACTCACTTTCTGAAAGATTGACATTGTTAAAAAATTGTTATGCTGATGGTGCGTGCTTTTCACCCAAATATGATATAATCCTAAAACAATGATAATAAAGGACTGTACATTTAAAGTCATGTGTAAATTTAACTGGAGGATTTTTGTTGCAGATTCCCTATACCATGCACTATATGGTTAACAGGTGGATGGGACAAGTCACTTTTGGGAGCATGAAGGCAAACAAGGCTTGAGGGCAAAAGGCCTCATGGCTGCTTCACCATAAATAACACATACACAGGTATGCACATGAATGGCTTTAATGGAATGTTTGCTGTGGGGTGTCCAAACACTTAAATCCAGTCGACTTGACATGTACTTGCGTCTGACCCTGCAGTGCCTACGCACAAGAGACAAGTGTGCCGAATTTCTCCAGCCAATGAGGATGCCGGGAAGGCGCACACTTTCAATAATGAACAGCAGTTCTGTGCTCAACCTCTGCGGGGCCCCTTCACTCTGCATGACCCCTGCCGCCATGGCAACGCAGTCACACCCTCTCTCCTGGGCCACGAGAGTGGGGGGAGACTATTGAGCAGGGACGAGGGGGAGGCAAAGATTTTCATGCTGAATGTATGCATTTATTTGTGTGTTTGTGTGTATGCGGCAGCCGGAATGGCAGCCCAACATCAATGCTGGATGTTTTCTTCCTCTCTGAAGGACAGGTATGAATGTTAAGCAACCAATAGGCTGTGTTTTGATGATAAAAAAAAAACCTTCAGGGCTTGAAACATAATAAGACAGCATCAAACAGCATATATGGCAGATAAGAGCCAGGAAACTCTTGTCTAACGTTACACAAGCCCCGCGGAACGTGAAGTGGTACAAGTCCAGTCCGAAAAGAGGTTTACATCAAAAAGGAGAGAAAGGAAAAAAGAGCATATGACAGGGCCCAGACGCTTCAGATCCTGTCCCCGGGGGACTAGCACTACTGAAGCCTGCCGGAGGGAGGGAGCAGGGGATTGCATTTCGGACCTCTGCTTCAGATAGGCGACCGGTAGTAAAAATGTGCAAGTTCTGCAGCAAACGCTGTTAACTTATTCTGTTCAGTTTTACATTTCATGCATTTTAATATGCGGCAGGACTGCTGATGAATAATAAAAGTCTTTCTGGAACGTCGATATCAATGTTCAGTAATGCTAAAATGCCGGATGATCAGACATGTTGTATTGTATAAAAGCTATTTATGTGAGCAGTAAAAAACAAAAATAGAGTACCTTAATTTTTTGCCATCATTTTGATGGTCTACTTTTCACCATCAGGTTGTTCTAAAAAATGGGCCAATAGGATTCTGTGTTCTATCTTTTGCAAAGCCATAAATATTTATACTGAGTTTTACCACAGTAAACCCCCCGTGAAGAAGCCAACCTATATCCTTACATGTCAATAGCATTTTAGAAATCTTGGTGCATTTTACGTCATTAGTAGTATTTAGAATCATGCACTAAATGTGTCTAATACCTCCTTGGCAAATGCCTTTGTCTCCACATTTACAATTACGACAAAATCTCACAATCTCAACCTCTAGACGCTTTGAGAGCTGCGTCTTTCAGCACCATGGCTATCCTGTCACAGTCTACTAATGCCACCTAGTGGCTGTCAGGAATTTAAAGATCATGTTTTTCTGTTTAGATCAGGGTTTCAAACTCAAATTAGTTTTGGGCAGCAAGAGTCTGGGTGAGGTTGGGCCACATCAGGTATTTCCAAAAAAAAAAAAAGTAGAATCTTCTCAAACCTCAATATTTTGTTTTACTTCAATGGGTTCTTCTGAACATAAACTGTCCTGAATATAAATGAAATATTGAAGAACATGAACAGAAGAACACGGACATGGCTTCCCTTGCCTACTTTTTGCCCCTTTGCATCTTTTTCACTTTAAATTCCTGCAACAGCTGCATCACACTTTTTGCCCTTGATGTTCACGTCTTTTAGTATTGCATGGATATCATGACATTTACTTATGGTCAAAGTACCAGGATAGCAAGTGCAACAAATGCTACTGGATTGTTCATTATCCGCCGGGGTAGTGAGTCACCAATATGTATGTAGGTGTTATTTTGTGGCATTTCTTTCTTAGAATGGATTCAGTGGTACATCTTAGCCAACAGTGATGTTCTGTTGACTTTATAACCGAGGTGGGTAGGCTCCAGGTCAGAGCCCGACACCAAAGTGGGAGGGGAAAAAAAATACAATCTTGATACAAAATTGATTTCATCCAACTCTAAGTCAAACATGCTTGTTTTTTTATGATGGCTATGAGATATTATATTGATTATATATATTACACTGGCGCTCCATTGTTGTTGTGAAATGTGTCTCTGTTTGCACAAAAAAAGGAACCTTCCACACATTCCTACCATTCTTATTGTCAGGATTGCCTGCAGCTGGGCTCCACACCGGAACCCAATCCTGACGCCCCATAAATGCCGGAAGTTTCCGCCCGTTCGGGGTCGCTGGCATTTTCGTGAACTTCAGTTGGTAACACTGTTTGTAATTTGAGTTCTGGCAATCGCCACACGCCTACGGGTTAGTTTTAGTTTGTCTGTATTTAAGTTAAATTGTTTTCGGCCACCGCGCCATTGTTTATTTGTGTTTCTTTATTGTTTATTTGTTAATAAAACCCCTTCCCGACATGTCAGACCTCTGCGCTTCCTTCCCCCGTAAGTCCGTAGTCGTGACACTTATTCTTAACATTCTTAAGATAGCATTCAATGAATAAAATAAAATAAATTAAAAAACACACAAGTCACATCAACATGAAAGTTTTATATCGTTCTGCGGGCCACGAGTTTGAGACCCCTGATTTAGACCTGTCACTGCCCACAAATTATTGTCTCTGTGTCAAACAAAAGGAAACCGAAAAAAACATTACATATAAATACATTAAACACTCATATTTAATCCACCTAATTTAATCCATTCATGTCTTTGGACATTTAGAGGAAACTGGAGAACCCTTGATGGGAAAGCATGCAACCTTTGTACTTACAACCTATGTATGTTATACAAATTTGATTATTGTGTGTTTTGTAGTTATTATAACGACTTGGATTGTTTAATCTAGATTAATTAAATTCATGAGATAAAGGAATACTATTTGGGTCCATCGTTCTCAATCACAATGAAGTTATTTCATTTCTTTAATGATATTGTGAACATTCTGCTTCTGAATGACTCACATGCAGCTTCTTAGATGCTTTGATCATCCAGAGAACATTTTTGGAGATTGTGTAGTTTTCTGTTATCTTTTTTTTATATTCTGTTCTATTTGATGAGATGGAGAGATGGATGCTGAGCTGAATCAGATTGCAAAGAGCACCAACATCAGCCTTCATATCATATTTTGGGGGATTTACCTTTGCACATATCAAAGAAGCAGCTCTATGTTTCCAGACTGTCTATGGAGATTGATGAAGAGGTTGCTGCCTTTGGCCTCTCTTTCTCATAAAGCCTGTCTACATTCATTCTGAAACATCAAAAACTAATCACAAAAATATTGCTTATAATGAAAAAAAATTACATTATAATGCATGAAGCCACTATCATGGCCACTCTATGCTTGTTATGTGACATTTAAAGTGAATGAATGATAAGATATACAAGAGTTCAGAAAATGTGATATTTGCTCTTGTATTGTGTATAACAGGAACAGGACATCTATCTATCTATATTACATATACTTTGCATAAATACATCCATCCATTCACCCAATCTATGCTGTATTTTCTTTCCTTGGGATGAAAATGATGATAGGCGTATTTGCTTTGGAACAATTATTTCTTCCTTTGCCCCAAATACATCAAAATGCCACAACTGCCATTTAGTGGCAATTTAAATTTGCCCAAACTTAAATTAAGAATGATCAAGGCAATTATGATCAGTTGCACAGTCACGACTCAGCAAATCTAACTGAACGCCAAGCAGATGCTATACGTAAATCAACCATTTAAAAAGTATGAAAGAGAACAATGTGAGGAATGAAAAATGGCAATTTCTGACACTCCTGTGTTCCATTTTTCACAACTGATTTGTTTTAACTTTTAATTTCATGCATTGCAATGTACCCAAGCAACTTATATTTATGAATTAGCTTGACCAGCCTGATTAAAGATCTATACATTATGCAGCATTTTAGATTTTAGAAGAGTGCTCGTCCATCTTTTTTTTTTCACTGCCCAGATTAAGACTTATTTATTTATATATAATTCATCAATTATTACTCAGAACTGCAGGTCAAAAAATGGGAAGGGGACACTTCTCCCAAAATCCATTACTAAGTACGTGACCGCTAACTGTGAGGACTGCTTAGTGGATGTGTTACACAGGAGCAAGCCAGTTATATGCGATGATGTTCCACGGAAGAATGAATTTTACATCCTCATGAATTAACATCCCCACATTACTGTCACACAGACGGGCAGAATGCTGAACAGAGTCCTAGTTATATTGCGCCCTGTTAAACCCCGTTGGCTTAAAGAAAAAAAAAAAAGTTTCATCAGTTTCATCGGCAAGGCCATAAACATTCCACATCATGGAGGAGAAACGACCTCAGGCTCGGGGTGTGAGTCCCCTTCCCTGGCTCACCCACCTGTCCTGAGACAGTGATGGCCCTCATGATTCCTGTCACCTGATTTAACTGAGGACGCTGCAACGCTGGCAGGAACAGATTGGAGAAGACGCACAGATCAAAGGTCATCTGTAGACGAGACGGGCGTCTGTGTTAGTGGTGACAGGGGTTTGGCAGCTGCAACTGCTTTTAGAGAAAGAGGAGGAAAAAAAAAATAATAGCGAAAGTGAATTATGACGTGACAGAATATGAGGAACAGCCGTCACATGGCCATCTCTTTATCTGCCTTGTGACAAAGTCTGATTGCCTGACACATGATGACCTTGAACAACTAACTTCCCCATTTTGCTTAATCAACCCTAACATGAAAATTAGGGGTTCATTGAAGGAGATATTTCTTTTTTTCTTGTGTTTTTTTTAAATCCACCTAACCTCTGAAATCTGCAGCTCGATCCTTTTGATATGATTTGTTAAGATTATTCAAACTGTATTAGACACCTTTACATTTAGATATGAACATTTGCTGGAACCATGGGTGGGTGGGTGGTTGTGCAGTATGTTTCTGACAAACTGGGATGAAAATGACACAGACCAGCCTTTGTCCTACAAAAAACAAACAGTGAATCAGATGGTTATATCCCAATTATCTGAGACATTTTTTATGGTAGAGAGTTTCAGTGTTCATTAGTGTCAGTCAAGGGAATATGTATTTCAGGTTGAACTGCATAAACCCTGGTGTTTAAAACACACCCATCACAACATTCAGAGGACAGCTAAGCTCTGCATGATTTGAGCACAACCAGGGGAGGATCATGGGGAAAAAAACTCCTTTATTCATAATGTTTTATCATGTGTTATGTACTGTGCATAATAAAAATAATAATAATGCACATCAAAGCATTGTAATGCATTTCATTAAATTGCTGAAACTATCTTGTAACTACTGTAGGATAGATTTATAAAGAACTCATATAATGCCACAAAGCACACAGTTATTTTACCCCATATGCCAAGCATAATGAAAAGCACATAATGTATTAAATATACTGTAGCGAACGTGCTTCGCAATGGGGAGAGAAGAGACGTTGACACAGCGGAGTAGCTCAGAGAAGCCTTTTATTCTGCCAGCACAAGAGGTCAACAGCAGGGCAACAGGGGAGGCATTCACCCAAGATCATAACACGCCCCTGCCTGCTCCAGTTACTCCCCACTACCAGGCAACAGCCCACTAAATCCCCCAACACTCACCCTAACAGTGGGTAAACCTTGCCTCACTAACCCCAGAGGCAGCCCATATGTAAATTAGGTCAGCCCCATTGGCTGCCAAAGCTAACGTTGGTGTCGTATATTGTTGTTGTTTTATAATTTTGTGCTTGAGAGACACCATTGACCGGAAGCAAATGCTGATGCTGTTGAAAGGCAAAAGGCCGATATATGTTGTTTCGATTCATTTTATGTGTTCTGATGCTTTAGGGATTTAAGCATCAGGTATATAAACTGGGCCAGCTGAGGACACAAGCATAGAACAACCAGTTCCCCTGCAGTTTTGCAGAGGAAACTGCCACCAAAACCCCCAAATTATCAGGCTGCTATTATTCACTTCGAAACAAACTACATTTCAAAACTGCAATTATGCACCGAGGTGAAATGCTTTATATATATTTTGCACCCCCAGACTTTTTTTTTATATATATATATAAAAGCCTGTTAAGATTTGAACATTGCAATTTTATTTTTGAAAACCACAACATTGTGCAGAGGTCAGAGTGTACTGCTGATACTAATTGCATATTCACCCAGGAAGCACTACATTTAATCAGACCACACATTTAGTGCTTTTCTCCCTAACGGCCGGCATCTAATGGACTTGGTAATGCAATGAAACCCTTATCGTTCTTTTACTAGGGCCCACATGTATCAGGCTTAATGACTGGAAGGCAGTCCCGAGCACCCGGCTTTACCTAATGGCCTTTGTAGTGCTCTCCATTGGATTGTTAATAAGACCCCTCCATTTGGGGTCCGAAAAAGGGCAGGCTATTAGAGAAGACTTACACTTGCCTCGAGAGAATTTGCCAGGTTCATTGTCTGTCCCCTACCTGGATTCCTTCAACTCGTGACTGTAAAAGAATAAATGGGGAAGTCTTGCTGAGGCAAACTAATAGTCTAGAGTAATTGGAGCTGTCTGTTGGGCTAACGAATCTGACCCACAATCCTCGGGCTTAATCGACGAGGCTGAAAAGAGTGCATGGTCTGACCGGTTGTCTCCTCTATGCCCACACACACTGCCGAGCATCTTGCAGCCTGAGCGTCAGCAGCTCTGTCGAAAGCCACAAGCAGAGCTGCTTGCTTCAACAGTAGTCTGCTGAACGCCAGACCTGAAAACCATAGCAGTGAGCATGATTACATTGGGCGGCTCTCTCAACCCATGCCGAGGAAATGAACTTGTGCCATGTTTGTGCGAAAAACTGTATGGGCTTGCAGAATGTAAATCAAGGGGCAAATGAGGTTGTGGGAAGCGCTGTGAAAGTAAGATTCTCAGGGAGAGTGCATAGATGATGTGGCAACTTTATTAGATACACCTACTGTATTCATACAGGGCACAAAGTGGCACTGAGCCAAAAGATAAAATGAAGACACGTCATAATATCTTTATGTCCATAATAAAAAAATAAAATAAAACAGTGAATAGGGCCTAAAGCAAAAGTTTGGGCACCCTGCACTGTCGCTACCTAGTATCTCCCTTTTTGGCTAATTTAATTTCGCTTCTTAGTGGGGGGGGATTTTCACCTAGTCATTCTTGCAAGAGGCTTCCGGTCCTGCAAAATTCTTGCACGCGGCTCTTTTGAGATTTATCGACAATGATGTTTAGGTATTTAGGTATTCAGTTGTATATACTTGTATATACTTATTTTGTTGTAAGACCAATTCTCTATTGGTCTATCTTTGAACTCAAAAGTATTGAGGTGCATGGTGCTCCTGTCCTTCACTCACACACAGCCCATAACCACCTATTCCTACCAAGGGCACACTCACACATGCCACACACTAATGTTTGTGGCGTTGCCTGCTCTAGTAGTGTACATGCCTTTGGACAACCTGGAGGAGGCCCACATCATAATAAGGAGAGCGTGCAAATTCCATTTACACAAGGTCTGGGCCAGGAGTGAAATATTAGGTGCCTGCCACCATGCAGCCTGTTTTACAAATGTGCATGAAATGCTGAAAACTGCTTTAGCATACCACTGTTTATTAGCATGATTATAGATGATAATTCTGTAAAAAGAACAACTTTATAACAGCAACACATTTAGTACTTTTTTTGCTGAACACCCTGCTTATTGCTACAAAATGAAGCCTGTCTTTAACAAGAACCTAAGGGGACACAAGTTCAAAATCAATACAAGAATAAAAAAGAAAATAAATAAATGGCGCGAATCAACCAGAAGACAAATAACAGGTAGACAGCCAGAGGGGACAGTCCTTGGAGTGCCCCCCGCCAGAGGATTGCTGATAAAGGAGGCAATTTATTGCAGGGTAATTTGCCACAGATCTCTCACAGTTATCACTTGGGATAACGGCACGTCAGCGTCTCCCGCATGGAAAAAGACACGATGACCTCCTGTGGCCAGAACAACAGTAATATTCTGCCTGGCAAAGCATATTGATGTGCAAAGCATACACACAGCACTGAAAATCAATATGTAATTATTTGTTACTTTTGGAGGGCTCTCTGTAGTAAACCCTGAGATCCCAAAATGTATATCAAGTTTTTATGACTAACACCGACGTTCTGCAGGAACTTTGGAGGGCGAAAAACTGTTTCAATAAGTAGGATCACTGTAGCCTGATAGCTCACAAACTAATAAAATGGCAAAATGTAGTTAGTATTAGAAGCAAATAAAAAAACTTATATATATATATATATATAAGTTTTTTTTAGAGAATGGCTTATTGAATGTGTCTTAAAAGTGGCCACTAGATGGCAGGACATACACATATCTTTCAAAACGATCACTTAGTGAAATTAGCTAACTAATGATCATAACGAGATTCATAAGGTGATCAACCCTCAAATATGTTATAAAACTATTTTCTGAAAACTAAAATAAAGAAATAAGGTTCAGTGTTGCTTACACTTATTCTGGGCCATATAAAGGAAAATGATGGAGCGAACACAACCGGGAGAAGAGGGTTAAGACCTCTTTCTGCCATATGTTGAGAAAATTAGCACTCTCGGTCATCTCATTAACCATGTTCATCTTCCAACACAAACAGCTCCAACTCGCCTTGGGCACACAACTAATTAAATATTCATCGCTGGTCCACTTTGCATTCCCCCAGTTTCACAGATGTTATTTTTTTTTTTTTTTTTTTGCATACTAGTCTCAGTATCATTTGGGACTGTGGCCAATTCTTCCACTGCGACTCCTGATTGAGGCCCAGATTTATCCTTTAGGGACCCTGACACATGTTCATGCTGCTGACAGGCCCTCATTGAAGGCAGATTCCCTTCTTCCCACAGAAAGAAAACAAAACAGAGAAATCAAGCCTAAATACCATTTTGCACTCAAAGTTTCACTAACTTTAAACCCTATTTAATCTTTTTCATCATTTAGAGATGCAGTTAATTGATAGTAACTTACAAAGCGATTGTTTGGAGGGCCCTAGAAAAGAATTTAGTTTGAGTATTTTAATGACATCAATTAAGAAAAGGGCCACTAGAATCCACACCCACGTGAAGAATTTATACCTGATGATCAATGTGATTATATTTAACAATTTTAATCTATCAACATGTGTGTGTATGAAAGTAAGAGCAAATTAGATTTATCTTATAACTGCCGCAACAATTAATGAAAACAAAAGTGAACAAATAAGAAAAATGGCAATAATACTATCAACACTATAGAAATTTGAAGAACACTATATTGTAAGGGTTTACCTGTAAAAACAGGCAGACGAGTGTGATATTTATTCCTCTTTGTGTATATGCACCGTGTATATGGATGGAGGTTAGGTTACAGACGCGCGTGCATGCCGTCGGGAGGCGGGGCTGCAGCCTTGACGACGCTGACATGATTGCCTGGAAACCAATAACGTAAAGCGTCGGAGGCGGTCGTAAATACTAATCGCGCAGTGTTGGAAAAAGTCGAGAGTACAATCCGTTGTGCTGGGCTGGCGAGCGGCGAGCAGCCCGCCGCGGAGACCCCCGTGAAAGGAAAACGGGCGTCGCGTCCTCGCAGGGGGACGGCCGAGCGGCTCGGCATAGATAACGGAATACCGACGCGGGAGCCGCCGCACAAAGGCGGGCAGCGCCGCGTACGAGCGGAGAGAGCCGGGCGCCCAGACCCGACGCCTTATTCCACCGGCTAGGCGGCTACGGCTAGTTACCGTGCGAGTTTCCCCACAGAAGGACGCACCATGCGCGGGGCGCCTGGAAGTCGCCTCGCCCCGCTCCTCCTCGCCGCGCCGCGGGCCGCCGACAGCCGCGAACTCCGGAGCGTGAGACGAAGTGGCCGCGGTGAGGGGAGTACTTCTTAAAGACGCCGAGGGAAGGAAAGTCTCGTCGCAGGTCGGTGCGCCTCTTGCTCCTGCTGCGGCTGCTTCACGGCGTCGCCGCTTCTCCTGTTATTTCTGCCCTCAGGCGTTTTTGTCGTCAACAACGATAATTATAATTATTAATATTATTACTTCGTTAAGGTCACCTGACCAACGTCGATATGTGATTTTTTTTCGCGCCGATTCGCCGAGTGAAGTTTGCAAAGCTTTTTCTAATTTACTATTTGTATTGTCTTGTGAGTTTGATAGTGAAACTCTAGTTTCTAGACGAGCGGAAAACGCGCGGGGGGGTTCGTGTTTCTGCGCCGACCTCCGGAACAGGGAGTCCGCTGATGTTCGCCTCGACTTCGGGATCAGTTGCAGCGGCCGGACATCGATCCGCGTCGTGTAGGAAAAAAAACAAAAACGTTTTATAAACTCGCATAGCTGGTTTGGCCGCGGATTTACACTCGGGAGGATAATTCGGAGACGGAGGTCCGTCAACAAGTGCCGACCGGGAAGTGCAGCGTCCAGGAGCAGAAGCCCAGCTGCTTCAGATCGCCCCGGTTTGACTTTCATCGGTAAACGGAACGTGGCCAAGATCTTGGATCCCATTTCGGACCCCTGACTATGGTGGGGGGGGGCAACAATTAATACAATTTCTTATTAATACAATTAAAAAAGACAGGGAGCGCCCCCCCCCCCCCCCCCCCCCCCCCCCCACACACACACACCCCAGTCTAAAACTAGTCTTATTCCTAGTTGAGAATATTAGCGCTTGCATGTACATAATTTGCATTTGCATCTTGCGACCTTTCCATCCATGAAGTAATCAGTTCTGGTCCACCAGGACCCCAACTATGAACGCAGTCGTTTTTAATTCACCCCGTTGTAGTTTTCCTTGCGCTGCGTCGTAGAATTTCTGGTGGCACCGTTTCAGAAAAGTCATCCAGGTTTCTTCCGCGGCGCAGAAAAAAGGGCGACCGTTGTGGCCAGTTTATTTGATGACTTTGTGCTCTGCAGACTACACAGAACCTCCATTTTTGGTCGGGAAGCCGTACGGCTCTGTAACTGGAGCAAACGCTGCCGTGTCATAATAACAGAACGCTGCTTTTGGTAAAAGGGGGAAAACAAAGACAAAAATTCTTGGGACAAAGAATTTCAATTATGGGCTTCGGTTGGGTGGCGTCTTTAAGGGTTCGTATCTAATTTGAGATGGAGATTCCAGTTCCAGTAAGCCTGTAATGTGCTCCCCTGTCATCTATTCATTTTCCTCCTTATTTGAATTCCGAGGCTGGTTGACAGTGGGTTTTATGGTCTGGATTCATATCGGCTCCTGCAGTCGATGGCTTTCAAAACACTTGTGTTCCGGCTCTTGCCACTTGCCTCTTTGCGACTGATGTGGCAGAGTGCTAGAAATAAACCGGCTGAGCTGGTGATTTACGCCGGGTTTCATTTTTAACTCCCTTCCTCCCATCTGCACAAGTTCCTTGTCATAATTTCATACTTTTTTTTTTTTTTTTTCTTTCTCCTCATAATGTAGGTTTTTGCTTCCTAAAGTAATTATGGGGAAAGTAAAACCGTGCCAGAAAGCGATGCTAATGCGTCCCAGTGGTGGCACATCCTGACTCACTCTCTGTATTTTATTTTTTTAAAAATTCTTTCCACACTGCCTTGTTCTTTGGTGTATTGTACACTTAAGACCGTGGCCGCGTGGATATCTGCTGGTTTTTCTGGCCCGGCGTGCCCTGGCTCTGTACGTTCCGGGCTCGTACGGTTTGGGGATCGAATCCACTGGGAGAAGCTCTGTGGGCGATTCAAACTACAAGGCTTATCACCGGATGAGGTTATTTTGAGAGGAAAGACGTGGTTTAGGGTAATAAAAATATAACCCGCCTTGTTCCTGTTTGGTCTGCCTGCCCCTTTATGTCGGCATTGACAGTTTTAGGATGTTGGTCAGACGTGGGGCATGAACGAGTCCGTTCCCATGGTGATTGTTGTGCCTGTTGAAGACCTGGCAAATCGTCCTTGTCCAGTCGCTGTGTGAAAGCTGATCTACTCCCTAATGCTCGTTCCTCAGGGTGTGTTGGCCGTTGATTATCTCTTTAAAGGTCAAAGTGAAGAGATCAATTGGATTATTTTAAGATGTGAGCGCAGTTTGTGTTTTTACTCCTTTCGGACTCTCAGCTGGCCATCTGGATCATTAGACTCTTTCATGTATGTCGACATTTTGGGTATTTCTGCCAAAAAAAAAAAAAAAAAAGATTGTTACAGGTTTTGCTCAGGACTATTTTCTGAGAAGATAGCTGGACTGTAGCTTTTGACCTGATTTAGCCGGTTTTATTTACTATTAAGTTCAGTGTATGCATCAGTAACTCCAGGATTTCGCAATAAACCTTTGTGAATGTTGTGATCTAAAATGCCTGAAGTTGTGGCAAATTTAGTGAAAAGTTGCAACAAGTTTTGTCAGGGTGATTTGCATCGGCTGGTCGCTCATGTCTGCAAGTCTCCGTGGGTGCTTATTTTTTCAATCGACTTTAACATTTATCTCTTATATAGCCCATAATTACATTTTCAGTACGTCTCAATGGGCTTTGACAGCAGGAAGTGTTGTTGAAGTCAGCCAATTGGCATATAGTGGCCACCTAGTATTTTTTTATGTGTGTGTGTGTGTGAGTGTGAGTGTGTGAGACTAGTCCTGACATCAAACTTGAGTTCAGATGTTGGAGCTGGACCGTCCCATGTTCCCAAGTTGTACTGCATTCCTGTTGATGCCGACACAGCGTCGGTACGACCCGCTGATTGGCTGAATTTATAGCAAAATAATGCAGCTTACACACACATCCGAGTGCAATTGTCACGATGTGCAGATTATTATTGTGAAATGTGTCTAGTGAATATTGTGATTTGCCGTGGAGAAGCCCATGTGACCTGCTGCCTCATCTGTCTCATTGACCGGACTTGTCTGTACAAGGCTTCCACCTGTTGTTTTTTCGGTGCCAAATGAGAACATCTGTAATGACTGAGAGAGTGAGCACTTCTTTTTTTTTTTTTTTTTTTTTTTTTCTTCCTTCCCTCCCCTCTTCACTTCTCTTCCTGGTTCCATATCTCTGAAATCAGCGATCCTGCCCTCCTCATTCCGGATCCTCGCACCCTGATAGACCGTGTCATCTTGTAACTGGCTGTGCAACAGAGATCCTATCGCTTTGGGGGGGACGTTGAATTGTTCTCGCAGCAATATTCTCCAACAGGCTAATGGAAAAGGTGCTCGCGTTGGGGCTTATCGTGCTCTGCCGCCATCGCCGACCTTTCCTGTGCTGGACGCTGGAGACGGCCGCTCCACGCGGCGAGTTAGGCCACCGCGTAGTGGACTCGCTGCTCCCGCGCCTTTATTTATCAGAGGTCTGGCTGTGGGAGTTTAACAGTCGGTGGCTGAGACACCTAATTTGTTTTCTGAGTTTTCAAGATGGTGCAACAAGATGTGCTCGTGAACTTTAAAACAGGGTAAAAATGACATTTCTATAAATACCATACACACGAGCCATGAGCCTAAGCTGTAAGAAGTTACACCTGAAGTCCCTGTCTCAATTTCTCGCTCAACTTCTCACTCTCTATTTTTGACCTAGCTTTTCCGAGCGCTGCCATGCGTGTGTGTGATCGGCCTGAAGGTCTGTTAAAATGTGCAGGGGGCGGGAGAGGGGAAAGGGAAAAAAAAAAACATTTACCCACATTCAGGTTGCCCGAGCTCGCCTCTTAATGAAGGGAGTGCTTGACCGCCGGCACTTGTAATTGGCACGGTCTAATGATCTTTAATTGAAAACGGCCCATTTGCATGGTAAGGGCCGCTGTGTGGGTCCCGACTCTGTGCGTAAAGATGTGAGGCTCAGATGTTGTGTACATGAAGGGTGTTTGTTCCGGATCAGGCTGTTATCCTTTGTCTGGGCAGAACAGTTCTTGAGACAATGGGAACTGCTGAAGAATAGCCGCTGCTCTTAAAGGTGCAGTGGGTAACATTTTAGTGCTTGCAGATTATTATTCGCTGCACACCCCTCCCTCACTGGTCCCTTTATGAGTGTGCATGCATCCTGACCTTTTGGGGTGGGGCAGTTGTGTTGCAGTACTCTCACAATGCATTGTCTGAAATGCGTTGCATCACGTTGCAGTGTGATTGTCTGTCTTTTCCAAAAGCAGTCTTAACTGAAGGAGAAAATCCTTGGAATATTTAAATAGCTGAAATTAATCTTACACAAATCTTTCGTAGTTAAAGGTGACTTGTGCACTAATGATAAAATACTGTACTAATAAGAATGTTATTTCTGGGATCCTTATTTCACATGATTAATTGCAAAAGTATCGCTAATTTGCGCTCCCACTGCTGCTACGTGTTTATGAAGGTGGTAGTAGCCTAGTGGGTAACGCAATCCGAAGACACGGGTTCAAATCCTTAACCCTAAATTGTCCTTTCTAGCGACGGATTGTATGTCGCTCTGGATGAAGCCCGTCCGATAAATGCCGTAAATGTACTAGATATGCCAGTGATAATTAACACTTTGTTTGCGGCCTCCCTTGCTGCACCGCTGATTCCAGTGCTGGGTTCAGGCACGTGCGCTTTCACACGCTGCTCTATCAGCAATCCATTTCCCCCTCTCCGCTCCGACTCCATCTGCGACACCAGGATTTTTCAAAGAGGCAACTTCAAAGGCAGATTACAACTTAGTAGGCCAAGTCTGATCAAAGGTTAAACTACGCACAGTGCGAAGCTGCTCACAAAGCACCCTGGCGTTTTTCCAGTTAGAGGCCAAATTTTTATTTATTTATTTATTTATTTTTTATATGATTGCATTGGCCATGGGCGCACAGCGCAGCATTAAAGTGTTGGTGCTTTCCGTCTCGCTGCCATTTTCGTGTGATTTGACATGACTGAGGTCTTTTAAGAAACCAGCGCTGTTCAATGCTTTTATTTATTATTATATTTTATCTCGGGCCCTAAGAACTTATTTCCCAGGGAGAGTCTGAATGGGCGAGCCCATGCCAAGGCTTTCCGCGCTTTATTGTCTTGGCTGAGATCCATCTTGTTCCAGTCTGAAAAAGTAATGACTTCTCTCAAATGACCTGAGCAAGTCCAATTTGTGAGACAATTTGAAATGCCACAAAAAGTAGCTTTTGTTTTATGGAGTTGTGTGTGTTGGCGCATGAGTTTCAGAGTTCATTCCAGCAGGGTGGAAAGTGATCTCTTTCACAGTGGACAAAATTGCTGTGTCCTAGCTATAGTAATTTTTTCTCTCTCTCTCTCCCCCTTGTTCTTCTTTCAATAGGTTTTCAGGGTTCACTTGTGGTCCTGAGTTGGAGTGGAGAGCATGAGCAGCGGGGCTCTTCTGGCAGCTGGACAGGGGAATCCCTCCTGCCGGGGCCACCGACTGCAGCTTTAAACGATGAGCGGACTCATATTGACGGCGCGCCAGTGAAATCTGGCCCCCTAAAGTTGCTCATTTTCCCTTCCCTAGCCCCCACAGGCCCCAACATCTCACCCCGAACATGCTGCGCTTCCTCCCCCTCAAGCTGGGCCGTCTGTACCGCTGTCTGAAGCTTCTGTTCGTGGTGGGCCTCTTCATCGTCCTGCTGATGAACACCCACAACCTGTTCACTTCCTTCCAGAAGAACGAGCTCACAGACCGTCGCTTCATCCAGCTCAACAAGTGCCCGGCCTGCTTCGGAACCAGCTGGTGCCGCAAGTTCATGAATGGCCAGGTGACGTTCGAGTCCTGGGGCCGTTTGCGATTCTTAGACGTCTTTAACGTCAAGAACGTTTACTTTGCCCAGTATGGCGAGCCCAGGGAGGGGACGCGCAGAATTGTGCTCAAGCGCCTGGGCTCGAGTCAAGAACTGGCCGACATTGACCAGAAGATCTGCAAGAGGGCCACAGGTCGCCCTCGCTGTGACCTGATCCAGGCTATGTACAAGACAGAGTTCGCGCGGCTGAACGGCGACGTTCGGCTACTTACTCCTGAGGTGGTGGAGGGCTGGTCAGACCTGGTGCACTGCCCTTCCCAAAGGCTGCTGGACAGGATTGTCAGGAGGTATGCCGAGACAAAGGACTCTGGAAGTTTCCTCCTGAAAAACCTTAAAGACACTGAGAGGATGCAGCTCCTGATGACCCTGGCTTTCAACCCAGAGCCCCTGGTCCTTCAGGTAAGGTTCCTGCCATTTCCCCAATTTTGCTCTGCTGACACAAGACCTACTGTGCGTGATCTATTGCCTGTGGTAGGACTGGCTGATCATAAGGTTTGTGCTTGAAATGCCCTTGATTATTCAGCCAGCAAAATAGAACCTGTCAGTTTGGTTGGGGTGCAGAGTGGGAAGGAAAAATACTCCTCTAAATTACAGGGTGTGTATATATTTTTCTCTCCCTTGTCCTTCTGCTTAGTACTTAACAAAACCTGTGAGTGAGGCAGTCGTTTCTTTTGGCTGAACTGTTAAAAAAATTTAACAGTTGAATACCATATCTCGGGTATCATTACATATTTAAAATGTATTTATACTGATATTAATTATTTAACTTTTTTTTTTTTTCTTTGGGGTCTTGGGTGGGGCTTTATATTGACCAGATATTAACAAATAATTAAACTATTCTGAAACTCCTCTCCTTGAGGAAACAACTGCTTTTTTTTTTTTTTTTTTTTTTTTTTAAAAAGAGGCTATTAAAGCAATTATGACCACAGTTGAATGTACTTGTTTATTAATTTTCTATATCTGTGTTGAAATATTGATCATAATAGTGTTCAATAATTGAGTACGTGCTGTCCCAATCGCAGCTCAGGATATGCTCTAAGCGATTGTAGAATGGCATACTTGGTCGCAAAGGAAAATGAAAAGGAACACACTTATCGAGTTTTTGGACAGGCTCGCCCATTTCCTGTCATTTTTCGAGGAAACAATTTAAGCTAATTGTGATTCATTTCTGCCTCACATAGCTGAAATTCATTATTGGGTACATTTACATTTACAGCATTTATCAGACGCCCTTTTCCAGAGCGACTTACAATCAGTAGTTACAGGGACAGTCCCCCTGGAGACACTTAGGGTTAAGTGTCTTGCTCAGGGACACAATGGTAGTAAGTGGGATTTGAACCTGGGTCTTCAGATTCCTAGGCGAGTGTGTTACCCACTAGGCTACTACCTTGTTTTTTTAAAAAAAAAAAAAAAGAATTTATTGTAAGGTACATGTGAGTTCATTTTGCCTCCATAGGGCAATTTTTAAGGTGACGTTGTGTAATAGTATTTTTATACTTTCTAGGCTGTACACTTTCACGTTGTCTAACATGCTTTAAGCTGCCGTTTAAGGCTGTCCTTCATGCTGAAATGGACATAGTGGATGTTAATGCCTATTATTTGCCTCCCATTTCCGAGACTGATTTACAACTGACCAATCAATTCCAATTTCATTTGGCATTGACTGTTCCTCCTAAAGGCCCAGAACAACAAAAGGACAGCCCTGTGAAGACGTTCAACATCAGAGCTGACCTCAAATCTTTCAAAGGAGAGCCCTGACACCCTGGGGATTTTGACAGACAAAAGCAAGCCCTGGCCTTTGGTGATCCAAATCAATAAAATATCTGATTAGTTCTCTTTCCTCACTCCCTTTTTCTGGCAGCTTGTTTGGACACTCATAACAAGGCAATCTACGCAAGGCATAAGATATTCCTTTTTATTGTGTTTCTGTAGACTGCAGCTATGTTCTACCAGTGTTACTTGAGAATTCCACAAGAGGGCCGACCGAAGAAAATTCACTATTAAGTCCACTATTAAAACGCCATAGTGTTTACTTTGATCGTGCTTTTGTTAAGACAACAGGAATTTAAAATTTTCGACTTTAATGAAACCTCTACTGGAATCTTTACGTAATGTCTCTCTGCTTCCCCTACTGTTCAAGTGTGTATTGCATCATGTATGCATAATATTAATTTGCACAGCTAGGGCTTGGTGCAAAGTTGATGGATGAAAATGAAACATAGCAACTCAATGTTGTGTGTGTATATATACATATTAAATAACATTGCGTTGCTACATTTACAAAAGGCCGGGATGTAGAAAGAAATGAGTTTTCCGGACTGGTTTGCAAAAATGATCAGAGCTCTGGTGCTTTTGGGAGAGCTAGTAGTAGCACCTTTGGGGCATCTGAGTGCCTTTGGCTGTTCCAGTAAAGCCAGGGAATGGGTTGGGAGGAGGGTGGGGTGGTAGGGCTCGCACCAGGCCATAAAGAATTCATCAACCCTGTAGAGACAAAGATGGTGATGTGCCGCAGCGCTCTGTTTCATAACTGTCTAACACATTCCATCTTGCAGGCTAGGCCGTGAGGAATCCTTACAGTAGCTGTAAGGACCACATTCCCCACCGACGGATCTCAAAGCCAAAAGAACAGACGGCCCGTTCAAAGCTTGTGGCGTCAGGTTGGCACAATGGCCTATTTTTGCATATGTTTTAGGAAGGAAGTAGGCAGAGCCTTTTTTCCCCAAACGTTAGCAGCCAGAGCCTTTGTGTCTCTTCAGCCGCTGCACAATTTGTGGAAGTTGTCTATTTCCTAAAATTTTCAGAAGAAAGCCAGAGCACCCCCTTGGTATTTGGGCTTTGAAGCCTGTGGCTGTATTGTCCTCGCCCCTCTGTTTGTCAGCATGAGAAGAGCTGACAGTCTATTGTCAGGAGGGAGACTATCATTGGTGTTGTGCAGTGGTTGACCAGCAACAGGGTATCTGTAGCACTTGGAGGAAGTCTTCTCTCTTCCCCCACCCTGCTGTGCAGTTCGATTTGTCTTAAAGGCACATCCTTGTGAAATGGGAATATACTGGGCCAGTATAGTAGGGGTGTTGGAACTTAATCTCATAATCAATGCAGACGTGGACTATTCTGCACCGATGTAGTGCAGAAACATAATCAGCCATAATGATGTTGCTTGGTGAATTTCTGGCCGCGACATTAAAAAGTCTAGTCAAAAAGTGCCGTTAGTGACGCTGCTGTGCTCCAGGTAGGAGTTTGGCCTTGTCCACACAAAAAGAACTCCTTTTGAACACCACTTGTTTGGTGTTTCACTGGCCTTCGCTTGAATCGCTGTTAAACGTTCATCTGGATTTTAGCAGTAATTGATGCCAAGAAAAACGCTGCATGAAATGTTATTTGAATGCCCGTGTGGACCCTTTGATTTGCTCCAATAAGCAGAAAACGGCCTGTGTTCAGTCTGGCTCCACAAATGCCTGAAAAAAGCCTTGTTCAGCCCTCTGGGTGAATGTCCTCAACTCTCATCTCACTGACTTATCTGAAAACATATTGTGAATTAATGTAGCAAAAATGTATGTAATGCATTGTGATTCATCGATAACCGGTGCATTGATAATCGTAATTTAATTGAATCGTGGGGCCAGTGAAGGTTAGCCAACTGATTAAGAGCATCACATAGAATAAATGGCAGAACCTGGTGACAATCACATATAAGTCATTCTCATAAACCAATGCCTTAGCTATGGCCTCTTAAATACATCACTACAATGTTGTTGTCATGTTTTTTGTTGGAATTTTGGAAACTTTGAACCGCCCCCTAGTGGACTTCTGGCTTAACAGCAATGCAAGCGTAAATGGGGTACAGAAGTATGATGTCAGTGTGCATTAAGACGCCATATTTTTGTGCGTAATGGGAGCTGCTAGCATGAGACTGTGGCAGCCCTGGAGAGCTTTGGCTTGTCTCCTTGCTCGGGCTGGCAGTAGGATGTGGGGCTTGTGGGTTAAGCCAGTCAATGGCACATCATATCTGTTCTCACCAAGATGTCCCCAACCCCCACCCTGCACTAAATTTAGTGTCAGAAAATGACTGTGTGTTTAGCTCTGCAAATACAAGCTATTCCTGGTCCAGGAAGCTTGTGAATGCTGTCTTTCTTCTCGCTCTCACTCTCTCTCTCTCTGTCCATTTATTTATCCATCTTTTTAAAGGAAGTGTTTTACCACTATGTTGAGGAAAATGTCACAGTAAGTAGACCTCGTCTGTACCCTTAAAACGAACACTGCGGCTTAAGCTGTTGACTTAATGCTGTTGACTTAATGTGTTTCACGGTGTAATCAGATTTGGTCTTTCATGCTGAAGAGAGAATGGCCATGTGTTTCCCCTCCTGAAGATGATTTTTATTCAGGAACCGCTGGCTCTTCTGTTTCAAATGGGCCTAACGGGAGCTCTGAAGGTCAGCGTTCCACCAGGAGCCGGCAGTTACAGTATCAGAAAGTACCATGTTGACCAGAGAGGCTTTAGCTGCCCCTTTGGTGCCCTATTCTGCCCTTGGGCTGGGCATTTAATTTTCATGCTGAGCCAGAGGTGCATGGTACGTGGTGTTCTTGCCGCTCATTGTGCCGAACACGGCTGTAACACAAAATATTCTTGGTCGGCAGCAGTTAGTAGTTTTGTTTGGGGTGGTACTTTACCCAGCTTAGCCCTGCGTGCCCCTTCTATTATTATGGGGGGCTGGTTGTTTACAGACTGAATCCGGTTTGTTTAAACCATGGCCGTGATCTGACTGGCCGTCTTTGGCTGCATGGTTGAGCTTGTGGAAAGAGTAGGCAGACAGACACACATGCAGAGAGAGAGAGAGAGAGAGAGAGAGAAAGAGAGAGAGCAGCTGTGTTTGGTTAAGTAAATGCCCACGGCCGATCTTGCATTCGTTCACCCTCTCAGCTATTCCTGATGTTAGTTTCCTGTGCCTGACTCTCATGGCTGCGCCACACACACACACACACACATACAGGGACCTGCTCCTGCACAACACTTTCAGAAGTAACTCACTGAACATGCAGTTTCAATCACTGTCTGGCACTGGAACTGTTCACAGCAACATCCCATGTGCAAGGTCCCACCCCTAATGAATTAGTCAGGTTGGTGTGAAGGAGGCGGTCATCTTTAAGGCTGACACTTTAAAGAAAGCCCTGAAGTAACTGCAGCAAATGAATTTCAGCAGGACCGACTGGCAGAGAAAATGGCCCAGTTGAAATAAATAAAACATTTCATACCAGTTTTCATCAAACCATGGACTCACCGCTGCTAGAACAAACCAAGTATATTACAACAAATTTTTCTTGCAGTTTAAAGACTCGCCTGTCGTAAATAACTTTGCAAGAATGTGGAACATGCGTGTTAAAAGGTAGATCGTTCCTTATTCAAATGCAGCTGGCTTGTAAGGTGTAAACTGGGCTATAAGGTGTAATGAACTTTACTGGAGAGTGGAACTGGATTCAGGAGTTGCTACGTTTCAGCCAGCTCCATCCGTTTTCTTTCTTCTCTCGGTTTTCCTTCATCTGCTTTCCCTGGATAGATTCACACATGAGGTTTGGATTAGTTTGGACAGAACCTGGACAAGGGTGGGATTTTGAGGATAGTTGGGGAGGGGGGCGTCTACTAGGGAGAAGCTATCTTAAGAAGACATTCTTAAAGTGACACACAGCGAAATGTGACCTCTGCATTTAACCCATCACCTTAATGAGCATGAAAGGTGCCTGGGGAATAGTGTGTGGGGATGGTGCTTTGCTCAGTGCCACCTCAGTGGCACCAGCAACCTTCCCATCCTATTACGGACCTTTTTCCTTACCCGCTAGGCCACCATTGCCCTCTGGGCTGTGGATTATGCTGGATAGGGCTCAATTTAAAACTCCTACAATGTGGTTTCCTGGATTTGTATGTATTTATGTATTTATTATATATTCTGGCTTACAGTTGAAGTGTACCTATAATGAAAATGACCTCTCATCTTTTTAAGTTGGACAACTTGCACAATCGGTGGCTGCCAAATGTTTTTCTGCCTCACTGTGTGTGTGTGTGTGTGTGTGTGTGTGTGTGTGTATTTTATATGTACCACTCACATTAAGTTAGAGATATTGTTATTTACATGAGTGCTTTTCCTATTTGTATTTGAATTTTAATGAAATAAGTAAAAGTTGCCATTGATATTACTAAAGTATAGTATGATAATGTATGAGACGAGACGAAACACCATTTTCATTAGTTTAATATTTATTACCCCAAAAATGTAGACAATAGCAGGGATAGCCCCAAATAACAAAAAAAAAAACTGACAACGCCAGTAGCGGGTGTTTCCACCATTTGCCGCAATGACAGCTTGACAGCGACGTCTCATGCTCCTCACTACCCTCATGATGATGTTCTGAGGCAATGCGCTCCACTCTTCCACGAGTGCTACATGCAGTTCTGCCAGGTCACGTGGGGGTAGGGTACAATCATTCAGTCTCTGCTTCAACTGGTCCCAGACGTGCTCTATGGGGTTCAGGTCAGGGGACATTGATGGCGAGACCATGTGAGGCACTCCAACTTCCTGAAGTCGAGCTGTGACACTTCTGCCATGATGTGGTGGAGCATTATTATCCATGAACAGAAAGTTGGGGGTGTGCTGGTGGAATTGGGGGATGATGATGGGTTCTATTATGTCTCTGAGGTTAGAATCTGCAGTGACTGAGCCATGTACAATCACCAAATCTGTTTTGCACTGATGCTGCTGTCTTGGTGTCACCTTGGAGCCACCTGCAATGGTCATCTGGCATTCAAGTCAAAGCAGAGTCGGTTGTGAAAGGTTTGCTGGAAACCCTAGTACGCCCATCCTCCCCTCCCCTCCCCTCAATGCCATGCCTCCTCATACCAGGTCCTCTGGCCCTCTGACTCTGGATATATGTTACGGTACATTTAGCCGTCTTGGCGGCCGTGGGTAGGAAATGCCGAGAATTTCACCGCTAATGGGGGAGGTGAGGTGGCCATATTTCCTCGCTAGCTGCTAATTTGTGTTGTGTTCAGTGAGTTTCAGCTAGTTGTGGTTTCCCTGTGAGAGTCTGACCCACTTTCATCTTTCTTGAGCAGCAAAGCATCAATAAGCACATGTTTTTTTTTTTATAAACAGTGGACAGGCTGTGCCCGGGGATCACATCATGCTGATTTGGCCCTGGAACGACTCTCATCAGCCTGGTTGCAGTGTGGCCATCTCTCTTGTTCACTTTCATACGCGCACACACACACACACACACACACGCGCGCGCATGCACTCCCGTGGGCGTCTTCTCTTTTGGAAGGACATGCTTTGGCGAGCAGATGTCAGGTCGCAGGTGCATGTTCCTGTGGATTTTGCTGCACTTGTTTCATCTTCCTCCCTCCCGCCCCCCACTCCAACCCCATTCCTCAGTTTGGAAACAGGCCATTTATCTGTGTAGTGGGTGGATGTGTGTGTGTGTGTGTGTGTGTGTGGCGGGGGGGGTAAGGCATCTCAGGAGATTTGGATTAACGCTTCTCTTTGTCAGACGCTGCAGTCTGCTGCCTTTTAATACCCCCCCCCCCCCCCCGCCCCCAATTTATACCAAATAAATGTGTTTTGTCTGGAGAGCCCTCTGATATTCTGTCACTCTTCTTTCATGTGTAGGTTTGTTTTTCAAATGTGCTGCTTTTTTATTGTTTTGCTGCAGAATTGTGACATACTCAGTCGACACAAGCTTCATTTGTTAAAGTAAGCTTTGCCCCGAGGTGAAAGATTGCTGTTTGTTTCAATGAACGTTGGACAAGGATGGAAATGTTGCAGTTTTCTACTTTTTTATTTATTTATTTTTTTAATAAAATTTTCTGCAAACCATGTCTTTCTTTTTTTTTTCCCACCAAGAACTTTTCCCCCTCTCCCTCTTCAGCACTTTCAGTTAAATAAAGTGCACTAGACGGTATACGAGACTCAGGCTTCCAATTTATTTAACCACTTCAATGGCTCATTGACAGCATTAATGACTTCGGCCAAGTTCCTGTTTGAAATACGCCATGGGGAAGGTGATTGGCTGTGTGTTTGACCATTTATTCGTTCTCCGTCGGCAACGGATGGGGCACTTTGTTTCACACTCTTCTCTCATTTATTGGCCCCATCATGAAATGATCCTGCACAATTAACGTGCCCCCTTTACACACGATGAATCTTTAAGTACTCTGAATTAGCATAACGTGGAGTTGCGGGCAGTGCTCGTGGTCGAGTTAGCACCCCTATCAACTCAAGACCCTTTAACACTTGACTGACCTGTACAGAGGACACAAAGGTGTCTTCAGAGGCCCGGGTCCTTTATTAAATCTGGTTTTACTTCATATAGGGGGTTTCACTTCAGTGGACTTCATTTAAATGGGAATGACTATTTGTTTTGATTAGATTTACTAAGCCTATTCCTTTTGTAGCCTGTAATATTTTAAACATCATAATTGTTTAACCAAATTTCTTGTTTGTCATGATATGCCAGTCACTTTTCCTTTCAGGGAACGCAATTGAACAAACAGTGAGTGAATCTAAATGCAGGACTAACTCAATCTTCCTGACTCCACATGCCACAACACTTCCATCTGAATGGTCACCGTTGTCCACTGCAATCTGTTACTGTTACGCTAGTCATTGCACAATGCACTTAACCAGAATCCATAGACCTTACACAATCCTGTCTGTGTCTTATGTTCTCATCTTTGCTTGCTTCCCTTTTTTTTCCCCACTACTTTTTCTTCTTATTCTTTTTACTACTTTTTCTTTTAATCTATTTAACTTCCCCCTTTATTTTATTTTACTTATTTCTATAACTATAACAGTCAGGATGCATTTCACTGCGTGTTGTACTGTTATAACGAAGCATGTGCCAAATAAAAATCTCACTACGTATGATCTGTGGTCAAAAGGGCAAAGAGCACAGAACCACTGGTCTTATTGGTTCTGATTGATGTTGAGATTTTTTTCGGCATTATGCGGTGATGTACGTTATAAAGGGGTATAGGTGTGCTCACCTGTGGTTTGGTTTAAGAGTTCCCAAACACCCGCCTGACTCTGGATCAAACCAGCCGGAAGCCTGCGGGAAGTAAGGAGGGCCAGGGGAACGGTGGGCTCCAGCTTTGGTTGATCAGATGCTCTCAGATAGCATTGGTCCTCTCACCTGCAAATTATTTATTATTCCCTTTGCATTTTGCTTCTGGAATGTAATAAAAATATTTTAAAGGCTTTCGTCATATATAGTGACTGTGTTTGTACATGCCCATTTAGCTCTGGTATCATTACAACATAACTTGGTATTTTTTTACTGTTTCACCCATATCACATGGCTGTTTGTGCTTCCTGGGGTTGATTGAGACTAATAAAGCCGGTATGTGAAACATCAGGTCACCCAGTTCATAATCTGGCAAGGTGCTGTGAGGTAATGCTGACCATCACACGAAGGGTGCTGGTGCTTCCTCCCCTCATGGTGTAGGTTTTAAATGATCAGCCGGAGTTTAATATTCATATGCATTTACATTCATTTTTAATCACCTCCTCTAATCCTGATCATGGAGGGGAGGTATATAACACATATATAAATAACACTGTGAGGTGAAAATGTTACTCCGGTGGCAGGGGTGTGCCAGTGACGTCACTGAGGTTCATTGCTGCAGCATGCGAAGGTTGTTCACTAGTGCTAACAGTCAGCACTGTGTGGGCATGTGCACCAGGTCTGTTCACACTTTATTCAAGGTTCAACTTTCATGCTGTACACACACACACACATACACACACACTCTGCCATTTCATGGGGAAATAGTCTCTACACATAATCAGAGGTGACAACACTGATGCAGAAGTTGTCCTCTGATTAATTGTTTCAGGCTGGTGGTCAGAAAAGGCTGCTTTTGACATTGTCTGAAGACTACAGATCACATTTAAAGCACTTTTTAAAAATATGTGGCTTCTGGAAGTGTGTTGTGTACAGTAATTTTGGTTTACGATAAATTGAGCATAACACATATTTTTCAAATCATTTCATGAAACCATATATCATAGACTACTGCATGTTTGTAACACACAGGTATATGGCTGTAAAATTCATCATCATGCCACAAGATGTCCAAAACGATCCTCGCGATCAAAAGCAGGCGATCTGCACACTACGTCAGGAACACCATTGTAACACATCCACTGTTCCTCACACTTTTCCTGCAGATATGGACCGTTAGGGAATGAAGCAATGAATTCTTTGTGTAGCACTGTGTAATTCCACTCATTACTTTAATGTGGCTGAATGTCGGGGCAATTAAATAAATGAGCAGATTTGTGCCATTAGGATCAGAAGTTTAACCTGTACAGGTCTGGGCCTTCTGGAATTCACCCCAGGCATACTGAAATCAGGCTGTCTACTCACAAGGACCGCTTCAATAGCCTACTTCCTTGCTATTCCATAGGGATAGTCCTGCATATAATTTTAAACAAGCTGTTGTTTTCTCTAAAACGATGTCAGACATGACAAACACTAGATATGGACAGGTCCCGTCACAATTATGAGCAGATTTAGAAAAAAATACATTGTCTAATTATTCCCTAGCTCTGAAAATAATATTGTAAAAATGTTGCCTACAAGTGCCATTGAAATGTGCCACGGGGAAGGTGATTGGCTGTAAATTTGACGCACGGGACGTTTGGTTTCATGCTCTCGTTGCCAATGAGCGGCTTCTCTGTCTGCTTCGCTGCATAGTTCAGCGCAGGCCGAGCTCATAAGCTGTTGGCTGAACCGATGCACAGCTTTTATGTTCCAGACAATGTCTGTCCAGATTGCGTTTCCACTGCACCCCACTGTATGAATATATGACCCCCCTCTCACCTTAAAAACACAATGCTGTTTGTTTATTTAGAGAGGGGGGAAAAAAAAGTGACACTTGAGAACGATGTAACGGCGAGAGCGTGCCGTCTGTATCAGCCCTGATCTCTCATTCACCCCCCCCCTGCCCGTGTTTCGTCTCTCTCCCCACAGAGCTTTCCTTCAGATGAGGGCTGGCCGTTCGCCAAGTACCTGGGTGCGTGCGGGCGCATGGTAGCGGTCAACTACGTGGGCGAGGAACTGTGGAGCTTCTTCAACGCACCATGGGAGAAACGTGTAGACCTGGCCAAGCAGCTGATGGACATCGCGGAGCAGCTCACCAACAATGACTTTGACTTCGCCCTCTACCTCCTGGACGTCAGCTTTGACAACTTTGCTGTGGGCCCGCGGGACGGGAAGGTCATCGTGGTAGACGCGGAGAATGTGGTGGTGGCCGATAAAAGGCAGATAAAACAGAGTGAGTTCTCCTCCTCCTCCTCGTCTCTCTTCTCTTTTCTTACATGCCTTGTCTGTCATCATAGCTCTACTTTCTCCTCCTCATCTGATTAAAACCAGGACAATTTGTAAGTGTTTCTTGTTGCTGAATGTGTTCTCAGAGCGGGTATCACACTCGCCTATGAACCAGGAGACCCAGGTTCAAATCCCACTTACTACCATTGTGTCCCTGAGCAAGACTTTTAACCCTAAAGAGTCCAGGGGGGGACTGTCCCTGTAACTACTGATTGTAAGTCGCTCTGGTTAAGGGCATCTGGCCATAAAAGTAAATCAGTCTTTGTGTCAGAATTTGTGGCCATGTTTTTCTCAAAGCAGCCTTCCTGAGCTACGTTTGTCCTTCAAACCTTGCTTGCTGCAGCCACAGTCATTGTTCATTGAGTGAGACTTCTCAGTGAGAGCCATGGAACTTATATATATATATATATATATATATATATGGGGCAATGGTCAGTTGCTACACAGTTACTCACCCTTTTCTGAAACGGCCATTCCATCAAAGTGGAAACCCATGTAGAGCCAATCAGGGGGGTCTGAGAATTCTCATTCCTCTGCAGGGAAAGGGACATCTGATGCCGTTTTTGTCAGGTAAAGCAGTGTTTGTGGTCCAAGACAAGTCTGGTTGGAATATTTCCTATACTTTCTGCATGCACGTATGACCGGAGTTCAGGAGAACTGAGGGACTTCCGAACTAGGTCTGTCCTGAATGGGGAACTTGTCAGAGAGCCAAAGCCAAACAGCGCTGCTCTGTCAAACTAGCTGGATTTCTGAGATGGAGAGCATGCCCTCCCAAGGTCAAGCCTCTCCCTTTACTGAGACTCACTTCTCTGCCAGCACACATCAGACCACACTGCCAGATCACGTTGCCTCTGCCGGGCGGGGAAATTGCATGCCGTCTGAGGGACGGGAGAAGCGGTTATGATTAATATAAGGTTATTTCTGTGTCCTTGTGACAAACATGGACTCGAGTTATCTCCCGGAGTGTTTTGAGATCGTGTTTTGGGGGAAGGGGGTGTTGTGGCGCAGTAAGCTCCTACAGCATCCCATTACGAAAATGTGACCGAACCGACGGCATGCTCGGCAAGCCAAAATCAAACTCTCATAACAGGCATCTCGCGCCTTCCCTCTTATCTTCCACACTTATTCTGAGCGTGCAAGCGGATATTTAATTTGCTGGGAACAAACACGAATCCGGGGTTGCCATTACCAATGTGCAACAGCTTGGGGGCGGCCAGGCGATTTAAATTTTTTTTTTCCTTTGACAAAGTTCAAAGCAAATTCTTATGACGCGTTGGTCAGGAATCCGAAGGACATGAATTCCGCGCTTACCATAAGGTGGCTTGGAGGCTTTAAACGGGAATGTTTGCCTAGCCAAGCGATGCATGGAGCGGCTCTGGCCTTAAATGAATTTAGCGCTTAAGCAAGGTTCTGCTCTGCTGGTTCTAAGCAACAGAACTGTGTCCAAAGCCTAGATGGCAAATATCAACAAGACCTTAGGCCATTTGGCCATCTTGAGGGTGGTCTGTGTGTGTTTTGTGTGTGTGCGCGCGCACACCTTGTTCAGCATCTTGAGCGAGTCGGCCCCAATATTGGGATAATCTGCTTCTTCAAACGTTCTGTTGTCACAGAGACCGCTTTGCATTGCAAAGGCCGAGATTTGTTTAGGACATTTTTATTCTTCTGCCCGACAGGAGAGTCTGCGGAGAGGGGTGAAAGGAGGCAGGTCTCGCTTTTGTCTATCGCTCTGGAATAAATTTCGGAATGGCGTCCTCACTCTGCGGTGCGGCAGACCTTAATGAAATGGTCCACTCCGTGAAGCCTCCACCCCCTCCGCCCAGATTCTATGTGATGTGTGCGGGGTTTTCAGCCTTAGAGTAATTGGCTTCCGCGCATCCTGCCGTTTCCCAAGAGCTGGCAGATCTGTCTTTTGTTTTTTTTGGAACGGAGAGAGGATCCATCGATTGGGCTGGAGGCTTGGTCCTTCGATTCGCGAGAGAGAGAGTGCTGAAAGTTTGCAGGAGTCAGAGATGCGAAGTGCCACTTTTCTGCTGAGCCACTGGTTTTGCTTTGTATTTTTTATTTTTTTTTATTAAACTCTCTATTGCTTTGCCTGCTAATTTAGCCTCAAGATGTTTATCATTGCTGTTATTTTATTCCGCCTGATTGCAGAGGGTGCATGCAATGAACAGCGCTAGTGGTGGGGCTGGAAGTTTTGGGGGAAACCACTTGGCCATTCAGAAAGCTGCTTTGTGTAAGATTTTTTGTGTGAATTTTAAGCTTAAAGCCAAGCAGAAGAAATAAAAAAACAAAACAAAACTATTTTTGACATAATTTCATACATCCATGTCTGGGTTTCAGCAATATTTACTGAACAGCTAAGACAGTCTACCCCATGAGACGATAGTGAGACATGGCATAAGGTCCACTCTCAATCCTACCTAGGGATGAGCGGTTAATTAACAGCAAAAGAAAATTGGCTTCCAGTGATTACCAAAATGACATAATCAATAAACAAATGCATTAATTTTCTGTTGTGAAGTTGCATTTTAAGAAAATCCTTGCAGTTGACTGTGTTAAAATTGTTCAATAAAGGCTCCTAAAGGGTTAAGAAGTCATTGATGAATAATTTTGGCCTTTCCGCCTTAGTCTGTGACCTCTTGTTTCTGTTGCTCTTCTCCCGCTGGTAAGGTTTGTGCTTAAATTAATTTTGCATTTGCAGTCCAGGTGAATTCCCTTGTTTCTCATGATAGGGACCGTTTGCTTTCTGTGGGAATAACTTGCATCAATGCAAATGATGCATTTTATTGACTTCTTTTTTTCCCCTCATTTAAACAGATAAACCAGAAAACTATGATGTGTGGTACGAGAGCAAGTTTGAGGAATGTGAGAAGGAGGCCTGCCTCTCCTTCTCCAAGGACATCCTGTGCTCCCGGGTCACAGTGGACCACAACTACTACGCCATCTGCCAGAACCTGCTGTCCCGCTACGCCACGTGGCGTGGGAGCACTGGAGGCCTCCTCCACGACCCTCCGCCACACATTGCCAAAGACGGACAGCTGGATTCCTTGCTGGACGAGTGCGCCAACCCCAAAAAACGTTACGGCCGCTTCCAGGCAGGGAAGGAGCTGCGAGAGTACTTAACTCAGCTGGTTGGCCCAGCCAGGTAATGAACGCTAGCGCTTGTTAGCGCAAAAAAAACAAAAAAACAAAAGCCCATTAGCAGCAGTGATGGCCCACCCCAGACTGACTTTTGAACGCCATAGACTCCATCCACAACACAATTTCCTCTTTCTTCACACGGCAGCATTATTATTTCTATTTTCTTTGAAGTGCTGGGGAATAAAATGTAAGAATAGAGCCCAACTCAGTCCTGTTTACATTGCGCGCACTCATCGTCATGGCTTCTCATCACATTCCCGTTACTGGAGCGCGTTTCCTTGCAGGACTTTATGCTGGCCCCTCTGGCCCCTGGCCTCTCAGGGAGGTTGGGCGGGAACCAGGACTCCCTGCTGAGGAGTGATTGGGTGAAGGAGCCGTCCACAGGCTGCCACTGGAGGCCTCGATGACCCACCCAACCACCCGCACCACCTCAGGCCAAACATCTTCCAGAGAAACGTACTGGACTCTACTTGCTTTGTCATTGGAATTTTTTTTTTTTTTTTTTTTCAAAAAACTCATCTGAGCAAAACGGCAAAACTTTTATGTTGGGTTGTTTTGAATTAGCAGAACTTCAGATATGAACCCACTCTGCAAGGCAGCTTAGGAGCTCCATTCCAGACAGAAAGAGGAAACCATTTTCTTCATAGGAAAAAAAAAAAAACCATCTGTAATTAAATTAGTGCCCTGGGATTTGGCAATCAAAAATAAATACAATAACTGAGGCAGATTTTCTGAAGTGTACATAAGAAAAAGAAGAGAAAAATAAGATTTTTTTTTTTTTTTTTTTTTTTGCAGATGTTTTGCATTTTACCAAAGAGACAGGATATACAATACAGAACTCCTCTCGAAACTTATGAGGGTCTCCAGAGAGTCAGGGGTCTCCATCCCACTTTTAAACAATCAGTGTAACAATCTGTAATAGGGAGTTGAAGTTGGAAGTCTCCAGTCTCTTATTTGGCTGCATAATGGTAATTAATAATAATAATTAACAGGTGTTCTACCCTTTGCTGCACTAACACCTAGACGTTCTTGAATAAGGAAACATTAAAAAGGCAGACAGGGACAATGGGGAGCATAAAAGGAAGGATCCTCCACCCCTTAAACTTTTGCTATGATTTTTTTTTTTTTTTAATTCGACAGCTCTCAATGCGATTTAATCAAAAATTCATCAAATGTCCCTAACACTCAGCTTGAGCTCGGTTTTGAAGCTTGGAGGCACCGTGCTTTCATGCTGCCAGACCTGAACTTCGAACTGATTTTTTTTTTTTTTTTTTGGCACTCAATGAACCACTGAATTAAATAAATAAAACAAAAAGAATCTAAAGTCTGTGTGCATTTGATAATGAACTATTAGGGATTTCTTACTGAGGACAGACATCTGATATCACAGATCGTTAGAGCGTGGTGCCGTGCAGAGGTCCCTGACGGCAATCCCATAATGCCACGCGCTGCACTGCAGAACCTCCAGATAATGATAATCATTGGAGCTCAGTCCCCACCCCTCGCTCCCACACAGAGAAAACATTTCTCTTGGAAGCAAATGAAGAAATCATTGTTGCCTTTTATACCTTTATTGGGTCCAGGGCAATCAACATCTATTTGGGTTGGAAAAGCAATAAATGTAAAGAAGAAGAAGAAAAAAAAAAAGTCTCAATCTTTCCACAGGTTGTCTAACATAATGACAGTCACAGCGGTGGGGACCCACGTCCCCTTCTGGATGCAGTACGCGGAGGGGTTTGGTCTGCGCAAACAGCTGTCTGCTTTTTGTACTGTACTTTATCATTTTATCAGCAATGTCTGATTTTACTGTGCCTTTCATTCAGAAGTTGTATTTACAACTTTTAGTGGGTTTAAATATTAAAATAAATGACTATATATATAAATATACTTACCCAGTGTGTCTTGGCTCAGTTTTTTTTTTTTTTTTTTTTTTTTTTTAAGAGCAGAATGTCTCATGACTGTCTCATTTTTCCTCATGATTTTTTGGGGAAGTGGGTAATAAAGCCCAGAATATCAGTGCACTAATGTGCACTTTAATATTGCTGAAAATACTGCTGCCTTGAGCCATATAAATTTTCCAGAGACCTGTGTCCAATTTGTCATTCTTTTTTTGGGGGGTACTATTTTCAAACTGGCTCTGAGTGCAACACCAAGCATGGGCTTGTTCGCAAGTGTACGGTTTAAGTAGATGACCCAGGAAAATCGCTTGGTACTTTTCTGTATCTTGAAGAAGGAAAATACTATCCATTTTGTTTGGAAATCAGTATTTACAGTCATTAAGAACATTATCTTTAATGACTTTTTGTATAAACAGTTTAAAATTGCATTATGAGCACATGCTGCTTCCTTGTTCTAGATTATGTAATCACATGCCCATCAATACTTATCAAAAGCGATTTTTTTTTTTTTTAGTTTTCGCTATCCTGAGGAAGCTTTCGGCCTTGTAGTAGAGGGGAAAAAAAACCAGACTGATCCCCCGCATTATGCAAAGAGCACTGCTCCAGTAATTAGCATCAGTAGCTGGGTCGGCAGTTGCTTTGATAACGGTCACCTACTTTTGAAGTAGCATTAGCTAGTCGTAGTTTCATGTGCCCCTGTGTGTGCATATCATTGTGAAAGAGGTGCTTTTATCCCTCATACCTACCCAGCTCATCCTTCTTTCAGATTTCAGAAGAACCTTTTTTTGGTCTATTCCGCAGTAAAATTAGAGGTCTCCACTACACCATGTGTGTGTCTGTGTTTATTCTTTTTAAATACCCCCTCTTCTCTGTAATTGCGTTCCTTCCTGTGCACACACCCAGTGGTTTACATTGTGCATTGTCACCCAACACCCAGACTCCAGGCCTGTGTTTGTCTGAGTTGATTGATGCCCATGGCGTGTGCTGAGACGCTGAAAAATAATACAGAAAAAGAATCTGACTTCTGAGGTGTCTGCTGTTTCAATTCATTTACATAAACATTGCACCAGGCCAGGCACTGGTGCAATGCAGCCAGACAGACAGAGGCAGGCCATTCAATCTCTTGAGCACCAAGATTTTGTTGATTAGCCGTACAGAGACCTATAACTGTGTTTCTCATTCAGCTGCTGTAATATTTAACAGTGGATTAAGCATTTTGCTCAAAATAATTTAATACGCAGTGTTTCCAGCAACATTCTTAGATGTGCACTGGTCAGCATTAACATGAAAATAAACTTCTTAGGCATCTCAAGTAGGCAATTTCACACCTATGTTTAGTGCTGAGCCACATGTGGCTCAGGGACACGCAGTTAACCCCTGAATTGCATGGTGTCTTTTATAATAAACAGTCATTTTGTTGGAAGGGCCATTTATTGGATCAGTGAAATAGGGTCTGTCTGTTGACCAAAGAGAACCTATTCCAACCTTTAACCAATGTTTAATTAGGGTTACCACCGCTTCTGGATCAATCTCGCACATGAAATCCCATACCTAATCTATTCCCATATTTATCTATTCTGTTCAGTGGCATATGTAGACATGTTCACAAACTAGAGCAAAAAATATTTCTAAAGATCAGGAAACATGCAACAGCTGTAGACATGCGCTTAGGTACTTCACAATGTCATCAGTGACCTTCATGTCCATTCTGTCAGTTGAGAGTTCAGAGCCCTGTTGCACTGCAGCACCTGCACTATTTCAAGTGGATTGAAACGAACATCAGAAAAATGCAATTCTACTATTGACCATAGTCCATTATGAGCCAAATTACCCACAGCAAAAGGTTAAAGATAAGATGATTTTGGTCCCACAAATGTGAAATTTGCTCACTTTAGACAAGTCAATATTTTTAATACAAAAAGAACCAAAAAAATTAAAAATACTATGAGGTTATGAGAAGTTATGTAAAAATAAGTGTCCTGAGGATTTAAGGTGTCTGTAAGAAAACGTATGTCCTAATGAAAACGTTTTCAAAGGGTGGGGGGTTAGTTGCCAGTTAATGATTCACACAGTCATAAAAAAATCCACCAAGAGCACAGCTTACCACCGCTGTGTTCTTGCAAGAGACGATTAACCCTGATGTGCATGTACGTGAAGAGTAACCAGCCAGCCTCCAGCATTACACTGTCCTGCACTGGGATTACCAAACCGCTGCAATGATTGTCTTTGTCTGTGACAGTGTTGCGCCTGGCGTTTTTTTTTTTTTTTATCCTCCACCTGTGAAATCCTTCCCTGTTCCCTCATATATCTCTCCAGGAAGGCTGAAACAGAGAAGTGCGTGTGGGCCGCCCTACAGCAGCCCGCCGGTTCGTAATCTCAGCACGAACACAAGAGCAGGCTCGCCTGTGGACGGCGAAAACAGGGATATCTTATTCAGACTTCCCTCTGCTTCGATCACAGACGGAGGGGGGAGGCGGAAAGAAAAATGAGCATCCACCCCAACCCCACCCCCTACACACACACACACACACACACACATGCCCTGGTTCTTTTCTAACTTGATAAAAAAAAAAAAGTCTATTTCATGGTCTGTCAGGGTGTGCAAGAGTATGCTCCGTTTTTAGAACTGGAATAACTCATCTTTTCACACGGAAATAAATCTGGCCAGCGTTGCATGTGGTCAATAAATAGCCAGCTGTGGGTCTTCTGGCTCGGGTGGCTTTGCCTTGGGGTTCTCTCCGGAGCAGGGAGCATGATGAGGGGAATGAGATGGAGAATGGGGGTGGGCTATAGGAAGGCCTGAGCCTGCCAGACAATTTCGGATGGTTGATGGGGGTGACATTCCCACTGACCTGGGTGTACGTGGAAGGTAAAAAAAAAAAAAAAAAAAAAAAACTCAATTGCAGCCCTGCGAAAACAATTCCTAAACCGGGACAACCAAGGGCAAAGAAAAGGCGAGCTGCACGCTCCTAACAGCTGTGTTCAAAGGAGCGGGTGCAGCCTACTGCCAAAAAGTGACCGAGGGCCTCTCCCGTTCACGCCCTGCTAGCCTGTCGCTGAGATCTAATGAATAATGCACACGTTCTGGCCATTGCAACGCTGTGCAGTGCTGTGTGTGTGTGTGTGTATGTGCAGCCTTTGTCTGCTGTAATCCTTGCTTTCCCAGTCCGGACAACCCCCTCACATACAACAACCAAACATCCCCCTTTCCTCACAACACACAGAGGTCAAACGCGGCATCCAGCGAGCTTACCCGGCGGGCGGTGCTGCACACAATCCCATTACCCGCCCGCACCGCACTTTAAGATCGTATTATCATCCGCCTTGGGGGATGTTCTGGTGGAGCGGCAGGTGCCCTAGATGGACAGCCGATTAGGCCTCCCCTCCTCTCCCCAAGCACTCCGAGCAGGTGCCGTAAGCGCCGCTTATACACTTCCTTAATTCGCCGCATAGATAAACACAGACACGGTATACGGCACGGAGATGTCACTGCCGTGACCAAGTGGTCGGAGCAGGACTGTTCGGAGCACGAATGATCCTGGTTTAATTATTTACTCGCCCCTGCTCTACTGTCTGCTGCGTCTGCTCAGCAATATTGACCGGAGCAGCCTGCTGTGGCCGGTTGAAACAATGGAGAGCGGAACCAGCTGCACTGGTGACAGTTAGGCCGTGAATGGGGACAATGAAACCAAATTTGTTTTCTGTTGGGGAAAGCTGAAATGTCTATGTGCTAAAATATTTCCAGCTACCTATTGACCCTTTTCTCCTTCCGCCCAGTGCACCTCCATTTTTTTAACCATCAGTAAGACAGTTTTTTTTTTAAAGCATTAGTGTGTCACACTAGTTAAATGAGACAGGGGCTGTGCTGTTGGTTTAGCCCATGTTGGGTAAGTGTGGGTCTCGTGCTGAGAATAAAGTGCTGACAGCGTGTGGCGACCTCAGCACGCATCAGGGGGGCTGCGACTCGCCATTCAAATGGCTCTTTGCATTTTGAAACCACGACACACCGCCTTTTTTTCCACCTTCAGATGTTCAGTCACACTGAACAACACTCAACAGCAGTACATTTGCGGTGGCACTGCTGAAATGTTTCAAACTGTCAGCTGCCCCGGGAATGCAGCAGTCCTCTGGTAAGGGTCTTGAATGACCGCTGTGACGTGTCACGTGTCAACGGGCTGAATAACAGCCCTGGTATAAGTGTCTGCCTCTATAAGAAGTCTGATAAAAGCTTTAAAGCCAGCGCAGATGGCAGGCAACCAGGGGGGTGACTGACACATGGTGACTTGTGATTTACAACAGGGGTGGCCAAGTTCAGTCCTGAAGGTCCACCTACCAGGTGGTGTCATTGACTAACATGGCCTAAGTGTCATGTACATTTTTTTTTTGCTAACATTATGTAATTAAACCAAGCTTGGAAATGGGTGAGGATTTTAATATTTGCTCATAAGAAGTAGTGGTGAAAATGACAATATTTTGAGGATAAAGTGAAAAAACGTTGCTAAATATTAGTACAAACAATAAAGGAAATGAAAAAGATTTATTGCAAATTTTACCATTATTTACTGTTATAGGTCAGACCCCACACAGGAAGTAAACACATTTGCATTAAATGCACTAAATATTTATAAATTAATTGCAGTGATTAACACATTAATTTTGACAGCCCTAATAATACAATAAGATCTTTACAACTTTGAAACACAGCATTTATATACAGGTTGCCTTTCCTGTATTTCCTGTCATGGTGCCTTAAAAAACAGACTTTCAGTACATGGATATTGAAAACTAGTGGATTAATTATGCATCACAAGAAGAGGTATTGTGGTATATGTGGTATATAATTATTGTAATGTTCAGTTGGTGCCTTTGCTTGGAATCTGCCATGGTGGCCAATGAGGATTACACCATTACATTTACATTTACATTTACGGCATTTGGCAGACGCCCTTATCCAGAGCGACTTACAACGTGCTTTCAAGTTACCATCGATGAAGAGATCAATTCCGGTTCACTAGGACCCCCCCAACTATGAATACAATCTTTTTATTCACTCTGTTGTAGGTTCTGTACACAAGTTCGACAATAAGAAAGTTAATCTAAATATTCTCTACATGGCATTAAAATGTAAAAAAAGGTTGTTTTGTTTACCATCAGATCATTGTTTACACGACGTTGTCAATGAAGCACTTCAGTACATTCATAAACTATTTACAACGCAAAGTGGTATTGTCGCAAGTGTGGGTTACCAATCACCTCCTGGGCGTGTTACATGCCTGCTGTGTCCGCATTGGTTGTTTGTCTCATTTGTTTATCATTTTTCGTGCAGTGGGCATGATGGGAGGGTGGTTTGAGGAACTATAACATCTGGAGGCATGATTGTGGGAGCTCTTGAATAGACATCGTGCCTGGAGCATATTTGCTAATGTAAAATTGCATAGGGCTTCAAGATTTACAGAAATAAATGGACTGACTGATTATTTATATTCTGGAGAGGAGGAAGGTGAGATTTCCTCATCTCTGATCTTTAAATTCTGCTAGTTATTTCTAACAAGGCTGGATACAACAACAACAACATTTCTTTCTTATATAACACCAAGATCACACACAGTATGTCTCAATGGCCTTTATCAGACGCTGCAGTTCACACCCCCCACACTTGACCCTTTTGTACACAAGTTAAAACTATACTAAAAAACTCTAGGAGAGAGAGAAAATAGAAAGGAATAAACATTGGTAAGGAGTTATATGGAGAGGGACGCCTTCCCAGGGTAGAGTGAATCTACAATTGGTGTCAGTGCAGGGTAAGTAATCCAGGAAAGAAAAATGGCCATTAAAAATTGTCCATTAAAAATTGTCCAGATAGGGACCCCCTTCCAGGGTACAGTGAGCCTGCAGTTGGTGTCAGTGCACCAGTGGTAATGATTTATCCAGGAAAGAAAAATGGCCATTCCTTATGAAGATCCCTGGAACTGTAGCTGATATGGTCTTGGTGACCCTCTGGTACATTTCATGCTGGGTCATCTGGTCAGAAGCTCATTAACAGGAACCAGAATCTAGAGTAACTCAGACAGAGACACATTAGACTTGGATGGAAGGGAACGAGTGGTTATGCTAGATGCCTGTGTAAATGTTGAGTGCAACATTGGCCCCGGTGGACTATCTAGTACAGCCTAGGTGAGATGAGCATCATAGTATTTGTGAGTTTTAACTATTATGGAAACATGCGTATGCTTATTCTTCCTACTTTGCACACATTATTTTGAGTTCTGTACGTTCGGTCCTGCTTCCAATGTTCATCCAACTCATCCAACCTTTTTGTTGATGTGAATACAAATACAAATCACGTTTAAAAATTGAACCATTTTTAAAGTGGCCCTCGGCACAGGGCTCCACGCTAAACATGGGGCTTGTTCGCTAGTGTAAGGTCAAGGGCGTCCTTTGGATTCATATAAATATGCAGATAAAACATAAAGAACAGCTTGGTGTTGAGCAAGCCCCATGCTTAGTGCATAGACCTAAAACAGTGCCCAAAGTTAGAAATGGGAAGTAGAGTGAAAGTGATTGTTTTTGTCATTGTGAAACACTGGTGCACAGCGCACAGTCCTTTGCATTTAACCCTTTAGTGAGTAGGAAGCAGACGTGAAAGGTGCCGGGGGAGCAGTGTGTGAGCATGGTACCTTGATCATCGGGACCTCAGTTGATCCTTGATGTTTTGGGATTCTAACCTGCAACCATCCAGTTACAAGTCTGCTTCCTTACCTGTTTTGGATGATCTAAACCCCCCCTGTAAACGACACATGCACAAGTATATCACGTTATTTCCTTCAGGGGCTGTCACTGGACATCATACATACGATTTCTGCTGGTGATGTCCCAGGGCCACGTCCTACTACCAAACCAAACATGCAAACGGATGAAATTAAGAAATTCAGATAGGCAAACAACTGAATCTGACATTCTCAAACACTCCCCTGACTCCCCCCGACATTTGAGAACCCCCCCTCCCCAAGGGTTGAACAAAGTGGCACGACACGCTGTCGGTTTTGTTCTCGGCTTTGTTCTTAAAGCGGTCCCGGTGTGTTTGTGGGGTAAGGTTGAAATCCCGCGGGCCACAACCACCTGTGACAACACGTGCGTAGCACTGATGCGGCCTGAAGGCAATCTCGGCTTTTCCGTGCCCAACGTGGCTTCGGGTGTTTAATAGAGACAACCCCCCCAACCTTGTCCTTTTCCTCTTGGTTGTTTACATGGCAGGAGAAACATTTCGAAGAGACGGGATGGCATCCGCGGCTGTTATTAGCCAAGCGAACTTCATGTCATATTGTCCAACGTACCGTTGCGAGACAGAACTAGAGCAGTCACACTTAACATTTTGCCACGCGGAGTGTTTGCATGCTGAGTGGCTGCCAACTGGAGAGGAAGACAACGTCGTCTCTGTTTCCACAGCTGGCTGCCACCCCTGTGCAGCACATCAGATGAAGAGCGAGCGAGCCGCGATGTAAATGAAGTGCTAAATAGGGATGTATTCTGAATGCTGATGACACAAAAGAGCACGCGGTGGCCGGATGTAAATTTGGTCAGATGTGGTTGGTGTGTGTGAGGCTGCCGCACGTTTCACCGCTTCGCGTCTCTGTGGGCCCTCATCTTTCCGCCTTGGTGCGTCTCAGCTTCAGTCCCTGTCTTTCTCTCTCTCTTTCTCTGTTCAGGAAGCTTATTTTTAACTTCTCAGCTCAGTGTGTGCGCCTGCGGTCTTAAGCCTTCGTGGATAATCTTATCAATGCTGAGGTTGAATCCGCGTCACATTTCCTTCATATTAAATCGTAATGATTTAACATGGACGTCACTGATATTCATGCAAAATCGTCAATTAAAATATTACATTCTTTGAGTGCCTTGACATTATTATTTATTGATCGTGAGACTTTAAACTGATGAAGGACCAGACCATGTGTAACATACAAAAGGGCAGATGACTCCCATTTGGTGGCAATATGGTGTGTGTGCCCGATCTAGTACTCACATTCATTTAAAAGTGTTTACATCAGGAAACATAATAAAAAGACTAGTAATAATTTGTGAAGGCCAGAAAGCTTTTTACATTTTTTTTTACTTTTGACCTTGCAGGCTCAGGGAGGGGTTAATGGTATGTGACTTGGTTTATATTTTAAAATAAATTACAAAATGATCTTTTTCAACACAACTTCTATTTTGTGAGTTGCAATAGTACTATATTTGGTCTATACTGTATATAAAATGTGACCACAGCAGATTAGATGTGATGAGGTGCTAAGGGATCACAGAAACAAAAGGATTATATGGGGACTGGGATGTGGGTCACCCCCCACCCCCCACCAGATAGTGAAACCAGCCGGCCGAGGGGCTTCTGCCTAAATCCTCCTCCTCTTTTGGAGGTCAGGGTGCAGATGCGCGTGCTGGAGGTCTAATTGGGGGAGATGGAAGGGCTACGCCATGCCATCCCGCCTTGCTGACACCATCTGTCTGCAAGAGCCTGAACGGCCATCAATGTTGTTTTTTGTTTGGAGGAGGGGTTCGGTGAGAAAAAGACGCTCGGCAGAGGAAAGGCCCCAGAGGTGTGACTTTCTCCGGGCTTCTCACGGCAGATCGAGTTTTCCCTCGGCTGAACCCCTGAGATCCAAAGGTCATGGCTCCAACCACAATTTAAACAAACAGAGAATGATGGAAAAAAAAGTTTTTTCTGTTTGTTTTAATGCATGAAAATCTGAAATCAGGAACCAGAGGAGTGTTTTTTTTTTTTTTTATGCAAGCTGTCCGAATGCTCTAAAATCGCTGTGTAATCTCCTTAGCTATATTTACACGCCGCTGCTACACAGAAAGGCAATTCAGCGTACGTGCGCCCAGGCTCTGCCACCGCAGGGTCTCGCCCCTCGCTCTCAGGACCGCCGCGTTCCTGCCAGACCACTGGGGCGGGCATGGGAGTTGTGTTACAGCTATGATATAACCGCATTCACTGGTTAAGGGCCAGGGCAGGAAATATGCGAGCCGCCACTTAGCCTGATGGGATCAGTTCTTGACCGGCGCAACCTTCAGAGAACGCCACTCGGCGAGCCATGGATACCGCAGCCCTGGATTCTAGGCCGAATGAAACCAGCCGGTGCTTGGTGTTCCTTGCAAATCGCTGTCTCGAGCGTCTCGCAACTGTTTTTGTTGCACGTGGCCTTTAAATAAGGAACACAGAGTGCAGCACGTTCAGAGATAATTGCGATCGTTCTGTTATCAGCGCGGCATCGCCGTGTTCAATCGTGTGCTCCAAGCTGCGGGGGTCAGAGTTTACCAAAGCGGATTAGCAGTAATGCCAGGCCGGATTAAATGCCATGCACACCACTGTTTTTAAAACCCCAGCTCCGGCGAACACAGAGGACACATACGTACACTCGGAGGCTGTTCCAAGCCGACAAGAGCGAGGCGCGCGGGGCCCTGGAGCAGGGAGGAGATATAGAGTTTCAGACGAAGCCCCCCACCGCCCCCCCCAGTCCCTTTCCCGAAGCGGCTCAAGCACCGTCGTGTCCTTTAATCCGTCCTCCTAAGTAGAAGTTCCAGGCTACGAAGGGAGGGCCGGCCAGCTTAACGACATCTGATTTGTTAACTTCCGCCTCGGGCCCTTGGCTCGGCGCGTGTTCGTGGAGGCCCGAACAGCTGCTGAAGCAATAGAAATTCCTGGCCACCGTTTCCTCAAGGGGCCTGGCAGCCCGAGGAGTGCGGCAGCGGAGCAATCATGGATGCAAAGCAGCCGCCACTGGGCCCTAATCACCACCAAATTGTGCGTCCGAGGGCGGCTAAAAATGGCACGCGCCGCCGAGTTTATTTATTGCGCTGCGACGGCAACAATTTCAGCTGTGGAAATAGCCGCGTGCACGGCTAAGTGGCATTTCAAGCGCAATGTGGCGAGAGGGCTGAGCTGCTTTTTTTTTTACCTACGTATGTAAATAATTCATGATAATTTAAATATTACTTTAATGCACCTACCTGGTATGGCATTGAGGATAAAAATGCACAATTGCCACTAGACCAATGGCAAAATTTTTCACATTTTAACATTTATTCTGTAGTGTATATTTGTTATTTGACAGGGGTCGTATTTTATTTGTGCAAGATGAAGTTGAAAGGTCTTTTGAGAATTTAAAACCAAGAACCTAGGGTGTTGTGTGAGATTTTGGCACTATATAGAACCAGAAGACCACAAAGTCACAGGTTCAAACCCCACTTACTGCCATTGTGTCCCTGAGCAAGACACTTAACCCTGAGTGTCTCGGGGCGGGGACTGTCCCTGTAACTACTGATTGTAAGTCGCTCTGCATAAGAGCGTCTGATGAATGCTGTAAATGTATTTGTAATATAGAGTGTGAGGGGGCTGATAACCTAAAAATGGCAAGAGGATGGATCGTTTTAAACAGCAAATTAGTAGGTTACAACGGTGAGTGGGTAGATGAGAGGATGTGAGGTTTAGCACCTGCCTGCCTGATATAGTCAAGCTGCTTGGTAATAACAGCTTCGCGACACTGTCACACACGACAACTAAATCAGTTTAATTGGACTAAATCAGAACTTTGCTTCATTTCTTGAACCGTTTTGCTTGTTTTGCCAGACGTCGTGGGAAAAATGCTAGTTGGAGCCGTGAAATCAGCAAAGCTGTAGCTTTCATGGTTGAGCCAGAAATGCAGATTCTCCCCCCCATGTGTCTGCGTCTGCAGCAGGAAACTGTTTATTATTAAAGTGTCTGAACTCTACAAGCATATTTTGTGACGAAGAAGATCACAGCGTCCCTTGAGGCTCAAAAGAAATAAATACGCATGTCAACACACGGCCTGTATTTGAAAGCTGTTTTCTGTAATGGGAACATTTGTGTATCTCATATAAATTTCACCTACACCATCTGTATTTCAGCCAGTTTCAGCTATTTTTCTAAATAAAACATAAAACTCTTCATACTGGTATGATAATGGTTAATTTTCACACCAGTGTGACCCTTATATTTACAGAGCAGGAACCCCTCATACCGCTCAAGTAGCATTAGACATGCATCATGCACAGTTGCTTCCCAAGGAAGCTCATGTGTTGGAATGCTTCACCATCACAACAACACCGTCATGGGAGCGACGCAGAGATGCACCATGGGACTGCAGCTAGAATCTCACAGAACAGCGAGCCACAAAGACGGCATCGATCCGCCGCTCCTTATCTGCTTCCGACCAGCTTTGGGGGTGGTCTGCCGGTGTTTCCAAGGTGATTTCCGAGCCCAGACGCCGCTCATGAGCGACGCTCCCGGAAGGGCTTGGGATTCTCTCGCTCGAGACGCGCACTGTTATCAGCATGCACAGGGACAAAGCTGATGGCTGCAGCAACGCAGGCCCCCAGTGGACTGGTGTGTGTAGTTCTGATGCAGGGACCACCGGTGAAGAGTCGTGCTTCAGCCAGCGTTCTTTAGTCAAAGAGGCCTTAATGAGAAGAGAAAAGAACACCTTCCAGAAATCACAGGCAAAACCCTTTGATTGTATTCTGTAGCAATGATTTTGCACAATATATATACACACACAGACACACACACACACACACACACACACACAGTTGTGTACTTTTTGTTGGAATAAGTTTTTCTTTGTCAACTAAAAAACTGCTGTTTACTAACAACAAAGTTCTAAATTTCTAGAGGCACTGATGTGGAGAATTAATATTGGAAAAGAGAACAATAACTGTGCTTTGGGAAAGCTGAAATGGTAAAAATCAATGCATGAGCTTGAAAACCGCAGGCAACTGTGTGTGTTTCTGTGCATAGTTAATGCAAGTACGTATTTATGTGTATGAATACTCACTGAATCACTTACTCACTGAATCCTATGCAGGGTTGTGACCTCCGGAAACCAGGGCAGGACTATGCCATACTGCAGAGCACACACAATTTGCACACCACGCTACACACACTCACTCCAATTCAACTAGTCTAAACGCCTTTGGACGACAGGAGGAAACCAGAGAACAGAGGAAATTCGCACCAACATGCCAGGGTCTATATTCAAACTCCATGCACCTTTATTAACTGGATTAAATTGTTACTACATAGATATTAATAGCTGCAATTTTGCATTTGTCATTCTGCTACATTGTGTTCAAGGATAACCAGGGGCTGCTTAACCAAGGATATGTAAGATTGAAGAGGCTCTCGAGTTAAAAACAGGTTAAGATTCAGACAGCAGTTTGTTCAAATAAATCTTGAATGACTTCTCTCATGTGGTATTGGGCCTGAAAATCAGGAGGGGGGGAGCAATTTCAAAGCTCCACAAAATTGAATAGCCCTAGGTGCTGGCTCCACAAGCCGCTCTAATTCTCTCAGTAGTACATATTCTCTTACTGATATGCGAGGATGTAATTGGAAGCGGTACAAGCGCATGCCATTTTCGCTTGCGATTTCGCACTTGTTCTAGGTGATGATTTGTGACTTGTTCTTGAGAGGGGAATTATATCAGTATTATAGTGGAAGCCCACATGCAGCAGTCATTAAACACCAGCGTAGCGGCTGCCACCGTGGGAGTCGGCGACTTCAGTCAGCGAGCTCCCTTAGACAAAATCTGTAGTGTGCATGCATTAAACCGACTCAGAACGCCTACAGATACCTTGCCGCTTTCATCATTAAAGTGATGGAAATGCAACGGCTTTTCTGCCTGTGTACTTCGTAGGCAAAATTTTCCAAGCCAAAAGGCGAGAAAAAATATTCAATTAGACTTTGTAATCGAACGTTTCCTTGTGTGCGTTGTTCAGAGTTTAATTAACTGCTGCTCATAGAATAAGGCACAATTTGCACTTCCTGTGGCATGTGACCCTGGGTTGTAAATTTGTTTTGTGTAGAGATAGCGGATCATGTTAATTTCAACTTGTGGAGTTAATAACCATGCACACTTCCAGGAAGCCACTAAGGTATGGGGTTGAAAAAATAAAGCTTTGGGAAAGACCTGAAATAATAAAACTTTATGCCCTTGTACAAGCTTGGAAACTAATAGTGACAGTGTGTGTGCATATATGGAAACAAAAACTAGCCTGCTGTATATTTAGTAGATGAATGCTAACAGGTATGTCGAATAATTATGTTAAAACCTTAGGGGGAATTTAAAAGTTAACTATTGAGTAGACCAAAGCCATTTGCACTATATCTTGCATTCATTTTATTATGAATAAAAAGAGACCAGGCAGTCTCATAGTTTTTCATATCTGAGCCTCTTTCTCATACATGTTTCTGTTATAGATACATGCAATATTTCAAACATCAGCCTTGATGAATTGTGATTTCTTTGATGCAAAATCTTCAATTATTTAGTTAATAATTTTTAATCCATTGGTAGTCCTAGTATAAATACTTATAGCTACCATATAAAAACATTGTGAAAAAGCGGATACTCATTATAGTTACATAGATAATTTGGATGCCTTTCAGATAAGACATGAAAAAATAGGAAGTGAGTTGAGCGTGGGAGGATTCTTCCTCTTCATCCCACTGGTGTTTTCCAATCCAGGTTAGACATAATGGAAATGAATCAATTCTTATATCAACTCAAAATTGGATTCCTGTGAGTTAATTATAACTCCCCTGGCTCCGGTGTTGGGACGAGACGACGGGGCTCCGCCTTTCGTTTGCCTCTTTGATGGATCGACTAATGAGCGATCGATGGTGGGGACTGGCGTCTCAAAAGACGTTAATTTGCTGCTCTGTTCCAATCAGTAATGACAGAGACACGGGTTTAATGACTCAGATTATGTTGTCCCCTTCATACTGTAAAACCACAGTATGATAAACAACCCTTCGCTTTTCTTTAAAGCAGCCTTTCAATTGTCTTTTAGAATAACACAGATCTGGTGTCCTGATAATATTAAAATATTCCAGAAAATGCTGTATTCAAAATGTCTTTGGTCAAATTTTACAGATTTACTGAATATAATTATTTTTATCATTATTTGTTTGGTTTTGTTTTCCTGGATGGTGTGGTTAGGTATGTCTGAACAATGAACCAGATTTCAGAATTTAGGTCTCAGGATTTACTCATTTTTATTATTATTTATTTGGTTGGTTTTGTTTTCCTGGTTGGTGGGTATGTCTGAACAAGCAGGTGAGAGGCTGGCCAGCAGGAGCCATTTCTGCTCTTCAAGACTGTTTTGAGTGCACAGACTGGCAAATGTTCTAGGAAGCTGCAACCAATGGCAACAACACCATCAACTTGGAGGAGAACACGACATCAGTAAACAGCTACATCAGTAAATGCACTGAGGACATTACAGTCTCCAAGTCCATCACAACAAGATCAAATCAGAAGATGTGGATGACTGTAGAGGTACTCGAATGGCTCAAAACTGAAGACTCCACATTCAGAAAGGGTGACAAGGTGGCATGAACAGTGAGGACAAAACCTTCTCGAGCCATTGGAGTAAAGCATACGCACGGGCAGAAAATTCTCAGCCACTTCTAGGACAGCGGAGACACACGGCGCATGTGGCAAACTACAGAACTACAACCTCTGCCTGTGACAGTGACCCCTCTCTACCGGATGCACGTAGAATGACTTCTACGCACGATTTGACAAACAGAACAACGTGACTGCGAGGAAATCCAACCCTCCTTCCAGTGATCAGGTGCTGTGTTTAACCACGTTGGACTTGAGGAAAACTCTTCGCAGGGTTAACTCACGAAAGGCTGCTGGACCAGACAACATCCCTGGAAGATGCTCAGAGAATGTGCAGACCAGCTGGCAGATGTTCTCACCAACATCTTTAACATCTCACTGAGCATCGCGTTGTTCCAACATGTCTCATTTACAGCATTTACCAGAGGCCTTATCCAGAGCGACTTACAATCAGTAGTTACAGGGACAGTCCCTCTGGAGCAACTTAGGGTTAAGTGTCTTGCTCAGGGACACAATGGTAGTAAGTGGGGTTTGAACCTGGGTCTTCTGGTTCATAGGCGAGTGTGTTACCCACTAGGCCACTACCACCCCCTACCATCACGCCCGTGGTGAAGAAATCTTCAGTGTCGTGTCTTAATGACTACCGTCCCGTTGCACTTACAATCATCATGATGAAGTGGAGACCACCACACTGAGCAGTGGAGTTCCTCAGGCCTGTGTGCTCAGTCTAATTCACCCTCGTGGTTGAATCGCTGTTCACCCTCGTTGATGAATCTTTAATGGAGATCATCAAGAACACAAAGTTTCTTGGTGTTAGAACCTCTCTTGGGCACTCAACACTAGCTCAACAGCCAATAAAGTGCCCCCTGTTTGCACATTATGTAGCCCAGTTTGTCGGTGTCATATATGTGCACTTTATGTCACTACGTAACTTTGTTTAGTTGTCTAAATGTTACGCGTAGCACCAGGTTCTGGAGAAACATTGTTTCGTTTCACCATGTAATGTCTAACATATATAAAGCTGAAATGACAATAAAGTCAACTTCAAACTGGAAACACAACAATGACCCAGATTTGTTTGACACTGCCGGCGGAGGCATGGGTTAAGTGTCGATGGCAGCTCTGTGCACAAGCAGCCGTCCAGCCAAAAGCCCTGAAGCAGGCGACGGGAGCGAGGTGGTGGGCGCACAGCCCACCATGGCTGCCTGCAACGAGTGGCTGCAGGCCGGGCACTGCCAGCCGGTGAAGGGCTGCTGACAGGTCCAGAAAGGGTGGCAGATGGATGGCACTGTAAGTCATTATAAACTTCCCTCTCTAATCACTGGAGCAGAAGGGGAAATGGGGCAGGGGGGGTAAGAAGCTTAGGTGGGTGGGCTGCCTGAAAGACTTCTGAAAGAGGGGCAAAGCAAGAATGGAGCAGAGAAAAGTAAGAAAAGAAAAATGTGGCAGTGTGATGCCAGATTTTACTGTTTTAAAGGTTAAAGGTATCAATAATGTACCCCGACCCTATTTATCTTGAGTTCTGTCTTTAAATAAATAAAATATCGTGTTGCTATGCATTATATTGGTATGAATATAAAAAAAAAAATCTAAAAAAGTAGTGTTGTCTTACATTCATGGTCTAGAGAGAAACATTTTAATTAGTCTTAATTAGATTCAACAAAATCTTATTTGACATCTTATATTCTACAACATGGTACTAACATAACCCAGGTAAGAACTAACATCAATACATACTAACAAATAATGAAGACCCACTACAGTAAAGTGCACCATCCATATCAGATGAGTAGACCCAAACTTTCATATCCTACAGAGTAGGAGTAGTAGATGAGCAACCACTTTTACGATGTGAACATTGTATACATTGGGCACCCAGCAACAGAATTCTAAAATCAGAACAGAGAACTCACAGGTCTTTGTCTCTGTTTCAGAACATTCACAAAAATTCACATAATTACATTAGAATTTAACTTAACAAAATACAGTGGATTCGCAAATAGTTAATTGTGCATTACTTTTTCCAGATTTTGTCATGTTGCAACCTTATTCCAAAATGTTTTTTTCTCAGAATTCTACACACAACACTTTCACAACGTGAAAAAAGGGTTTCGACAAAATTATTAAGAATAAAAAAACTGAGAAAGCATATGTACATAAGTATTCACAGCCTTTGCCATGAAGATTGAGCTCAGGTCCATCATGTTTCCCCTGATCATCCTTGAGATGTATCTGCAGCTTAATTGAACCTTCCAGAAGGACAACCATCACTGCAGCAATCCACCATTCAGGCCTGTATGGTAGAATGGCCAGACGAAAGCCACTCCTTAGTAAAAGGCACATGGCAGCCAACCATGAGAAACAAAATTCTCTGGTCTGAAGAGACAAAGATTGAACTATTTGGTGTGAATGCCAGACGTCATGTTTGGAGGAAACAATACAATCCCTACAGTGAAGCATGGTGTTGGCAGCATAGGCCAAACTGACAAAAAATAGGTGTGCCAAGCATTCAAAAAGACTTGAGGCTGTAATTGTTTCCAAAGGTACATCGACAAATTGAGAATATTAAATAATTTTTTATTTTTAACACATTTGCAAAAACCTCAAATAAACGTTTTGTTAAATAAATTGTTTTTATGGAGTGTTGTATGTAGAATTGAAAAAAATGCATTTAATCTTTTTTGGAATAAGGCTGTCACATAACAAGATGTGGAAGAAGGGATGTACTGTGAATACTTTCCAGATGCGCTGTACAAGGCCTTTTAAATCACACTTTGTTGTTATTATGCCATGTAGGGCAGACATTTTCAAAGGTTAGGACTGTTACCAGATTTTATGTGTCTAGTGTTGATATGTTGTTGGTATGTGATGGTAAATTATATATATTTTGGTAGATTAAATATAGTATTTATTTATTGTGATTGCAGTGTTAAATGTTGCACTGTTGGTAAAGCGTCATTTGCTGATTATCTTGGCCTTAGAGATTAATTCAAGTCAGAATTTTAATGTACCTTGTACATGATGTGCTTGGGTTGGGCAGACGCATTCATCATTCCAGAGAGCTTCTGATGGTTTAAAATCTGTGTTTTTCAGTCATTATGAACATTGCATTCTGTTATATCCAGACTGCAAGGATCAATCCAAATGATCTTCATTCCATTTCTCTCACTCTCAATGTTCTGTTTTGCACAGTAGTCACATACCGCAATCAATAGTGCTACTAAATTCAGAACACACAAAATGAAGGAACAGTAGCAATAACTGGCCTATCAGAGTTTTGCAGTAAACGCACATGCTCTGAAATATTCAGCACCCAAATAATTCAGAGGTGTGAGCGTAACAGATCATCCTGAGCTACTTTCTGGCCCTTAGGCAATGGCTCACCACAATAAATTCAGCAGCAGTAGCTGCAGCACATCTTCCCAGAATAAATTCTTCGTTTGCTGTGTAAGTGGCAGAAATTTCAGATTGTCAAAACACATGTGACACCCCCACTGCTATTCGCTCTTCCTCTGCATCTCCCTGAATCTGCACAAACTGTCAGAAGCGCACCAAGAGAATAATCAACTTCGCCCGGTGCGTACAGTACCACACCGCCAAGACTGACAAAGAGCTGCAGGATTTTCTGGGTCCGCTGGCCCACCGTACCGGTGTTTAAGGTTTAGGATTTCTGAGTCAAGCGTTCGGTGCTCAGCGTGGGCGCTAATGAAACCTGCTGAGGCGAGACAGGATGTGAGCATGTTGAGATGGATAGCATTTTTTTTCCCCCACTGCCGCTGCTGCTTGGTGCCAAACACACAAAGCACTTTCGTCATAACAGAGCAGGGTACGTTGTGTAGTAATAAAACCTAGCAGACACGTATAGATTAAGAAATAACCCTTACCTTGCATCCTTCAAATTGCCACCTGCCTGCTGCAAGGTGGATTTTTTTTTTTTTTTCATTTTGGCTGCTTAAAATAGGCTGGAAATACACTGAATCAAAACTTAAGAGATCAGCAGATGTGCCAAGTGTATAATTCCCAGACATCTGCTACTAAAAAACTGTCAGAGAAGTGATAAAGACACAAATAAGGCTAATTTGCATTTGAATGCATATGGAGTTACTAAAATGAAATTAATAAAATAAAATTAGTGCCATAGTACAGTTCAGTGTAGTGTAATGTAGTGTAGTTTGATACACTATGGGCCAATTTTGTACTGTACTGTGTTTTTGTGTGTTTTTTTTAGTTTAGTTTTAGTTTAGTTTCTGAAAGGGGCAGTGGTGGCCTAGCGGTTAAGGATGTAATCAGAAGGTTGCAGGTTTGAATCCCAAGCCGCCAAGGTGCCACCTAGGTGCCACTGAGTAAAAGCACCGTCCCCACACACTGCAATGTTACAAGGCAGTATTAAGAACACAATTTAAAATACAAATAAATACAACTGAATGAAAATAAAATATAATACACCCAATGGGGTTGGGTGTACAGTCCCTGACAAAAGTCTTGTAGCTTGTGTACAAACTGACCCCAAGTGCCACTGAAAAAGATTTTTTTTTTATTCACAACAGCTTTTGTAATAATGTTTCAGTGCAAAACTAAACTGTCAAGAAGTATTCTAATGTTCAAAGCTTGGTAAAGCCCACTGAGTCCATTTGTGCGAAGACATAAGTGTTGTTGTCTTGTCATTTGAGCTTCATCTGTGACTAATAATGGATCAATTAGGTCTCGGGTGTGTATAAAAAGAAGCCCAGTACACTAGACCTTCACATCAACTGCAACTAGACCTCTGCAAACTTGATTCTGCACACAAGATTCACCCTGAGACTAAAGTGTTGATTATCAAGAGGCTGAAGACCAGATCCACTGCTGATGTGGTAGACACCTTCAATGTGTCTCAGCGTCGAGTACAGAGCATAAAAAAACATTTGAAGAGACTGGAGACGTTTTTGACAAGCCCAGGTCAGGCAGACCCCACAAGACAACTGCTTGAGAGGACCATTTGTTGGCTCGAACATCCAAGGCCAGCCCATTTTCCACAGCAGCAGAGCTCCACGAGACCTGGTCACCTGAAGTCCCTGTGTCAACCAGAACAGTTTGTTGGATTCTGTCTCAAAATGGCCTCCATGGTGGAATCAGTGCCCAGAAGCCAGCACTACACAAAAGACAATTATTAAATTACACCATAGTCGCCGCAAATATTTCAGGAGACCTACTGGAGCCCACATGGATCCGAGATTCACACAGAAAACCATGAAGTTTGGTGGCGGAAAAATCATGGTGTGGGGTTACATCCAGTATGGGGGTGCAAGAGATCTGCAGGGTGGAAGGCAACATCAGGCAAAATCTTAGCTACCTTTTATATTCCCAACCATAAAAGAGGCCAAATTCTGCAGCAGGATGGTGCTCCATCCCATACTTCCATCTCCACATCAAAGTTCCTCAAGGTGAAGAAGATCAAGATGCTTCAGGATTGGCCAACCCAGTCACCAGACATGAACATCATTGAGCATGTGTGGGGTAGGTTGAAAGAGGAAGCATGGAAGATGAAACCAGAGAATATAGATGATTATTGAATATTGATGGGAGGCATGCAAGACTGCCATTGCTCTTCCTGATGACTTCATCAATAAATTGTATGAATCTTTGCCAAACCGCAGTCCTTCAAGCTCATGGGAGTCATACAAGATATTACATTTGGATCTCATAGCACCACTACTTGTTTGCTGACATGTATTTGTTCAATTTCTGTATAGGCGACAAAAGTTTTGTCTTGCCAAAATTTTACCTTTCTGTCTTGATTAAATGATAAATCTTTTTTCAGTGAAACAAATTAATTTCAATGCATTAAACATAATTTGGTAGGGTTTTAGCTTTTCATATGAGCTTTTTCTAACTCCAATTGATTAATTAAAAGTCAGTTTAATAGCAGGTGTTTCTACAAAATAGATAAACGACAAGACTTTTGTCAGAGACTGTAGGTGACAAATAAGTAACCTTATTCATGTTGATGAGGTGATTACACTAACCAAGTGTAGTGTATTAGCCCCGTATTTTGGGTTAATAGTCCCACACACATTGTCGTCATTGTGTCTAACTGGTCATAAAACCCACATGCATGAAGGTGAACACCTACAAGGGTGCATTTATGCTTTGTGTTGAAACGATATATGATTGACAGTAAAAATTATATTTAAACAATTAAATATTCAGCGGTGCTGTTTTTTAATCTAAATGCATTGAAAATGCATGACTTCTTGTATGCGGTTACTAAATACATTACAACAATGTATGCAGAATTCAATATTTTGCCCAACCCTGGGTTCTGTGCTGTAATATGTTATAATATTCAATACACAGGAAAAGACTGAACAAAAAGAGAGTCAAGAAAATCACATGGTGCACTTGTGTGGCAGGGGGAGCACATAACTATTCTTGGCTTGTAAAAAGATGAAGTGCGTGGCTCATTCACACATAGCCTGGAGAACTGTCTGTTTATTCCTGATAAATCTACCAACTACCTTCTAGCAACATTTCATATTAATAACCAAAGGGATGGGGGTGGGGGGTGAGGAATTCACAAATTAAGTTGCTGAATATTTTATTTCATTCTCTGGGTCTATACGGAGTAATCCAATTTATTACGATTAAGCATGAGCCCGCTGAACATTTTCTTCTGCCACTAAACTGAAATACCTCCCCCCCCATTACCAAGTGCTCAATTATGGTGTTATGGTGAAGGTGCACTCTGTCTGATCCCATCTATATTTTGAAATGCTATGATCAAAAAAAAAAAAAAGATTTGTTAAGAAACTTGACTGATGTAACAATTACTTTTCATGTGAAAAGCCAGGTGATTGAAACATACATGGGAGAGAGAGGTTTCTTGTGAAGGAAAGAAAGGGCGGAATGAAAGTGGGAGGAGGAGGAAAAGAGACAGGCGGCCTCCATCTTTATTGACCAGGCAGTGGCAGCGATTGAACCGAAAAGTGAGACGTCAGTGTTGACCCAGCTGGTCCTTGGAAGGTTACCGGCTTACTTATTCATCCGTGGAGACACTCCACCCTGCATTCGCACCTCTCCCCCTCTTCCTGTCTCTCTTTGTATCCCTTAAGCACGATGAAATGTGAAATAAATGTTAGCCGAACTACACCTCTCGCACCTCCAGTACAACCTGGTGCATGTCTTTATTTATTGATTTCTGAAGGCCTCACTCCTTACTCATTCACTGCGGTAGATGGAAACGAGCAGCCACATTCCTCTAGGATCTTATTAGGAGACAAATGCATGTGCTCATTTCTGTGTGCATGAATAATGTCAAAATAGGAGTGGTACCTTGCACAAAGAGTTTCGGATGCGGTCTTTGCTCACTGTCAGTCATCAGGCTCAGACAACATGGCTTTCAGAGTTTTTTGGATCTGAGTACAGTTCATGCTACACAACATTCTTGTGTGCGGTGTCATAAGGGTAATGACCTGGGGGGTCACTGTTCTGTCACAAAAACATTGGAAGGTACACAGTAAATGAAACAGGAGCTATACTAAGGTAATCCACACAAATAAGCACTAACAACTATGAGTTTTTTGTGCAATGATTAGAAGAACAAATCACTATGGGCCAAGAAATTGATTGGTTTGCTATGAAGGACACACCCCTCCTATGGTCTCATTATATTGAGATTTGTACAGTGAGCTGTGTCCATTTTAAGACATAAAAAGTGTACAGATGGGTAAAAAAACAAGAAAAAAAAGACATGCAAAGAGCTGACTTTAGGTGTAAGAGTTAATGCAAATTAGTACAAGATGATTGTGAGTGATCACCTTTACCTTATGAAGAAAGATCCTCCATCCTGATGCCATCGCTGTCTATCAGGATATCAGAGGCCTATAGGACAAAACCAGTACATGAAGAATCTTATTTATAAAAGACAACATATATATATATATATATATATATATATATATATATATATATATGTCTGCATATCAACTAATGTAATCCACCAAACTCTAGACACTGTAAAGTACAGTATATATCTTTGATTGTGCCTTCACCTCCAGTAAGTGAGGGAATGTCTATAAGTGAGGGTAGAATGGTGTCAATCTTCCAACAGGGGAACAGTCACTGCAGTGTCTGTGACAAGGAGTCTCTCCTGTTAGCTCCAGACAATTTTGTCACCCATCTAAGTGTGATGTGGCAGTGAACATTACTTAGGGCAATGGTTTTGACAAAGTGGTGATCCAAAAGTAGCTACAGAAAGTAGCTACTTTCTCAGGCTGAGATTTTTTAATATTCTTGTGGGTCGCATGAGGTGACGCTCTTCAGTTTCACAAGGTCATCATTAATTTGCCAATTTACTGGATTTTTTTTCAAATGTGCACCCAAGTATTTCATTCAACTAATTAATATCATTCTTAAGTACCAAACTCAAACTTTTCTTCCCAAACCCTTTTGATTGACCTTTTCCCCAGGCTTCATTATCTTTTCTTAACCTTTTCTACCCTTATCTTTAATTTATGCTATATTAATTTACTCTGTCTTTGGTCCTTCAGCGCCAGCGGAGATTGGCTCAGGCTTCAGTTCCTTGGTGTCACAGAACGTCTGGGGCTGCCTAATATTTTCCCATCAAAGGAGAGCATGTTTGTCACCGTAAACACGACCTTAGCGATGCAATTACCACAGCCTTCTCATCTTCTCATCAGCTAATGCTTCAAACGCGTAATTTATCATTCCCACTGATGCTCCGGGAGGGAGAAGACTGCTGACATTCATCTCCAAATCAACAGTTTCACTCATGTAGGGACTTTTTTCCAGCCTTTTTTTCTGCAATCCATTAAAACTGTAACTCATTATGATGGGAAAAAAGGAGTGAAATGTTTAAAATTGTCATGACACAAAAGGAAAGAAGCACAATAGGCCTGTCATTCATCATCGCATGCAGATGCAGAAGTGTGGAAGACTCATTAATAATTTGGAGAATAATGCTCATCGGAGGGTTTATTACTGATTAATTTCACCATCTGTCTGCCTCCTGAGCCTGAGCAGGAAGCAAAAAAAAAAAAAAAAAAGAACAGGTGACATGAATTATGAGAATGACGCAGTGGAAGTGAGAGTGCTTGACAAACATGGATTCACACACACACACACACACACATACACACAGCAGCTCAATCAACTGCCTATTTTACCACCAGGCACCTGGCACCATCCTCAGTGGCTGCTGACGATAGCCAGGACATGTCCTGTTCTCTGTCAGAACCCCTTTCCCATTACCACCTTACCCACAAGCCTCCAGAAAGGTCCAGTCTAGCTGGATCCGGGGCCCCCTGTCATCTCGGACCACTGCAATCGCTCCCAGGCCTTTAAAGAAGGAGGGCAGTGAGTGAGTGAGTGAGTTATATCGGCACCCATAATTAGCCCGTACGGAGCTTCCAGTGGTAGTGTCTGCACGGTGGCAGCAAGGGGAGGGCTGACGCCGCTACCCTTCATGTCTCCAGGTGCTGATGAGAGACGACAGGGCAGAAAGCAGGAAGTCTCTGCCATTCTCTTTGTACTGCTACGCCCTCACTGCACTGCACTGAGCGACAACACATCCCCTCTGAAATGCTAATGCGACCGCCATTAAAAGCATCAACCTGCTGCAGATCTGCACTTTTATTAATGGTAACATATACATATGGAAATATTGCTTAAGGAGGGGGAGCAGGAAATGAAGAGAAGAAGGAACCAGGAGAGAGCCAAAAAAAATGTTGTAATGAAAAATGAATGTTTTTAGTACAAGTTATGTGCATATAAAGAAAAGTTTAGAGAATGCACTCGAGAAGCTGATAGGGTGGAGAAAAAAACTCAGCTGGGAGACAATTACCTCCACCATTTGCCTACTCACCCAAACAAAAGAGATTAGCATACTTCAATTTTCTCGCTTGTCGAGGACAACCCTGCATTACGGCGAGGAGCGAGAGGCGATCATTACTGCTAATACATTGCGATATTATAATGAGGCGAACGCATATGTACAGATTTATTCATCCCACCCCTATAGGATCAGACTGCTGGTGTCTAAAGAGCTGGGCATATAAATGGACTTTCAATCACTTAACAATTAAATCTAATGAGCCTTTGGTACACAAGTGGTTCATTAAATGAGGTCTGGAAATGAGGGCCTCTTTGCTAATCTGCTGGGGTGAGGAGACAATGGCCCCTATGCCCTCCGCGGAGAGCGTAGGTAATGATATACCGCAATCAAATCCCATCCCAGACGGGGGGCCCTGCCTCCCCTATCCCCTTTAATGGTGCAAGGGAGACGGTGAAGAGCCCTTTTGATCCATGCCGGTGAATACTGAACACATCCCAAATTAAAAAGTAGGCCTGGGACACCTGCTCGGAGGATTGCCACCAACAGTGTGGAGTGTCTCTTTCATTCTTCCATATTAAGTGTGTGGCAATCGCTCACATCTGTCACACCAAATTGAGTTTGTGTGTCTAGCGTGAGATCAGGGAATTAAATAGTGTCTGACTGTTTTTAAAAATTTAATTTCAAAGCGTCTGCAGGGGAAGAGACCTGCCGGGCAACTGTCGGGCTGGTGGGACCAGACAAGGTACATATGTGACGTACTGTGTATTTAGTCATTGCAGTCATACATATATCAAAGATCATTGAAAATTTCCTGTTCAGGATGCCATTATTCTGAAATAAATAAATAATTAAATATATAAACACACACACACACACACACACACACACACACACACACACACACACACACACACATATACATAGAACTTATTGAAAAAAGTAACATGCTGTGATTAATCTTAAAATATTGTTTTATTCTAAATTTTCTGAAATAAAGGCCTTGAACAAAACCAAAGGACCCATTAATATACATTTTCAATTAAAGGAAGTGGATTTACCAATTAATTTAGATATTCCATGCATACATCACCATAATCCTTAATGAGATATAACAATACAGGATTTATTTTCCTTGTGTATAATGCTTTCCCAAAAAATTTCATATTGCTTGTTTTGTATTCTGACCTGTTAACCCGTTTGTTACTTCCTTTAATTGAAATGTGAGGGACCTCATATTTACCAATGAAGGCTTTCATTTTTACAGTATGCAGTGGTTTTGTTACCGCTTTGACCTTTGCTGCCTGCCTGTGTTTGCTTTCTCACGGTTGATTAAACTGGAATAAAATAAAAAAACTCAACTTTCGCACCCCTCCCTTTCAATAAGCCACCAAGGTCACCACACTCTGGTAATCAATCATTCAACCTGCATGTCGGTGAGCCTACTCAGCCTCTCCATAGCTTTCAGTAGCTCATTTCACTCCGCTCTACTTTTTATGCAGTGTCAGTGTCAGCAAATGTCAGTCAGAGACATTTGCATTTACCAGAGAAAGGCATGAATTTACACAGCATGTAAGCCACCCAGCTGACAAGACTACTGCATTCAGTCTATGCAACCATTAAACCAAGTCAGTCAGTCAGTCAATCAATCAAATAAAGTCCCATCATATATAGTACATAACAGTATATATTTACACACACACTGCGCAAACGTTACTCAAAGCTACAAGCAATTTTGGTAATATAACACAAAAACATAACACAAAACCCCTGTGTTAAACATTGATCAAATCAAACCCTTTTTATACAGAATTATACAGAAAGAGACAGATTGTCTCAAATCTAATACAATTATTGCCACTTGCTGTATAATTACTGTTGGGAAGATGAACCTTTAAACAGCTAAAATGCTTCTTGAACACCAGTAAAACACAGCAGCCACAATTTCCAGTTGAAGTGTGTCCACTGAGTCGTCGCATGGGTAGCTGCTGCCACTGTGCAGAGCCATTACTTGCTCTTTTGAATGTGAGAACGTTTTATGAAAACAGGCGTAGCATTACAAAGCATGGCAAAATCCAAGAAAGCAAGAAATAAAAAAGTACACTCAAGCTGTAACCTTATCCAAAAAATAAAAAATATATAATATATTTTCATATATAGACAGGTGCCATAGCTAGATTTAGTTTAGTTTTAATGAGAAAAACAATAATTATTTGGCATGTTTAATTGATTAAGGTTTTGAGCAAACTATGACTTGATATTTTTAATATGAATTATCATATGGTAAATTTTTAGAAGAAGTAACTTCTCAAATTAATAAAATGAATCATTTGATCGCACGACTAATGTCTGCTATAATGCGTATTTCAAACTTTAACAGAGACAAGTGTGGGAACAAGAGTTGATGAAGTCTATTCTAAAATAAAATAAATGTGCCTTCAGAAGATCATCTAGGCCCTAAAACTCCTTCAGGGTCCGTTTCCATCCTTATGTAGGGTTTGTCTCTTGCATTTATGTCATAGGTCAGATCATACACAGGAAGCTAACAAAACAGACATCCGTGAAAGTGATTGTTCTTGTCATTGCGATAAATAGCACAGCACATGGTGCACGCAATTAAATCTGTCCTCTTCATTTAACTCATCACCCTTCATAAGCAGTAGGCAGCCATGAAAGTCACTCGGGGAGCCGTGTGGTGACGGTACCTTGCTCAGTGGTACCCCTGTGGTTTGGGATTTGTCCACTTTCCACAAATCCACTTTCTTACCTGCTAGGCCACCATTGCCCCATAGATTATTAGTGATAGATCCATGCTTTTGGCCCTATTTATTGTGTCTACTGTTGAGTCCTCTCCATGCTTTATAGACTACCTTGAACTTTTTATTGGATATTATAGTGTGTGTCTGTAGGGAGTATTACTTTTACCCCTTCGACAGGCAGGCAGATATGGATGCCAGAACAGGCAGCAGTCATGTGATTTGGCATCACCGTGTCAGTCAGGGCTCCTGCTAAGCGCCAGGCATCACCAGAACCCTTTTTTCCAATGAAAGTGAGCTGACAGCCTGCTCCTCACCTGTGTGTAATGCAGCCCAGTCACAGCACCGCAATAATGACACTGTTATTTTTATTACCAGCTAGACCTCTCAATTCTGAGTCTTTCTTTTTTTTTCATCTGCCATCCACTGAAACTGAGGCATGTTTTATGAGACAGACATCTTGATACAGTGTTAACTATAAAAGGGAGGGTTACCATGACTACGGCGGAGCTCTAACAGGATTAAGTGGAGCCGTTTGCCGTGAGGTTATTATCATTTTGCATTGTTTGCTTCTTTTGCCTCTGGTCTCCCTCTCACTGCAAGTACGCAGACTTTAATCTCGACCATAGCAGATTATCCTCATTAAGGGCAACCATAAATATAAAAAATAACTAGATCAGAAGACCATAATATTATTTTTCTTTTAACTTTCTGCAGTTGACTGTTCAGGATCCTGGATAAAATTGATGGCTAGCAGATAATTTAATTTGCAGTGTGTGCAGCATTCCTCAGCCATGGTTTCGGCGGCCCCCAATGCCTTTCCAATCTGCTTTGTTTAGCACAGAAGAGAACAATGTTTTCCATTTGTAAGATCAGCCACAAAACAGCTCGCCCAGCGAATCGGCCAAGCGCAGTATTAATTATTGTCAATGTCAAGATTTAAGTGAGTTTTAGAAATAGAGCAGCGAGGAAAAGGGAATTAGTTTCTTTTTCCCATTTTCTGACAGCTAATTACAAATAGAAATGTTAATGCTGAAAGGCCTCGCACTCAGGATGGCTGCTTAACTTTCAGTAATTTGACATTTCTTATCATAATTCTGAAATGTAACTTAAATAGAACTTTGCGGGGTAGAGCCTGCACCATTGCTTGTGAAGAAACAGTGCTCCAGCTCACCAGGTGCCACAACTACACTGCTTGGTGGTCCTTAAGACCCACAAGTGTACAACAGGTGTATTCTGTTAGGTTTGTTAACCTTCCTTCGGCTGCCCCCATTAGGTGTCACAAAAGCGAATCATCTGGTCTGGTTGTCCACGCAATCGACATGGCAAACGTTTTACAGTTGTTGCTTGTCAGAATTGTTACACTCTTCTTTTTCCATATATATTATAAATAACTACAGTAACAACAACTACAGTCAAGTTCTCTTTTTATTTAATTTGAATAGGTAATCCTTTAAGCCTTCATTGAGTAGGCCCCCATTTTGCTGCCAAAAGATTCCTGGCCCATTAAGGCTGGAACTCCATTAGACCTCTGAATGTATTCTTTACTCTCTGTTCCAAGCTGTCAGTAGCAGATCCTTTTAATAAGTTTTGATGTGGTGCCTCCTTTGACGATAATTGTTTTTTTCATTGGTTTGAGATCTGGAGAGGAAATGCCAAAACCTTGAACTCGTTGCTGTGTTCTTTAAACCATTTTTAAACCACTTGTTGCAGTGTAGCAGGAGTTCTCATTTGTTCTCTAGGTAGATGATGCGGCCATCCACATGATTCCTCAGCCCTGGACACTTCCACTGCTCTGTGGTCTTGTTCTGATGCTGGCTGCATCTACTGCCTGATGCCATTGTAACAGGACAATCTCTGTTGTTCACTTCACCTGTAATCATATCACTTATAATAATTGTATCGATATGAAGTTTGCCATTTTTGACAATTTACAAAAAAAATCTTAATATTTCTAACCACTTTGTCTCAAAATTGCCAACTCTCACGTCAACTACAGCATAGTAGTTAAAGCAGCAGGTTTTAAGTTGTCTGGATGTGTTAAAGCAGTGTTTTATACTAAGAAAGGCTTTAGGTCTCTTGTGAGAGTCAAACGTAAAAAGATATGAGCACAAAAATATTATTCAGGGTATACAACCTTGTATAACAGGGCCCTTGTAAGGTCGTCCAATTTTTCCAAGCAAATTGATCTCGGAATGCGGCCACCCACTTCCAACTGTTGTGTCACGGCTGCTGGTGCAGCGGCGGATGAGTGCCAGCCCGTATGGTGAGTGGCGGCAGCACCTCTGTGCATCTGTCCCTCTGTTTTCTGCTCACTTCCCAGCCTGGCACTGCACTCCTGCGCTCTGTCCCCACAGGCTCTACCCCAGTGGCCATCAAATGCCCGTCAAGTGTCCGCTGCTGCTGCCCGTCAAGTGTCCGCAGCTGTGCAACGGAGCCGGGGCCCAGCTGCAGAACGTCTCTGAGCTCGGTTCTGGCACCAACAAATGATGGAGCAGATCTGCAGCACTCGCCTATGTCAACCCGACGAAAGGATCAGAGCCGAGTGTCACCTCAGTGATGGCAGCATGTGATGAGAAACCATCTGGGTTGGTGACAGGCCGAGTCAGCGGCTTGACAGCCGGCTTGATAATGTGTTTAATTATTCATAAAAGTATAATTTTGTAAATGACGCATCACTAGCTTTTCTGCTGTGATTAGTGTAGACTCTGCATGCTGTGGATGGTTTTGGCCAAAGCCACCTTCGCATTGTGTGACAAGCACAATCCAACAAAGTCCCCTGCCAGTGTAACTCTGTACATAAAGACTTTTTTTGCGCTGGCGTGGTGACGGTTGCAGGCGCAAGGCAAAGGCCAAGAGCCAGATGAACACAGTTTCTGCATGACATAAGTGAGGTTATTGTTGCTAAGCAACAGCATTCAGTCAGGTTGGTTGCAGGTGCTCATCACTTTATGTTATGGCCAAACATATGGACATATGATATGCCCACTCGTAGGCCATAACTTACTCTAATAAACATAGATACAGAATGGCAGGCATTTGTTTTATTTAGTTATTTATTGGTTGCACAATTACATTTACATATCATACTTGCCTTACACCAAAAAAGAACATTTTGGGAATGCAAGTGGAAAAACAAGCCCTAGGTTCCATGCAGTGATTCCCACAAAGCTTGACTATTCCCTTTTTTGTACCACGATTCCTAGATCATGCAAACATTTTTCCGAATACCCTTGGACTGAACTAATATAATAAAAGTTGGCCTAGTTTCAGACTGCAGATATGAATTTCAGACAATTGCTGATTGTGCCAAAACCCTACAGTCTATATAGAGTCTGTAGCCATCACACCTCAATAGGCAAAGCAAGCAGCTGCCTAGGGTCTTTTACAGCAAGAATGGATTATTGTGCACTTACACAACCAGTGAATTAGAGTTTTCGTGCTTTTTAATAAAATGAGAAAATTCCAGGTCCACTCCATTTTACGCTTTATCGTTAACCCAGACCGTGTATCTTTATCAAGCTGTGGCCTGATAAAGAGGTGTCAACAGGGTGCCAAAAGGCCAGCAAATGGCCTGAGGTGCCATGACGAAAAAGGACAAGCCAGAAACATCAAAATAAAATCTGATTGGTCTGTGGACCTGATTGGTCCTTTTTTGGGAGTTAAATGCAGAGTATAAAAGAGGCTGCACTCTCTTCTTTTCCTTCTCCATTGGGGGCCTTCCCCCTGGTAGGTTTCTTCCCTGTCTTTCTCCTTCTGTCACGCCTGAGGCCGGAGAAACGATGGACAACGAAGATGAAGCTGAGTTTATTTTACAATAAAGGAACAGGGAACGCAAACAAAGGAGGAAACAATCCACAACGCCTCGCGCTGAAACTGGGGGGGTAGGGTTCGTCTAGCTGCAACCATTGATCGGTCCAAAGCGACTTACAATGGTGTCTTCCCATTGTAAGTCGCTTTGGATAAAAGCGTCTGCCAAATAAAGTAAAGTAAAGTAAAGTAAAGTAAAGTGATCGTGGTTGCAAGGTCCAACCCATCCTGAGCTGGGTTGTTAGGGCATCCAACGTTACACATACACACATGAACGTCATTCTTTCTAGTACGAAGGGGACAACAGGTTTCGTGTTGGAGATTCGCTCTGCAGACTCCGGATCACACGGGACTTAAATGGGGAAGTGGATTAGAGTGGAAAATGAGCCACACCTGACGCCCGTTACACCAGTGAGGATAACTATCCGTGCCAAGGGACCCTGGGGAGGGACCGTGATGAGGAACCCACAATCCGGAAATGTGAGCGCGGACACGAAAAGTGCACACAATTGGATTGGGACTTAGCAGGGCACCTACGACTGCATACACGACACCCTAGTACTCCCTACAGCCATGAAGGTGGGCGTATCAGGGTGGGTGGAGAGTTCCTCCAGGTCCAGGCTTACATTTACATTTACATTTACGGCATTTATCAGACGCCCTTATCCAGAGCGACTTACAATCAGTAGTTACAGGGGACAGTCCCCTTGGAGCAATTTAGGGTTAAGTGTCTTACTCAGGGACACAATGGTAGTAAGCGGGATTTGAACCTGGGTCTTCTGGTTCATAGGCGAGTGTGTTATCCACTAGGTTACTAACACCCCACCAGGCTTCCTCCAGAGCTCCCTGCTTTGCTCTCTCTTTTACTATATCTATCACTTTTCCTTTTATTCAGGTTTTTCTGGAATATTTATACAATTTTCTAATAATCAATTAATAAATAATAATAATTAAACTATGAAGCAGTGAGAGACTTGCATTAGAGAAAACAGCATTTCACCAGAACTCAACACTAATTGTTGCTAATAATTTGTCTTTACATAAAGTGAAGTGATTGTTACATGTCATTTACAGGACAATAAAAATGATTATGTATAATACAATAATTAATGTAAAAAAATATTCATTCATTGTAACAGAAAAAAGATGTTGGTGGAAGCACACCCACCATCAGAATATGTGTCTTGGTTAGCGCTACCAAATAAGAGACCATCTACAGACTTCTGCAAACTTATCCAATTAAGGATACTCATACAGCAAAATAAAACTCATAAAAGCAAATATTGATGCACTTTTTGTTAAAATTATGCTACCAAATAATTAAAATACATCTTTTTAACCGTGACATGTTGGTGTCGAGCCACAGATGTCCATATAAATCATTTAACTTCTTAGGCAGTAGAAATGTGCATAAAACTTTGTGGTGGTGGCTTCAAATGAACTAAAATATACAGGAATATTATAAAACAATATAAAATATCTTAAAAAGCAAGCCCTGGTTTGGTTCGATGAAATGCCTTCTAGCTCCCTTTTGCCTAGGACCCTTAAAGTTCCTTGAAATGACCCCGTAATTACCTGCTATCTTAAATTTCAGACCAATTTGTTGGAATTGATGTTGATACTTTTCCTTTATTGAACATGCTTTCTTTTCAGTTCTTCAAAAATGACTCTGCAAAATGCACAGAATTATATAGCACAGTTACAGTGCAGACTCTGCCCTTCTTCTGCCAAAATGAAAAAGCTCATATCTCCGGGAACATGGAGGCCTCTATTCTGAGGCTGTAATCCATCCTATTATTGTCCTCTTCCATGGATCACCAGCAGCACCTGTACCTGAAGATATGATATCGGGAAGGAATAATTTCCACGATGACGGCAGTTTGCCAGCGATCTGCTTCCAGAAGCCAATTACAGACACAATAACAGCTGGTCAATGGTCTTATGATACTGTTGTAAAATTTGCTAAATTTGCAAAAAAGTGCAAAATGTGCTACTTTTTAAAGATTCTGTGAAGAAAAGTTTTTTTGGTAATGGAAGAAACAAGTTTTAATTTAATAATATACATTATTAATCATGATGGTCAGAGAGGGAGTCATTCATTTTTGCGGACATGAGAAAACTAATTGGGTTAAAAGCTTTTTACACAAGCTCAGGGCTGATGCATGGGATAGATAGATGGATTCGAAATGTACGCACAAAAGAAAGGAGGGAACAGTAGAAGATAAAGAGAGAGAATCAAAGATACAGCAGCACTGACTAACCTAATCACCAAATGCATCCATCCCACTGCAAGAGTTTCAGCAGTTTTCACTTAATCAAATCCACCGAGGTGCTTATTATTTGCATGCATCATCGATCATTTCCTCTATTGAGAGTAATAATGTGGTGAGAACATGTACAATGGATTAATCATTTCCCCTATCATTTTCTTTTCATTTAGTGTTTTTTTTTTTCTTTTGTATTTTTCCCAGGCATGATATGAAGTTGTATATTGTGCACACCTCCATGTGCCTAATGATCTACATAATGGCTCTTAAGCAAGCTTGTCCGCCAGTTAAACTCCAGCCTCCTTATGAATCAGCCCGGGTTATTGCTGAGAATTTACATTATTGATCACTGGGGTGCTGAGCGAAGACAACAGTAATGAGGCAGTAAAAAAGATAAACATCAGGACAGCGGCTCCAATCAATCACTTCCACCTTCTCCGCCGTCATTTTCTCACGGACGCTGGAGATGCTAATGAAGGAATATGGGCATTAACCTCTTACGGAGCAGCCCCGAGATAACAGGAAAGCTGAAGAAAGAGATGAAGTATAAGAGATGAACTTCCTGCTCACCGCTGGTGTAGGACGTGTAGGACGTGTCGGACGTGATCGATAGCAAGTGATGGAGGTTTGGATGGTGAAGGCGGAGCTGGGGGGTTGGCTAGGCTAACCTGTAAGCCGGGTAAATGTTTAGGGATGAAGCCGTGCTGCGTTTGCCCAGCAGGGCCCCAGAGCTCACATCCAGGGCCCCACGCAGGGAGCCAAGGATGGGCCGGCAATTGGCTGGAGGGCTGCTGCTGCTTTTCATCTGCCCAATTTGTTGTTCCTGCTCGAGGAAGAAAAAGGGAGAGACCAAGATAGAGAGACGGATAAACCGGGGTGGGTGATTCACCTTCCGCTTACCTCCCCACAAAAGACACACATTTCCTGCAGCTTTACATGCACTTTCCTCCTCCCCTCATCAATTTCTCAGAAAAAGGTGGGTAGTGGTGAAGGGGGGGAGGCAGGGAGCAGTCAGACCCCTCGCTGAGATGACAGATCTGGCTCTTCCACGTGGCTTAGGATGCACTTAAGCCATTACTCCGCTGTTGATCCCCAAAAAGGTTCGCTATCAGCCACAGTCAGAGGGCATCAGAAGTGCAGATCTTCTTATTGCACTCTTCACCCCTACAGAGGAAGTCAAGTAGGGGGGAAAGTTACTAAATAAAGACAAGGACACCATGTTTTGCACCTTCTAACCACACCATTAAAAATAGCGATGTGGCTGCACATCAGTTTATTCAAGCTATAATATAACAAATGGAGGCTAGTTCCAGATCAAGGCCTGATGAGGCAATTGAGGTTCATTTGCCTAGTGTTTAGTCAGACTAACCTGTACATGCATTTTTACTCAGGCAGAGGTGGCTTTGTGGGTAAGGAAGCTATGCTCAAAATAGGAAGGTTGTCGGTTCAAATCCCAAAAGCGCCAAGGTGCCGCTGAACACTGCAAAACAGGCGCCTGTCGTGGCTGCCCACTGTTCAACAAGGTGATTGGTTAAAAGAGGACACATTTTGTTGTGTGCGTTTCACTTCACTTCAATTTTTTGTAACATTGCATAAACATGTCCAGAAGAGGACATGTCCATGTAAGGCCAAGGGGTCCTGTAGTCTATTCTGATGGAACATTTTCAAAAGTGTTTTAATTAATGACTGACAAGATGCAAACTGTGATGCTACACTATAACCTCAACACACAGCTCATAGGTTTTAATGGATATTTGATAACAACCACTTTCAGAGGTCTCAAGGCCATGCTTCCATGCGTTCCTGTGTTGTCTCGAGTTTAAAAGGAGCGCCCAACTTCAGGTGGCAGGAATGAAAAATGAAGATCCGTGACCACACGAAGGAGCCAATTAATCCAGACCCACATCTGAGTGGGCCATTGAGGCGGGTCAGGTCCACTGGGCTCCTAATTAAAAAGCTGCAAAGCTTGTCTCTGCCTCTGACATGCAAACACACACACACGCACACATCCCATTTTTGTACCTCATTAAAATAGCATTTCTTTGCACTGGGATCATCAACATGTGTGTGAATTTTCTGCATATGCGAGGTGTCAGGCCAAAATGAATGGCATCAGGGACAAACAACACCAGAGGCTTAACTCACACACCCACTTTCACATTCATTACACACCATTTACATGTGTCATGCAGCACTGGTGCGATAATAGTCACTCTGCATGTTTTAATGGCTTTCTAACATTTTTTCATGCTGTTGCTGAAAGATTTTACGTCGTTCCGTATACAGTACAAGCCAAAAGTTTGGACGCACCTTCTCATTCAATGTGTTTTCTTTAATTTTGACCATTTACATTGGCAGATTCTCACAAAATCTTATACTTAACAAAAAAAAGGTGAAATAACGGAAAACAGGTTTTATATTCTAGTTTCTTTGCTCTGGTTACTGCTTTGCACACTCTTGGCATTCTCTCGATGAGCTTCAAGAGGTCATCACATGAAATGGTTTTCCAACCGTCTTGAAGGAGTTTCCAGAGGTGTTTAGCACTTGTTGGCCCCTTTGCCTTCACTCCAGTTCACCCTAAACCATCTCGATTGGGTTCAGGTCCAGTGACTGTGGAGTCCAGGTCTCCACTTTTTGTTAAGAACATAACACCACATGTGTTCATTCATAGTTTTGATGCCTTCAGTGAGAATCTACCAATAAAAATGGTCATGAAAATAGAAGGTGTGTCCAAACTTTTGGCCTGTACAGATTTTAACTCTTAAGCTAGAATGTTTCACATCACCTGAGCTGAAGGAGAAATACAGAGGGAGATGCCAAAGCTGCTGACAACATTTGTTTTGCTTCTTCATTTAAAACATTAAGCATTTTTACTTTAATTCTTAACCCGGATATAAGATGTTTAAGACTCACGGATGATCCAGGTGATGAACATGTGTGCCTTCCACCTTCAGGGCTGCTAGTTTCAGAATCAGAATCCCAAAACTGTATTAATCCTGAAGGAAATTGCTTATGCTACAATGCACAGAGAGAAAGACATACAATGTACAGACAATGTATGTACAAGACATACAACAAGTACACAGAGAGACTGAGAGACTGACATACATTTATGAGAATAAATAAAAATAAAATAAAAATAAGCACTAAAAATAAGCATGTAGTAATGGCTAAAGCAGCATTGCACATTATGTAGTTTCTGTGCTGCTGAATAATGAAGGTACTACTGGTTATGGAGGGTGAGTCAGGACTGCATTTGGAGGTGATCTAAGTGGACTTTAAACATTAAAGTTGATGGATTTTCTTTACAACCTCGGCTTCTTTCTGTGGTTCAGCACCAACTGCACCGCATCTTCTCCTCAGTATCGAGGGCCATGGAGGCTTCTGGAAGAATTTACCCACCACTGCGCTGGATCTGCATGACCCTGTGTTTATGTGTCGCCTGCTTGGTTGGCCAGCCAAGTGATGTGCCCCCAATCTTACACATGTAGACGAGCAACGAATTCAAATGAACAGACAGCATATGTCGCTTTCACATACGAGTGGCTTGGCTCAGTTCAGGCCATTAACCAAGTGCACACAAATGTGCTTTTCCATATAACCTCAGATAGCTTCTTGTACATCAGGAAATGCAATTTTTTTTTTGTTTCATCAGAATCAAAGATGCAATTCTCCTCGGACCAGATTCTAACAGCCCACATTTTGCAGGGTTAAACCAAACGTAGCACTTGGGCCATGTTCACTAATGTCACATAAAATGCATCTTTGGGATTTACAGAAATAAACAGACAAAAACAAGAAAGGACTGTTTGCTAGTTACAGTGCATATACCTTGGAGAGGATGAACTAAATACTGTTGGTGTGTAATTATTTCACCCCAAGAATTTAGATAATGGGATTTTATGGCTGTCAAATTCCCTTTAAATACATTTGCAAGTGTAGTGCATGGACCTATCAAATTCTGGCCCTGGCGGCCTTCATCAATTAGGTGGCTGCAACAACATACAAGACTGAGGACAGCCTTAATTTCTTTGTGTAAGTGATTGTTTGTAACCTGTCTCACCTGAGTCCTGTTCTCATCCATTTTTATATCGCCTGCGGCATCTCATCCTGTGTATATGACTTCTGTAGTGGGCACAGACATTTAATTTCATTTGATTTTAATTTACGGCATTTATCTGATGCACTTATCCATGGTGACTGACAATCAACATTTACAGAGACAGTCCCCCTGGAGACTTGTGTCTTGATCAGGGACACAAATGGTAGTAAGTGGGGGTCTGAACCTGGGTGTTCTGGTTTATAGGTAAGTGTCTTACCCACTAGACATCACAAATGCACTCTTTCCAATCCAAGATGATCTGTCCATTTATCCATCTATCCATCTATTACTCAGGAATAGTGTCTCTCCCAGCAGACCATGGACAGTCTGGCGCCAGTCTCCAGCAGACCGCATGCTAGAGTGCACAAGCACATTTTCTGGGGCGCTGCAAGAGAGGAAAGGTGATCATTCCCTCCTGAGAGGCTGGTTACTGTGGAGTGCCTCTCTCTCCTCTCACCTACTCTCTCTCCCTCCCTTGCAACAAATTCACTTCTCTGTCATCCCATCCTTTGTGAGCAACACTCCTCAGTCGGATCTAATCTGAGCCTCAGGTTATCTACTTGATGGCATGTAAACTAGCTCATGGGCCTGATCTATATAGCTTGAAGATCAAGCATGGCTTTGAGGTGCATTTAATGCTTAATTATATCGTTGCTCTTCCCATGCTTTTGAAAACACAACCCTGATTATTCTACTCAACTAATTGCCACCCATTCTTGATCAACTTGTCAAAACAGGAAGTAAACGATTACCAGGGGAACCATAGGAGAGAGTGACAGCCACTATAAACAGTTCAATCGAACAAATTAACCATCAAGAAAACAAGAACTATGGAAGGCGAGATATTAAAAGAAAAATCTAATATTAAATAGGATAAACTCAACATGATAAAACAATATAATAAAAAAATATATATATATTATTTATTAAATAGAAAATATATTAAAAAAATAAAATGTTATTAAGATGACAGAATGCACTCTCAGTTACCTGCATGGGGCGTATTAGCAGCTGGCAGAACTTGTGGACGGCAGGCCTGGAAGTTATCGGGGTTGGATACAATGTCAGATGCTGGGCTGGAATCGTGGTCGTGGACGGAAGAATGGATCGGCAACATTGAAGGCAAACACGAGACAAGAGGGCAATCCAAAAAGGCGAGGTCAGGACAAAATGAACAAATGAGTTTGTGGCAACCTGCTCTCGTTCTCACCCTTTTAAATCCCCCACACCTAACTTTCCCCAGTATGCAGGTTTGCCTGCATCAGTGCTCTTGGTTCTCGTGTTGAACCACAAACTGTGCAAACACAGAGACGTCTGTTATGCTCCTCAGTGTGGGTTTCATTTCTTGTCTTGATCAGAGTCAGTGTGACTCTGAGTCCTTAACCATATCATGTCTTGTGTCTTCAGGTCTAGTTCCTGAATGTAGGAGAGCGGTGTGTCCGATCCTTCCTTTTCCCCATTTCCCAATCTTTATCCTATATATTTGTTTGTCCATTGTGAAAAATAGACAAAGTGACACTTATCTGCACTTGGGTCCTTCCCTTATTACAGTATTTTAATATTTCACGTTAGTGAAAGGCTTGTTACATAAACCTTCAGTCGTCTTTAATGCCTCCCCTCATGCTAATAGCAATATATATGGGACTGAGACAGCGGCTGAATACCACTGGCAATATTCATCACGTTTAAAAAAAATCACATATCAGCATCTGTTCTCCGAGTGTGAACACAGGGGGACCCAACCTAATGACACTTCTAATGAGCATAATCAATTAATAACCCCTATCACCCCATACTTTGGTAATGTGTTCAAGGTCCTAATGCATGCATACTGATTAAGTGAGCACCGAGGGTGAGAGGTGAATCTGATATATTGTGTGGGTTGAATGTTCAATTGCAGTAAGGAGCTTGGCGATAGAATGAGATTCAGTTTAAGAATTATAAGGTTTCTCATAGAACTGTTTAAATTGTAGTTTAAATGGGTAGTTTTGTTCTCAAATCAGATTGGCTGAGCCTTCAAATATGGCTGCGAATCACTTGTTATCAGCATGTCACCAGTCATAGACTTAATTGTTACATTTCATTATTTTTATCAATTTAATTATTGTATGTAAGTGTATTTTTAATTATGTTGTTAATGAAGTCTATTAGCTATTTAAAGACGTGAGCTTCAGTAATGCCACAGGATGAGGCACAGGCCCTATGACATAATGAAAATGTGAGGGCTCTAACAAATGAAAATAAACACTTAACATAAGTTTCATGAGCCAAACATTACCCAACACTCCAGGCCAGGTTTTCCTGGTGTTTGTCTGCCTAATTTCCTTGTTCCTTATAACCTGTAATATGTTATAATAATAATAATATAATAATATAATATGTTCCTGTGTGTTTCTGGACCATGTGCGTGCATTATTTCTATCACCCGTTTCTGTTCTTTTGCCATGTGCAATGTGTTATTAAATCCCTGAGTTGAGTCCTCTCTGCCCTGTGCGGTGCGGTTGCAATAAGGTTGGTGGTAATAAGAAATTCTAAAACAACCTCACATTATTCTTGGTTGCCTAAGTGACAAACTGTGTCAAACTCTGTTAAAATACATTTTATCCTTAGTGCAGATAGCAGGCGCATTAGGCTTAATTTTGTAGAAACAATGCATTGTCCCAGATTTTACAGTCAAGGTATGTTTTAAAACAACTTAACGTACAAGTAGCTGCATTTCTCAGTGTTGTCTCAGAAACAAGATTTAAATTAGTGCTATTAATGCAGTATTAATCAGTATGTAAAGAATATTTAATGCTCTTTGGATTATTATTTTCTTGACATTATAATAGTGCTCTCCAGAGTGTGTATGAAAAGAATTCAGCCCACAGAACGAAACACCCGACCGCTGCTTACTTATTTAAACCATTAAGTGGTACATGCATGAAAACCTACATGAAACATTAACAACTGCATGTGTACGTTACAGGACATTGCAAGCTAGCATTAATATGAATGTGTGCTGATTCCATATTTGGAAACATACCATCATGAAGAATTAATTTGTCTTTCTTCCTGCTAATAACTTATATACTGAACTCCACTGTCACAAACCTAATAAATTACACTGTCGTGTGTTTCAACACTGGCAGAATGACGAGCAGTGGCTTTCAGTGGGGAGGTGAATGGAATTCCAAATGGAAATTTCCAGCATACTCAGCTCCTCCAGGTATCGGGGAACAAATAGTTGGTGGATTAGATTCTGTGTGAAGAAGTTGTCATTTGAACAGTCCAGGCCCATGCCATCCCAATTCTCATCATGCCTCAGAAACAAAGGAGCCAGACCACCATGTTTGGAACCATTGTGAACCACTGCTCTATATTTGTCGGGTTGATGAGGTTTTAACTCTTTGTGTATTTGCCAGTGACTCAATATGTATGTATCCCTGCATCGTCTGGAGTGCTGTCTTGCTGGACCAGCACGCGGTCCACTTGTTCTGCAGAAAATACTGGCGGTGAACCGAGCAAAGATAAGCTGTGCCTCATGGGAGGTCAAGTTCACATAGCTGTGCTGAATGGCTATGATTATTGGGCAGTGATACACATCCTCTGGGAGAATAAATGTATCTCTGCGACAGATGGAAAAGGTGTAGCGCTACTGCAAGACTGTAATACTGTATGTAGCACACTGGCAAGAACAGGTGACCTTGAACACACACACACACACACACACACACACACACACTCAGCCTGGTTGCCTCATGCCAAACGATCCATTCTGGTATATGGGGCTCCTCTTTTATTCCTCCAAGTTGCCCTGTTCTCTGATGGATGGTCTACACCCCAAGATGGATTACGCTTCGTCTATCAGCCCTTTCATGATGGCTCAACTCCGGCCTGCAAGGCATTCGTTGTTTTCACAGGCAATCTGTCTTAGTCTAATAGACACTGTTTACATATGGATATTCAAAGAACCCAGACATAAACTCCTGCACAAACCTTCAGAATAGTATGTGCAAACAATTTTCAGTACCTCAGCAAGAACCCCAGCAAGACCTCCTAATTCAATTTCAGTTGACTACAGTAGGGTTGTTTTCACGATATATCTTCATATATTAACATTTATGAGATTACTGAAATGTGAATGCTGGTCATGTGATCATAACTCTAACATGCAATGTTGACAAATAAAAACGACACTAAATGTGGTTCACAAAATAAAAACTACTCTAAAACGTCTCTTAATTTTTGTTGATGAAATCAAGAAGATATATTATTTCCTCACGTTTGATATTTTGCAGTATTTCTGTTTCTTGTGGCTCCAATCCAGTCACACAGTAATTTTATTACATCGGCCATTCAGCGGGGCCGGCCAGGGACTGACTGGAGCGGGGATCCGGACCGGAGTTTCATGTTTGTCCTGTGTAATGTTTCCTGACCGTATTCACCTGTGTCTGATTGTATAAAGATGCCCGGTACGAGGCGATGCGACTCCTATTGCTCAGATTGCTCAGTCATTATTTGCTGTTTTCCTGCAAAAGACTCGACCGATCCTCGTCCTACCAGCCAAAGTAAGACCGATCCTTTTAGTTCTTCTCCTGCCTGTTTTTTTCTGTTCAGTCCTGTTTTTTTCTTGTCTTGTCTTGTTATTTTTGTCAACATCCGTGGATGTTGCTGCTCACGTCATTTCCACGTTCGTAGATCAAAGCAGTGTAAATTCGCTGACCTCCTTGCGCCTCTCTGCACTGGGGTTATCGTTTCTTCCTACACACGCTCATTTCCCTGTTCCGCCTTATTGTCGTGACAATGAAAAAAAAAATGCCAACACTGCAAATATTGACTCTTTGCATTAACTTGATGTAATTGTCAATAAAAGCCTTTGGAACTTATAAAATACACCATAGAAACAAAAAGATTTAAAAACACTGAATCAGCAATCTTTGTTAAAACCAGTATTTGTGTCATCCTCAAAACTTTAGGCCACGACTGTAGACTAAAATAGTCATGGATGAATCTGACTAAAAGACGACTAAATGTTCAGACTTGTAGTCGACTGAAACGTGACTAGACTAAAATGAGTCTGGATGTGCCTAATTCTAGTAAAAATTAAAATGACAGTGTGAGGCAAAGACTAGACAAAAACTAAAATTAAGACAGGACACCAGAATTGGTCTTTCAAATTAGCAAGCATCTGCAATTACTGTTAACCCTTTCATTTTAACAAATTATCTATTAATTAAATATCAATTAGCAGGCACTTCATCCATTCTTAAGTATCTATGATCACTATTATATTAGCTAATGATAAGCCAAAATATTACATGTTAGTGCATTTAGTGAAAGTGAAGTGATTGTCATACACAGCACAGCACATGGTGACACCACGAAATGTGGTGTTTTAACCATCACCCTTTGTGAGCATTGGGCAGCCATGACAGGCGCCCGGGGGAGCAGTGTGTGGGGACGGTGGCGCCTTGGCGGATTGGGAATCGAAACGGCAACCTTCTGATTACCTTAACCGCTAGGCCACCACTGCCCCAAAAAAAGGGCAAGAAACTGGCATCTATGGTGTAAAATATCACAGTTTCTCATTAAATCTGACACAAAATTTACACAGTGCCTTTCTCCATCCTGAAGTAATGTGACAGCAGAAATGTTTATGGCATATTCTGCATCTTTCTGCTCTGCTGAGGATTCTGTGGCCTGATAAGACCCTGTATTTCCTTTTTGGCCTGAATGGGAGACCTGACTCCACACAGCATCATGCGAACATGATCCCTGCTGCAAAACATCATGTAGGCAGCATAATGTTATTGGCATGCTTTCAAGCTTCAGTGAGCTGTAATATATCGATACATACATGTATTTACTTACTTCAAGAGGGAAAGGAAAGGATAAACTGGAGTATACATGATATTTTGACATCTTCTATAAGGACAATGACTGAAAATATGCAGCCTTAGTTCTTTTGAAGGGCGAGTTAACTTCAGATTTCACCCCATTAAGAAGGTTGGTCTACAATTTATCATACTATAAAGAAATGTGTTACTAAATATTCAGCCAAACTTAAATGGTTAAACACTTTGGACCTAATCTAATAGGAATTGTATTCTAAGGCATTAATTACAGCTACATAGCAGCTTTATTAAACCATTTTACCTTTTTAAACTTTCAGATTCAGAAGTGGATTTGGGACAAGGAGACAATTATCCACTTTTTCTTGGCCCGTCTGATGGTATACAAATGACTGAAAAATAGTTTGAAACATTTCAAATCATGATATACAATACATACCTGGTACAACCATATTTATTGCCTCCAACATATTTATTGCCTCAGCTGGAAAAAACATCTCCGGTAGGAGGAACAATCCTTGACTGGACTTTATGACACACTGTCATGTGTCAGAGCTCCTCTGCAGCCTCCACCACAAAATCTGGAAAAGCAAACAAACAAACACGGGTGTTCAAAGTGGCGAAGCACATTTGCCCTAAAGTTGCACCCATTTCTGCCCTTGAGTTGTGGAAATAAGATTGTAATCCCCATTTTCTTTCCTTTGAGTAAAAAGTGGGAGATACTGCACAGATTTATGAAACTGCGGGATGCATGTTGGTTCCTTGCCGTATGAGCAGGTGGCAGAGGGGGAGCTCTGTTACCTATTAGAGAAATCGAGAGACTTGAGAGGGCGCGGCCCCGCAGGAGTATATGAAACACCCAGCAGGGGTTGATGAAAAACGTGTAGCGGTGTTTACCGAACGCCTCCCCAGATTTTCTCATTTTACGGGTCGGTCGGGTCAGTTTGACTTGGTAAATCCACCCATTTTCCTTCCGGGCAAATTATTGGATTTTGCAGCACAAAAACAACAAAAAAAAAAAAGAATCACAGGGCAGAATTGCTTAAGGGTGGCTCTCTTCTTAAGCCTCTGTAAGCATGCTGGGTCGGATTTCTTCTTGAGCGTGGAACCGAACCCTCCACGCACTTTACTTTTTCTTATTGAGGAAAAGAAGTTCTGTCTTCACCATCCATTTCAATCCCCTCTCTTGACCAGGGAGCACCAATCACAGGCAGACAGCATTAATCAATGGCTGCGGAGGTTGGCCAGGCGTCCCAATCCCAGTGGCTCGGAGGACAGACCTTGAAATCGGGCCGTCGGCGATCAATCACACACACGTCCTGGTGTGTGCCACAGGTGATAAGCAACTTCGGGAAGAGAAGAAAGCACCAGGCTCGTCGTGGGAAACTCATTTACATGTTTAATGAATGATATCAGCTTGTGGCATGTACTCACACAGACACGCAAACACACACACACACGCACACACGCAGCAGAATTCACCAAGCCTGTCCTCTTTACACAGCAGCATGACAGCCTAATTAAACTTCTCACCGAATTCGTGACAATGAGATGTAAATTATACACTGACATGTCTCACCACTGAAATACATGGCCAACCACGCATTTGTTTTTGGGGTGGGCCGAACTCATCTCAATAATACATTATCTAACATTTCAGAATTGATTCGGAACTGTCTGAGGAAAAGATGATAACTGCATTTCCCCCCCTGCTTTAAAATGTAGCTGACATTACATTTAATTGACATCCAACCAGCCTTTTTTTTTTTTCAGCCCGCCAAAAAGATGACCTGACATCTTAAATCGAACCACTGAACGAGCCATTAATTGAAAAGCGAGGGGATTATGAGCACAATTCCGACGTTGCCGCGCCGCACTGCCTCGTCTTCTCTCTTTTTTTCCCTTCTCTCCCCCCGCTTTCATTCTGTCCCTTCAGAATCGCCTCTCTTTGCCAGATTCCTGCCTTTAATCCTTGACCCTGTGGCCCTGCAGTATCAGCAGGCTGGTCACACTCCTGCCAGAGAGCACACACACACCCACACACACACACTGAGACTGAGAAGCTAAAGTAGCCAAGGACACGTGGGCAAACTTGGATCCATCTCTCTGTCTGTCTGTTTATGTGTGTGTGTGGATTTATGATTGGTCGCGTGATGCCAAAGTGGGAAAAATATATTGCGACTGATGAGCTGATTGCTTCTGTGGTGGTGATAACAAAGAAGATAAGAGAGATAACATAAATACACCTCCACACACACACACACACACACACACACACACACAGCACTAGGGGGAACGTCACTCTTCCGCACGGCCATTGATCAAAAGCAGCCGGTGATGAATTTCCCAGCTTGTGGGGAGGCCGGTGTGTTTACATCAGCAGTAATGTCGCCGCGGAAACATAAAACGCCTGTGGTCAGTTGTTCCTCCCCGGGTGTCAAGTGACAAACATCTCCTCCCACCTCCAGACCTGGCTGTGGCCTCTCAGCCCCCCCCGAGCCCCGGCTCCTTGGGCGACTCCAAATGGTGAAAAATCGCTATTGATTCATGGCCCTGTCAAGTCTCGGGCCTCCAGAGATGGAGAAAAGAGAATCTTCCTCTCTTTTTTATATTATTCTCTCTTTTTGTTACTGTTCCTGAGATGTTTTTAGTTGCAGGAATTTGTTCTGTATCTCTTTCTCCTTCTCGCTCTGAAAGAAAGTTGTAAGTGCTGAAGAACAAATATCACTGTGATTTCCTCTCCTCCATTTGGGGCTCTGCGGGGAGCAGGGTTTCCAGCTCCAGCCTCAGTTGTCTCATATCACAGCGAGCTGTCACAGTTTAAAAGGCATCAAAATCCTGCTGCTGCCATGACTGACAGGTGCATGTTTTCAATCTGTGTCTGTGGAGAAAAGGAATAAGAAGTTGGAGTTGGGGGTGGAAGGAGAGGTAAAAAGAGACAAAAAAGTAAAGACCAAAAAAAAAAAACAAGAAACAAAAGGGATTTGGCGAGAGTGAGAGGAAAATGCAGATCCTGGAAGTATAAGATGGAACAGGGTTGGGGGGGTGAGGACGTGAGGAGAGCGAAGGAGGACTTCTCTGTGTTTTCATCGTTAATCATGGTGCTCTACCTCACACACTTTCTGGCAGAAGAGGGCGGGTGTCTAATGCAGATGTTACTTCATATTTAAACATGCCCCCCTCCATTCTCCATCTCTCCATTCTCCATTCCCTTTGGCCCCCATCGGCTGACATAAGATGGAAGGCTTGGGAAGCAGAGAAGGAGAGAAGGGAAGAGAAGACCAGATCAAGAAATGAGATGCAGATGAGAATTTGAAAATGTGTCAAACGTTCCAAAACAAAACTCAGCAATTAGGCAGATTAGGTGAACTGCCGCATTTCTGAAACGCAGCAGACATGCTGCAGCTTGTCAAGTTCAACTTACACCAATTCAACATGTTTTGACACATTCAACGAGTTAAGAAAACGAAACAATGTTTTTAACTGTTATTCTGAAAAAATCCGTTTATTTACGAACATACTTCTTGGTTCGTTCTGCTGTCAAGTAAGTCAAGAATTTGTAAGTCAATAAGCAAATAAGTCCTTGTGAGAGAAGAGAAAATTAGAAAAACAAGAAAAGCACCTTTAAAAGAGACTCCAAGGCATTCCTCTTTATGTTAGCATTATTGTATTTCCAGGAATACTTCATTTTAAAATGTATTACATTAAAGTTAATATACATATAATTCTACAAAATAGTAAATAAGTGGCAAATACAATATCACTATATTTTTTTCTTATCATTTACATTTACAGCATTTATCAGACGCCCTTATCCGGAGCGACTTACAACCAGTAGTTACAGGGGACAGTCCCCCTGGAGCAACTTAGGGTTAAGTGTCTTGCTCAGGGACACAATGGTAGTAAGTGGGATTTGAACCTGGGTCTTCTGGTTCATAGGCATGTTATCCACTACTACCACCCTATCAACATATAATTTTGTATATTTTGAGTCCCTGAACAATAAAACTAATTAGCATTATTTATTTTCACAGCATTACATAACTTTATAAGACAATTGATTTTTGTCTTATTCACTTGCCTTCCAAAACTGCTTATTTATATTGACCCAGATCAGGGCTATGGCCCACCATATAATAATTGGAGCAGTTGGAATATACTTATACATACTGTATATCTTTATTTTATGTATTTGTTCATTAATCAGATAGATTATGTGAATAATTTTTTTTATTTGCGGTTCACTGTTTTCGATCAGTTATTTTTGCAAAATGGGATGCAAAGCAAACATGCAACTAAAGCATATTGCATTGAGATAGAGGGGGGGGGGGGTCAAAACAGAGCCATGAAGAGTAAAGGTTAAATAAAGAAAAGGTTGAGAAAGAAGAGAGTGAGACACACAGAGATGGAGAGAGAGAGAGAGAGAGAGAGAGAGAGAGGTTCGATTTTCCTCAGCTTTGCTCCATAAAATCCACACAGAAGGCAACTGCTGCGGCCAGCACTGCTCTGGGTTGTGTGATAGGCCCTCACTGAGCGCACACTTCCACTGATTGCCAAGTGTGTGGACTCCATATGGGGCCGGGGAGCGAAAGTCTGCAGAGCCGAAGGTAAAAATAACTCCCTTTCCCTCACAAATGCTCTAATTCCCGCCGCGCATCTTCCAGCTGCTGTGTGACGGCAGGCCATTTTGTGTTTCAAAAAATCCCTGGATGCCTTCCATTTATAATTCCACCAGAGACAATAACAATTTAGCCAAGTCCGTTGGAAAAGATGAGCTTCGCAGTGATGAGAGCTGAACAGAGGCAGCAATAGAACAGCGAGAGAGAGGCAAGGAAAGAGGACACATGGAGCCAAAGTGTGCCTCTTGAAGGCAGGTTGGCTATTATTAATTTAACTCACACAATTTGTCCACACTTTCTTGTCCAGTTCAGATTAGCTGTGTCCTTGGCTGGCATTTGGAGAGATGTGGCATATAAATGATGCAACCTCTCCCCCGCTGGTGCAGGCTTTTCATGCATTCATGAGGATGGAGGGATGAATGAATGATAGAAGACTCTCCAGCCCACTTTTCATTCCAACACCTCCATGCGACTGATTCTCATATCAAGGGAAGGGTGCACAAGCCATTTCTTTGAGAGTTCTGTGACAGCATGAAATTGGGGCAGTGACTTTGTTTCCATCTTAATTCTGTTAGGAGCAGCCATATGCTGAGTTGCTGTTGCAGAAAGGGGATCAGTCGATATATATATTGTGAAACTGTTCCAGCGATTACTGTGCTGTGCAAATCAAAAGGAATAAGATGTTCCTTTCTGCAGAAGCCCCTCTCCACTACACTTTCACCCAAGAAAATGTCAGATGCATAAAATGCTGTTACTGTTGTAGGTCTTTTTTTTCTCTTCTTCACACATATCTTTAAAACTAATTGCTTCTCGACGCAGTGTGCACGGCAGCACAAAGGTTGGCTTCGTCTGAACCCGGCAGCTATTACTTTCAGATCCAGACCTTGGACGTTGTTAACTTTTTAAACAAAGAGCCACATTAGGAGTTTCTCAGAAAAAATCCTGAAATGGAGGGTTCCTTCACCTGGGGTTACGGCACATTTCTGGTGCTTCAAGTTGACAAGTGGGCTAGATTGTAATTCAAGGGCTTATTACCTTCATTACAAAAAAAAAAAAAAAAAGCTGCATTTTCATCACTGCAGTGAAAGCCTTAATCCTCGAACGTGCCCGCATGCTAGTGATGTATTGTTAGGAAAATGAAAGGTATGACAAAGATGTTCCATCTGGATTAATTTCACGTCTGTTCTGCAGTTAATCACTGTGAAATATCCATGTTACCCTTTTAACTTTGTTGTTGGCAAATTCTGCATGAGTGCTCATTTGCTGGAAGAGAGGAGAAGAAGAGGTGGTTTCTTCTCATCACAGGTCTGTCCTGAAATGTTAACTTGGTAACCATGTTGCAAATTTGTTGTTCCACAATATGCCACATCATGAATGCATTTCAAGTAGAAAATGAAAAAAAAATGGAGAAATAAATTAATATGTACCTAGCAGATTGCACAGCTGGCCCCCTGGCCACCACTACCCTGCCCGCTTCCACTTGTCCCGCCCTGTCCGCATCCCTGTTATGGGGCACCAAGCGGGTGTCGGCCATGGCATTCATCGTCTTCAGGGACCTTGACTCTCACCGTGGTTGGGGGGGGTCACGGAGGAAGCACTGTCCCTGGCAATTGGCATTACCTCTGTTGACGACTGGCCTCAGGTCTCATAACCCTCCAAACCACTCTGCATTAATAATCATCATGAGGACATTCAATTCCTTTTCACCAAAATTACCACCTCACACCTCCGTCAGGACACTCCTGATCACAGCTACACAAATCCCTGGGCTTCAGGGGCCACACTCCAATGGGGCACTTATAGTCACTGCACCAGTCTGCAACCCTAACCTGGCCCACACTCACCTGACTGTGCAACACATCTGCTGTCTTCCCGCAGGTCATCAACGATGGGGCAAAGGCCGTATGCTTAAGCTGGGGATACACAGTGCGATTTTACAAGTTGTTTGGAACTGTATGACTAATTTGCATGCAGAAAAAGAAGCGCTCATTATTTATGTGCACACACTGTACAGTAAAGTACTCGGATAAGACCTGACAGCTCACACTACCAGAATAATATTAAAACGTTAGAAGCAGAAGAAGAAAACAGCTGAACAAACTGAAACATGTTGCTTTGGCCAATTTTGTGTGCAGAAAGATCCCCAAAAGAGTTGTGGTGCATATGGCGACACTTAAGATAAAAAAAAATAATTTGATTTATAACTACAAATATCCCGTCTCAACTTTTCTCCACGTTGTTCTGGTCATGATAAGTAGGCGCGGCAATGTTAAAGATGCTTGTGTTGCTGCCACAGCTCAATGTGCTGATGATTGTACTTCAGTTCTGTGTTCGTACACGCACAGTAAGAACAAACTTCACACCAGGTGACAAATTTCAAACAGGTTGCCAGTTGTGGTCTGGTAAGGAGGGATGATTAGGTCGTAGATCATGTAAAATGTAGGAAAAATACAGGAATTATCACACAGTGTACTCTCATCTTTACTTGAATGATATTCTGATCTACTCCCCATGACTGGAAACTCATTTTCAGCATGTGAGAGCAGTGCTCAAGAAACTGCTCACCCACCAACTGTGCTGCAAGATGGAAAAGTAAACATTTCTCCTGGGTTTTACCGTCATGCTCCATGGTGTGGCCATGGGTGCCAGGAAACTCCACGCAGTTGTGTTGTGGCTTGTTTCAGTGTGTTTCATGTTCCTGATTACTAATTTTTGCACCTGTATTTAGTTATATATGTTTCTGTATGTCATTTGACTCCCGAAGCCATCCACGCCTTCACCACCCCCTCCCCATCACTCAAATTCTACTCTGCCCTTCATTGTGGAGGTGGACGTGTCAGATGTGTGCGTTGGCATGATCCTGTCACAACATGGCCCAGTCTAGAAACTCCATCCATGGAGGAAGTTCAGCCCGACTCAGCAGCATTATGGGGTTGGGGACTGTGAGCTGTTGGCTGTCAAACAGGTACTGGAGGAGTGGCAGCACTGGCTTCAGGGCAGTGACAATACTTATAATGATCAATCAAAACCTAATTTCCATTCATCAGTCCAAACAACTCAACCCCTGTGGGCAAGAACACTATTATCACCCCTGTGTACGGGTTTTCCAAAGCTATCCATCTCATCACCCTGTCTGGCTTACTCTCGGCTGCCGTACCTTGTCCTCCAACAAGTCGCCTTAATGCATAGGTTCCCCAAAGATGTTGTCTTCAACCATGTGCAGAATTTCACCTCAGTCATCTGGAAAGCCTTCAGTCGACTCATTGGTTCCACCTACAGCCTCTCCTTGGGATACCACCTGCAATCCAACGGCCAGGCAGAGCAGGCCAACCAGCAACAGGTTTTTATTTTTGCATTTGTTATTTTTAAGTTGTTTTGGAAATGGGTCATTTTACTTTTAAACATTTTTACGCAAGTATTTTTCTTCGCTACTAATTTTGAATGAAATGCGGAAAAAAAAGAATCCACCCGAACTAAAAGGAAATTTGCTCAAGGCATATTTCTCAGACCGCTGCAAATTAGCGCCTCACTAGGAAATCCGCTGGGTCATAGAGCCGATGAATTACCAGCCAATTAAAAAAAAAAAGAAAAAGCCTAATCAAAAGTCAATCAGAAAATAGTAGTATTTTTTGTTCAGAATTCTACTCACAACACCCCAGCAATGTCAACATGAAACATTTTACTTGAGGTTTTGGCAAATCGGTTTTTGGCAAATCAGTGTACAAATTGAACAAGAGCTTTACAGTCTAATGCTGTAGTATTCTATGGGGCAGGATGCTTTATTTAATTTCTCAGCAGTCAATGGGCTCATTTGTCAGTAAAGACAACTGATATATTTATGTTTGCTATAGAAAGAACAAAAAGGAGTTTGTTAATAAGGAATTGTTGAACATTTTTAACAGTTTGATTTTGTTAACACTTTTTTGGCTTTATTTTCTATTTTTTATTGAAATGTTTGAGATGGACCGTACAATTCAGAATTTGTTACTTTTTTATCCAAGTGTGCTTAAAATGTTCTATGGGGTGGTCTGTATGAAGTATGTACATTATATCGCCTAAAAGTTTTATAAAGACAGCTAGTGTTGAATTGGATTTATGACTAGTCCTTTTATTACATCAAGTAATTGAAAGTGTCATTATCCAGGTCTGGAGTTCGGACCGGAGTTTCATGTTAGTCACGTGTAATGTTCCCTGATTGTTATCACCTGTCTATCATTGTATGAAGCTATCCTGTTCGTGTCTGTTCACGGTCAGGTCATTAGTTGGTGATGCTCCCCTGTCCTGTTTATTATGTATTAAACCCCTGTCCTGTGTCGTCGTGTGTATGTGTCCTCCTTCCTCGTCATGTCCAGCCATCGTGACAGAAAGTAAAATTTACTTTAAGTACATTTTTAGATGGGTACATTTACAGTACATTTTTGCAGCAATAGCTTCCGTATCTCCGCCACTAAGGGCCTCAGCCTATTCAAGGTTTGTTATGAGTACCAACTGCCCATCTTCTCCCTTCCTGGAACCGGATGTGGCTCAAAGTCCATGCAGCAATTGCCTTAACCAGCCAGCGGTCATTCCGACCACAACCATCCTTGGCATCTGCCATGTTGGCTCTTCCATGCCAAGGATTAGGTCTGACTATCTGAGCATCCATGATGAAATGAAAGAAGTTTGCCCCTGTTCTTCAGCCCCTACAATGTCCTCCACTGGGTCAACCCGGTCACCTACCCTTTCCACCCCCCCCACCCACCCAGTCTTTCACTGTTTCTCACTTTAAACCATTTATCACCTCCTCCTTGCACCCTCTGGTACCCAGGTTCATCCGAGCTGCAGAGCAGATTGTGGATTCTTGCTGCTGGAGCCTTGGCATCCAGTACCTGGTGAATTGGGAGGGCTTGGGCCTCAAAGACCAGTTTTGGGTCCCTGTCCTGATCATGGTGTATTATCAGAGGGCTTGCTCCATTCAGGGCCCATACAGGGCTAGCCCTAAAGGGTGTTCCTGTCACATAATGTGCATCACGTGTTGCAATGTGAATACATTGCAACTCGTGATTCCCACAGCACAAATGGCCCCTGCCCTCAGCTCTGTGGTCACTCATTGAGTTCACGTCACCTTTTGACTCACATTCAGTCAAGTCTACCAAGTAAACTTATTTATACTTTCTGGCCACTTGCCTCTCCTATGTGTTGTGTGCCAACTGGAACGTAAACCCCGGTGGGTGTTTCAGTTTCAACTGTATACGCATTTATAGATTAAAAGCGAGACTCACCCCTTCATTTGTGTCTCCACAATTAGGTTCCCCATTTCACAACAATTGTGTTCTGCATTCAGCTCTGCCACAGGCATCTTGTCAAAGCTGGTTAGAACATGGATGGAAAACCTCTTGAAAGACCAGTAACTATGGATATTTGCTTTTAATATGAAAAACAACTCATGTGAATGTGATTTTTTGTCTTTGTGAAATACAGCACAGCACATGGTGCACACAAAAAATTCTTGAGCAGTTGGAAACCTTGAAAGGCGTCCAGGGATCAATGAGTCTACTTCTTTACCAATTAAGCCACTGCTATCCCTATCTAAACCATCTGTTTGATGTAGTAAGTTAATGTCAATAAAATTGTATATATTTAATCTGTACACTACAGACCAGAAATATGGGACAGCACTTTGATAAAAACATAAAGAAATGCTTCTTTTTCAAAAAAGTGTTCCAGGAACATTTTGGAAATCCCATGTATTGGTATGTCACTGACTGCTGTTGAAGTGTAACACAGCATTTTATGGATGTGAAAGTTTATGTATGACTTTCATCATAATAAACACCCATTGCCTTTATCACAGCAGCACAGATTCCCTACATCCTTTCCCACATTTCTTTTTTGGAAACAACTTGTGTCCAATCCCTCAGAGCACCTTTTCAAGCATACAGAGTGAATACCAATGCAATAAACACAGCAGATATGCCTCGTTCCTGTAGTTTATTTAAATAGTTTGAGTTACCACAGATTATAAAACACTGACAAGCAGTTACAATTGTCATAAGTATATCTAATGTTTTTTTTCTTTGTTTTTCCTTTTTCCCAATCATGGGTTGGTTCTGCAGACCTGTGTTACAGTACAGTTACAACTCTTAGAAGAATGTTGCTTTATTTTTCTGTGCCCATGATGCACTGTTATAAAAAAAGTCATGGCCAGTTTCTCCCTAAACCACATGGGAAACTAGCTAAACGTTATTTTTCAGAGGAATTTCTGGGAATATGAATTTTTTTGTTTGATTGTTTGACTAGGCACATTTCTTGTCCAGACTCGGTCCAGTGCATATGATTTAGTTGTACCTTCCACAGAACGGCCATGCTGTTACTTTGATGAATCCACTGTGTGTTGAAAAGAAGGGTTAACAAAAAGCACTTACTGTTTTAACTAGACTTTTTAAAGAAATGAAATTATGTTCCTATGGAGCAGAGGAGTTTTATGCACAAAATAATTTCAAACAGAAATCAGAGAATATATAATGTGTGTTTATTCTCAATTAGACATGCTGAGAAGTTTTGGCTTCCTGAACTGGGCCAATGACGTAAATAAGGCAAACTTTTTGGGGAAAAAGTGTGACATTTTCAGGCAGCCCTTTATGAGTTCTCTCTGAGAGTTTCCTGAACTGAAGACAGTGTGAAGATGTAAATGAAACAGGAAGATATGGGGCCGGAGGCCTTGGATTTTACAGTGTTCCTCTAAAACAGTCTGAATTTGGGCCAAACTTCCGCTCCCACTCTAAACAGAGGGCCCCTGTTATAATACCAGCCTCTGAAGGAACACCAAGACCCTGCCAGAAGCTAGAGGAACATTGAGGGGGTGGGTCAACCTGGCAAACGATTGAGAGGTCTAGGTCAGAAATAGAGTCAACACGCTGGTTCTATCTTTCTGTGTCCCTATGTTTCAATGCATTTCCCCATGGGATTTTCCTTGGAGTAGTCAACCCATAGCAAGAAGGACAACATTTTCAGCAATTTAATTGATGATTATATGATTCTGTGCAGCATGTGTGTGAAACTGAGTCGTTAAACATACTTACTAACGTTGCTCAAATTATGAGAAGCTTTTAAAAACAGTGCATGTATTCTTTGTGCTGTAGCTTACATTAATAATAGCATGCTAGTATAATAGTAATATAAAGAGTATAGTAATTTTTCCCAAAATTCTAATATAGGCATGTTACATTGCATTTGCAGTTTACTTGCAAACATGATATTTGATAATGCTATTTGAATTAGTCTTGAAAAACTTGTGTATCTTGTGTATTTGATCATTATGCAGCATTTTCCAATCAACCTACTTCACAAACAACCACAGTTCTGTGCCTGTTCCTGTTGTGCCATCCTACATTCTGGCTCTGCATTCAAATTCAAATTCTTGTGAGATTGTTATGCCATACGATTATATGCTATGCTATTAGCACTGTCTTCAGTAGAAATAGTTGAAAGTTTTTAATGTGAAAAATTGTCTTTTGAACTATGCTTTAAAAGTCTAGATATAACTGTATTACATTAAATGTGCTGATTTCTTCTTAGGCTCTTCCTGATCAAGAATGCTATTTCAGTAGGTTAAAGTTGTTAAATAAATTATTTTGCCACCCTTTGCCTTCTGTAATAGCCCTGAACAATACAGCTTTAATGCATGCCTGCCAGCAAATCAGAATTAAAGACATTTACACATTTTAATCACAATTTAATATATGCTTAGTATTTATGCAAATGCTGTACATGTAATATCCTGCAAATGAATTAGCCCTCAGCGTAACAGTCTAGAGCCACCAGCAAGAATCCATTCATCTTCCTCATACAACAAGAATTCTGGGTTTTGGCTGGGAATCTGCTCAGTCGGCAGCAGGCTGGAGATGCTGAGATGTTCAGGTCCGTAATGGATTTTTTTTAAACTATATGTCTCATGAGCTTGTAGCGTACCCTTTAGGGTTAGGGCTCTTGTGAAAGCGGGGATGGATGTGTGAAGAGAACTCGCTCACCGTTGTGCTCTCCTGCGAGCAGCTAAGCCTGGGGGAGGGTGGAGGGCAAGTAGCTGATAGCTGTTATTAAAAAGTGCCAATCTGAACACCACTCTGGCTCTCACCTTTTGGGGGAGACCCTTGGCACCTGCTCCCTGTTAAGAAAAGGTAATTCAATGTTGCTGCCATAAGTGGAAAACGAAATAAATAAATGTAAAGAAAAAAAAAACTGCAACAACCCTCCATGCCGGGGTTAATATTTCAAAATGCTGGGTCAACGTGACACTAATGTTTCCTTTCCTTTCAGCAAGGCCGGTCACAGTCGGATTAAATGCTACACACCAGCGCACCAAGAGATACAGGTTTATGACTTCACTCCACAGGATTTGCTGAGGGCCAGGGTGTGTTTTTTTTTTTATGTGTATCCAATGTAGCTTTGCCCGAGGCACAGCGGGCCGGTGAGTGGGGTACCTTGTTAGAAAGGAAAGAAATTCCTGTGTCCCACAAACCCTTTTAATTTTCCACTTCATTAACGGTCCAAATGTGAACGCTGTCAGCCCTGTGGCAGTGGATTTGCTGCCATACAGATTTTAATAGCATGTTTATAACCGGACGAGGAAACAGGGACAGAGGAGGAGTTGGGGGGGCAACTTAATGGTCTCTGTGATAAGAACCTGCCTTTGTATTCTCTGAGATGTCCTTAAGGGACATACAGTCCCTCTATTATATTTTAATACACTAAAGCAATGTGAATACATTGCAATACTTGGTAAGGACAGTACATGCCAACAGCACATTTTTAATTAGGCATATCTTAAGTATATCTAACGCTTCATTAGCCAATTGCAATTATGAGGAATAATCAGTTGAGTATATCAGAAGAGATAAGTATATTGGGGTTCATCGTGGTGTACAGGGCACATTGAGTAAGATTTGCTAGTCAGATTTGTTGAATCAAAGTGGTGATAATCGGTCTGTATGTCTAGTGTGGCAGGTGTCATGGTCTTGAGATGACTATAAGAGTTCACGTTTGTGATGTCCGTTGCTGATGGGGTAGTGGTGGCCTAGCGGGTGAGGAAACGGACCCATAATCAGAAGGAACCGCCGAGGTGCCACTGAGCAAAGCACCGTCCCCACACACTGCTCCCCGGCCTCTGCCTGTCATGGCTGCCCTCTGCTCACCAAGGTAATGGATTAAATGAAGAGGACATATTTCATTGTGTGCACCATGTGTATCACAATTACAATCACCTCACTTCAAAAAAGAAGTGGTATTAGGATAAGGAGGGGTGAGGGCTGAACCTTGCACTCAGTGTTGCCTGATTGGTTGTTTTTTGAAGTTTTGAGATTCTTAGTCAATTATGTTAATTAAAGCTTGGGAGCATCTGCACTACTTTGCACATTCTACTTAAATCCACTTATTTACATGCAATCCTAAAGACGTATTTGACCTGACATTACTGCAACAAGCCCCGCCTGTTATGTTTATTATAGTGCCTTGAAAATAGGGCCTTGTATTTTTTCCAGCTAATACTTTACATTTACCGGTAGAGACATCTGTAAATGGATGACGGTAAATGCACCGCAACATTCATCATTAATGAGAATTTCACAATCCATTTTCAGGTCTTATTACACTAAGAGAAATTAGAAGGAGGAGAAACAAATGAGCCATTTACAGGACACGGAAAAGCAAGAGAGAGAAAGGCGGCAGATGAAAACCGTGTCTTTTAACGGGTATCGTTTAGAACTCACACGTTCATCCTTGGATTTCTCTGATGTCGCGTGCCTCGCGTCACAGCACTAATGACACAGAAATGCCAGAGGACGCACAAGCAGGGCATCTGCCTCATTGCGCATGCCTTTTTGCCAGTGGCATTTGGATGAGACTTGACCTTTGTCCGTTTCATCTTTGTGCAGAATTGCGCTGATGATCTGCTGATAGTGGAATGCTAACAATGCCAACATTCTGCCCGATCCCACTTCACCCACGTTGGCCGGACTGGAGATCACGACACCATGATCTTGCTTATCTTTCCCAGAAACGTCTCGCGGCTTTCATGGTGGATTTAGCACTGGGCCACTGCTAAATCTCAACAAAATCAGAGCCTGCTGCAAGAGCTGCTTATAAGTGAAAAAGAAATGCTTAGCCCCGACAAACAGAAATGCCGTAACGCGTGGAGCAGTGAGGCGTTGGACGCTGCTGAGCTCAAGTGTGATGCAGTGTCAATCTGGGCAAAGCACCCGTGGCTGATTGGGCACCGCAAACGGTGAAGCGTGTATGAACGCGTTTGTGTTCTCAGGGTTAGGGGCTGAATAAGCAGCACGAGAGGTGTGCACGGATCTTATATCTTAGCAGTGCAGCTGTCTTTTCATTACACCATGTACATTGAAAAAGTTTTTACCCTTTTTAAAAACATCTTGTTGATATGAACCATGGTAAAACACTGGGATGGGAAGTCATGGGAAGATGATACATGATACATTTGTTGACTTTCAGTAAGGCTTTCATGTCTAAGCTGGAGAGGGAATTTTAGGATTTGTATACCTAGGCCATTTTGGGTTGAGGTGAACATATACATGCTGGAGAAGCCTTCCATCTGCATTTCTTTGCAATTAAATTAGACTACTGTGATTATGTATATAACTAAGACTAACACATTAATTAGATATTCTAATATCACATAAATGCACTTACTAGGAGACCAAATCAAAAGTAAATCTGACCTTAGTTCCTTTGATTATGGTTGGTAGGTAGGTAGGTAGGTAGAATACCATAGCCAACATGTTTTCTATTGAGTTTCACAGATTATTCTAAATATGCAGATTATTCCGAATCTGTCCAAAAGTGCACTCATGATTCAACATTCATGTACAGGAGCCTGGTCTTGTTGGCCCAGAAATAATTGCCTGAGTGTGTTACCAAGATTGCAGCTGAGTCCAGTGAGTACTCAAAAACACTCAAAATCGTAGTTTTCTCACAATTCAATATTTATAGATTAATCTCACTCTGATGATGTTTCAGTGCATCACAACATTCTAATCAGCAAGTACATTTTGTACGGTTTCATGTTGAACTGTGCACTTTAGGTTATATGTCTGAAGCCAATTAGCTATCTCCTGATGGAAAGACAACCTTTACATCTAACTAGGTGGCTGAACGCTTTATTGCTGTTGTTTTTAATTATTTTTGTACAGCCATTTTAAATGTCTATGAACTGTCCTATCCAAAGTTTTGCATCCAGAAACTTTTTAAAAGCTCACGCTGAGTGTAATGGAAATCTCCCTGGTAGAACGAAACCTCATGGAGAATCTTGAAGGCAATATCTCATAGGATGAGCCTGTCCTTCAGAGACTGGTAACAAAAAGTCCATTAGTCACTGGACACATTCGACATAAGACTGCATATTTATATGGATTTCATATAGCATGATCAAACAGTTCAAATTATATATATAGGAATATTGAAAAAAAATATTGATTTTGAGTGTGTGTATATAAATATTATACACACACACACACCTTATATATATAATATATATATATATAAGGTGTATATAAAAATATATCATATATAAGGTGCTTAAATCAATATTCTCTACATAAGAATATTGATTTAAGCACCTTTGATAAATCATAATATAGAAATGCCCTAAAAAACAGCTCAGGCCCTTTCTCTGTTTCTCTTTATTTCCATATCTGCTGCATTTTCTACTCATCTGCAGAATTTGCTCAGTAGAGCTCACCAAGCTTTTCAAGCACTTCCAGGTCATCGTCTGCGGCAGGATCCCCAGAGACCCTTCCAAACGCCACTGGGTGACCTTGACAGCGCTGCCCTGGCCTATCTTTTCCGCCTGTGTGGAGCAGAGGCTACAAGTCAAGAAAGCACTAAACCGGAAGCACTGAGGGCCTGGCGAAGAGTGTGTGGGAGGAGTCTCTAGGGAGCTGGGGACTGGCCCAATATATTGTGTGAGACAGGAGGAGTGCAAAAAGACATCAAATGAGGATCATGGCATGAAAGATGCATTGGTTTTGGCAGTAAGTGGCCCTGGTGGTGAGTATTAGCATAACTCAGCGCGGGAGATTCAACTTGCAGGACTGAAATTATTCGGTCCAGAAATGTATTTCTGAAATAAACTCAAGCATAAACTCTCTGTTGGTCTCTGAAGCAGAAGAGAGTTGTGGGAGGCATGTGGCCCTGACCTTGGCTATTTTCCCTGTGGGGTCAGCCCCTTTATTTCCATAGCATAGAATAGAATCTCTATTTCCATAGCATAGTGAGGTTGCAGGCCTCCCCCGGGAAGCAGGGCTTCCAACATGAAAAGTCTTTTGCACACCCCCCCCCCACAGCCATACTGGATTTCACTTTCACAAAATGTGTAAAAAATATATATAATAAATGACTGGTGTCTACCATGTAATAGAACATTTGGAGAACAAAATTGTGCAATTAATAGATTCATGGTAAGTGAATGAAAACCAGACCAGAAGTATTATTAAACCACACTTTCTGTCGCAATATCAATAATAATGAATGATACAAAATTAATGTCACTCTGATAGATTTATTCAAATGTCCGGTATGGCCAATTTAGAGTCAGCAATTCACCCATTGTGCATGCCTTTATGTTAGTATAATAAACCCAGCCAGGCTGGTACAACTGGATAGCGAGCAGCTTTAAACAAATGCATCCTAAAAGAAAAGTAAATGACAGATTTTTCATATGTAATGTAACAGCATATGCTGTAAATGTAAACGTTTATGGCCACCACTTCTTGCTTTTGTCCGCACAGTTTCATGGCATTTTTTCATTTACATGTTGTTACATAGTCAGTCTTTGTTACATAGGGTTTTCTTGCTCAGTAGTCAATGCATGGAAGTCAGTGGGGTCTGAACCTGTGACTTTGGTGGTGTGACGTGGTTCATAGGCGAGTGTGTTGTCCACTGGGTTACTATCACCCTTTTGTGTGCAATGTTTGGAAATAACTTGTGTCCAAATCCTCCCAGCACATTTTCAAGCATGCAAATTTAATGTCAGTGCTCCGGAAGTCCATGGAGGAAAATCTCAAAATAACAAATAGTTTTATGAATTGGTGTTGATCAATATCTTTTAAAATCGCCTGTACCATTGCCAGAGTTGTTAGAACGCACCTGGTGCATTCGGTAATGTTGACAACGTTGGTTTCACATGAAATGGTGAGAAAATTAAGTTGTGATCTCGACTTAATTTTGCTAACGTGAAATTGCATGTCCTCTATGGACTCTGTACAATGCACTAAATACACACCTGATACTTCTTGTTCAACAGCCAAACATTTAGGCCTATATGGACAAACAACATGTTACTACTCATACAGATTAAAAACCTGGCTAAAACATTTGTTAATTTGGAATGTTCTATTATCATAAAAATTGGAAATAGCAGCATATTGTATATCAGTTTCTAAAGAAATCTGACACTGGGCTCATAAATCTGGCCTAAAGTCTTTGAGTACATAAAAGCACATTTTGCACATTACAGCATCACTGTCTCATTAACAGGCTCTTTGGCTTTATGGTCAAGGCTTAGTACGCCATAGACCTAGGTTGGATGGCTGCTTTCTCCCTTTCCTACAAAGAAACTGAATTTCAGTCTGGATGGCAAGATCAATAATGACCATGTCTTTAGCATGACATTCTATGTGTTGTATTATGAAAGGTCACTTCATCCAATTTTCTTTATTTCCTTGCTGTGCTGCTGGAAAATATCTTCATTTAATGTGCGCTGTGTCCACCTTTAATCCAGAATCTATTCACACATTTATTATTATTATTCTTAATATTCTTTTGTGGACCTTGCAATGTGTTGTTTGTAACCTTGTTTCAGTTCTGGCAATCGGCATACGCCTGCGGGCTAGTTTCTGTTGATCCCCTTTATTTCCCCTGTTTTCGGCTATCGTGTCTGGTTTTGTTTCTGTATTTAATAAATCATTGTTTTCATTATGTCCTGCCTCTTACTCCCGCCGTCAGCTCGCCGACGTGACCGCTACTCACACTTCGTCACAACCTTTCTTTCATTCATATGCCCATGCCAAATGCTAGTTCCTCTAAATGTACCTCCAGTTCAGCATTACATCTCTCACCCACACTTACAAATACCTCTTTACATCTAATTCGATCTGGGCCTGTCTCGTTCAATAAAACATTGATTTTCTTAATTTACACACCGCACGCTCACAGTTCATATTTATACAGCTAAGTATTTAGTCATCAGTAAAGATCAGAGAATCCATAGCAGAATGCGAAACATTGATCGAAAAAATTACCAGGAAATTGTTCATTGAAATGTCTAATGTTAATTATCAGCCTTGAGGGAAATCTTTTTATTTCTTCTACAAATAAATGTCACATTATGGTGCTTTGACGTAATTTTATGACTCCACATGAAAGAAAACAATTTCTCAATCATTTATGTGTGTACAATGTTTATGTGAAACCTTAGTTTTTTGCTTTTTCTCTGTATTTCAAAAATAAAAAATTGTGAGTGATTTTTTTATTATTCTGATGGAACTGTAACCAGTGATGTAATATATTTAACACATTTAAAAACAGAGCAATTAAAAAATAACAAGGCGCCTTGGCAAACATTGATTATTTGTGTACCTGCATGTGGGGGATAAGGGCGAACTGGCACTCCTGCAAGGTTGCATTTAGTATTTATCAGTCTGGGGGGAATGGCACAAGCACAAAAACAAATAAATAAGTAAGCCACCATGTCACTCTTCATCATCTCCCTGGCTCTTTATTGTGGTTCCACAGTTTGAACACTTTTCAACACGATACAATCATGTAGGAACCAGGAGCAGATTTTTCACTGCTACATTGGCCTTCAGAAATAAGACTTTATGTGGAAATCTTTCATTACCAATGACGGACAGTAGTACAGGAAACCCATTTGGTCAAAATCTTCTCTTTTAAGTTGTATAAAATACACACAGTATCCTTCAACATCTCGACAGCCCAGGAACTTATGCCAGGATCCTGTTTGTGGGCTTTAGTTTGACTTTCAACACCAATGTGCCTAATCTCCTCTCCTCCAAACTCTCAGCTCAACATGTCACCTGCTACCTTGGTGCAGTCAACACAACCTGGAGCTGAACATATTCAAGACTGTAGAGACGGCAGAGGACTTCAGGAGACCTCCCTCAACACTGCCCCCCTCACCATATCAGGAAGCCCAGTGTCTCCCATGGAAACCTTCAAGTTCCTGGGTTCCAGTTCTACACTGCAGTCATTGAGTCTGTCCTTTGCTCCTGCACCACAGTCTGGTATGGAGCAGCCACTAAACAGGACAGGAACAGACTGTGCACTGTGCGGACAGCAGAAAAGCTCATCAGTGTCCCATTGCCCTCTATCCTGGCACTGTCCCTTTCAAGAACAAGGAAAAGGGAAGATCATCACAGAACCCTCTTATCCTGGACACAGACATTTTGACCAGCTGCCCTCTGGCAGATGATATAGAAGCTTGCAGACTAGGACAGGCAGACACAAGAAGAATTTCTTTCCCCTCGCCATCACAACAGCCGAACTATCACACACATTGCAACTGCACTTTATGTACACGTGGGGTATTATTTCTGTAATATTTGTATTTTCTGTATTCTGTATATTAGCCTATAGTATATTGTTGTAGTTTTATACTGTTGTGCTTGAGAGACACCATCAACCAAATTCCTTGTATGTTCTCTCACATACTCGGTCAATAAACGCGATTCTGTTTCGGATCAGAAAAGAAAACAATTTAATAAAAATCTGTCAGGTTGCAGGCCAAGGACTCAACACCAACATGTACTGGCAATGGTACAAAGAAAAAGGGCAGAGTATGCTGAAATCAGAATCAGAAACACATGTCTTTGCATGAAGACACATCTTTTTCAAGCTGATAAATGGTTATCATTGCTTATACATCTAATACAATTACATTTTATGTTGATTTTTTTCAGTGTTAAAGATTTTTTATTTCTGAGCTTTTTGATGTGTATAATTTTCCTTCTTATTATTTTACTTTGCCCCATTATAGTGCTGCTCCTATGAAAAATGATGTATTTGACCCTGAACGTGGGCAGATATATATGGTACAGTGAGCATTTTGATGGCTTTCCTTTGTGCCATTGTGTGAGTCATATCAATTAATTGGCAAAGCATTTAGCCTTAAAACGGGTTCTACCACATATAGGTCCAGGAAAATTGGTTTTGGGTTCCGTGTGACAAAGCGTATCCTTGACAACAGACTGCACTCTTCAAGGTCTGCCTGGCAGAGGAGCTTTTCCGCTGCTCATGTCTCAGGAAAGACGCAGCATTTGATTGATGGCTGTCCAGCTACCACAGCACAGCATCAAGTGTGCAATCCATCTTATGCGTACTTAACACCGGCAACAGGGTTGAACAGATCAGATGGATGAGATGTGTAGGAAGAAACATGACTGAAGTTTACCTGAAGATTTCCCTGCATTGCTGTGCTCTTGAAATACTTTTTTGAGGCCTTAAAATAAAAAGACACTGTGAACACTTGATGCCATAAATTTCTGTAGTATTCGTAAAAGAAAAATGGTTCCTGATTTAAAACTCCCTAATATGGAAACATTGGCAGGGAGCACAAGATTGGAATTTGAATTAACATCCAGACAATGCTCCCTTGTATCATGAAAGTCCAACATTAATAGTTTGTTAATTAAGACAGTGAATATTAAATAATTTGAAAGGTATTTAAATAAAGATTGCTGTCTAGTTATGAGTAATAGTTGAAATATACTGTCAACTTTCAAGAAGATGCGATCAGTTCTTTTTTGCTCTATGTCTCACTAGGGGACACATCACTTGCCATGCAAGTCCAATTCAATCATGCCTTTAGGCTTGGCTAGATAGTGCAGATGTCTCTCATCTCTGTCAGAGATCCAGGGTTACAATCATAACCTTTCATTCTGCCTTGTGGAAAATTCAAACAGATGATTTCCAAGACAACCTTTTTTTTGTTTTGCACCAAGGGAATTGTCATTGTGCTACACAGCACAGCACACTGTGCACACCATGAAATGTGTCCTCTGCTTTTAACCATCACCCTTAGTGAACAGTGGGCAGCCATGACAGGCGCCCGGGGACCAGTGTGTGGGGATGGGGCTTTGCTCAGTAGCCCCTCAGTGGCACCTTGGTGGATCGGGATTCGGACAGGCAACCTTCTGATTTCCTTAACCCCTAGGCCATCCAGAGTCCTGAAATAAATGTGATATACACTGTGTTTTATCCTACATACACGACAGCAGAAGAACAGTTTGTATTACACTTGAATACAATCATACGGATACAGTCTGTCTTTTCTTCTTCTCAGGGGGGCATCTTTCAACTGACAGATCAAATCAAACATTCAGGACCCTACCTGATCCTCAAAATGCAGAAGCAGCCTAGACTTGGCAACCCAGACATAACCTGTCTGAGGAGTGTGTTTGCTCTAAGCTAGTGGTAACCTTATGGATTCTTGCCATTGATCTCTTTTTTCACAATCAAATTCAGCTTGTGGGGGAGAGCAAATACCACAAGAGGCTTTCTATAGAATCACTAGCATTTTCAATAAATAAAAACAGAACAGTTCATAATGGCTTTTCTTACATTGTTCCTTTTTATATAATTTTATATATTGCATCTTGTCCTGTCTGCTTGTTCTTATGTTCACTAATCATAATAGTTTCTGTCATTGCACTTTTTTATGCTGCACATCGTATTTCATATTTTGTAATTTTATGGCCAAAGACACAACTCAGAATTATCCATGTCTACTCATTAACCTAGTAAAAGTCATACATTTACATACAAAGAAAATCTATTTGGGTGACAGCACCTATTTTACTTGACCATAGCATCCAGTGGATGCATAAAAAATGTCCATGAACTACACTGTGCTAACACTACATCCTACCTTAACTACTAGACACAGTGCTGCCAAACCAGCTGTTTTCAGACCACAGGACAAAGGTAGGCAACCTTTGGTAAGCTGTGTTAAAGCTTTTTGTGCAATATTTCATGATACTGTGCTGCTCCCAGGTTAGAAGACTTTTGAAAAAGTACATTTGAAATCACTGATTATGAGAATTCCACTAAATTCAATATGATGCTTTGTGTGTGCAGTTCCATTAAAAAAATATTCACTTATGCTAATGGTGATTACAAGGCAAACTGATTCAAGATTAGAGCCCAAATTAATTCTAAAGGATATAACAGAACATAGCCAGACAACATTGTTGTAAGTGGATTTTCGTATTTAGCTGGAAGCCTGCTTATGTGCAAATGATTTTTTTAGCTGAACTGACAAAGTACACAGAGCTGAATGCCTCTTGATTTATAGACAAAAGGACAAAATGTGAGCAAATGCATTGGTTGCTCGAATAAATGTTAGTCTACTAGGACCAACTTTATCCAGATGGTCCACAATCATGTTGATGCAAAGATGCAGGTTTTTATTCTTTACTTTACTTAGCAGACGCTTTTATCCAAAGCAACTTACAAGAGGAAGACACCAGCATGTCTCATTCGCTATAGATTCTATTGTTTTACAAAATTAACATTGCAGCAAATCTAATCTAAAAATTCAGAATCTAGTGTCTGACTTCTTGGAGAAGAGTGTGACTGACTACGTTTTTCATGGACAGAATGCATCTAACAACGGCGCCATGTCACCACCAAAACTATCCCTTGTCACCATGTCAGCATCAGCGACGTCACAAGTTTCTGAAAAACTGGCAAACAAGTGATTTAGTGTGGTTAGTTGTGGCTTTGTTGAGTATTTGTATTGTCTCTCCTTTTATGGTGTGTTGTCCTCCTGTGGATTGTTGTGTTGTTGTATATAGCACTTTTGGTTTGGTTTGTTGTTCACTGCTCACTGTAAATAAAAGCACAATATTTCACTTGGGCCTGGTACCTGTGTCTTCCCACCACACACATTCCCCTCATTTGTTGTCATGTTTCCTGACCCCTAGACAGGGATGTGACCAGGACAATCGAGGAGCTTGGGTTGGATGGAAGGGCATCTTGGGTGGCACAGTGGACACCGTTGCTTGGCTGTGTGTGGCAGGAAGGTGGGGTAGCATATACGTATTGTCGTAGTAAAAAGGGGGCAGGCAAACTCAAGATCAAGGACAGTCAAAGGTCATAGACCGGATCAATCAGGCGTTTGTAAAGAAGGCTAGCGTCTCTGGGAATTTAATTCAACAAAGAGCGATGATGGAGCACCGTGCCAACGTACCACCTACAGCCTACCAGAGGGAGCAAGATCAGCCGGGGAGACAGCGACCCAGAAGCGGAAGTGAGAGCAGGCAGCGTCCAGTATAAAAATCATGGCACCAGGGGGGTCGCTGTCTCCCCAGCTGATCTTGCTCCCTCTGGTAGGCTGTAGGTGGTACATTGGCACGGTGCTCCATCATGCTGGAAAAGGCATTTGTTCTTCACCAAAGCTGTTCCTGGATGGTTGGGAGAAGTTGCTGTCGGGGGATGTTTTGGTACCGTTCTTTCATGGCCGTGTTCAGAATTGTGAGTGATCCCATCTCCTTGGACGAGAAGCAGCCCCACATGCGACTGGTCTCAGGATGCTTTACCATTGGCACGGGACAAAACTGATGGTATCGCTCACACAGGGTAAGTCTCTCAAGTGTACGTTAACGCAGGCGCCTCATGCTAACAGAGGTAGAAAAGAGCAACCATTCTGCAATTTGAGCTCAGTCAGCATGACAGAAGGATGTCCAGCCTTGTAATCGTCAACACTCTCACTTGTGTTATAATGAGAGGGTCCTTGAAATGATCTCCGCCAGTCCTTTTGTGAAAGACAGAAATTACAATTTTTCCAAATTATTTTCATGGCAAAGAGGGACTTTGCAATTCATCTGATTACTCTTCATAACATAACAAATTGCCATAATAAAAACATAAGCAGCAAGGTTTATGAAAACCTGTATTTGTGTCCTTCTCAAAACTTTTGGCCACGACTGTGCTATCAATGATTTTCATTCATACAGACAACCCACTATCACACATTATATAAAAATCACAAAAATTCTCCTCACCTTCTCTACTTTTTCGTCTGGTAAACAAAAACTTAGAGCTACAGGCTGGGACTGAGACCCTGGGTGCTTGAATATGCCTTTGCCAATCACATCACAGGGCCAAAGCCTTGCTCAGAGTGAACAAAGAGCAGCCGCTAGTCATAAATTCACCCTGGGTGTTTATGCTGGGATGCTAAATTCTTCAGTTCTGCTCGACTAATCTCTTTATCTTTAATGAAAATGTAAATGGTTTCGGAAGGGTGGAATCGGTGGGGTCACAGGGATTAGCGCCTCCCTCTTTCCACAACCGTAATGCTTAATTAGCAGCGCTTTTTTTTTTTAAAGCGTGCATTATTTGAAGTCGCTCTGTGTTTATTGCCTTGGCCTCTGATGGGGGCCCAGCGGAGGGCTGAAGGCATGGAGAGAGGGCAACCTTTCCACTTGCTTGATGCAGACCACCTCATTATTGAAGTTGCTTCCCAGTCCCTCCCCCCTTTTCCTTTCTTTCCCTTCGCTTAAACAAGTAGGAAATTCTGGGATTAATCTGCTACCAGACAAATGGCTTTTCTCTTTAAATGTCGGGGGGAAATCAAAACATCAGAACGAATTGACTGCGTCACCAAAGACTAATTGGCTTGTCGTTCATCCTCAGGTGGTGTATAACAGATAAGCCTGATATTTTTTTATGATTCTTTTCTCTTTGGCACAATGTCACATTCGAAGAAGCGACAAAAAAAAAAAAAAAAAGTTTGTTGGGTTTTTTTATAGGACCTGAGATTTATGAAAAAGGTGAGGACACTGGTGCCTTGACAGAGTGCTACTTTTGGAGAGAAATAAGGCCTCACTGCTGCCTGAAAGGGCATGATGAGCAAGAGGATGAGATAAAACAACATGCCGGAGGGGGAAAAAATCAATCTTGACACTTTACACCCCTGCTGCAAGACCATCTTTGAGAAAATCACACATATTTATTTGTGATGGACCCCAGTATATGTCTGAGCGTGTCTGTGCATAAACTTTTTGGGGGGTGTTTTCATTCTTTGCGAGAGACAACTAAACACACACCCACACACACATTTTCTACACTAACCTATATATAAATTCTGAAGTTAATTTATGCTTTTCTTATAGTGGTGTTTGAGATGCTGTCTCCATGTCAAATACTGTATCTTATTAATTTCTGAGCTCATTGCCATCACGCAAGGCGCCTATCAGAGTAGAAAGTTTTCACTCGCTCAGTCTCATTCAGTTTCTATGACCACTTAGTCCTGTTACTCAGTCACGTCTGCTAACCTCTGCGCTACAGTGCTGTAAATATTTTTATCACAGGATAAATATAATCACTCACCGTCACTTTTTCCCTGATTTTTAAGAAAATCAATTGCTGTGAATATTTGAGAAACCGAAGGGTGAACTGATAACTGAAAGGCATAAAGATCCAAACTGAAATGTTGTTTGCCAGGTGCAAAACAAGTCCAAAGCATGATCCATCCACCGCCATGCTTAACAAGTAGGGGCACGTTTTATTCACATTTTATTGAACACCTTCACACACACCACTTTTGGTGTTGTGTACAGGACTCGTTTCCAAAATGCATCAGGCTTGTGTAGAAAGGAAGCTGCTTAAAGAAGTTAGTAGCTGTTGAATTTAGAAACAATTTGCAGAAGAATTTCCACATCTTTGAAATCACCCGGCATTTTTTGTTAATGATTGTAAAAAGCCACAGCTCTACTTCAGTTCACCAGAGGCACGAAGCAAGCAAAGTTACCCAAACTTTTCCGTGCATGTTATTTATTAAAATCTCTGACCACCGCTACGCTTTAGAAACCTCTTGGAATAAAAGCATCTGGAAAATGAGCAAATGCATTGAAAATGTACAATGCTTTTTTCCCTAGCAATAAGCTAATGAGCTAATCTAATCTGTTTGCTGATTAAATCAGTCCAGGTTCTATGTGATCTCTCTACTCTGCGTGGGAGTGCTTGATGTGACATCCTGCTTGCTATTCATCTGGGAAGCTGGAGAGGGTTCGGTACAAATAATTTACTGCCCTACGGACACAGCACTTTTTTGAAGACCTGATCAGCCGAAGCTTGCAGAGTTACCGGTGTCAGCAAGTGTGCTGGCGTGGGTGGATTTAATGCAGAAAATCAAAACATCACATACATCACGTTGGCTCTGATGCATGTGTGCTTGTAGAGTAGCCAGCTGAGACGCACCAGACTGAATATTGATTTACAGGCACAAAAGATGGTGTCAGCCTCATCATATTAATAAGCCATGTGGTGGCATGGTCCTTTCTTTCCCACTCTGCCTCTCTCTCTCTCTCTCTCTCTCTCTCTCTATGAGTTATGCTTTTGCCTTCAAGGACAATCAACATGGACTTCTAATCAAATGCTCTTTAACACAGATGCTGTATAACAAAATCTGACAGCATGCATACGGCAGTAGTTACTGGACATGATTTTTCAAGAATGTTTACAGCCCTCCACTCCAGCATGTGCTGTTCCCAGACTGCTTGAGACTCTCATTAAGCATTTAAAATGGGGCTGCCAATCAGGGCCGATTGTTTTTTTGAGAGCTGCCGCCACAGGACTCAGCCAGTGCTTTTGGGCTGAAGCCAGAGTCAAAAAGCCTAGACAGTCAGCAGGAAAAATATTTAAATATATTAAATGTGTACTTGTCCTGCATCTCATGCTTATCTCGTCTTGTGTGTTTTGTTTAGTGAAGTTACCATGACCGTAGACACAGATATATTTAGACATGTACCCATATACAGGACACTCAAGATTCATCCAAATTCTGAAGCAAGACTACAGCTGTTACATTTAATGTTAAGTGATATTACATCTCATCAACAGACTATTACATTAACTAGACTACTGGACTAAAGGGTTCCAGAATAACCTTTGACTTGTTTGTTTATTAATAGCAAAATATTTGTTTTTCTGTAGCAGTGTTGTAAGTGTTACATACTTTAATTACAAAAAAAATCCATTATGTTACCATTATGTTACAACTTCTATGACATAGGAGCAAGGTGAGGGATCACAGGTGATCAGTAGCCGTGACAGAGTTGATGCGGACTAGTCAAGTGTCCAAACCTGTAACCAACAAATGACACTGATATTGTTTATATGTCAAGCCAGGTTCAGATTGAATGGCATCCAGTCAGTTCTGTACTTCAGCATAGAAAAAGTGAACCTTCACTGATGTCGCGATTCGATTATAATTATTCATCATCTTTGTTGTAGAGACAAAACACAATGACGCAGACGAGAGACGAAATAATGAGGGAAGGCAAGGCCTACATAAAGGGGTACACTCATTATACATGAAATGGCAAGTGCACATGGGTAATTAGGGAAGACAAGACTGTGTTAAGTGGCACCTGTTATGCCAGGTGCACCTGACCGTTACTGTATATATGAAACATATGATAAATTCAGACCTATTTCTCTGTTTGTTAACTCAAATAAAGGTATAGTTACAAAATATCTAATAACTAATAAGCCTAGCCGTGGAAGCCTAGGAGGTAACACACCTGGGGCAGTGTTGGCTGAGCCGCCAAGGTGCCACTGAGTAAAGCACTGTCCCCACACACTGCTCCCTGGGTGCCTGTCATGGTTACCCACTATTCCCTGAGGGAATGGGTTAAATACAGAGACCACATTTCACTGTGTGCACTGGGTGCTGTGCTGTGACACATGTGACAATTAATCACGTTCACTTCACTTTTCACCTGCCTGTGAACCCCAAACCAAAAATAAAATTACTCACATTTTTTCAATATTTTAGAACATTAAATCTAATCATGTTAATCAATGTATTGAAAGGAGTTTGACATTAATCAGTGTTTGGTACTGCCATATAAAGTAAACACAGCCAGGTTATATGATTTCAAAGTGGTTAAAAGTTAAGAATATTCATTAATAATTTACAAAAGTAATTAAATGTAGTCAAATGTTATTATTATTATTATGTTATTATTAATTACTGTTATAGAGTAATTGAAAAAGTTACACCATAGTTACTCCCATCTGCTATGTTAAATAATCTTCCAAAGGAATCTTCTCAATGCTTTTCTATACTAACCCAGCAACTGTGCCAGTCCCAAGCCAGGGTAAATGGGGAGGGTTGCGTCAGGAAGTGCTTCTGGTATAAAACTAAAATTGCCATGATAATGTGTGGACATCCTGACCAGCTGATCCACTTTGGTGAACACCTAATAGGAGGAGTTGAAGGAAGAAAAAGATGACTGTTTCTTCTGTAGTTACTCTGTGACAAAAGGCTTGAATATGACATATTTAAAAAATATATATATTTAGTAACTACATGAAAATCAGGTAGATTAGAATTAATTGCAATTCAACAGTTGGTTTTAGTAGTTTATTTGAACCAAATGAAACTAGTACTAGTGCTGCTGAACTGCTAAATTTACCATGTGCAGCTGAGGACAATATTCAATTTAAATTAAAGGTTTAACAGGTTAAAACTCTGCTGCTGTTTGTACTAATGTGACATGTTGTATGATGATGTGTCAAATGATTTTCTCTACAAATGAATGTCTTTTTTTTTTTTTTTTTACATATTAACCCTGCAGGAAGAGAAATTTTCAGAATGTCCACACAATGTCATGGCAATTTTAGTTTTATAATATCGGTAGTTTTTTATTAGTCCATATGCTACCTGTCTACAGGTTTTTGGATGCTCTTTCTCTCTTAACTCAGCGTTAATATAAACATCTTAAGCTGCTTAAGATAACAATATATGTTGTCTATGTGAAACATGCAGACTTTGCACAAAGTCTGTAGCTTTACGTGTGCTGTGTCGTGCTTGTTGAACGTGTAGTGATCAATAACCAGTGTTAATGCATTAAAAACACTGAATGCCTCTCTGCTCTGCTCTGCTCTGCACCTCACAGCGCACTCTGGGTGCGAGCAGCAGTAGCCCCTCCCATTGTCACGTGATTCCAACCATGTGGCTGGAAGTAACACGGAAACAAGATAACATGACTCCTATAAATTGGCAAGATGGCCACTGCCAGCCCCTCCGTCATTGATTGACACCCGTCAAACTAGACTCGGCTCCTCTTCTTCGTCCCAAAGTAAGACCGTTCCTGACCTTCTCCTCTCCTCTCTGCTCAACTACTTCCGATCGTCCTGCCCCGTCCTAAATTGTACTTACTCGCGTTCGCATAGTAAGTTGGTGGGAACTTACCGGCCTCCTTGCGTCACACCTCGTCTCCTCCTACACGCACTGATGTTCTGGTTCCGTGGACCGTGACACCATCAGACAAACGTTGGACTGAACCACTGACGATTAGGCGGGGTGTGTGTGTCTGTGTAAACCTTTCACTTGTTATAACTCTCAAACTGTGTGTCTTTGAGTAGCACAACTAGTATTGTGCGTTCAACAAACATGAATACATTGTTCAAATCAAAAATATTTTGTGTTTTATGGGGTTTGGGGATTTTTGCATATGTTTTCACAATGACAATCACTTCACTTTCAGCAATAAATGTATAAAAGGACATATTCTTGACAAAGTAAAAGAGCTGTGTGCACGCACGCATTTGAATAGTGCGGTGAGCTTTCGTCCGGCGCTCACTCTGGCTGAAGTATGAGCTTTTTATTTGTACAAGCTGGTAGCCTAAGTCAACAGTACAACATGCCCATTTTTTTTTTTACTTCATCACTAGAGAGATCACGACTGCTCTTACTCTCAGGCACCACACAATGGCCACCTACAGTAAACTACAGTTTAACCCCCATGTAACACACATCTCAACATGCAACATTAAACTATTTACATCCATCCCGATCATTTCCTTTTCTTTAGTTTAGCAAGCCTTTCTCTGAAGTAGAGTTCCCAATAAAAGTGAATGTAAATAATAACACTCAATGTTAACATGGAATGCATTTAGTTTCTGCCAATGCCAGACTTTGCCTGTGATTAGTGAAATTGTTGCTGTACATGCCACATTGCGAACTGTACGCTTTAATTACCTTTTTCTAACTTTTAATGAACCGTCTCTGGACGAAACACCAATTTGTACCCCGAAGTCAGGTTTAACTGGATAGAATACAGCCAAGCGCATTCGAGTACTGTAAATAAGCAACATCATTCAGACAGCTGCAACTCAGTGTAATATGGTGGAAAAATGATTAAGGAGATGCATCTGAGTCACATATATAATACCTCTTAAGTCTCCCAAATGATACTGAAGCTAGAGAAGCCAGCTGAGGCTACATGCCAATAAGCAGGGCCCATCTCTTCACAAATCTGCTGCAAGAGCCTATTGATTGTCGTGCCTTGGGAATTTCAGTTTGCAACCAACAAGAAAATCTTGCTGCAGGCCCTTCTGAGCGCCTCTAAATAATTTTACTGTCTTGATCATGGCTGCTTACGGGGGGGCCCTGGAGGAGACAGGAATCGATCAGCCGCTGCGGAGGTCTACTTATTATATGTCAATACCACAGCCAGAGAGGGAGAGAAAGATAGCGTGATGCAGCATGGTGCAGTGACGTAATCGAATGTTGGCCAGGTGCTCAGGAGTCAGGGTTCATAAAATTCTAATCCACACAGAGCTGAGACACTTACTAGACTGAGCATCCTGCTCAGCATGTTCTCAGCGTGAAATGTACATAGTTTTAATAAGTGATCTCTGTTGGGCTTCAGAAGACAGAGGAAACCTGAGCCTGCAGTGTTGTGGCAGCAGCCTCACTTTGTGTGTGTGTGTGTGTGTGTGTGTGTGTGTGTGTGCGTGTTTGTTTTGTTCTTTGCTATTTTTTTCCCCTTTTGCTGCAAGGGTGCAAATGCTTTTAAAAAAACATACAACTGTCTTTTTACATCAGGCCTGAGAAAAGGGCTGCACATCCAGTCCCTGAGTCATTTCTCCCTACTCACCTCACAGGCTCTGGGGTCCTGCGCTTGCCATGTGACGCAGAGCTAACGTTCGGGTCAGGGCGCGTGACTCAGTCGTCTCCAAGGCATGGCGCAGGAAGTGGGAGGTGAAAATGCTCCATCTCTCGCGCCTTCGCTTGCGTTCATCTCTTGCGCCCATCCTCACCACCCCCTGCATGCCATCTCAACAGTGATCCTCACACCAACGGTGATGCTTGTTCCAGGCGCCGCAGCCACTGAGGGTGGTGCTGGCTGCACGAGGACGATGACGTCTGATCAGCTCCTCAAAGAAAGGAACTTTTTATTATATGAGTTTTTGAGCCTGAGAGCATATTAACATTGAATCAAATCCGACTGCACTGCCCTCTATTATTGCAAAGGACAAGTAATGGTGTTGAACAAATTACAAATTGAGGACCACTCAAGAGGACCTCATTGGCACCTTGGCAGTTCGGGATTTGAACGTGCAACCTCCCAATAATGATTGTTCCTCCTCATGTTAGACCACCACTTCCTGTAACGTATGGAAATCATTAACTATTCCTGTCATTGCCACATGGAAAGTGCGAGAGCACTGTTTAAGAAGGAGTTGGCAGGTGTCAAGCACAAATTTCTAAAAAAAATTTTTTTTACAAAAGCAGTTCTCTCATTTTTTTTGTTTACAGAAATAAAAATGACTGATTTATTACGACCACTACATTGACATCAGCACCTTCTGTTCTGTAAGTGTATCTGTATTTCATGAAAGACAGAAAAGTATTTTGTTGACAAAAAGAATCCTGTAAGTAAAAAATAACTTTGTGTGAAATAACTTTAGATTTCTGAATAAATGCACTTTGTGAACACAATGAACGTCAATTACAAAATTATTTTTGTATGACAGAAACAAAAAAAGCTTTAATATATGAAACACATGCAACTATTTGCAAACTACATTTCTTTTGCGCTTTTTGTGACTAAATGCATTTCCTGAACAAAATTATTTCAGATCACCGTCACCTGCCTACTAATAGGCAGGTGACGACCCTTTGGTAGATGTTCCTCCAGGACCAGGGTTGGGAGATGCAGCACTAGAACCACTGAACACCAAGAAGAATAGTTTTCATTTCTGGGCAAGTTCAATAGTTTGTGTTTTTTTTATTGTTCTGTTAAATAAAACTTCAGTTGCTTGCGCTCGGGTCCTCGCCTTGCCTCCTTCTACGTGGTGTTACAGTTCCTTTTGATTTAAATGAAGGAAACAAATTGAGGACATCTTGTTTGGTGAACGAAATGGAGGAGACAGCTGGCCTTTGTGAAGTCTCAGTGGATGGAGCGCTGAAAGGTATTAGTAAAATTTTGGAATAAAATAATACACTTTGTGCATGCAAATAAGCACTTGACACTTGCTGTCCCATATTCAATAGGCAGTGATTTACTAGACCCACATCTCCTAAATGGTGATGTCAAAACATGCATTTTACTGGAGATTTATCTACAGCAGGGAGTCACACATCAGGTTTAAAACCATTTCCCAAAGCATTAAACCCTTGTTTAAATCTGTCCTTTTGATATATTTTCTGCATTTTCTTTTAACTTATTCAAGCTTTTCTCTGTGTATTTATTCACCCCCCCTTTGACATTTGCAACTGAATTACTACCAAAGATGTGGGTGTGTCGTGTTGGGAGTGTGGGGTGCAGGCATGCTCTCCTCCTTGCCAAGCGGCCACAGTCCTCTCAGCTTCCCCTGACAAGAGCAGCTCTCCAGCTGACTTAGCAGGGGACCGTGATTCAGGCACTTTCGGCTCTCGCCCAATCAACATTCTTTCTTCCTTTCAGTGAGTCACCTTCTGCAGGCTACAGAGAGGAACTGTGAGGAGCCGCTGTGGGATGCTGGGTAGATTTGATATGTGGCGGCCTCAGACGTCTCCACATTTACTTTCACTCTCGTGTCCCACTATGAGACTTAATTACTCATTATGTTTTTTTTTTATAGTATGCCGATTTTGTGGGGGGTCTAATAAAAAAAACATTTTTATTCCTGTTTGAAGGCCGTTCTTGCAGAAGGATACGGGGGTAAGATAAAAGCTGTACTTGCTAATCTGCACTGTTCACACTTTTATCAGGACCAGCCTGCCTGTACCATGTTTCCTCAACATATGGAAGATGTGTGAATCACGGTAAGCGGTTTTCATGCCACTCAACGTTTACTACATTAAATGTGGGGGGAAAAAATTACCTTCTCATCTTATCTTGATATAATTTATATGCATGTTTCATGAACACAGACGCTTGGATGAAAATCTAGCAGAGGGCTGGCTACCTGGTGCATTGGCCAATATACCCCTGTGATGGCAGGTATATGGATGGGGGATGCATGATGCACATGGGCACACTTCCCAAAGGGGAGGGCTGAATGAAAGAGTGCTATCAAAGTGTTTGATTATGTGCTGTGTCTGCCAAATGAGCCTGGCTCTTTGGCATTTCCCTCAGTGATTAGGTGCTCTGGAACCATTTGGAACAGTATATAAGCTTTTCATTTAGATTTGAAACAATATAGAAATGCAAATAAATCATTTGTAACATGGCACACATACACACAAACATATCATAATGACAAAACTGATTGTTCTGTTCAGGACTAACCTGTAGTACTCTCTTTCTACCTGTAGTACTAGCTATCTATATCCAGTTCTGTATGTGTTGCAGTGGAAACCTTAAAACATTAACATTTTAAAATGTTATAAAATTTTAACTCCAAGCTGGCTGGCTTTGACAGCTGCAAGAAGACGTTCTGCATTATTCCTATTCCGACAGTGACGCTTGTGATTTTGCTGGTGTGAGCACAGCAGCTATGGTGGTAAGGTTGCCATCCTGTCATCTGCCTCCAAAAACTTTTCTAGTGTTTAATTACACAGCACGAGTGTGGGGAAATGGGGGCAACCAGGGGTACAAGTAACCCCATCAAGTGTACGAACGTCTCATTGTTTAATATGCAATTAACACATATCCCACCAGGAGATTTTTATGCTGAATAACAATGAGCAAGTAATTATGTACAGGTCACAATATCCTGACATCTGTCAGTCAAATTGTGCGGTGTTGCATGCAATTATGGCTATTTGCTTCCCCGAGCATGCCAGAAGAGAGCAGGTTTAATTTATGCCTGTTTCAGTTTTTTTGTTGTTGTTGTGGATGTTTTTTTGTGCAGGCAGGCCCTGTTCATGTATCCCATTGAAACCCCATGAAAACAAGAGACGGGCGGGAGTACAACAAAAGACGGGGTGCCGGATGCATTATGGCACTGTCCAGTCTCTCTCTCTCTCTCTCTCTCTCTCTCTCACACACGTTCCGCACGACCACCGACCTGGTGAGTGTGTGCACAGGGCCGTGGACGTGCCACCTCCTTTCAGCAGCAGCTACGCGCCGGGGGTATATGCCCAGCATAAATATTGACACCCGCATCAAAAGAATACAACGGTGCCGACAGAAGGGCCTAGTCTGACTCTTTTGTACTGTCTGAAGAAGGGGGAAAAAACACCACAATGCAGACCTTATCACAGATGTACATTTCCGTGCGGCATAATGCAGCCATTGTCTCCTCCTTTAATTGCCTGTGACTGGACAGGATGGCGGCGTCGGCGGCGGTGGTGACTGCAGCAAACCATTCGTCTCCAAGAGCAGCTGCGACTGAAAGGGCGCATTTGTTCTTTCAGTTTTTTTGTTTTATTATTTACTTTTAATACTATTGTTCACGTAAGGGGCTGACACGCATGATCAGCGGCCTGCTTTTCATCACTCATCACCGATGAAAGGTGTGATGATAGGTGTGAGCCTATTACTTTTCCATCCCTGGGCATTATTTATGTAGATCAAGTAGAAGTGGAGGCAGTGTCCTTTTTATTAAGGCCTCTTGAGTCATATCAATTCACAGAAGCTCTATTAAAACTGAAAATGATTGCGCCCATTTATACTCTGGCCGGTTATCTCCCGTACACACATTCTTACAGTAATTGTTATCTGGGAAACAGATTAGCTTAACTGTAAAGCTAATGTTATCTCCAGGTCAACGCCATTGAGTGATAGATGCTGGGGTGTGCAAAATAAGCATCAGCGCTCTGTCAGTCCTCGCCTGGCGTTTCAGTGCAAAGGCAATTCCCTTAATTGCTCTTGGCAAAATCATGATTATAGTGGATAATCTCTGTGGCGAATATGCTGAAGGGCTATAATGACTGCATATCAACGTGCATATTAATTGTGTTGAGCATAAAGAGCCAGACAGACAAATGCATAACACAACTAGCACACTATTTTTAAAAAAAGTATAAAATATAAGTGTATTTGTGTGTGTGCTTAATTTTACCATATAGACAGAATATTTATTTAATTTACCCCAACATAATAATGTATACACATAAGTAATTTTTTGTCCCTACCCAGAATGCACTGCACAAGGGCACCAATATTTTTTTCTGGCAGGGATTTCGGGCCTTAATGTTGGTGTGATTCCACGATGCACCTGGATCACCAGGTGGCACCTATTATCATGTGTGTTGGTTCCGAATTACATTCAGCTGCTTCGGGGTTAGAAGCAGGGTGATAAGAATTGATTGTTGTTTGGCATTTATAGAGGTATGTTCTAAATTGAATGTTACCAGCTTCCTCTCCTCTCCTTTCCTGTAAGGACTCTTCAGACCAATTGAGCAGGATAGCCCCTACAGCCAACCTCAAATTGGAATAGCCAAGCTTGCCACCCTTTTGTCTTTACACTGCTGGACCAAATCATGATATTTAGTGGTCTTTCGTTCAGAGGCCTTGATGGATACCTCCTTCCAAAGAAGTGTTAATTCTATCGGATTATATTATCTGCTGCCTTAGTTCATATAACATGTCCGACCTCAATGAATTTGGGACATCCTGAGGGAAAATGTATTTTTTCCAGAGGTCCACCTTCAAGATATCTTTTGCCATGAGTTTGAAGCTTCTTCCGTCTCTCCTGCTCCAAGATTTTGTAAGGACCTTGTCATGTCGCTATCGATATCTTCCTTGGCTGAGAGCAGTTTTACACCTGGCCAATATGTGCTCCATTGTTCCTCTTTTTCCGCATAACCTGCACAGTGGGTCCTCACTTAACCCCCACCTGTGTAGGTTTGCTGGTGTTGGAAGGCTCTCGTACACTGAGAAGGAAAGACATCTCCAGTCTCCAGAGTTCTGGCCAAATGATCTTACATTTTGACAAATCCTACTTCATCCAGGCCCCCTGTGATCCAAGCTCAATGTGACAGCTTGTGACATTCGTTTCTCCTTTTTTAACTGTAGGATTTCCTCTCCCTTTTGTCTGCATTCCTCCATAACTAAAAATGGGTTGTTCCAAGTTCCTGGTGCCCAATGCACAGGTTCCTAGTGATGTCCATTAACTTCAAGATGTCCTCTCCCTGAGCCACTGATGTTTCAGCTCCCCATTTGTGTCCATATCATGTAGTGACACCTGCGCCATGGACCTCATCATCAGTGGAGTCCCTCACCATCATCACTGCCCTGCACTTTGCCACCTTGATATCTTCAGTGACTTATTTAGGTGGTTGTTGATGACCTGATCTAATGTAAAGCCCCACTGACGTGAAGCTTTGTGGAATACTAGGGTGGTAGTAGCCTAATGTGTAACACATTCGCCTATGACCCAGAAGACCCGGGTTCAAATCCCACTTACTACCATTGTGTCCGTGAGCAAGACACTTAACCCTAAGTTGCTCCAGGGAGACTGTCCCTGTAATACTGATTGTAAGTCGCTCTGGATAAGGGCATCTGATAAATAATGTAAATGTAAGTGTAAATGAATACTGAATACGCCATTTACGGAGGTGCTCATTGGCTTGCTGCTCTATTCCTTCTGCCATTGTCAATGATTATTTTTAATTTGTCAGAAGCCACAAAAGTTGTGATAAAAACCCAAATAAACTTAGTGATTTAATGCAGATAATTAGTCATCATTTATCATTGCATATGAAAAATATATTTTCAGGTTTAGGTATTCTTTGTCATCAGTTTTTTTTACTTCTATTAGTTCTATTTGAATTTGCTCCAATGTATGTTGGTAACAGGTCTAATTTAATTGATATCATTGATAATTGATATATTATTACATTAAATTAACAATACTGCTGAGATGCCCAGGTGCCACTGGACTTAGCAAGAACCTTAAGAGCAAGAGTGCCCACACTCCCCTGACTAGTTTGCAGTATGGGTTAGGGGCTCCAGCCATAACAGGTACAAGGGACAAGAGCCTGGAGGACCGCCTTGCTGTCTAGGAGAGCAGGGTGGCTGATGGTGTTGGTAAAGGCAGAGGCAGGGACTCCAAGGTTTCCAGACTGCCTCTGTTTCTGCCTGCAGCAAAAAGAGAAGCCGCCTGAGGGACTCACTAGAGGGGGGGGGGATCTGTGATGCCCCTGATGACCACACTCCCCTGTCAATCTTTACACGAGTGTGATGCTGCATGTTGTTTATTTCAGTTTATGTGTGTTTTTTGGCTATTGTGCCATATTTCAGTTTCATTGTCTGTGAAAATTCTCAGTCATTCAGGTGAAGTTGTCTAAATATGAATCATGGCAACTGGACATCTTTCTTTAAGGTCGAACCGTTCCATCCTGCATCCACAGAGGTACAGGCCTTCACAGATCACATTAACTCCATGAACACCAACATACAATTCATAAAGACAACGGCTATCATTTCTGGACTGTGCATTTATGATCGTGATGAATAGAAAGTTGAACACAGAAGTGTACCGAGAACTTACCCATACCGATCAGTACATATTGTTTGACTCACATCACCCACTACAGCACAAACTAGGAGTAATCAGGACTCTGAACCATAGAGCAGAGTATATTCCCGACACCACAGAAAATAAAAATAAGGGAGACAGACATGTGAAGACAGCTCTTAAAACCTGTGGATATCCCAAGTGGGCCTTTAACAAGGCAGTACCTTTTTCCAAAAAAAAGGACCCATATATGGCTGGTGTGTCGGAAAGACTACAAAGGTTTTTTTGAAAAACACAACATACCTTTCCATTTCAAACCCACTAACACCCTGAGACAGAGACTTGTTCATCCCTGAAGAACGGATACCTAAACAAAAGAAAAGTAATCTAGTATGTGCTGTCCAGTGCAGTGAAGAAAGCTCCGAACTGTACACTGGAGAGGACAGCACAGGAGGAACAACACCTCAGGACCAAAATCAGCTGTATACCTTCTCATTTACTGACCAAAATGTACAAATACTAGATAGAAAAGAAAAATGGTTTAAGAGAGGAGTAAGGTTTGCATGTGCAAATAAACAACCCCTTGCTCAACAGAGGTGAAGGCCTCATCCCACCATGCTGGCCTTTCATCCACCCTCAGGAAGATCAGGCCCATTTATAAAATGAAGTGATTGTCATTGTGATACACAGCACAGCACACGGTGCACACAACAAAATGTGTCCTCTGCTTTTAACCCTTCACCCTTAGTGAGGGGTGGGCAGCCATGACAGGCGCCCGGGGAGCAGTGTGTGGGGATGGTGCTTTGGTGGATCGGGATTAGAACCGGCAACTTTCTAATTATGGGTACGCTTCCTTACCCGCTATGCCACCACTTTCACACATCCACCAGGTTAGCCACATAATATGGGCAGGAGCTGCCAGGGGTGGGGTTGTCACATCTACCCATAATCCCTGACTTCACTTAACTAACTGACTTGACTGACCTGGAGGATCAATTTGTGGTCACCAGCCAACTTCCCTCAGTTCGGTTTCATTATTAAAACCCTTTTTTGTTAAACATGTTGAGCGTCTGTGTCTTTCTCATTCCCGACATGGCATGACAACTGCATGCAATCTCTTGCTTTAATTTTATCGAGCAGAAAAAATGGCACACATAAACAGAAACAGTCTGTTACATGACCCACATGTTCTACAAAAAAAAGTGAACTTATGTTTCTTTTTTTTATTACTTCAATTTTTTTCCACTTGGATGAACTTGATAAAAGATTCATGGTCACAGTTTAGGACATATTAATGTTTAACTTCGCTCCCCTCAGTTAAACTTTCTCCTGAGATATTCCAAGTAAGTCGATGATTAATCGTACCCGTGGCCCACCACTCCCGCCACCACTCTATCTCCCGCCGATACAACATCTCGCCTGCGCCTCATGAAGTAAATGAGGATGTGTGTTCTATCCGTGCACTGACACAAGTAAACACGAGTCCCTTTCTTCTCACTGAAAAACACCACTTAATGTGCAGTAAACATTTTTGTTGCTCTCGCTTATTTGCCTTAGTTATCTGTGTGCCTCACCTCTCATTCTCCTTGAATGGGCCTTTAACAAGGCACAACACCCTGTACAGCAGTCCTCTACCGCTTTCTGGGCAGCTGTGTGTGCTGGGCTGCCAGGAAATAGTTTGGAATAAGATATGTGGCTCTTTGATGACTGCTAAAAAAGCTTGCAGCGTAAGATAATTGGGTGAGGTCAGACAAAAGTGAAATAACCTTTAAATGCAGGTTATGTACTTCTTGGTACAAAAGCAAAAAAGATAAATAAAAAAGTGGATCGATCAATGTGACTAGCACACATTTCAAATGACATTTCTTAAAAAGAGATGGTGACAGAAATTTTAACCTAGTGTACATATTTTTTATTCTATTTATTTTTCTCTGTTTTAGGTGTATTATTATCTTATGTATTTTAATGTGCATTGGTTGGCTCAATTGACATTCTGCTGTACGTGTATGAAACTTGAACTGATTTGATTTTGACAATCCACAGATCATGGCAATGCACATATTTGCTAATCTGGAATATTGGTCTCAAGGAGAGAAACATGAATTTCATGAAATAAGGTCACAACATGTACAACACAACATAAACCACGGCCACGATAAGGCACAAAATTAAAATTTCATTTGCATAATACACAAAAAATGTATTTAATATGTGCACAGTGTGTGTGTGTGTGTGTGTGTGTGTGTGTGTGTGTGTGTGTGTGAGAGAGAGACAGAAATATACACATCTGCTTGCTAAGATATGACCAGGACTGCATGCTTATATTCGTCCTCCACAGCCTCTCGGTCGAGAATTAATAGGTGAAATTAAGTCTCTACCTCAGGCAGTGAAGACAAAGCATTAGGGAGCTCTGGGTGCCTTCAAATGCAATTAAACACCTCAGGAATATGCTGATGACACCTGGGCAAGTCACTCTATCAGCGCAACCCGGAGAGAACTGGCGCATTCGAACATTCATCACCACCGTGCTCTGCGGTGCACTCAGCAAGGTTATGGAAATGGGTAGCTTTTCTCCCGATTATTTAACTTTGACCTCTTTTTCCAAAGAGCAACGGAAATGAATTGCATATTTTGAGCAATAGTTACTTCATCATTACTGCTGCAGTAAGAAGACAGAGGGAGTTTGGTAAAGTTCATTTTCTGAGTCAGTGTATGGCAGCTACAAACATTTATCATAGCATAAAGAAGCTGCAGCATAAAAGCATTTTTAAAGAGTAAAACATTTCTGCTCTGCCCTGAATCGATTGAAGGCAACATTGAGGGGGAGTGGTGGCCTAGCGGTTAAGGAAGCAGCCCCGTAATCAGGAAGTTGCCGGTTCGAATCCTGATCCGCCAAGGTGCTACTGAGGTGCCACTGAGAAAGCACCTTCCCCACACACTGCTCCCCGGGCGCCTGTCATGGCTGCCCACTGCTCACTCAGGGTGATGGGATAAATGCAGAGGACAAATGTCACTGTGTGCACAGTGTGCTGTGTATGGAGATGGTTGGTGTGGTTCAACTATCTCACCGGTCACAGCACATTATCTCTGAATCCTAGCAGTCCCTGATGAAAGTTTTTCCAATTGTCTCGGTGCTGTTGGTAATCTTCAAGCCCTTCGGTGGTTCCAGACCAAAACAATCCACCTCATCTTCATTTCATCATCCTGGAGAATTTCAAATGAGGAGACAGAGCTGTTGTGTGAATGAGGAAATCCAGGGAAGAATCACTTCGTTGGATGTAGGGATATATTGCACACTGTCTAATGTAATAAGGGGTGTAATAACTAATGAAATCTATACTTTATAGTGATATGCTGTCATCACTTTATGCAACATTGAGCTATGACTCAACAAAGATGTCCCACAGAGTGCACAGAATTAACACACATTTTAGCAGTCATTTTCTTACTTGTGTAAGGGGTTTAGAAACAAACATAATACATTTTCTTTGCCCTTTACCTGGGTGGACATTATGCCAACGTGACCTGTGTCTCCTAAACACTGGACTTGCTCACCCTGGCTTATTCCGTACATGAACAAGATCTTCTGCTACCTCAACCAGTCACTTCTCCCTGATTGATTAACACTTCAGTGTGAGAAAAAAAGAAGAAGATATAGGAACAAAAGCTCTTCTCAGTAGAACAGTGCTGATGTTGCTGAAGGAAGCCATTAAAAATCACTCACTTCAGGAAAAAAGTTAAACAGACAGCAAACCTATCAAACTTAAAAAGAACATAATGGACCCGATTTGTCTATTCATAGAGTTTTCTCAGATGTGTACGCTGGCGATCTCAGCAGACGTCTTTGAGTTCTTGGGTTTGAAATCTTGCTTCTGGCTCATGCTCTGTCAGTCTGGTGAGATATCGGTTGATCAAACGCTGTCATCCTCTGGCCTTTACAAACATCACTGATCCAAACATTACTGATGTTCACTGAGCTTCACATCAGCTCAAGAAGCAAATAGAGAAGGTCATTTTTTTCCCCCCATGCTTCTTAGTGGAAATTTTGCTGAACGACGCGAGTGTATCCATTTAAATTTAGAATAATAAAATAAACAACTTCCAGTAGTTCTCGAATATCAATCACAGGACACTTTTTAAAAAGTACAATTGCATTTCTGTGCCCTCAACAAACAAAAAGTCTCTTTTTCTGTCTGCCGAGTCCCTCATATTAAATTATACAAAGTAACCCACTCATGGCATGCCTGGCAATCCAAGGGCACGTCGCCGAGCCACAAAGGCCTCATTACCACAAAGAAGGGAAAAAAAAGAAGAAGCAAAATGTCAGCCTATCAGAGCCACCAATAAATGTCTGACATTCAAACGGATGGCAACGAGATACAAGTGAGAGGCCACAGTGAGTTCACTCAGCAAATGAGGGTCAGCAGCAATGATGAAGGCAGCTTCACTAAGACTGTTTTTTTTTTTTTTATTATTTCATTTTTAGCCCAGTCACATTGTCTTGCAGTTTGATAACACCCCTAGCACCCCGGGAGAAAAGCCTAAATTGAAAAAAGTGCACCAAAGCATGCACAAAAATATTTGATGAGTATTGAAATATTACTTAGAAACGAGAAAGTATCCCTCACTATTTATTCTCAACGTGTGACCTTTCATGAAAAATCACATTTAAAACTGCCCATTCTGGCATCACAGGCAGGGCTGTGATGCCATTCCTTTTGTGTGACAACAATAAAGATCCATGCTGTATTCCAAGCACTGGGAAACGCTTAAAAAGGTTGATTACTATTTATTACTATTAAAATACTACAAAAGTGTGTTTGAAATGGTGCTTGCTATCTGTTTAGGAGTAATGGTATGTACTGCCTGCTGAAAAATTCATATTGGTGGAGTGTGCATGGCGGGATTAGAAAAAAAACATACTACTGACAAGAAGTATGTCTTATGGATGCCAAAATATAGAATAGTGCATTGGGCCAAATTCACTTAAAAACAGGATTAGTGAGTAAAAATGAGTAAAAATTGATGTTTTTTTTTTTACTTAGTGAGTAAAAATGTTCTGTCCTGACGACTGTGTGGAGATGAGGCCTAACTGAACATTGGATCATCATTGCAGAAAATTTCAGTAGTGTTAGGGTGTATATGTTACCATAAGAAATGGAAATGTTATGCTGTGTGGGTGGGTTTTCTTTTTTTAGAAAAGCAGGCAGTGAGAAGTACTGTTTCTGTACACTGGAGAGCAGAACTAATCTAATGGCAGGTTAGCATTAATATAATGCATGTGGTTACAACTAGTTTGAGTTGTGATTTAAGCACCTCAAAGCATATATCAAATGTGTCAAAGCAAGTGTGATTTAGCCATTTCAACCTTGTACTGATGCAGACCAGTTGCCTGACATTTGAACAGAAAACATGTGCTTTAATAACTGAAACAAAAGAGGCAGTACAGCAGGGTGGTTAAAAGAAACTTCCGAGCAGCCGGTCGGGGCTGCAACATTTTTATGTGGACCCTGTTACTTACCTTGCGTGTGTTTTTTGGTTCCTGGCAATTGGCAACCCAACGCCTGTTGGGTTGTTTTTGTCCTCCCCCTTTGTTTCCACTGTTTTTGACCCTCGCGCCGTTTTCCGTTGTGCTTAATAAATGTTTCCCAGGATGTCCCGCCTCTGCGCTTCCTTCCCCCTGTCAGCTCGCGGACGTGACACATGCCAAACTAGCATCAGCCTTGTGTGCATGTGACTAGCATCACAGTTGCTGGCCTTGCTGATACAGCAATTCATTTTGGACATGGATTTGTACTGTTGCAACTGGTAAACCAGGTTTTGCATTTAGTGCAAAAGAATCTGACAGGAACCATGCAAACAGTATGGCAACTGTAATCATATAGTAATCATATAATCTTTAAACACAAAAATAAACCACCTCAACCAAAATATGCTACAGTGCTGGTGTCTATTCAAAACCCTTTCTTATTATAGTATTCCTATCTAAAAAGGAAAGCATGGTCGGGCAAGCAGTTGTTACAGAGTCCATTATTTAGTGAGCCAAAGGTCTGTGGTCTGTGATGGGCACTGAAGCACTTGCAGCGACTCAGATCTACAGTGAGCAACGGTGAGACAATCTTCCCTCTTCAGTGGACATTTACCTTTTTCTAGTGCAATATGTATGTAAAATGCTGCATCTGTTAACACGCTCTAGAAAGCAATCTCATATTGCGTCGGCTGACCTTACTTTTCTTTTTTTTCCAATTTATTTTTGTAAAAATAGGTGAAGAAGACATATATGTTTGTTGAGAAAAAAACAAAGAGAACCCTACACCTACAACCTGCTTCTCTCTCATTACTGTCTATTTCAGTGCTTCCAAAATGCTTGAAAGGCAAATGACTTCTCAACAGAATTTGCTAGAGCTACAACCCCTGGGCTTTCAGTGGATGATTTGGATTTCTGATTTTGTTCAGTTGTCAACTCGGTTGAAACACTCTGTAAATAATCGAGAAGTAGCTGTCATTTTTATGGAGTCATCCTATTTCACACAGTAAACAAGGATATGGTTGTCTTCATGATGTCATGCTGTTCGAGTGGCTGTCATGTGCCAACGAAACTCCCCTGGCAGAAAGATGTCCGCGAGATTCGGAAATCCCTCTGGAGTGCCACGGAATGTTCCTGCTTGTCCATCTGTGATGTGCACGGTGAATAAAAATGATTCTGATGGACACTGTCGACATGGTAACTTCAGCCGGATGTGGTCTAGCTGCTGCCAAGTCATGTGGCTGGCGTGTGTGGAATGACCATTAAGAAATCACATCGATTTTGGCTGCTTGCTTTGTTCTTCATCTGAAATCAATTCTAACAAACAGAACCCTTAACCCTCAATCTAATGTACAAATGGCCCACTTGTACAGTTAAGAACAATGCTCCAATTTGAAAACCATGTAAAATGAAGATATTACATATAATTTACTTTCTTCAAAAATTCATCCAATTTGAGCCAAATTTCTTAATTACAATGGCTGGATCAATTTATTCAGCTTGTACACAGGCTCTAAAGAACAGTTTTAAGTACAGTGTGCATGGATATATCACGACTAACAATGCCATCTTTGCGTGATATAAATAGAGATCATTCTCTGTTTCTGGATTTTTTTTTTCTGGCCGCATGACATCTTTTGTGTACCTGGGCACTGGTACAGCAAGAAGCACTCCATCTGTCTGTGTCACCTGCTTCAACAGTGACGTTGCTCCGCTCGTCACGTCGGCAGTGGCTGGGGGCAACCTGCCTAATTAGATGCCTAACACCAGCTCACAGCCAAATGTGAACAGGCACCACAGTCTTAATGAGACTTCAGCTGGAAAGCCACTCATTCAGAATGAGCTGCGGCAATCAATAAAGTTGCCAGCCCAGCTATTATATCTGTAGTGCTCTTCATGATGTTTTCAGATAACCTGATCAATTCAAATCACAACCCACTCAGTTAATGATGTTCATGTTGGAAACAGTGAGTGTTTTTAAAGTGAAAGTGAATGGCTCTAGTCAGTCACCAACCCGCAAATTAACATATAAATATAATGTCTATATACAGCTGCATTTCCACCACAGAACAGGGTAAAATGTATAAATGTTGATAAAACACGAATACAAAATAACACGACCTGTTCAAAGTGTCTTAAATACCACCTGAGAGTGTAATTATTTTTTTTTTAAATCATTGAACGTTCTACATTTTCTTTTTTTAAATTTCCATTAGTGTAGTTTGAGGGTCAATGGAAACACAACTAATGGTAAACCAATGTTAAACTAATGGAATCACAATGGAAATATCAATACGATGGCTTTTTTGCATTCAGTTTCAGTCCAATCACAGCTATTGTTCATTGGCTTATAACATGTTTTTTCAGATTCATTTAAATGTTTTTTTTTTTTAGAAATTATAGTGATTGTCCACATTTTGTTGTCAGGTAAAACACTGGATTTCCAATTCTCACTAACCCAAATCAGCCCTCTACACCTTCAATTCAAAAGGCAAACGGGAGCAGATATTTTGAATCGGCAGGACTATTTCGGGTGTAAGTCAAGTTAAGCCAGTAACCTGGGTGGGGAGAGACCTTTTGATCATAGCAGGAGGCCACTGGAATCAAAGGGATGTGGGAAGGGTTTGAAGCGGGATCGCAAAGCCAGTCCCCGCTCACTGACTGCACATAACGAGCAGAATTTGCTCTTTATATTTACTTGAAGGACTGACACCTCACCACAGGGGCATCGTATGATCATAAACACCTCAGCTATGCAAGAGAGCGTCCTGTTAAAAAGCAGACATTTTGGTACCTTGGCTGTAAGACCACACCAATTTTATTGTAAACAAGACTTGCGGAGGTCAATTTTTTTTTTCAAATAAGCCAAGAATTTTGCATTTTTAAAAATATAAATCCTAGTATTTTTTTAGGACAAAAGATGATATCTCTGGATCTTATCAGTTGATGATGAGAGTAGTCTTATGGTGGATTTGTGTGGATTGGTTGTAGATTCTCTCCCTCTGGGGTGAAGAGAGACAGGAGAATGATGAGCAGTACTCAAGACACATTCACTTAATTATCTATTTCAAAGCCATTTCCAGCACAGCCGCAGGGTACGCATTCATTATTTCAAAGTCAAAGCTGAAGAGTTTTTTAAACATGAAAAAAAATGTAAATTTCCTAAAACAAATAAAACCAGCAGGAGCAGTGTATATATATATATATATATATATATATATATACACACATTGACTGCTGAATGTCCGAGATGGATGGATGCCATGATTGGCTTTGATGGCGTCAAACCATCAAACAATTTGTGTGTCATTACAGGAAATATTAGATGCGACCTGGAAGAACTTGCACCGTGCACACAGCAGTCAGGCATTAGGGGTCATGTGCTCTGGTTTAAAAAAAAATAATAATAATAAGATGAGGTTATAGGAAGCGGGTGTGTGGGTGTTGGCGGAGATTGGCATATGCTGATAAAACGCACAGCCTCCGCATGCCGAGGTTTACTGTATTAGAATGTGTGAGGGGCGGCGGAAACAGCTGGCAATGGTATTGGAAGTAATTACCCCAGTTCCCCAGCGGCCACAGGACATCAGACTTGTCAATTTCTCTGTCATATCTGGGACAGGGGCACATCTCATTCCAGGCTGCGCCGGCACACGGAAAGGCATTAACTCACTCCAGCAAGGAAGGGGCCGCAAGGTGATAAGAACATCACAGGCGGCAAAACCCCATCTAATGCTGGGAGAGCGAGAGATGGATGGTTTTTTTTTTTTGTATGTGTGTGTATACATGCCAAGTTGTAAGACCATGCCACAGTTTCCGCATTCTTTCTTTCTTTGATGTGCAGGACTTCAAGCCGTTAAGCACTACTGGGAATGCAGACACTAAATCAGAAATAATTCACATATTTATTCATTTATTTTTAAAGATGAATGACAGAAGGATGCCTTAATTAGCAAAGTAATCCAGGATTAAGTATTGCTGGAATGTGTTTTGTGCTTCTGTAAGGCCACAGCAATTCCAACAGGCCTCAGCCCCAGGAGCAGCTGCTTCACCTGGCAACCTTGACCCCTGCAAACAAACCAGAGACCGGCAGGAAGGCGGTGCGTCTGATAATTGCCAAAAGCAAATGTGAGGCTTCACTCAATAACCGGGACACTAGACAACAAGTGCTGACGACTACCCGACTTTCCCATCCACACCCTATAATTCTCCATAGTGCCATAATAGAAAGACGAGAGATGCTATATTTGAACAACCACCCAGCCTGATCAATATAAGATTACGATATAAGAGCCAGGAGAAGGAGACGTCTCAGAGCAAAGCGTACATTGAGTGGAGGCTGCCAGCAAATCGATAGATCGAATCCATGTTGAGATATTTCCACAGTCGGCCACAATCATCATCCTGTTCACCCAGACGTCGTGCGTCAGAACAGCTTCCAACCAGACAGAGGAAAAACACAGAGACCAAAAAAACCCAGACTGAACTAAAAAAAAAATATTAATAGTAAAAAGTGAGTGAGAGATAATGAACCGATAGGAGCAATGGAAGTAAGTGGAGGAATCGAGAAAAGAAATAAAAGGAGGCAAAAAAGGAAGAGATGTAGAGCTGTGGGACACACTTAAAACATCAACTGAGGAGACATTCCTACAAAACACCCTAAATGGTGAGATAACGAGCTTATTTGCATATTACTGACCAAACAGTGGGGAAATCTGGGAAAAGTCCCTCTTGTTCTGTTGGTCCAAAAAACATAATTACAAGAAGCTATTACCAGCAGGATAATATCCTGCTTTTGAGATGGAAGAATCACTGTAAACATTTATAGGACACTCAAACCATGTACTTCAGTTAAAGTAGAGGTACCCAAACTTAAAATGGATTCCAGTCATAGTCCTCTCTTTAAACTTGCACTTTTTACAAACCTTTAAATGTATGCAACTAGTAAAAAGTAGTATGACGTATTGTCATGCCTCGTTCCCCCATCAGCTCGTGGATGTGACGTTGCCAAAATGTATGATTTTACCATAGAGGCGTTGGTAGTATATGATCGGTCAGACGCGCAAGTATGGTGTTTATCTTCTCTGCGTCTGAGACTGAGGGAAGAGCAGCAAAGTACACGCCACAGGATGTTAAGAGGAGTTGGCATGTACCTGCTGCTCCTGAGAAGGGTCCAGGCACAATGGGCACTTCCCACAGGGGGCTTGGCGCTTTGCTGGAGATGTTGTTGGGTGTGTAGCGTGGAGGGTGGTGGCCATTCTCTGCAGCAGGCGGGGGCTCACTGATTCTCCTGGCGAACCTCCAGGCAGAGGGTAGGCGTGTCCGTGACCGGAGCTGGATTGCCCACGAGGTAGTCCCGGCAGCGCAGTCGCTGGCTGGCGACCTCGGGTCGCCCTCTTCCACCAGCTTACCCCCGCGTCTTCCTCCTTGCTGTCCGGCTCTCTTGTCATCCTCACACCACCGGAAGTCACCTGGGTCCCCACAGTCATGTGCCCCCCCTCCTTCCCCCTGGCACCGACTGCCCACCAACTTGCGTCATCATCGCTTTCGTCATCGTCCGTGTCATCCCAGTCTACGGGGATGACAGAGTTCCTGGCCCGACATGGCGAAGATAGTGGGGGTCGCATCCTCTACGCTCGCTGCCCACGTCACTTCCTCGTTGCTGTCAACGCCGTCGTCCTCGCTCCGCCCACTCACCCGCAGACCTTGCCACTTCTGGGTTTTTAGGATCAGCCAGGGATCGCAGTCACACCGCGTCGCTGCCCACCACACGCCGACCCCCGTCCCACCGGGATGAAACCACTCAACCAGGACACGTGGGGGGCGTATCCCTGGTCCTGGTGCATCTGGCAGCGGAACTCCCCGACCCCACGGGCGGTCCTCCAGCGCTCCCCGCTGCCGCCCGTACTCACCACGACTGTATGAGTTCTTCTCCGTGGTTCTCCTCTGCCTTTTTGCTCTGCGCTTTAGGTAGGGGCTGCGACATTCTGTCACATCGGGGGAATGAAGCACAGAGATGGGACATGATGGAAACAATGATTTATTAAACACAAAGGAAAAATGGCATGAGGGCTGAAACAGGGGGAAACGGGGGAGAACAAAAACAAACCCGATTGCCAGAACTGAAAACAACATAAACTCGTAAGTTGCACAGTCCACATAAAATGATGCAGCCTCCGAATGGCTGCTCATAAGCACCTTATAACCGCCCTGCTGTCATGCAGATTGGTGCCAGGTGAGTCTCCCGGCAAATAGGAGAACATCTATATTTATGAACAAAGGAGGTGAACATACAGAACAGATGAACCTAAAGGAGTTGAAGGAATGAAGAAAAGTTAACAGCCCACAACTAAAATATGTCACCTTCCTGGTGTCGTCTGTTTCTAAAGCAGTCTCATCTTGTGATGGCCACAGGGTTAGTAAAAGCGTGTGGTGTTACAATGACAGCCCCATGTGTGAGATGAATCACCACTCTTGACACTACAAGAGCGTCCGATGTCTGTTTAGGCGAATTATCACAGAACAATTGTGTGCTTGTCTGCAATGTACTGCGTGCTGCATGCTCTTCTCCTGGACCTTTCAGAATAACATTGAAATGTCATCATTGGCCTGGACCTGTTAACTATAGCAACTTCCTGTTTTTCATTGTGCTTCATCAGACACTTGTTTTTTTTTTTCTCCTTTCGAATATGGAAAAGTATTCACAATAAAGACAAAGCTTATCCTTGCAGATGATAGAAACATGGACATGCATCTCTGTTCCCGTACAGTCATGCAGCGTGTGGATGATGTTACACTCCTACTCAGAGTGCATTGAGTGTCGAGGAGCAGGATACAGCTGTTGGACTGTGACCAAGGCACACAAAGACCAGCAAAATCAAAGGTTGTAGAGTTGTAAAGCACCAGCCTTTAATCTTCAGCTCCACCGTTGGGTATGTCAATTATGGTATTGCAAGCATAAGCTGCTCTTTCAGTACAAGAACGGCTCTCAGAGTACGGCTTGGAGACATTCTTTGAACAGACTGACAAGCTGTGTTGAGCCATAAGCGGATCTTTATCAAATAGGGACGCAGACACAAAACAACACATTAAAAAATACTGCATGAATTTTCTATACATTATATATATACACACACACACACTCATTACAACATTTCTGTTTACAGTTGTTTGAATACATTTGAACATACGTACCCCATTGTACTTGTACTGGTTTTATACTGTTTTGTACTACACATCTACATCATTACGCTGTCACTGTTTGTACCACCCTGTGCCTAGTGTCCCTGGACTGACTCTGGCAGCTGACTCTGGCAGACCCTGAACAACAGAACTAAGCAGTTAAGGATAGTGAGTGAGAGGGAGAGTGCATTTCTTTAAAGACTATAGATCTAGAATCGCAAATGTCAATCAATAACAAAATAACAGATTATATAAATGAATGTCATCTTGACTACTGTAAAACCTTTCAAGTAATTAAAATTTTTCTGTTGGTAACAGATACAAAGCGAAAGTAATATCACTGGTACGTACTTTTCAGAATATAAGCGAATACATACAAAGCACAACACTTTTAAAACTATTTTTTATATAAAACAATACAAAGATTACAGTAACATAAAGTGCAGTTACAATGCTGTAAGCACGATATTTCAGTGGTTTAGGAGGGCGATGGCGAGGGGAAAGAAACTGTTCCTTTTACACTACTGTATGCATGTTGAATGTGGTTTTTATATACACGCAGATCCCTTTGTTAAATTCTTAAAACTCTACGGTCACCTCTGATAATACTTTTGATAAGTATGGACAATGAGATCATTTCAGAGAGCAGGAAAATCCAAAATTTAAGTGAAAAGGGAAAAAGAGGCAAATATTAAGGTATTAAACGTGTCACTAATTATAATTTTTTTTAAATCCAATTATGCAAAGAACTGGAACTTCAAAATCTAAAATCTGTTTCACCATTAATGATCACCTCTCAGCATCGAGACATCGAACTGATAGTGAAAGTCATTTAATTCTGAATCTCAGACAATGCAGCCATTCTGCCTTAAACCCATTTGTACACACATACTCTCCCACACATATGCATAAAAACACACCTAAATAAATATTGCCTTGCTACTGCCCTATTATTTTTGAATGACATCTTTTAAACTAATGCTGCATCCTTGCGTATTTGTAAAAAACCCACTTCCTGCACATTCTTCTTGTAACCATGGCATCGCAACTGTTTTTTTTTCCCGTGGATCTGGGTCTGTTGTTGTGGAGTTGTGCACCTCTCTCAGAATCCTCTTGCTGAGCAGCTTTGGCAACATTATTGGCCTGTTCCTTAGGATAATAATGATGGTGCGGGTAAAGTCCTCCATTCCTTCTCTGACCCGCAAGATGCACAGAATGGGCTTGTCTACATTCTCTTGGACTGATAATGAAATGGATGGCATATAATAAGAAAACACTGGACAGCATATGTGTTGAAAGGTGTGTAACAATGAAAGGTGTGTGTCGAATTTGGCATGGACTGTGTCAATTTTTATGGAAAAAAACTCCCTAATGAAAACCGTGATAATAGGCATAATTGTTAATTAATTGAGGGTAAACTACTTCTACGTGGTTAAGATGCCATTCTGGTTCTAATCAATCCAAGGTAATTTGCTAAATGGGCTTTGTTTTACGGATAGTTGAAACTCTGTGTGATGTGTGATGAGGACACTTTGCTCTCTCCCAGTGAGGAGTTTGAATTTCTTCTTAAACAGTCCTAGGTAGTTTTGATTTTAATAATTTATGTCTCTTAAAATGATGGTGCACAGTATTCAGTGCTTGGACTGAAAAAGGCTGTCAAGCACATTCATTGTCAGTAGAGGATTCTCCCATATATAATTTTGTTTCCTGCCTTGGAAGCGATGATGTTTAATGAGATCTGTGCAAAGGTTTCTCCATCCTAAGTGATTATTTGAATTAAATATGTATTTATTATTATTGACAAGGCTGGAAGTCTGAAGGAAAACCACAGAAAATACTTCCTACACATGGCATGACCATATACTACAATTACATTATATGCATTAAAATATCTTTATTGTGTTAATTTATTAACAGTACTTTAGAATGTATATAGCATGCTACATTGTAATGTAATGTAACAAAAGGCAAACACAATTTTTCTTGATATTATAGCAGGTGATGTGTTGTGATGTGCATGTGTGCATGTTGATGACTGAGGGGTTAAATCAACCCCTCAGCATGAGTGCTGTCAATCATCAAGCTCATAAAAACATCGTTAAAGATCACGTTCTGGGTGACAGAAATAATTAAACATAAAGTAAAAGGTTAGTTTCTCTACTTCAAGATGCAGAGACCTACCAAACGGTAGTTTAATCTATTTTCACCTCCTTATGTAAAGTGCCAGTTTAACAATGCCCAGTGTGACAATGTACACAGCTTGAAACTCTGTTCCATCTCACTTTTGTGGAGCCTCATCAGCTTATACTGGCTGCACAGACTGTTGGCTGCTTACAATCTGCCTTTTGACATCCTTGTCCTTTCTTTTGCATTGGCGTTCTGTCCTTACCTTGCGGCCCTTTGTGAAGCCATGCAAAACACGTGCTAGTCAATCATCTCTATGGACACCTCACATTTTATACAAGAAAAATATCATATTTGTGAACACTTTTTATATAACAGTGTGAAAATTGGACATCAGACAGCAGCTGCTCTGAGTCAGTTGTTGGTAAATGGGTGCAGTGTAAGTGAGTGAGATCTCCATGAAAGCCAGGAAAAATGGGCCGAAACTGGAGTAGTCCAACAGTTCTCCACATAAAGTGAAGATTCGCATGCCTCTCGGGGTGGCTGGAGATGTGAAAGCAGCCATCTAGGAAGATTTTGGCCAGACATGCGGGTGTGAATGTGAACGTTCTGCACATCATTCCTGCCCTTGATCCGCACGCCGCGTCTTCTTCTACTCAGCGGTGAGAGGCAGGATGTCCGAGCTCGGTTGACAGGAAAAGCAACAGATCTTTTAATCCCCCCCCCATCTCTCATCTCAGTATTCTAACCCTGTTCGCAGAACCCAGAGCAGCGCCGCTCTGTTTATTGGAAAAATGAACGTTTCTATGAGCGATTAGCAGAAAGACTATGCTAATGCAAAACCATCAGAACAATTACTCCTGAGGCCACTGCTCCACGTTCTTGTTAAAAAGTAATTAGGGGCCGACAGCTTTGCAGAGGACATTGCTTTAAAGGTTGTTGTGTCTGGTAAAAAAAAAAAAAAAAAAAAAAAAAGTTTGCTTTTGTGTGTCAGCAGAAAGTGATGGAAGTCTTTGCTGCGTCATGCTTGCCAGCTGTTCTTCCTCATCCGGGGTCGGTTCAATAATGCACCAGGGGGAATTTTGTAACAGCTTGTTTCCTGGTCTAGTAATGCGTGGCTCCCCAAGAACCTACCAGGGGGGCACAAAGGACAAATGCGTTCACATTTAATTAAAGGACCCCACGCTGGCGCTCTGGTGGGGCCACCACCACTCTTCAATCCAGTTATGTTTACACAAATTGCCACCAAGCTCAAATAAAAGTGTGTGGACGGGCAGACTGAGCTACTTTAGCAGCATTCTTTCGTTTAAACATTTTGTCTGGAGTGCACTGAAGCAAAAGTTCTTCAAATTGCTTCAGTTTAATGGTTTCATTTTGTAATACCCCCGTAGTTCCATTCGTTGCAAAATGTACAGACGCATCCATATGCCAAAGTCTTGGGACATTGTTCTGTTGATGTATTAGTGAAGTAATATCCTCAAGGCTGTTCCATCCACAAAATGCACTTGTTCGATTTTTGTTTGCGAAAACAACTTTCATCTGTTTGCGGTCGTCTTTCTGATTGCTTGTGGCAGTTGCTGCAGAGATCCTCTCCATTGAAATGAAGCACTGTCTCGGAGGGAATCAATATCTCCGCTGTCCTAAAGATGAGGGGTCTCTTCTTCAGCAGGTTCAACAACAACAACAGGAAAAACAACTAGTTTTTTTAAGAGCGTTTGGAACGTAATTTAATCCCAGCCTTTTACAAATGTTATATCTATATCTACTGGGAGCAAGTCCTGGATTGATGACGGGTCCATGTATCATTGTGCTGTGGTATTACTGAGGGTAATGAACTGCAATCCCCAGCAGCATTTGTTTAGCCATAAGGAGTAAATGGAGGATTCAGAGGATTCAGTCTCTCAAATTGTCGATATGGGAAAAGAAGGTAGAAGGCAGAGAGAATCAATCTAAACTTTCTCAGTTTTGGTTTAGTAAGTATATTTGTGAGTGATAAAGGTATTTTTTCTAATGCTCTCTCTCTCTCTATCCTGCTATATATTGGAGATTATTCCCATCTGAGCCTCTTTCCCACACCTGCTTTTATCTTAGGAATTAATCACAGTTAAATCAGGGGGCAGCGGTAGACTAGCAGTCAAGGAGGTGTGTGCTTGACCGTGAGGTCAAAGGTTCAAATGCATGTGCTATTGATCGTCTCCCCAGACTGCGTCTTTGCCGCCGTTCAAGGCTTCCCACTAGTCCTTCACGATTAAGTTAGGTAGGAGCTGGTTCTTGGTAGCAATTTTGTTGAAAGTGTTTGTAGTCATCTCTGTTGTGCTGATATCCTGCCTGGGTGAGTGTCCCAGTATTGCTCTGGAAAAAGGACAGGGACTAGGACAAAGCGGTTTAGTGAGTATTTCTAGTCATTTTAGCTTGGACATCATACTCACACCTCAGCATTGTTTATCAGATTTAATTCAGTCAGATTTCGTTCATCTCCTGACCATTGTTCCAGATGGTGGCCTAGCGGGGGGCAGTGGTGGTCTAGGGGTTAAGGAAGTGGCGCCGTAATCAGAAGGTTGCCGGTTCGACTCCCGATCTGCCAAAGTGCCACTGAGGTGCCACTGAGCAAAAGCACTGTTCCCACACACTGATATCCGTGCACCTGTCATGGCTGCCCACTGGTGATGGGTTAAATGCAGAGGACACATTTCACTGTGCGCCCTATGTGCTGTGCTGCTGTGAATCACAATGACAATCACTTTACTTTAGAAGCAATGTCTAACATTCATTTGATCTTTCAACAAAATCCACTCTTGTTTGTATATCTCTGTATGTGGGTGTGTGTGTTTGATAGTCATCATGTGGAAGACACTGACCTGAAAGGGACATCGAACCTTCATTGTTTGCATTATGCTTTCTGATGCTTTCTGCGGTAACTGTACATCTGCTTTAACTGTGTGCTTGATTTTTGTCACGTCCATGCGGGCATGACGCGGCGGGTGAACGTAGAGGAGGACGAGGAGTGACGAGGAACGAAGAATGAAGGACGCTTTCACCTGACTTCACGGAACCGGGGTTTAATTGGTGAATCACAGGACAGGGGAGACATCCGAGACGAAGACACTGGTGAACATAGAACATAACTTCAAAGACCTGACAGCGGACAGAAACGAACAGGGCAGCTTTATACAATTAACACAGGTGAAAACGATTAGGGAACATTTCACAGGACAACAATGAAACTCCGGTCCGGATCCTTATCCTGACCCGGACCGGAGTAACCCCCATTTCGGACCGGATCCTGACAGAATCCCCCCTTTTATGGCACGACACCTGGCGGGCCAGACGGAGCAGTCCATGAAGGAGGGGGGAAAAGTCCATACACAGTCTTAAATGGTCCGAGTGGACAGGAGGAATCGAACGGAATCGATTCGTAAACCAGAAAGGATGAGATAAACAGGGAGGAGTGATAAATGACTGAATGAATGAATGAATGAATGAATGAGTGGTCCAGTATTTCAGATGGACGAGCGGCGGATGTCCAGCGCAGACGGCTTCGGGCCAGTGTGGTACCGGCACCTCGTCCGCCGTCCGCATGCGTCCGCCGCTCCCGGTCAGTCTCCGGCTCGCCCCGCTGAATGGCCGCTCCTCACCTTCAACGCCGCCAGACATGGGACTGAGAGGCAGGGGTCGGGACCCTGCTGAAAATGAAGCCATGGAAGGCCAGGGACAAGGAAGCTGGCGGCGTCCTCCCGGCAAGTCGCGGCTCCTCCGATCAGCGGGGCTGCGTCAGGTGGCGTCCAAATGTGGGTCAGGTCTTTCTGTCACGTCCATGCGGGCATGACGCGGCGGGTGAACGTAGAGGAGGACGAGGAGTGACGAGGAACGAAGAATGAAGGACGCTTTCACCTGACTTCACGGAACCGGGGTTTAATTGGTGAATCACAGGACAGGGGAGACATCCGAGACGAAGACACTGGTGAACATAGAACATAACTTCAAAGACCTGACAGCGGACAGAAACGAACAGGGCAGCTTTATACAATTAACACAGGTGAAAACGATTAGGGAACATTACACAGGACAACAATGAAACTCCGGTCCGGATCCTTATCCTGACCCGGACCGGAGTAACCCCCATTTCGGACCGGATCCTGACAATTTTGAACCGATGGAGCACTCAGTCATCAGAAATTTCTTTTGTTATCCTGACTGACCTCATGAGTTCCTTCGGCAGTTTTCTGAATTCTCTTTGATCATACAGTGTTCTGTTTGAAAAAAAATCTGTGAAGAACAGGTAGCAATTTTTATTTTTAAAACCATATGGTATGGCAGAGCACACCAAATGAGTAACACTGAGTAAAGCACCTCATGCCAATTAAGCTTTGTAACTTTGTTCCTATAGAGGAAAAATATGGTTTTTAAATCCCTTTTAATCACCTACAATGTTATTATAATTACATCTTATATGAATCGCTAAAATTATCCCATAAATATTTAGCATGTTACAATAATTGACCCAGTTTACGACCCCAATTCCAATGAAGCCGGGACGTTGTGTAAAACGTAAAATATAAAAAGAATACAGCGATTTCGAAATCCTTTTAAACCTAAATTCAAATAAATACACTACAAAGACAAGACATCTAATGTTCATACTGATTAACTTTTATTTATTTTTTTATTGTCATTTTGCAATGCCTGCAACACATTCTAAAAAGCTGGGACTGGGGCATATTTACTACTATATCACCTATATCACCTTCCCTTTTAACATCCCTCCATAAGCGTTTGGGAACAGAGGACATTAATTGTTACATTTATCCAGAGCGACTGACAACCTTCTTCCATGTTACCATCAATGAAGTTCTGGTTCACTAGGACCCCCCCAACTACGAATACGATCTTTTTATTCACTATGTTGTAGTTTCTATACACAAGTTCGACGATAAGAAGGTTACAAGTTAATGATAGAGGGACCAGACGAGCAGTACTGGAGGCTCAGAGTATACGAGGTGCAGTGCGAGGTGTAATAAGGGCTGTGAGGCAGGATGGTGCTACTCCATGTTTGGCTTTGTAGGCCAGCATCAGTATTTTGAATCTGATGCGTGCAGCTACTGGGAGCCAGCTGAATAGCTGGAATTCTGTCCCATTCTTGCTTGATGTTGAACTTCAGTTGCTCAATAGGTCTGTACTTCAAGCAGGCCAGTACTTGCACTTTTACTACAAATTACCACACTGTCTTAACATGCAGAATATTGCATTGTTTAAGCAGCGACGTCTCTGAAAAAGACGTTGCATAGATGGCAGCATTTTTTTCTCCAAAAGCTGTAAGTACCGTTTAGCATTAATGCTGCCTTCACAGATGTACTCATGCCATGGGCACAAACACACCCGATGAAGATTTTTTGAAGTAAATGTCATTGTTATACACAGCACAGCACACGGTGACACAACAAAATGTTGTGCTTTTAACCATCACCCTTACTGAGCAGTGGGCAGCCATGACAGGCGCCCGGGGATCAGTGTGTGGGAACGGTACTTTGCTCAGCGGCACCTCAGTTGCACACTGCCGGATCGGGATTTGAACCAGCAACCTTCTGATTACGGTGGGTCGCTTCCTTAACTGCTAGTCAACCATGAGGTGCCACTGAGCAAAGCACCATCCCCACACACTGCTCCCCTGTCATGGCTGCCCACTGCTCACTGAGGGTGATGGGTTAAAAGCAGAGGAAACATTTTGTTGTGTGCACCATGTGCTGTGCTGTGTATCACAATGACAATCACTTCACTTTCACTACGGGATTTAGCAAAAAACAATAAGGTTTCAGTTTGAACATTAGATACCTTGTCTTTGCATTCAATTGAATGTAGGTTGAAAAGGATTTGCAGATCTTTGTATTCATTTTTTACGTTTTACAGACTCTCCCAACTTTATTGGAATTGGGGGTGTAATTTGTGAAATTCATCAAAGCAAGTCATAGTCAGTGATAGGAGTTTTAATTGTGCTGTATAGTTTCACAACAAATCTTCAAAATCACTCACAATGAATCATAATTAATCCATTGCAAAATGTGTGATTAAAAATTTGCAACTGATAGTCGTGTATGATGTGACTCATACAGCACATCGCACAGATGACAGCACAATTCTCTTTTAATTCGGTCAGCTTCTCCATGTGCGTGTGATATGTTCGGGGTTTATTTGTCTCTCCACACTTCCTCCTTCTATGAGCTGATTAGTGTTTGCTGCTTGGCATTTAAGCTCTGATTCATCGGATATGCTCAGGAGCTGTTGGGGAGACTCGTGTTTGCAGTCCAGGGGGTGGTTTGGAGATGATCTCTTTATGCAAAGCTTTTCAGTAGGTGTTGCTCTGCAGCTGGAAACATGCTGCAGAGCACTGGATCTTGCGTTATCGGAGTCTTCAGTGAATCGAAGGACTGACGTGCAAGATTTGTACTCCCTGTGTAGAATTTGTCTCACCACAGGGCCAGATAAGTTAATTATTTGAATATTTTGGGGGGTTTACTAAGTCCTGCATAGATCAGCAATTTCATCCTAATCTTCAGAATTAACATAAAGCGAGAAGAAACACGGATCAAAAATTCTTTTTTTTTTTTTTTTATCTTTTGACAGCACTGTGTTGCCCCCCCGGTACACTTACATTTTCCTCCCAGTGGGTGACTTAGACTGGCTGGTGTGAAATGTTTCACTGCTCCACAAATTCTGTGCATGTGTGGAGGAAATTTGTCACCGAGGTACGAGGAGGCAATGTACCTTAGCGTGAGAATGTAACATAGGAGCAAGGTTACACATGGAAATATGAACAGAGGGAGGCTATTGAAGCAAGGCACAGGAGAAAATAATGTTTAATTAAATGCGTGCAACACAGTTCCATGGCACAACATTGAAATCACTGCACTGTGTAAAAAGAAAAGTTCCTTATACGCAACGTCTGGCCCTTTCTAACAGCTGCAGGGCTTCACACACCATACTGAGCCTTATTAGGTCTTCCCACACGAAGTAGAAAATGGCGTCACACAGACGTCAGACTTAACGTAGGCATAGCTCTTTTATTTTTGGTCATGCAAACAACAAAAAAGCATAATCTTTCATCTTTTCCCCCTGCAAGATACTGCGGTGGATGAGTGGCAGCTGGAGGATATTGAGTGTGTGTGTTCAGTTTGAAAAAAAAAAAAGGAAACTATACACTTCAAAAAGTAGCATGTAATATTTAAAAAAGAAACAATATTTTTTTATACTTTTATGACATAGATAATTAAATTCTGCCTGTTGTTTCTACGCCTTTCATTTTCAATAAAATAAAATTGTTACTCCTTCAATTCCAATTTCAACCAAACAGGATCCGGCTTAAAATATGAAAGACAAAACCATTGGTGTATCTATGACACAACATGACAATAACCATATCATTATCAGAGAGAAAAATAATAATTGTAATAATAATTCATATTATTATATAATTCACAAGAATTATCTGAAAGTTTTTGAAAGTTTTTGAGTAACAATACTTTTTATAATTCTGCCAACTTTTATTACAGTAGGCAGCCATGAAGGTTGCCTGGGGAGCAGTGTGTGAGGACATTATCTTGCTCAAGGGGACCTCCGTGGCACCTTGGTGGTTCGGGATTTGAAGACACAGCCTTTCCATTTACAGGTCCGCTTCCTTTCCTGCCACCACTGTCCATTTTGCCCATATTACATCATCATGCCCCAAGAATGATATTTTCCTGGAGCTGAAGACAAGGCATAAGATGAAGGAAACCGACAACTTGGCACAAAATAATAATAACATGATGGTGGCAGTATTATGGCAGTCCGTACAGGACTTAGATGCTATGGCACGGTGGATGAGAAGCAGCCCCACACATGAATCTCAGCATCTCAGGATGCTTTACTGTTGGCATGAGACAGGACTGATGGTAGCGTCACCTTTTCTTCTCCGGACAATAGTTTTTCCAGATGCCCCAAACAATCTGAAAGGGGCTTCATCAGAGAAAATTACTGCACTAAAAATTATTATCCTGGCCTGTGAAGCCTTTTTTTATGCAACACAATGATGATGGCACGTGTTTCCTTGCAGGTAGCCATACAGAGGAAGAACAATGACTTCAAGCATCACCTTCTTTTTAAAGCATCCAGTTTGCTAATCTAACTAAGTAAGCAGGACAGAATGATCTCCAGTCTTGTGCTCCTCAGCACTCTCACCTGTGCTAAGGAGAGGATCACTGAAATGATCTCAGCAGGCTTTTTCATGGCAGTGCTGAAATGCAGTAGGAATTGGTTTTTTTTTGGGGGGGTTAAGTTCATTTTCATGGCAAAGAAGGACTTTGCAATTCATCTGATCACTCTTCATAACATTCTGGAGCATTTACAAATGGCCATAATAAAGATTGTAAAACTATGTATATGTGTCTCTTTGGCCACGACTGTAAACATTCTGGAAACAGAAGTTCTTAACATTGATTTCTGATGAAGTCCATCTGTTACTTTCAGGGTTTTAAGGGTTAAGCAGAACAAGCGCAGCCTTTAAGGTTGTGACAGACACCAGGGGGAGGGACGTGTTTTTTAAGGTTGCAGAATATGTTGCAGTCTTAATCACTCATTTGTAAAAGAGCTCTGGAGACATTTTGTTTTTGTTTTGGGTTTTTTTTTGTTCATTTTTGTTGCATTATTTATATATTCGTCTCTACTGCTGGTAGGATAAACTAATGAGATCTTGTGGCCTGACCTCGCCAGAGCAAATCACTATTTTCTGTAATAGTTGGAGGGGTTCATCTGTCACTGCGAGGCAAGGACACAGTTCTCAGTAGAGGCGGGACACCCTCTCTTTCCCATCACCCCCTCCCTTCTTGTACCTTGGTTGTTAAAGAGACACCAAGAACTAAAGGTCAAGCGGTTTTTGTGTTGTAATTTTTTTTTTTTAATTGGGATGTTGCTGCTCGTTTGTGACTCATTCTGGTGCTTCACCAAGGCGCTCTTCGTCGCTGCTCTGCAGCCTAGAGGAGAGTCATTCTCATTTGAAGCGGTTGTTCAAGGGAAAATAATTTGCAGAATATTATGCGTCTGTTGTATTTAAATTTAGATGCTTTTTTTTCTTGTGGTCGGAATTGTGACATTTGTGGAACCAGATCAGCCGCGTGACAGTAGAGAAAAGTCATTTCAATTGCATTTTGGCCGCTTTTATTCTTGCAGATGTTCAATATTGCCCAACCCTGTAAATGCAATTCTGCAGGTAAATTTCTGGGAGCTTTGGTGATTGCTTTCAAAGCATCTGACCGTGAAATAGTCCTTTGCAACTTTGTCAGTCTAGCTCTCAGTCTGCTTATTACGAGATTTTCAATCACAGGTTCATTGGCAAACAGTGTGATTGTCCCCACAAAGGCAAGCATGTCGAAGCTGCGCTGTAAGACGCAACGTCCCCTCTACGTCTGTAGAGGCCGAACAGCTACCAAACGTGGATTTATTAATAACAGGCATTTCATTGCTCACATCTGCAAAGGCCAATGCTTTTATTTGTATTATTTTTTTTATTTGTTAACCACCCTTTAATTAAAGCTGTGCATAAACTCAGCTGCCAGCTGACATTTTAGTAAGCAAGCAAGCGCTCGCACATTGGCAACATTATTCGCACCGAATGTGTGCTCCGCAAGTCTGAACATGCCACTTTATCTGAAATTCATTCATATTTCATTTGAAGGCCTGTTCTGTTAAATGGCTACATACGTAGAACTGTTCTAACCAACCAGAACATTAATACCACTTATGGGTGAAGTGAATAATGCTGATTATCTTGTTTAAATAACATTTATAATAGGTAGTAAATGAAGAGTGGATTCCTGAAATGTGTGTGTTAGAAGCTAGAGAAAAGGATAAACATGAGGATCTAAGTGAAGGACCTAATTGGAACTTGTGGGACATTTCTAGTGGTGGTAAGTACATACTGAATGTGGTATGAGGAACGTCAAGAGAAAGCTGTTCATGACGGGATCATGGGTTGTTGTAAGGAGGACATGAAGATCTCCCCTGTGCAGGACAGCTGAGCAGTGATGGTGGCAGGGATGAAGACAGAAAATGGTTGCCATTCAGAGGGAGACTCAGTTTATTAAATTACTGAAGGATGAAAGCTTGGGTTAGTCTTTATATACCTGGACCCACCCATTTATCAGACAAACAATAAATCAATTATATTCACCAAAAACGTAAACACATAAGACATAAATCCTTAATACATTTCATATAATTAAAAAATACAATTTAAAAAAGCTACTGTTGTAAAGACTTTGGGAGTGAAACTACAGAGCAGTCAGAGTAACCGAGCTGACGCCATCCCTCTGCTACAGTGGGTACAGAGAAATGAAAAGGAAGTCCTCTCCTTTTAGATCTACTTTGATTCCATTAAGACCAGGCACACATGACAACATTTCCCCTGTCATCCTCCCTATTTAAGCTTGCATGCATCAGTGATCTGGGTTCCAGTCTTAAATTGTGAACTGAGTGTAGGGTAATGTTGTACTCCTCGAGTCCGGTCTTGAGGCATATTTTTTTTGTGGTCTTGGTCTCGACTAAAGTACATGAAGTATTTTATTTTGCTACACTGGGAAAATACCCATCCATTTGCTCAATACTTTGTCGATGCACCTCTCAAGCTGCATCAGGTTGGATGGGAAGCATCGGTGCACAGCCATTTTAAGATCCCTCCAGATACTGTATGTTCAGTCTGATTCAAGTCTGGGCTCTGGCTGGCCGCTCATGGACATTCACAGAGTTTTCCTGAAGCCACTCCTTTGATATCTTGGCTGTGTGCTTAGGGACGTTGTCCTGCAGAAAGATGAACCATCAAGAGTCTTACTAATTTTAATTTGACTAATTTGCTAGAATATGTATTTAAGAGTCAGCGAATATTTGAGAGCCAAATGTCCATTGTCTTCAATTCAGAGGAAGGGGTCATTACATACCTTACTCAAGGCCCCTGTCCCTGGTATAAGAAATTTAATATGAACATATTTATGGTATTGGAATTTGATTTAACGAGTAATGACACATTTTCTCTACAGTTGATCTGGGTAATGTCACGTCGATTCTAGTCCTAGTCTGTTTTCGGTCTTGGTCTTGTCCTAGGTATGTCTTGGTCTTGGTACCCTCTGGTCTTGGCAATGTCTTGGTTTAGGCGGTCTTGACAACAACACTAGTGTGTTTTGTTTTTCAGGTGGTGTACAAACGTGGATTGATCCCTGAGTGATTGACCCCTTTCCCGTCTCTGTTTCCAAATCGCCTGTCCCAAAGTAGAGCCATATATGTTTGCCCAGTTTAAAACAAAGTGGGTTCTTTTCGTTTCTTAACCCCCCCCAAAAAAAAGTCAAGTGCCTGTGCCTCCCTCACTTCCTCACGTGGCATGACAAGTTGTCCAATAATGGTATGAGGACCATGGCAAATTGCCTCCAAATTCCCGGAATATAAACTCTGTTGAACATTGGTGAGATGTTAGAAATAGATGCACCAGCTCATAATATCTTCAGCCAGGTTCCACAAGACACCTTCAGAGGTCTCTTTGGGTCCAAGCTGTTATTGGCAGAACAAAATATTGGGCAGGTGTTTTATTATTTTGTGTAAAATAAAACTACAATTTTAGATGTCTCAAACATGGACAGCATGCTGAGTCTAAATAGCTTTAGCCAAGGAACCTCGGCAAACAGAGTGTGCTGGATGTGTTTGTTGCAGTTAGAGGAAAAGTAAGACCATTGCAAGACCAACAGAGTCCAATTATGGAAAAGTCCTGAACTCTGCGTGCTAAATTATTCAAAGCAAAGACAAAGCAATATTTTGCAATTATGTGAATCCCTTTAAATATTTGATGCCTAAATATATTTGTAAAGGCTTAAGGAATAAAAGGTCCTTGAATTTAATCAATAATAGAGAAAACAGGCTCCTCGGAAGGAGGGAAATGTACCGAATGTCCTTGCTCAGGCGCCTGCAGTTGTCTCCTCCTTAATTGTTCAGTTACGCATGAATACAACTGAACTGCGTTTTACCTTTTGAGGATCCTTAAAATAGAGTTAGCTCGAGTTCGTATTCCCAGAGGACAGCGATTATCTCTGCTGCAACTTCTTCACCAGGCAGTGCTCTCCTACGTTTTATTTATTTCCAGCGCATCTCCGTTTCAGCGGAGGATCACTGTAGGCTGTTTTTAATGCCATTAAATGCAAAGCAATTTTTTTATTTTTATACATATTTTTCTCATATCAAAGTGACAGTCGAGATATCCCCACACCCCCTCTCGCATTACGAACCATTACTCCTACTTCCTCTGTAAGATCTACACCCAGAGGAGCCATCATATTCAGCTCCATACAGCCCAATCAATTCCACAGTCACGCCATATTTACGCCATCAGAAACAGATTACTAACGTGTGCTTTTGTGAGGCATCTCCTGGATGCAGTGAATTTTCACAGTTTGGTGCAGACCGGGCAACTCAATACTGTTTGCGTTGAGGCGTCGTTTTTGTTGCGCGACCAAGGCTCGGTGTGCACGTACCAGTTTGTCAGACAGGGAGGCCAATGCAAATGCAAATTGTCATTGTAATGCGGGAACGCAATTTAGTTTTTAGCCAGCGATAAGGCAGCCAAATTCCAAGACTTGTTTAACCTGCTGCTTGCAGCAGCCCTTGTGAGGGCTGGAAAAAAGGAGAGCTGTGATGTACAGGCAAAGCTGCAGTTATAATGATGAAATAATGAGATTTGAAGAGCCCTTCACATATTTTACAGCTTTGAAAGTCTTGTATTGACTTGTTTGTCAGGTGGCTGGCTAGAATAAAGACATGTTTTTTTTTTTTATCTTTTTTTTTTGGAACGGGGTCCGTTACTGCATCAAGAAAGCGGTTTAAATCCAACGCCCTTTCAAAATAAGTCACAAAAGTCAATACGACAAACTTTTTGCGACACAAGATTTACTGATTTTTTTTTTCTTAGAAAAAAGCATCAGCAATTTTGCAACAAATTTTTTTTTTATGAGCTCAGACTGCTGGTGAATGTGCTGGAATGAATCCCCCCACCCCCCCACCCTTTGAAATGCCACATCCAGATGGCCTTTTTTCCTCACAAAAGACCTCCATCAAGAGCCACCAGTGTGGCGTCTCTGTTGCAATCATGCAACAAAAACAACAAACAATGAAATAAATAATGTATTCCCAAATTTCATCTGATAGCATCTTTAATTATCATCAAAGAACACAGTAGAGTGGATCCTCTTTGGTCCGTGTCTGAAATTGAAATATTGCTCATAATTGCCTGCATTATGCCCAAAATGCATACAAACACTTGTTTATACAAGCCTGTCCAGAACAATAAAGGGCTGCAAGCAAACCTTTAAGTATAAATTATTTCACATAGCACAAATAACACTTGATACGTGATTCAATATGTTTTCTGTCCCTTTGCCAAATGGTCAATAGAACCCTCATCTGGCTCTTCAGAGAACGTTTCATTCACATTTCCCCAGAAAGGAGGTTTCGAACAAAACAAAAGCACTCTTCGTTAATGCACTCTATCCCATTGTTTCTCCTCGATATCTCAGTAGCCCCTCTTCATTATTTATTGGGTTGTTCAGCAGAGAGCGGAGCAAAAGTCTTTCATGGTTGTGGACGAGTGAAGTGTGTAATGTTATCAGGGGAATCATACTGTGTGTTGTCAGCGTTTTTCACGCAACCCAGAGAAAAGGAACAAAAGATGTCCACTTTTTTTGTTGCCCAGTTTGTATTAAGGCACTCCTTAACAATAGGCAGAGGACACATAAGCCATGTTATCCCTCAGGAAACAAACAATGTAATTGCACACAAATTTGTGATACAGGTATGCATTCATGAAGACTCTGCAATGCCAGTTGCCTGTTGTAGACTGTGAAACTGTACGGTTGCTCAGCATGTATTTTTAGCAAACAAATCAAACAGTTCCCTATTCTATCATTTATAATGTGCCTTTCACTTCTTCACTGTCCTGATGAACATTCTTTCTGGCATTTTCATATACCTCCATACTGAGGATTCCACAAGGATGTTTACACAATACACATAATAAAAAGAAAATTGACAGTTGCTGATATAAAGTAAACAGATATGATGCCGAATGAGAACTGGTTGCAGTGTGAAGTCATTACATATAATCTGAAGCCCATCCACTGTGTACTTTCTCTCATATTCTATTGTATAGAGAAATTAACTTTTCAAGTTTCAATGCCAGCAGTGAACCAGATGACACAAAAAAAAAAAGTCGATGAACATTTCATTTTGGTCAGATACGTTAGAAATGTCATCCTTGACACCTGCACAATGACGGGCAGCTTGCCAAATCAGGAGCCTCCATTCTGCAAGATAAATGCCATTCTTTTAGGAGGGGATCTGCTAATATCTTCAGCCTCCGTGACTCCTAAAGGCCACAGCAGTCCAGCGCATAGCTCTATCATGGCTGGACATGCTGGGCAAGAAGATTATTTTTCTTCTGGGCCTCTGCGAGAACTGAACACGAGGCAGCGTGACCCAGATCGGCAATATTTATCTTGGTCCTGGTAGGAAGCTGAGCACAAACCCTGGATGTAATTGTAGCCTCTGAAAGAGTGTGTAGGGAATCATCAATGGATTGACACACTAAAGAGGTATCCAGATCTGAACCTGCACCCATGATGCACCAGGATCAGAAGAACAGAAATCTCTGAAGACCCAGGCCACACCAAACAGCTCTGTTGCCTTAGTTTTGTCAGCTGCATCTGTCTGGTCTTGCACTGATGTAATTGTTCACATTTGTAGTCTGTTCTGACTTTTATGCTCCGGGTATAGTTCTGTCAGCACTTTGGCAGCCCCCTGCTGTTTTTGGGATAGTTTTTGTGTTGCACAATGGACTTACATGAACGCAGTCTGGTGTCGCTTCGAACTCTGTAGACATTTAGCTGCTTTCACTGTGGAAAAACAGACATTTTGTGCCAGCGAAAAGCAGAGATAGGTCGTCCTGACTCTCTTCCTCATTCAAAGGTGTATTTGGGGTGTGACATAAGATAATCAGACGTCTATCAGAATGACACATCACCCTCAATGGCAGTGGAGAAAGATTTATGGAACAGGAGGGTGGGCCATTTATATGGATACACCTGGACAATCCAACACAATGGGCTGCACATTGAACACATTTTATAAGTGGTCAGAAAGTTGTAAATAACTCATGAAACAATAAAGTTAAAACCAAGCACACCATTTTTTTTCTTGTGAAATTACCAATACATTTGATGTGTCACATGACCCTCTTCCTATTGAAAAAACAAAAGTTGGATCCAAGATGACCACTATGGTCACCACCCATCTTGAAAAGTTTGCCCCCTCACATATACTAATGTGCCACAAACAGGACGTTAATATCACCAACCATTCCCATTTTATTAAGGTGTATCCATATAAATGGCCCACCCTGTACATTATCAGAACCATGAATTGTATACATGTGTAGATAATATTACCCTTTTTTGTAGCAACATTGTAAATAAATTAGTCAATTGTGTGATAATTGTTATACAGTAATATTTACAACCTGGCCTGAGGGACACTTGACACATGGCATCCATTTAATAAAAAATTGCGCCTTGGATAAACAACAATTATTTTTAACAGTGCACAGACAAAGTGACTTACAACCCCAACCCAGATCAGTGCTGCTTGACTAGAAATCCTCTCCAACTGGATTGCTTTACTGTTGACTATACTTCAAAGAACCATTCAGTAGTTGGTTCCTGCTGTTGAACATGTAGTGGGGAACGTACCCAATGCATTTTAAATTCCTAATCAAACTAAAGCAATAATTTGGTAATTATTACATTTAAAGGTACACGACAGAATCCAGAATTTCTCGCAGCGAAGCAGAATTAAACACAACACCGAGTTATAATCTATGCTGTGTCAGTCAGAAGCGTGAAACAAAATCCTTGAGGGAAATGTTTTGTTTACCCCTGCTGACTGACTGCCAATCAATATGCTTCCCAAAACCTATTAGCAGTGCTGAACTATTTAACACCTACTGGCCCCCATTACCCTCAGCAGTCAATGATATTTGTCACCGTAATACGATTAGCCCGTGTTTTCTATTAGAACTATTGTGGTTATCAACCTGTGCCTAAACCCTGAAAGTGATGGGCTCCCTCCTCTACGCCTCCTTAGGTGCTGCTGATCTGACTGTTTTCCGATGCAGTTTGGACTTTTTGTGAAGTAGCTGCTTACTTTGTCAGTTTGTTTAGTCCAGCGCCCCAGGAAAACTCACTTTTTTTTTTCGTTTTGTGATTGGCACGTAGAATTTTTGTACTGGTAGGCAAAATACGACTTCCAAAACGTCCAATTTGGAGGTCCCAGCACAAAAAGGGATCAGATGAATCATCATGTATGCATTTGTTGGCTGTGCTGTTGATGGAGGCGAGACTGATAATAATATTCCCTGAGGCCACCGTGCTGTTGCAGAAACAGCTCAATTCCAGACAGGCAGGTCGACATATAATCTGAGGATGATTTCCACAGTGGAAACACCATGCACAGGAACAAGAGAGAAAGAGAGATAAGTTGGCAAAAAATAAGGCCCGCTGGCCTTCAGCCACTTCTGCCTGGAGAACCGGTGTGGACCTGGGCTGAAAATTAAACACTTTATAGCATCCAAGGACCGTGGGGGCATCTGGAAAATCTTGTCAGGGCAAAAAAAAAAATGCAGGATGTAAGGAGATTGCTGAGGAAGAGTGTCTTGGGATGGATTGATGGAGTCCAGTGTTTCTGCTCTCTCCTTTTACAAGCATCCATTTTCAGCCGCGGGAACAAGAGCCAGCTGCTGATGGCTATGAAGCTGGGATGGAGCAGACGAACCAATCTGTTAGAGAGCAGGGCAGCGACAGTGATATTATACTCTCTCTCTCTCTCTCTCTCTCTGTTTATTATCAAACTACTGCCCAGTGCCAAGGGAACACAGATAGCGGCGAGAGTGTTCCAATGCGGGACATCCTGGCGAGCGTTGGCTGGAACCGGAGTTGGAAGGTGCATTTTCTAAAGGAAATTGAGAAACATCCAATTTGCCTCAGCGCTGAGTGCCCGGATGGTAATGAAATGGGCTATAGTGTCAGAGCGCCTCTTATCTGATCATTTCAAAAACCTCGCCAGCTTTTTCTTTAATTCAATTCTGCTGGGCCTTTGCTGCGATAGCAATACCTACAACCTGATTCACTAAGCAGGAAAAGATAGCGTGAGGTGGCAATAAAATGAAAACTCTCCTAACAATGAGCAAATCAATGAACACAGATAGAGTCAGGCCATTTCATCAATCAGTCCCAGGAAAGTCACTGGCTTATTTTGCTGCAAACTTGTCGGGAAATCTGTAGTACATGTTCTAATATTTCTGTGAAATTGCAAAAGAGAGTGGAACCTGATCCATTGGAGCTGCCGGTGCTATTCAGTTTATAATGGTGTGTGATTTAGATTTTACTATTGACAAATAAACACATAAACATGTACAAGGTCACGTGATTTTTATAGATTTTCTTGTTTCTGCTCCGTGTTGCAGCAGACGCCACATTTTCAGCAGAATGGTGGTAGTGACAGCAGTATCTATCTGCTACGATTAGTGAAAGCCATGAGATGCTATGCATCTTGGTTGCAGTGAATGGATAGAAAATTGTAAGGTTGCACAGAGAGTTTGGTTGCATTGCTTTAACTGTTGAGGGACTGAAATATGGCCACAAGGGGGCAAATTTGTAGTGCTGTGGTTTTCAAACTGTGTTGCAGGACATCCAGAGTATCATGGGTCAAAGGCATTGGCATGTGGGTCATGTGTAAGTGGAAGAAGGCACAGAACATTTCACAAGTGAAAATCATCTTGGCAAGTTTCAAAGGAAAAATGGGCAACAGAGACATTGTAAGCTTTGGGAAGCTTAGATAGATGTTATTAAGGACAGTACGAATTATCTACAAGGTTTATTGCATGTCTTATAATAGAAAAATGTTAGTATGTTTAATAAAGTCTTTCTGTAGCAAATAACTAAAAATAAACAGAGAAACAATTCCCTTTTTCCATGTGTTCTCTGATCTTGATAGCATGATGACTACAAAGCACACAGTGTAAGACGTCCTTTGTAGCTTTTAAATAATGACTCCATTTGCATTAAATCCACTGCCATAAACCTGTGTTGCTTTAATCCGTTAAATGCTGTTTTTGAAGATACATTAAAGAAACTCAATTTTTAAAGATGTTTTCACACGTTAATGATAGTGCTGGTTCAAATCATCCAGTTGCCTGTGAGAGAGCTGTCAATCATTCCCATTTTATAGTCAGTTTATAAAATGTGCCTTTCATTTCTACCCGCTGCTCACTAAGGGTGATGGGTTAAATCCAGAGGACACATTATGTTGTGTGCACCGTGTGTTGTGCTCCAGTTTTTCACAATCCCGAGGATGAACTTAACTTGACAATAGCAAAAAAGCCCCACAGCAAGCGCATTGCACCGCGCTTAGCACCACTTTAAAGATAGTGCTCTCTCCAAGAGAAACTCTTGCCAGTTGTGTTTGGGGGGGCTTGGTGCGTGTTTTGTACAGGGACTGCCTCACCCCAGGTGCCTCGCCAGAACCACCATCAATAAAAATGTTCCAGGCCTTTCCATTGCTCAATCCCTACAGTTAAAAAAAAAAAAGTTTTTTTCACAACACATCTGGGCCTTAATTTGTTAAAATGCATGCCAGTGCTCAGATGTATTGTTACAATTGCATTACTACCATCAGGGCTTTTTGTCAGAAAAGTTTGTCTTCGTGGTCCGTAAATGAGCTTAGGCTATTAGGCCAAAGATACATCACGCCTTAAGTTATCTGAGAAAGAACGGGGGCATGTTTATTTCATCATGCCGCGACTGGAAAACAGAGAAGATTAAAACCTCACGAATGGGATGGGAGCAAGATTAAGCTGTTGACTGATAAAGCTGGCTCCGAGGTTGCCCCCATGCTTAAAAGGAAAACTTCTGTCAAGCCATTACTTCCCCCATGCCAGTCTTTCAAAGTTGCTGCACATTATACTCGGCAAGCTTGGCAATGCACCATATGGGCGCCACACTTTTTCTTGTTACCACATAATAGATGTAGCAATTTTCTTTTCACAAAAACACTATTAAATACTTTCCCGGACCATTTCTCTTTGTGGCAGAGCTAAGCCCACTGAAGAGAGAGCGCACTTGCCACCTCGCCTCCTGTACACATTAGTACTCTGGCCAAATACTTCTGTTTGTTAATTAAAACGGGCCACGGTGCTCTTTTGCAGCTCACTGCTGTTACAGTCCGGATAAAAGTCTTGACAAGCTCCATTCAGACCCTTGTGGACATGAATGGCACGGAATAGAAGGTAAGGAAGCATTGCTTTATTTATTTATGAGTGAGAAGAGTGGTCTGAATCACTTACGCACTCATATTATTCTGAGGTGTGAAAACTCAGGGTCAGGAAACAAGAGTGCGTGACCAGATACACACACACACAGACACACAGGATATCAGCATTATTTAATTCACTCAGTCTGGACATCTTGATTCTCCCTGTGACATTATCATACCCTTAACCATTTCCATCCTGCACAGTGTCTCCGAATTCTAACTTTTATTTGCAATACTAAACAGCAGTTGTATTTTTTTTTGTTTTTGTTCTTATTCTCCTTGTTTCACACTGTATGCTATATAGAGTCTATACAGTCTATATCATGTATTCATGATTAGATTTTATCATTTTAATGTTTACAAATGTAATTTTGGTAACCTAGGGGGAACCACTGGTTAGGGATATGCTATGACCCAGCTGTTATAGTATCAGTTTAGGCACTTGGTTTTTTGTCCCCCAACAAATGTGTAAAGGTGGGAAATGATTTATTGTGGTCTAAATGCTAAAGCATATCACATGAAAAGTTTCTGCTATTAGGACTACAAAATAATATATATGTGAGGTGCATGGCTGAGAGCAGTTCCTCAGCTGATTAGCTCCTCCCTGTTTGGGTACGGCTTATGACCCTCCTGCCACAACAGCAAATAGAACACATACATAACTATAGGTACACTGCTGAAAGTGTTATTATATAGACCCCAGGTGCACAGTTATAGATATTTTTAACAGCCCACACTCCTGCCAGCATTACAGATCTGCTTTGCTTTCTGAGAGTCAGCACAAATATGTAAAAGATGGAATGTTTTGTCAAGCATCTGAAATGGTCCAGTGTTCCACGATTCAGTCAAGGTGACACAGCGTCTGCTTAGTGTCAGATTAAAATCAGTTTCTTTAGCTGGAAATTTCCAGCTACCGACTTGGGTACGCTTGGTGATGTACGGTTTTGGCTGCTGGCAGATACTACTGTCGGAGATTGCTGACTACACAGCCGAGCACCAGTAATGCATTTTAAATGGACTTGGTGGCCACCGTTTGTCCAGCCCAGAGCCGCGATGCCTCAGAGCAACTGCACCATTACGAGCCCCGGAGGTCTCAGAGCAGGACAGAGTCCCATTAAAATGGATGCCCAAATCAGCAGGGATACAGCCTGCTGCTCCTGCTGCCTGCTAAGCCCCCTTTCAGATGCGGTTATCTACTATCTGTTAAATGGAAGCTTTCCGAATGTGTTCCAGAATTAAAGGAGAGGAGGGAGAGAGAAGGCGGGCAGGGGGGGAACATTTTGCAGCACCAGGTCTCACTGCAATTCGATCTGTTTTTTTTTTTTTTTTTTCCACTCTGCGATACAACAAAAGTTTTTTGTAACCTTGACTCAACTTGAACAATGCGAGTTTGGATCTGTCCATGGTTCGATTGCATTTCTTGAACAAGCCAATTGAATGGTTTGTTGATGTAGTGTATTTTAATCCTCTTTTTCAGGAGATGCTGTTGCTCTACTGCAGCAAACCATGTTCTATATGGTGCAGAGTTATTAAATTATAAAGAAGGGCAGTTTACAGTGCTAATACACATAGTTTTAAGGGGTTAATCAGATGATAGTGAAGGAAGGATGCTGGTGGCTGGTTATCACCTCTAGATATTTCTGTCTGGGACCTGACAAAATAGCCACTGGCATCTGTCGTTAATCAGAAGTCGGAAACGGGAAATAAGCGAGAGCTTTCCTGCTGCTGCTTCAGCACATTCACGTTCAGCCTTAGACAGAAAAATCCTTATCTAGCCAGACCGCTCAGGCCAATCAACTGCAGCATCCTTTCTCCTGGGAAAGAGTGACGGGAGCACTGGGGACACCGCAAATGATCACAGCAGAATTTCTAAAATTCATACAGGTCAAGACGCTGGATCTCAAGTAATGCATGAACAAAATCTAATTATTGCTGCTTCTTTATTACAAAACTATCATGAACTTTTGTTGTATGAAAGCAGAACAGATTATGAGGTGAGTCCTCAAGAAAACACAGACAACCGATCATTCGATTTAATTGGACTCATCGCTACCTTCACCACATAGCGAAAACAAAAAAGACCAAAATGGACAACGGGCTGCAGAACTTCACAGTACTGAGAGCTGTATGGTTAGGCAGGGATCAATGAGGCTGTCAGAGACAACCTTCCCCGGCAGGATGAGGGCTGCAGAGGTGACTGTCCGCAGTGTAAGCTCCCTCAGAGGAAAGCCAAAAACATAAAATCCCGCTTTGAAAGTCAACAGGGGAATTGTTCCGCAGTTGTACGCCTTTAAATGGCATTTAGGGCAAAGGACATGACAGAGAGATGAGACGCTGCCTAACTGCCTGTGGAGAATCAGGTATAATTTGCTTTCTGTCTTGTGCCTCCTGGGATGGCTGTAAGCAAAAAAGACGGATTGAATATCATTTATATTATTTTCATACATAATATTATATATCCTTTGTTCCGTTGTATGTGATTTCCATTACTTCACATTGTCTGGAATATGAATTTGATATAATGAGATATGAATGTGCAATAAATCTGGATTTGGCAACAGGCTGAGAAGGAGCACTGAAGCACAAAAGGAGTTGGAGACAGACCCTTAGTTTGAGTTTAATTATCCACTTCGGTAGTTAGTTCCAAGTTGTACTTTGCCTTCAGAAAAGATTCACATTACTCCTCAGAACTGCTTTTTTTTTTTGGGAAGGCACGCAATAAGGACCTTGCCCAGTGTGCTACTTGGGTCAGAACTGCCACTGCATGAGACCATTTTGATGACACGGATATCAAACATTCTTGGGCTTTCAGACAGCTTTGAAGGTCAGGACACGCCATATTTTTGGTAGGTTACTCTGCTGGAGTTTGAACCTGAACAGTGAATAAGGGTCCGTTGTAAAACCACAGTTGTTAAAAATGGTGATTTTATATTTAACTAGAGTCTAGCACCAGTGACAGATGGTGTGAAATATTTTAGGGTTGTGGGGACAGCACTTATAAATGTAAACAAATGTAAATGACGATGTGTAGGTGGAGGGCACTGTTTTCAAACTGATGCCAGGCACAGTTCTAGGTCTTAAGTGCACTGCGTATCTGGAAAGTATTCACAGCGGATTCAATTTAAATATTTTCTTCAGAATTCTACACACATCACCCAGCAACAAGCCAACATGAAATTTTATTAAAAAGTATTCACAGCCTTTGCCCTGAAGCTCAAAATTGAGCTCAAGTGCATCTTGTTTCCCATGATCATTCCCCTGATCCTCACTGAGGCGTGTATGTAGCTTAATTGGAGTTTACCTGTGGAAAAAACAATTGATTGGTCATTCGTCACTCGAAAGTGGAAGAACTTCAAAACCACTAGGACTCTAGCCACCTAAACTGAGTGATTGGTGGAAAAGGGCCTTAGTCAGGGCGGTGACCCGATGGTCACTTTGTCAGAGCTCCAGAGGTCCTCTGTGTGAAAAGGAGAACCTTCTTGTCTGATTAGATGAAGATTGAACTCTTTGGTGTGTCAGGCATAACGTTTGGAGGAACCGCTCATCACCAGGCCAATTTCATCCCTGCAGTGAAGCATGGTGGTGGCAGCATCATGCTGTGGGGATGTTTTTCAGATGCAGGAACTAGAAGAGTACTGAGGATAGAAGGAAAGATGAGTGCAGTAATCCTGGATGAAAATCTGCTCCAGAGCACTCTTCAACTCTGGGACAAATGTTCATCTTTCAGCTGGACAACGACCCTAAGCAAACAACCAGGATATCAAAAGAGTGGCTACAGCACAACTCTGTGAATGTCCTTGAGTGGCCCAGCTAGAGTCCAGACTTGAATCCGATTAAACATCTCTGAAGAGATTTTAATATGACTTCCCATTCAACCTGATAGAGCAAAGCAGAATGAGTGAAACTAGCCAAGGATAGGTGCATCATATTCAAAAAGACTGTAATTTCTGCCAAAGGTCCATCAACAAGGTATTGAGCAAAGGCTGTGAATACTTTAGTACATGTGATTTCATAGTTTTATTAAAAATAATGTGCTGTGAATACCTTCAAGATGCACTGTATGGTCAGGCATTGTCAAGATTTACACTTACAGATTCAAAGTTTACATACATATATCATGATACATTTTTGCATAATTATTACTTTCACCAAGAACATTGTCTATAATTATTTAAAACCATGATTATTGACTGCTCTCGTGCACATCACTGACTTTTTCTGGATGATTTAAAACAATGCTTCTTAATTTGTCACAGGCTGTTTCTTCCTTGTTCTGTCTATTTACTTAAATAAATCCTGAAGACGTCCTTAACCTTACAATTCCCAGTTCAAAAAAGACTCTTTCAAATATGGACCAGAAACACATTCTTTTTTTTCCTGAATTACATAATACTGGGCTATCGCATCCCAAGGCTGGAAAAAAAGAATCATTCTGAAAAAAATACAAGTATTCATTGAAACAGGTCTTTATACACTAATGATACTCTAATACTCTAATTTGTAGGGATAATATATTCCATTGCATTTTCCGTAAAACACTACAGTAAAATTGCTAGATTGTAGATGTACCTTGTATGTTGATGTATCTTCACCTCTGATTCATTCTCCATTGACAAGCTGGAAACTTTTTATTTATATTGTGTTATTTGGCAATTTAATCATGCCTACAGGCTAAAGGTTCAGCAGTTGTGCGGTCTAGATTCTGGAAGCGTTTCAGCTCATGCTTTTATCAGAGCGCATGTAAAATAAAGTAAATGAGTTATGGTAAAGACAAAGCACTATCATTCTCTTGTGTAGTTGCTCTCTGCATGCCAATGAGTTCCTAAACCACAACATTGATGGATCCACTGACTGCTGCTCTCGAGACTTAGTAATTCACCAAGGATGTCTGAGGCTTTGATAGGTCTTGTGTTGACTTTGAATCAAGGTTACATGTGTTCTCAATTCCAAAGAGAGGAGATCAAAGCAATGTGGAATGATGAGACCTCTTCATGTATGTAAAATTGGGACACAAGTGCCCTTTGAAATGAAAGATGGTACTGGATATCTTTCCTTAGCCCTGATGACTGAACAAACCGCCTCATCCCAATAAGCTAATTAATAAACATATCTTGTTTCTGCCCTATGGCTTTAATGAGATGAATAATTGTAGCCTCAGTGCTCACCTTTCATTTATGAGTATGTATTTCTATTGACCATGAAATAATTGCACATTGAAAGAGAAAAGGTACACAGCATTTCTCTGATGCAAAGTCATTGCTGTTGACTGAAGACATTTTACTCAAGCATGCTTTTGAGTAGTTCGGTTCCCTTAAAACCTCAGTTATTAATGTCCCACCATTTCCCATAATACATGAAAGATGTATTATGGAACACTGGAGCCTTCAACATCTCTAAATCAGACTTTTTTCTCCTTTTGAAACAACAGGTATGTCAAGACATTCAATTTACTTAATCTATGGACATTTTCTTTTCTCAATTTGCATCATGCCTTTTGGATTATGGAATTTTTCATGGTGCTCAGAATATGAACTAGGAATGACAACAACTAGCTAACTGAGCTAATTGTATCAAAACAACACCGCTGTGCACGTCACTACATCAATGTCAGAGCAACAGTGTGGTGCAATGCTCTGAAACCTGACAGGTCTCGGTTGCCCTGGAGCTCTGGACCTGAGCTGCAGAGGCCAGGCAAGGCTGCACAGAACATTAAACACACCTAATGCAGCGTGAGCTGAGGGCATAAACAGCTTTTTTCTTATTATGGACGGATGCAAAACTCAGAAGAGGCGTAAAAGTGCAATCTTACACTACAGTATATATTTGCTGTTATTGATTTATTTATCTCTAGGCTTAAGCCAGCAATTTTGGAAGTGGCTGATTTGAATAAATGTATGAATGAATTACATTTGTTTTTACCATGTCATTATAGTTCAAATGATACTCAATTTTCTATAAATGGAGGAAATGCCTACAGAAAGGATTCATCCTGTGCCTCTGTTTTTCCACTTTTCCAATGGGAGGAACTAATTATCTCACTAATGATTACATCTCCAGGGATTCTGTTTAAAATATTTTATATAAAATGTAATAATTTTTTCTATAAAAATAATAAGTGCCAGTGCTGAAGATTTCATCGTTACATGGAGAAGCACAACGTAACAGCCTGCAGCACGTAAACAGTTTCTTACTGAAGTCATGCCATGTAACCAGGAGTTTTTTTTTTTTTTTCCTTTTGTGAAGATGCGGTCTATAATTACAGCAACCAGCGGGAGGAGAGAAAGCGTTCGTCATCATTATCGGAGATGCCACACCTGTGGCACATGCAAAGCATGTTATCATATCAGCTTGTCATCTGTGTCTATGTACGCACACACATATGTATAATTTACGATGCATGAAGGAATCACACGCCTAAGGATTCCATTTGGAATCAATCAAATCTTTGAATCTTTCCCCCTGTAAGACTTCATGCATAATTATGCAAACATTCCCATGCTCTTTGTTTCTGAAACACAAATGTGGTGTTTATGCTCCTGGGAGACGGCATGGGGTGTTTGTGACATTTTCCTTGTTGTGTAAGGTGGAAGCCCTAAATTCCTGAGCTGGTTATGCATGAAGATGTGTTGAGTCTTCACAGATCATAAGCCTTAGGTGGTGAGAACACATGACATTAGGCAGATAATTGGTCTGCATCCTAATTATGTGATAGTGTTAGGCACCTAACCCATAGCCTGCATGTAGTTAGAGTGGGATGTTTAAACAAGAGACAAACTTTTCTGTGCACTATCCAGGTTATGTTGTTTGTACGGTCGCACTAGGACATAAAATCAGAATTTTTTTGCTAAGCAATGGCTCTGTTATTACCAGTCCAGTGGGGAAAAATAAACAGATGTCACATCCGCGCTTGCACCACCCTCCACAACACATTCCCTAGGACCCAACTGCAGATTAGAACTCCTCATGGCCAAATAGGTGTCAGGTGCGACTGGTTTGGTGGTGGCCTAGTGAGTAAGGAAGCAAATCCGTAATCAGAAGGTTGCCGGTTCAAAATCCCAAACTACCGAGGTGACACTGAGCAAAGCACCATCCCAACACAATGCTCCCTAGGCACCTGTCATGGCTGCCCACTGCTCACCAAGGGTGATTGGTTAAAAGCAGAGAACACATATTGTTGTGTGCTGAAATGTGTTTTACAATGACAATCACTTCACTTTTATTAGCTCCGTTTTTAAGGCCGCCTGATCCGAAGTTCTACAGTGTCATCTTGCAACACAACTACCGAGGCGTTGCCCTTGCCAGTGTTGTCTGGGGTTTGGTCTATGATTTCCCTTGGGTCATGACGTCACCCAGTGAATGGGCATTGTTTGAGTGACAGTGGACAAAGCCAAGGCGTAGGACTTGTAGGTGACAGGGATTACAGCTGGGACTTACTGGCTTCACAGATCCACTACCGAGGAAAGCCAGAGCCAGAGAGGGATCACTGTTCAGTGCAAATCGCAGTAGTTTATTTGTTCCTTTTATGTAAATAAAGAATTTTTTTTGTTTAAACTTACAGCATCATTCTTCTGTCTCCACCTCTGTCATGACAAAAAAAAAAAAAAATCCCATTTCGGCTTAAGTTTTTACATTTTTTTTTACCACAACCGTGCAGTCCTTGTACAATTCACAATCAATCAGGCAGTAAAAGATAAAACACACTGCACAGGTAATATCAAGGGTTGAGGTACTGTTGTGTTGCTATATTAATAATAGTAATAACAATTGAATCAAATTGCAGATGCAAATAGAAAAGATAAAAAAACACAAAAATATATATATTTAAGTATATGTATATCTTTATCTTTGTCTGCTTATCCGGGTCCGGGGTTCATGAGGGTAGCATCCCAAGTAGGGGATCTTGTTCTTTTGGTCATTACCCAAAGCTCGTGACCATAGGTGAGGATTGGGACGTAGATCGACCGATCGACGCTGCCCCTGTCGATCTCCTGTTCCCTTCTTCCCTCACTCGTGAACAAGAGCCCGAGATACTTAAACTCTTCCACTTGAGGCCGGACCTCTCTCCCGAACCGGAGTTGGCAAGCCACCCTTTTCCAGTCAAGAACCATGATATCAGATTTGGAGGTGCTGATCCTCATCCCAGCCGCTTCACACTTGGCTGTGAACCTACCTAACAAGAGCTGAAGGTCAGTGCCTGCTAAGCTAGGAGGACCACATCATCCGCAAAAACCCACCAAACTGGACACCCTCCACACCACGGCTGCACCTAGAAATTTTGTCCAAATAGGTTATGAACAGAAACGGTGACAAAGGGCAGCCCACAAAAACCACATTGCTCCTTATCCATTTGAGATTCAACTATTGACCGGACCCTCCTCTCCAGTACCCTCCAGTAGTCCTTTCCATGGAAGCTGAGGAGTGTGATCCCCCTATAGTTGGTCCCCCTTCTTAAAAACGGGGACCACCACCCCAGTCTGCCACTCCACCAGAACTGCCCCCAATGCCCACAGAATGTTGCAGAGACGTGTCAACTATGACAGCCCTACAACATCCATAGCCATGAGATACCCAGGACGGACCCCCCGGGGCTCAGCTGAGCTGTAGCTGTTTGACTACCTCAACAACTCCTGCCCCTGAGTTTGGACAGTCCATACCCAGGTATCCCAGTCCTGGTTCCTCCTCGGAATGCGTGTCAGTGGGATTGAGGAGCTCCTCAAAGTATTCCTTCCACCACCCCCAGTTGACGTCAGCAGCTCCCCATCCCAACTGTAAACAGTGTGAGCGTGTTGCTACCTACCTCTCTTGAGGCGTCGGATGGTTTGCCAGAACCTCTTTGGAGTCGACCGGTAGTCTTTCTCCACGGCCTCACCAAACTCCTCCCACGCCCGAGTTTTTGCATTGGCGACTGCCTGGTACCAAGTGTACCGATGGGCATCCTTATATGAGTAAGTGCATGGTTCAGACTAAGGATTTAAATTAATCTCAGTAAACTGCATATTTAGCCAAGACGATTTCAAAGGTATTTAATGTGATTGCGTATAGTAATTTATTTACATGAGGTGTGGCTCGCTACATCTGCCCAATCTGGCAACACCATTATCACAGCACAAATACATGTTTGTCCAGTACAGAAAGAAGAACTGTTTAACTTTCAAATAAAAAAGTGACAAATCAGAAAAACTCAGACCTTAAATTTCTCTCTACTCACAATCTTATTGGTTGGTTTGCAATTGGACACATGCAAGAGGACAAATGCAATTTTGGTTACATGTTGCTGAAATGTGGTTTTAATAGCAGCAAAGTGTATTATTTACTTTAATTTGCAGTTCATTACAGTAACGTGAGTAGCAGTAACTTGTTACTTCCACCCCTAGTTAATATTGTTGAGAGCCCAATAAAGCCTTCAGCCAGATCTGCAGTAAGCAGTCAGGTCGGAAGTAAGAAAAGTGAAAATGACACGAAACAAAATGGCACTTCATGATGTCACAAATGAAAACCAGACAGATGCAACCTGATCTTCTCACCGTCTTGCTGCTAAGGATTCCTTTCTCTATGGAGGTAAGATTCAGTTTTGCCCTGTAGCAGCAGTTTCTCTCTCTCTTTCCTCTCTCTGCCCCATCTCAATCTTTTGCAACAGAAATTCGGACAATGCCGATGAGGCATCTTGTACCAAAGGTTGAGTGTCATCAGTCCTTTCTTCATATTTATTCAGGACCCTTCTGTTCGACAGCAATCTTGTCACTCTCCGCTGGCCTCAAGGAAAAACACACACTTCATTTTTCACCAATGCCAGACAAACTAGAAGAAAAAAAAAAACTATTTTTATTGCGGTGCTGCCAAAGTACAGTGGTGCTGAAGGAAAACGTGCTCTCAAGTCTGCTCTGGGCCTTTTCCAATTGGAAATAAATTTAACGCATCAATCACGTCTCAGCCCAGGACAGTCGCACCATGCAGGTTTGGAAAGCATGGTGCCAGGCCTTGGGTCTGATTGTTGGTTTTGTGAAAAGAGAACGGAGATGGCAGCTGTGTGAGCAGGAATACGATAATCCGAGCTGAGCTAATAATACCTCTCCAAGCTTTTAAACGGGGAGTAGGGAGCCGATCCTGTCCTAAATATTTGAATTTGAAGAGGAGTCTCCAGACAGCGAGTGAGGTCTGGGGTGATTCATAGCTCTGTTTCATGCTGTTGATATATTTTGATCCATTGGAATACGCATTTTACACTCTTATCGGATGTTTATTTTACAAGTTTTGGTAAGATGCGTTCCCTACTCATTGCACTTTAGAATAAAGACACTGTAGAATCCATTATCCTGTTAATTGCTCGTTCGTCTTCTCCATTTCAACTTTACTAGCAAACGTTTTATCAAGGCATCTGCGGATTTTCACAAAGACAAGACCAGATGCTCTCATCTGCATCCCTTTCATCCATTGAAGTCTCAACGGCAAACTTAAATTGGATTGGACAAAGATAATGTGAGGGCCAAATTCATCTCATCAAGGTGGGAGCATCTCCACCGAACATCAGTTTCACCCTTGATGTTGGAAAGCTTATTGATGATAACACTGCCGTCGCTGGTGTCTCGCTCTCCCCTGAAGGAGGACTGCACTGCATTGTTTGCTTGACTGATGGGTGAGTCTCAGTGAGTCTCTGTGTGACAGCCAGGCCTTCCAGGTGCATGACTGGGTTGAGGTGATCTGAAAGGACAGACAGGGGTTCAAGAACCCGAACAAATACACACACAAACACAGATACACACCCTGTGGGAGCACAGGACACATTAGTGCTTTTGATGTCTGTTCATTGACAATTTGTTTACCATTTGTTATGCATGTAATTGGTCTCATGTGATTTATAGCCACAAAAAATCTAAACCCGGCCAGGTGTGTTCAGAATGTCAGATGCTGTCAGACACACACATCTTCAGGATCATATCCTGGTCATAGGATCAGAACCTCAAAAAGTAGAAGCTTGTTTTTGTATAATTAATAGATTTTTTTTTTTTTACACTGAATGAGGCCCCATCCACACGGATTTTTTTTTCTTCTCTGGAATGGTAAAATTTCCGTCCGATTTCTCTTTGAGTCCACACAGAGACGACGTTTCGGAGACCACAGAACGGTTACTAGGACCATGTGATATTTCAGTTTATCTTTTTTAATAAATCTGCAAAAATGTCAACAATTCTGTGTTTTTCTGTCAATATGGGGTGCTGTGTGTACATTAATGAATTAGCAAATTGCTGCAATATAGCTGCAAAAAAACATATATTTTTTTCACTCTTTGTTATATTGCATATATAAACACTCGTAGAAGAGTGTTTAATAGGATTGAATTTTAAAATAATTCAAACAATGCATAAAATAGTTATCAAAAAGTAAAAGGAGGGGTCCTGAATAATTTACAAAGTAATTAAATAACATAGCAAAAGAAAAACATTTCAGGCTATAAAGCTCAGCAAGCACAGATCAGAACAATTATGATATCATGCAGCCTTCGTACAGATTTACAGGATTTCAGTTCCGCAAGAGAAAGGAAGTGAGTTTTAAAGTCATTAATAAACTAAGAGAAAGATTTATTGTTTTTCAGCAGTTTATATGAAAGTGAAGTGATTGTCATACACTTCTGCACATGGTGCTCACAACGAAATGTGTCTTCTGCATTTAACCCATTTGCTCAGGGTCACCTCAGTGGCACCTTGGTGGATCGGGATTCAAACCTTCAGGGCCACTTCCTTAACCACTAGGTCATCACTGCCCCTTAGTGCAGACTAAGGGTGTGTGTGTCTTTAAAAGAAATGTTGATATTAACAAGCTATTTCACACATCACGTCACGAGATGAACACATCATCAAAATGCCAGATGGGACAGGCCAAACTTCCTTTCCACAGAGTATCCTACCGTGTGTGAAATCTTTGGGAGCTACTGGGGTCCGAGCCTCAAAGTCACAGAGCAATCAGTAGATAGGATGAGGGAGGCAGATGTACTGCAGATAAGGGGATTACTGGCAGGGATTCTTTCTCACTCTTCATTTGAGATTTTCAAAGCGACTGAAATTCCCCCAGGGTGCAAATTTGAAGCTCCAGAAGTCAAAGAGGGAATTTCAAACATTGCCAGCATGCATCCAGCCATGATCATTAAAGTTTCAGATGGTCAGGCTTTTGTTCCAGATGTTGTAAAATGCTGATGAACTTAATTGTCCTAATAGAAAGAAGAAAAAAAAATTAAGCTCCAAATGCACCAGATAAAAGCTCAGAGGCCTCCGTGTGGATGCCAGGCAGCATTTAAATGACCATAGGTAAATAGTGTACAATAATGTGAAGGTCTTCCCTCCATGCAGTCAGAAAATCCCTAATTGCTCTTCATAAATGGGAAGAAAGGAGAAGTGGTTACCAAACTACAAAGTAAAATTGCAAATTTTCTCGAAGTTCTTTAATCCTCACTATCACAGTTTTTAATGACTGCTCTTGCAAAGAGTATAGTTGCCATGGTGAGGGGTGGACATATTAATAAGGTTGTGTATCAAGCAATGAACAGGCTGAAAGGCCGCCACAGTCCAGGAAGGGAGATCAAGAGTTTTTTTGGGGCCCCGAAAAGAGATTAGCAGCAAAGCCTGCTGAAAATGATGCAAACACCAAAGACACAGTAATTACTCTTTGACAGAAAACTTAATAATCTTCGAAGAGCTTCTTGGTTTAAAGCTCTGACTGGCCATCTCAGACTATAAGCAATGAAGAGGCAAAGTTATCGCTGAGCAAACACAGAAATGTGGTCTGTCTGTGTGAGCTTTACATTCGGCATGTGCATTGAAAGTCTCCAGGATTTCTTAAGATATCTAAGATGACACTCTGTTATCTGTGTGATAGTGGAGCGATAGTCGCCCCAGTCACCCAAGGTCATTGTACTCAGACTTGCAAATCTTTTGGGATTAGTGGAGTGTGTCCACAGGCTTGTCTTATACAGGGAGATCTGAAAGAGTCATCAATCATAATTTTCATTATGATGTCTCCTGGGGGTGGGCAAATTCGTCAGATTCGTCACTGTATAGTCTGATTGCGTGACAAGAATTTGTGAACTGCACATCGTGTCACGTGAACTCATCGTGACTGAGCATTTTCCACCTGTTAAAATGCCATACCAGGTTTAAAGGGCTCTGCTTAATCCATGAATGGAAAACTAGCAAATATTTTGGACGAGCGAAATTAACTGAAATTTCAGCCGTGCCTTAATGCCTCAAGTACCATTTGAGATAAAAATCTGAAATTTGATATATGACCTCTGTGGTCCCTCCTCAGTTCATCCACAAAAGAGGGTTGATATAGAATAAGATTGAGGGGCCTGTTACCAAAAAATTGCATTAGAAATATTCTATTTAAATAACCTTTATGTACAGGGCAAAATTTGTTAAATGTGAGTAAATAATAAAATTTGGTTTGACTTGCATGACATTGACAACAACTAGTTTACGGCTGTAATTACTGAGCTGAATGTATGTTTTTTTTAAACATTATTATAAAAATAAGGCTTTCATAAATTGGAGGAAGATTATAAAGTTGTAAAGAGCAATGCTCCAGTGAGTTTTCTTTCCCAATTCCAAAGAAAGATAGGGTTTTACTTTGTGGCCAAAATAACACAAACCACCCATTTATAGATACATCAGACACTGATGACTTTCAATTAATCAGACATTTAACTGGCACCAGCTATTTAGGCAACATTTTCATACAATGCATCATCTGCATTCATTTCTTCATTGACAGGGACATAGCAATCGTCTCAATTATGCTTAATCATGCCTTATTGCTTTGTACAAATGGGAGTGCGATGCCAAGTAGAGACACAGGCTTCACCAGAGACATAGATGAGCCAAGAGCTATAAACTGATGGTAATTATTTCTGCAGTTAAATGTCACAACATGACTTCGCTCAGTCCCCAGTAGACTCTCCTTACAACACATTCCTGTCCGGTGTCATCAAGTCTGATTTTAAAGTTTTCTTAGCTTGTTTATTTGGAGGGCCTAAACAAAGCAGGAATCTGTTTCAAGCTGCCATGTCAAATCAGCATATTGAAATGGGTACAATTTCAGTGCAGAAAATATCAAATGTTAGTTCTGCAGCTTAGAAAAGTCCCCCATTCTTGAATGAGAAGGTGTGTCCAAACTTTTGGCCTGTACTGTACTGTACTGTATAGTGTTCTGTACCTTTTTGAACCTCATTCCCTTTTGGTTTCTGTGTGGGGAAAAAACTAGGTTTATTCCTCTTGCTCACACACCCAATACCTTGTGCAGAGGAAAGCAACTCCAAACAAGTATCTTCTTAACATTTTTGTGCAACTCACTAATTCACAAGTTCAAAAAAAAATGTATGCAGGTTTCAAATATATATATATATAAGCTGTGGCTTGTGGGGAGTGTTAATGTCACTCGGACTTCTGGATTTACAGAAACAGATACAAACAAGAATGGACTGCCTGCTATTTATCTATATCTTGGAGAGGAGGAACTACCCACTTATCCATGAAATTATTTCTGACACGAACAAGATGAGCTTTAATGACGTTTTAAATGGGAGGACCCTTTAACATTGATTAACAGCTGTCATGTACACCTACTTTCTCATTCCCTATTCCAGTCAATACATCACATGTGCAAGTGTAGGCGTAGAGTCCTCTCCTCCTCCACCTTCAGCCTTAGATTAAGATTGCACATTTTTTCCAGTTTTTAGTTTAAGCATTTTGATTGTTGGAATAGTTAATGACATAAGTGAACACACCCTCTGCACAACATCTTATGTAACTGATATTCTTATTAAGCCAACCCAAGCGGTAGCTGTAGTCAACATTATTGTCATTGTTACCAACTCGTGTTGCCAACAATTTTGTTTTTCCAACTGAAAATGTAACTTGGGTATGATGTCATTTAAAATGGAATAAAGCAGCCAAAAGACACATAAATCTAAGGCAGTAGATTTTTTTTTTTGTGCCATGCATAGCCTTGTTAAATACAATCGATGTATTCCATCCGGGGCCAGTTCATTTTCAGCAAATACATCTACACACAATTATTGTGATTAAAAATGATGATGTTCCAGCGTTATACATGTCTAACACCTCAACGAAACAGAGTTTGTTGCTGCCACAAGCGCCACAGCCAGGCGCTGGAAAATCCAGCCATCCTCAAACATCTTGTACCGTTTCCCTGACAACTTGGCATTTTACGGCACTGTGCTCATGCTGGGAGCAGGACTTATTCACAAGCACAATTGATGCCAAGAGGTCAGTCAACACTTTATGCACTATTTCCATTGATGATCCACCGCTGTCATTCGGCTGGGGAAAAAAAAAAAAAAAGTCCAAGGAAAACTAACGTCTGAGAAAAGACTCGATTCCAAGGTTCACATGAATGTCAAGACTGTAATTCTGCGTGGGCTCATCGCATTTTCCCTCACGGTCAGAGCAAGTCAGTGTCAGGCAGCACTTGTAAAAGGAACATGGTACGATTGCAAGGCAATCTAGATGCCAATGAAGTATGTCTCTTGCTTGTGCAGTAAAAAAAAAAAAAGGGCTTTTGTTGGCGGTAAAACCATGTGACAGATCAAGGATTAAAGCCCCCCGTATGACTGCCACAACAAATCAAGCTCCAGTCGCTTTGTGTTTACTCACAGTATATTATAGCATTATTCATTGTTCATTTAGGGGAGGGGATGTGCTGGTGGCCACACCAGCCAGTCCCTCTAAAAGTTACGACCGTGCAGCAATGGAATGGGGAGATTGTGGCGTGTCGGATAAAATAAACAGGGGCCGAGGTGTCTGAAAGGCCATAACTTTTACATCACAAGAAGCCCCAGCAAGCCACCGCAGAGACAGAAGGTTGCTTTCTCTCTCCCGTCAGTCCCTGGTAGCAGGCTGATTCACAGTGACATTTCTCCCCAGGTTTGCTTTAAAGAGCCAACCGCTGCCAGGGGCCGGGAGAGGGAAGAAGAAACAACCAAAAACGGTAACCCAGATGGAGTTCGGTGTAATTTGGGCACCGTTTCTGCAAGGAACAGCCACATATTCGATACAGTGGAATGCACAGAGATGCGAATGTGGGCGGACTGCATGCTGCGCACACAGCAGATACACTTACTCACCGTCCTCCTGTTTCATATGCCTGAAATGGCCTGGGCTTAATTATACATCACCGGTGGGAATTAAGCTCTCCACGTCAACTAAATTAGCATCCTTTCTCCAACATAAAAAAGGAAAAAAAAAAAAAAAAAATCATATTTGCTTGCGTACCTCAGGGTCTGTTGCTAATCCTATCAAATGAGGTGAACCGGATAAATAGCATCCAATCCCTTGTCAAAAACAACCAATTAAGCAGCTGATATGGATTTTGTGCCTCGCTTCTGAACTGTAAGCACGTCAGCGCGACGTCGGGGGCGATAACGGTAAAGCTCCCTCCGCCGGCCCCATCCTACCATGGGCCCGGGTGACTGCTCGGGCCATTTAACATTATTTGCATTATCAATCAGCACGAGACGTGGGCTGGTACCAGAGATCTTGTCCTTAAAGTCATACTATCACAGGGAAAAGGAGGCCGCTCTGGGAAAATCTTTTTTTTTATTTTATTTTTTTCCCCGTCTGCGTCTGTGAAAATGCCACCCTGGAACCATCACAGCGGGCTCAATCTCATCTCAGACTTACGGCAATTTCAAGTTCTACGCCAGCTGAGCGGAAAGCGTGTTTACTTTGTCAGTAAACATGGCAGAAATTGGATGCAGCCGTTTTGCGGCGCTAAGCTATGAATAAAGAGAAGGGAAGCGCCTTGTCAGAGCCGCTGAAATCATCTGTCCCTGATCTGAAATGTAATTGACGGAACAAATCGTATTGGGCCACAGTGTCTTTGCCGGTGTCAGAAATGGCTGATATTTACACAAGAAGGATCCATATCTGTGCCGAAGGAGCAGCAAAAGCATCCGAGCAGCGGTCAAGGTCAGAACTAGAGCTTCTGCAGGTCTCTCCTGCCAGCTACTCAAAGATGAATTTAAGTTCAGCTAAATGGCAGAAGATAGAGGGAGGGTGCAGGCCGGACAGAAGATATTTCAGGGTTGATGAACGTCCTTGCAGAACAAGGGCACTACTGACGCTAAGCATGGGGCTTCTTCATTAGTGTACGGTCAAACCTCAGGATTATGAAACAAAAAAGCTATAAGTGTCTTGAAGAATTGAAACAATTCTTTCATCGATGTGTAATTATTTGTGCCTACCAGAAAACAACCTTTAAATGATGGTTTTCACAAAAAGAGTTTCAAATGCGAGCAACCCCATGACTGACTCACACGCACCTGATGTTCTTATGCCTGCGGCCTGCACAGTTGCCAGCAGGGTCTACGAGGATCTGAACAATGCTCCTGTAATGAGTGGAATTGCTGATTGTAGACAACACACAGGCAGCAGAAAGTAGCCTGCAACCCGACAGTCATTCAGGCCAGCAGTGGTAGAGTAAAACAGCCCCTGTACTTCCCATAGCCTAATTACCTTTAATAACAGGCTGTTTATTATTCATCTAATCTGGCAATTAATGTTTTATTTGCTCCATTACAAACATCAGCAGATGCCCACGCAAAAAAAAAAAAAAAAAAATCATTATGCAAACGTTCTTGTCTAATGAACGAATGCGAATCACGAGGAAAATCTTCTTTAATTATCAAGATGAGTAAATGTCTTATTTCTGATGAAGTGATAATTATCTGTGTGTGGAGCACTTCCTCTGACTCCCCCTGCTTTTGCTTCCCGGAGGTTAATGTCAGTGGCTCTCAATTGCAATCCCTTTGCCCATTAGCTCACTTATTTGTTTAAAATATGACGCCCACATGAACACTGTATAGCCTGACCGGATGAGCATTTTACGGTGTCATAATTCAGAATCAGTGTTTTAATGAGCGTTGCCGCTTTGTCATTTATCCATTCATCCATGTGGGTGGATAACAAGTGGGTGGTTGGATTCATTAGCCTTCAGGAACAAACAAAACCTCTCTCCCAACAGAACCAGGGCCCAAGAACTTCAAAGTGCCCGGCCCACACCTTTTATGCGGACCAGGAAGAGGCGGGTGGCTGTGATCTATCTGTCCAGCCATCAGGCAAACCGGTAGGTGTGTGTTTCAAATGTCAAGCCACTTAGAAGCACAGTTTGATCCCGATATGAAAGACTCATCCGACCTACAAATGGAGACCATTTAGTAGCGTCAGCAGATCCCTGGACAAACTTTTCTTGTGACTTGGATCTACTTGTATCTTTCAGATTATTGTTATTAATATATACAAACTATATTTTTTTGGATAAAGTGGAAAACATCCAGGATGGGATTTGAACCCAGTCGTTTTAATTCCAAGGGATCAGCACTACCCAATACAGGGGCAGTGGTGGCAACCAGAAGGTTGCCAGTTCCAATCCCGAACCCATGCCACTGAGTACTGTCCCTACACACTGCACCCCGGGAGCCTGTCATGGCTTCCCAAGGTGACGAGTTAAATGCAGAGGGCACATTTCACTGTGTGCACTGTATGCTGTGCTGCAGTGTTTCACAATCACTTCACTTTCATTTTCTATTCAAATGAATGGGGCATGTGACCTCAGTTGTGAAGAAACCTTTTGGCTAGAACATAAAAAAAAATCCATCCATGACGTTAAAAAGCTGCATGTAATGCTTACCTGATGCTGTGAGTTTCTCCATACAGGCTATTCCTCTCTGCTTTTTTTGTTAATAGAATTCATTCTGTTCTACGGGGTGGGAGGCTTTACAAATGAAAAGTACCAATTAACTTAGACGCCGTTTGTTTAGCTCAGCCCCTCCTGATCAATTCTGTTTAAAAAAAAAAATCTTTACGAAGCTTAAGGGAAACTTAATTAAGTGGCCGCAATTATTTAATGCTTGGTCTTGATCTTGCTAAGTGTCCGCAGGCCGGAATTTATTTCCCTGAGTAACTCTTCATCTCATCAGGTTTCTACATGTGCACCGACCATGGCAGATTACACAGAGAGTGAAGAACAAAAATGATGGAGAGATGCCTCAGAGAGGAAAAAAAAAAAGAATTAAAGAAAGACAAAGAGAGAAGGAAGAAAGAATAAAAAAAATACTGAGGATGTCCAGAGAGAGAGCAGGGTCCTTGGTCCAGCCTTGTCCTTGTGTGACATGTGTGACAGCTCTAGCCACAGGGGCTTCTGCGAGGGGACGGGGGAGTAGGCGGAGCTTCCTGGCTCATCCACCTGCAATGGAAACACTTCCTCTGCCACGCGCCAACTCCCACGCAGCCCATTTCTTCCCCTGTGAGCCTTTGTTTTGCAGGATCAAACTCGAGAACAACATACCACGGTGCAGCGAGGGAAACGGCTGCTTTACATATTAAGCGCTGCTAATCTGCGCACTCATAAAAGATTTGCTAATTTTGGGTTTTTGCACGACCACGCAGTCAGCTGAAGGTTGAAGTAAAATAGAAAAAAAAGAGATAATCAGCTTGGAGTGTGTATCAGAGTAGTCCTCTTAGATAATAAAACCCAGGTGAGCCATCATGATGATTGACTTCCGTGAAAATCAGACACACCGCTCCCCTTTTAATAAGCTCAGGAGCTCTATTTGGCACGAAGAATGCAGCTGAAATGGGTAAATGGCAGCGCAGTGTCTTATGCCTCTAAATATGGTGCACAGAAAAAAAAGGCAAACAAATGTGTGCAGGAGACAGAAAAGGGGACGTGGAAATGTTTGCTTCTTAAATAAGAGGATAAATCTATCCCCTCCAACCGCTCTCATGTAGCTTCAAAGCAAGATCTCTCATTGCCATTAGCTGTTCCTTTAGAAACATAAAGCATAGACTGCATGCATTCCCAGCAGTGCTCGACTATAAAGTGGGCTGAGAATGCATATGAAGTCATGCACAGTGAGAAGAAAAAGAAACGTATTGGCACAGAGAAAAAGGCACGAAGCGGCAAAGACTCTCAGGTATATTTGGAACTGTGCTGAAAAGCTCACCAGTGGAAACTGCTGATCCTTGGAATAAGACTCCACCGTTCTCACAGTGAGACTCCTCAAGAGACTCCTTGGCTGCTGTGATGCCAGGTTAAACAGTTCACCCAGTCAAGGGTGGTAGTAGCCTAGTGGGTAACACACTCGCCTATGAACCTGAAGACCCAGGTTCAAATCCCACTTACTACCATTGTGTCCATGCCCAAGACACTTAACCCTACGTTGCTCCAGGGGGGGACTGTCCCTGTAACCACTGATTGTAAGTCGCTCTGGATAAGGGCATCTCCTAAATGCTGTAAATGTAAAGGAAGTTGTGCAAAATTTTAGTCACCTGATAATGTAAAGTGAAAGTGATTGTCATTGTGATGCACTGCAGCACAGCACACAATGACAACATAATAACCGCACCTTGGCGGTTCGGGGATTCCTTACCCACTGCCACAATGTCTGAAATTGAATAAAAAAAGAAAAGCTTTAAACATTGAAATGGAAGAATAATACATTTTATTCCATGACGTCTGTAATAGGAGTTATTTAGTCTTTTCTTTTTAATTTATTCTAAACAGAAGTGGATTTTAAAATGAATCATTCAACATATCCCATGGCCCCTTTGGTTACAATTTAGAACAAAATATAAGAATGGGCTTAATTTTCTTTGTAAAGAAATGGAATTAAGTCATTTAGATTTTTATATGCTGTTTCAAAGGATCTGTAAAAAAAAAAAACTAAAATTGAAATTCAAAAGCATTTAACATATTCTCCCGCACTGCACAATGATTACGCTTACAAGGCAGTTTTTTAATGGTAGCAAGAATGAATAAATACTCAGCAGGTGGAAGCAGCCTTCCTGCGAATGTTTGTAAGATTTAAGTCCAAGATCAAGACCATGAACTATTTAACCAAGCCTTTTAGAACAATTAAATGCAGACATGCTGTGATGCACATCTCACATAGGTTGTCCTGGATAGACCACTAGACCATTGGAGCCACTTTTGAGCTACGCATGTGTCCAGGCATAAGGCCAAAACCACTCAGCCTCACCCAACCTTAATTCTCTTCTCTCTCCCTCTCTCCAAGCAGCTCTAGATCCTGATCACGTTCAAAATCCAAAAATTATCAAAAAAATTCAAGAATCAACTTATCATCCCCAAATGTTTTTTTCTCTGCACCAATCCACCTGCACGGCCTCATTTTGAAGCTGAGCTGCTTCTGTGTGGCTGTTCATTAAAGATAAGGCAAGATTTTATTAGGCTGAAGCAATTTAGGTTCTGAACAAATTACATCCATCTGATTCGAGCAATCCGGCCCGAATTACCTGCTCTTCAGCACAGGCCCTACGCCCTCTAAAGGTAAAATTCATTTACCCATACATCATCCTAAACACAATCAATTGTCCAGACAGGAGGCATAATGCTGGTAAGTCTGCAGACGTTTCTAAAATAGAAAAAGAAAAGAAATCCCTTTGTTCCTGATGCACTCAGTGGTTCTTATTGTTCCTTGTCGGATTTGAGATGTTTCCTCTGGGAGAAATGTTAATCGTGTCCAGCGACAATGTCTACGGGTAACGACACGCCCGTTAAACAAGGGGCTCAAATGCTTGTCGAGCTTTATCTCCGTGCCCCAGACTCGGCAAACAGATTCAGCATAAACAAATGATAATGCATGTTTATCATTCGTCTTGCATCATTTTACAGTTAAGTCTTTTTCTGGATTCCAGTGGATGAGAAGGTGTGTAACCCACTAATGTCTCTTTCTACTTTTCGTTTTACTTTTTGTCTCCTGATGTATTCCTAGGCCCTGTTTGCAGGCCTGTCTGATTATTTCATGTACTTACTGCATTATTAAAAAGCAATTACCGCATAATAGCAATGAGCTGTACTGAACATTGTTTTTACATCCTGACGTTATACACAGGCAATTACAAAAGCTAAAGTAAACACTAACCCGTATTGGTTGCTAAAATAAAATGCACATTCACATATTCATTTTATACTGCTCTAAAAATCGCTGCTGACAGTGATGGCGGTTCCATTAATTATACCATCTGATGTTTTGCTCTTTTGTCGGTTTCCGAGGTTGACAGAAAGACACGCGTGGTTCCAAACTGAACATTAACTGCCTACAGAGGAACAGCTGCCTACAGAGAAGCTCACTAAAGCCTGCTGTCAAGCTGCACTGGGAGGAAAATTGTGAAAGCCAACTTTTTTTTTGTGCATAGCCTTGCCTCGTTATGCGTTTCAATGTCCCTAAATTTTCCCTGACATCCCCTCACCCATCACACTTTGAGCACCAATTCATGTCACCCCGCTCCCAAGGCCTTAATTCGAACAGCTGCAGAAAATCCTTGTGCCACCATCACGCCTTTGTTTAAATTTCACAACCATCGCATTTAGCAGACTCCTTAGTTCATGAAATTATGTAGGGATGATTGCACAATGTGATTAATAACCTTGGGGCTCTGCATTTAGGCTTAAAACTCTCCCACATGGTTTTTGTCTTCCAAACTTTACAAGGCTGACAATAAATACTTCATTACAACTAGTGATAAATTGAGGGAAATGTTTGCATTTTTATTCCCCTCCATAAAATTATTCAAAGTCACTCTGACCTTTTTACAGTAAGTGTCTATTCAACGAGGCGTAGATTGTATGCGGGAGCCGTGTCTGCTGTTTCCCAAGCATTAAAAACAGAATTATATGCTATAATTCCCAGTTTATTAGCCCCCTAAAGTGGATCAGTGGATTCTTGTTCAATTAGTGGTTGGGAAGTCTCCTGTCAGGACACATAGGTTGGGGAGGACACAGGTGTTGATAACAAAGGTGGACAAACAAGCATATAGGGCTCTACTTTGGGGAAATGGAAACGGGACGTGGGAAGGGGTAGTGGAAACAGGTGGCGGTAGTGGCATCACACCACCCAACTCACAGCCCTGAGACAGACAAGCTCAGACCAACAGGACCACACAGACAGACCTTAAAAACCGGTCCTGCCCTGTGGCCACACGACAGGAAATCACAGAGCAGACCGGGTCCACGTACCGCACCATCCACACAACTTACTCAACACGCTCATGCTCACTCTTGTATATGCATTTCAATACACATCTTTTGCAATATGTTGTTATGCATGTAAGGCATGTACGCCTCTTCAAACATTTCTTATTTTAATCCATTTATTTTCACCATTGAACAGAATATATCGATTTTTTTACATTTTAGTCAGAAGACCAACTCTAGCAGCCCCCTTCCACTAGACTTATGGACACTGGCCTGTTTATTAGCATTTTCTTATTGTCTGTTCACCTATGCCTTGTAATAGGGTGGTAGTAACGTAGTGAGAAACACACTTGTCTATAAACCAGAGGTAACTACACGAAGACCCACTTACTACCTTTGTGTCTCTGAGCAAGACACTTATCCATGAGTGTCTCCAGGGGGAATCTCCTTGTATCTACTAAGGCACTCTGGATAAGGGCATCTGATAAAATGCTGTATATACTTTATACTGTGCACTCAAGTGTTGTATTTGCATTTATAGCCTTGTTAAGGTTCTTTACATCTCCAATAATCCGCCTTGTATTGCTTGAATACATAAAGCTCAAAAAAAATCTCTTTCCTTGTGGCAAGAAGAGGAAAAGGGTTGTTGATATGCTCTCGACCACTTTTCTTTTGTGTAACATTTAATAAGGTTGATTTTGCTTTAGTCACTGTGCCATAAAGTTGTCATTGTCAATGGTTATGGGGTTTTATTTATTGACCTCACTGTAAAACCTATAGGCAGCTGTACAAAAAGGTTGATCCTCGTTGGCCACGGTGACATGCTTTCTAACTTGAAAAGTGGATTTAAGGGCAAATCCCTCATGTTTACGGACGACTGGCCAGACTCCAGCATGGACAGTAGAGGATGCGGAATCAACTTTAGAGGGAGAAAAGTGCTCACGGGCCTAAATACCTCTTCATGCATCTGTCATGCCATACCCCGAGAAATTTCACAGAGACATGAGAGTTAGAACAGTGAAGAGAAATCAGGTGAGGCTGATCAAACCTCGGCGAAATTGGAAAAAATGAAATGATACAAAACAGACTTCAGATTATGACAACCCTGTGTCTGTGTTCACCGCTAGTCTTGTTATGCCAGATGAATGTACACACAGGATGAAGAGTCAAATTGAATTTCACTCAGAAAGTGTTTAAATGCTCAGCCTGGCAAACTCCATTTCATGCACCACCAAATTCTGGGTGCACATATTTTAAACACAAATTGGGGGATAGGTGCTGCAGCACAGCCACTGTAATAATGCTTCTTATCTGCTTTCTGTCATCCCCCACGTGTTACACACTCGAATAATGATGTTGACTTTTTCACTTACGACCAACGTCCGACCTGCTTTTCATTCCACCATTAGCTCATATTATGTCTAGCTGTTCTGCGTTATTTACATTCTGAGTCAATTTTAATTATGCCAATTAAAACTCATTGCATATACAGATAAAGCCATTTAGTCTGGCCTGCATGTCACAGGTACACCATGTTATTAAAGTCAACTGCATAACACCATTTTTTGCTAGTAACTGGTATTCATAAAGTCTGCCACCACTCCGCTTTCCCCCCATTGTAAAACCTCATTTATATTCATGCATAAAATAAAAAAGAGGGGAAGTTCTCAGCCCTTATTTGGGTTGTGTGTGTATTCCACACAGCCTGTGCCCTTCCTGCTGTTAGTTTCCAATTCAAGGTCAAGACCCAGTCTCTGGGTTTGAATGTTTCATTTAGAGATGGGAATTGAATTGTGAATGCATATCTCCTGACAGATGGCCCATGTCCATGAGCAAGGGAGCAGGGGATGAAAAAAAGGGGATGCAGGCAGAGGGCAAAAAGGGGGTGTCTGCAGAGGGCTTGGGTGAGGAGACGGTCACCCGTGGAGCTGGGACGAGGGGACTCCACCATGGAGGCTTGGGAAAAAGAATGGCAGGTTTGTAAACAGCTGACAACTGCAGAGGAAACCCTCCCAAGGTTCTCAGTGAAATCAGAATTTAATGCACGTAATCACTTAAACTTTTTACCAGGGTCTTAAAGTAGAAAGAAAAGAAATGATGGAAAGAACAAAAACTTTGCATCCAAATTGCTACAAAAGTCTGATCAAAAGCGATTTGTATGTGAAATCAGTGCAAAAAGGTCAGCCACGCAGTTGTAAAATAATAAAACAAGAATAAATTGACCTTGTGAAATCAGTTTACTGCCAAACACATATCCAGCTGTAAAGGCTGCATTACATTTCACACTATTCTTTTCAGAAGGCATCAGCCAAGCCATTCATTCACACAGCAAAATATTGGAGGACAGCTTCCTTTTATTCCTACCGGGAGGCTTCGGCATGGTGCATTATTGAACATTTACCAATTAGAACCCGCTAAGCACTTCTTAAAGGCCTTAGCGGCGCATTAGTTTAGCAATGCTCAATGTGGGAGAGAGGAAAATAAATGATTGGTGTGAAGTTTTCACATGTTTCGCACGCATGGCAGGTTTCGCATAGTGATTAGGGCCCTAAAAAATATTTAGGAAGGCCCCACAACATATACCACCCAGGAGACATTCTCATATCCGACCTAACCAACTGTGAAATAGCTTTGGCTAAGTAAGGAGGGGACCCATTAATACTGATAAAAAAAGAAAGGGGGATACATTCAAGGTAGAATGGAAGCTCTCAGTTGGAAAGTGATTTATGTCACCTTCGTCAAAGGTTAGACAAAAACATTCATTAAACCTCACAAATAGAAGTCGCACCTACATACAGACTTGTCAAATAGAATGCGTTCCCAAATTTCTTATTTTACTATTTGAAGTTATATTTTCATACTTATAAATGAGGCAAATAAGGTCCATCGCCCAGAACATGATATTCAATTATGGAAAAACAAAAAAAAAAAATTTGAGGAACCCAGAGTGATGACTGACATCTCCTAGATCCTCATTCTGAATGATTTAAAACCATCAATACCAGAGACAGATGTTGCCAGATAATACAACACATACAAAACTGCTAAACAAATGTCACATAAGTACCACATACTAAAAAAATTGGGCTCCTGAATATCAATTCTCAACTGGCAATTCCTTATTTAAATCTTATTAAAATCAGTATAAACCAGCCAGCTAGCTTGAGAAGGGGGTGCTTTTAATAACATTGTATTCAACTGATCGTGAGCCAAGTTCAAAGCACCTTATGACCAAAAATATTTTTAATTACTCTTTTGAATAATTTTTACTAAACATTGTCACAGCGAATTCAAACAGCAAATGTTCTGACATTATTTTTTGATTTTTGAAAGCAATGATTTTTTTTTTACCATATCTGGATGCTACAATAAGACAACACATGTTTTTTTTGCTCATCACTCTCAAATCATGTCCAGAGTTCGTGGACGCACGAGCAGACATAGCGGTTCCTGATCCGCCAGCTGGAGGGGAGACAAGCTGCGTGGAGGCGGGAGAAGTGACTGGCAGGCACTGGGCCCGGCGGAGGGAGGTGGTGAGTGTTGGGACTGGGGTTGGTGGTCGCGGAGGGAGAGGACAGGAATGAGGCCGGCTTGAGTGTGGTTTGGGGCCGAGGGGAAGGTGCAGGACTGTCATGGCAGGGTGAAGGGTTTGAGGAGATTCAGGCGTCTGGATAGCGAAGGGGGCAGGCGAGATTCGTGGTCGATTACTAAGGCAAGGGTCATAGGTCAAAAAAGGTAGTAGGTTCAGAAAAAAGGAGAGCATCAATGAGAGAGTTATCAATGAGTGCCACAAGAATGCAGTTACTTGTCGCATGCTCCCTGGGGGCCAGGTGCTGGGACGGTGGCTGTGACACTCTTTTATATGATCCAGAGGTCTGTACTTTGCAACAGTTTGTTGCCCTTTCCTTCAAATAATTTTTTTTAATCCTTAACTTTGTTTTATAAAATGAATAAGCAAATCTTAATGTGATCATGTGTCTCCCGTGTGCATACATTTAATAGCAGATAATTAGATAGCAATAAACAATCAAATTTTAAACATACATATAAAAGGATAAGAGTTAAGATTTTTCAGCATTATTAGAATTTGGACAGACAGCTAACAGTCAGACAACTCCAGAAATCAGCACCACAGACAGCAACTTTTTAATAGTCAGTAATTACACTGAATAAAAATGTGTAAAATTAATGGGTTAAACTAATTAAATCACTTCAAAGTAGAAAGTGCAGCATTTATTATGTGTTAATATCCTAAATACGGACTAAAATGTATTTGGTTTATTTATTAAAATAATTAAAATATCTTTTCTCGCTCCTTACATACTGACATCCTGAGGCAAGAAATTTTAATGAATATAATTATTACAGTATAAGGAATATGGTAGTTTGCATTACCTTTATTCATTAACACTGATGCTACTCAACACAGTGATCACCAAAAATCTGACATGTAATTGTAACATTTCCAGAAAATCTCAGTAACTGTCAGGATTGACTGCAGCTGTGCTCAACACCGGTGGCCAATCCTGACAGCGCTTAAATACCCTAGTTTTCCGCCCCTTCAGAAGGGACGGCATTTTCGTGGATGTTAGTGCACGGTTGAGCAATTGTGTCTTTTCAGTTCTGGCAATCGCCACACGCCTGCGGGCAAGTTTACTTTCTCTATTGAAGTGAAATTGTTTTCGGCCACCGCGCCATTGTTTATTTGTATTTATTTATTGTCTGTTAATAAAACCCATTCCCAGCATGTCAGACCTCCTTCCCCCGTAAGTCCGTAGTCGTGACAGAATGCCGTCCCTCCTCCCAAAAGCGCAGAGGTAATAAGAAGCAGAGGAGAAGAAACACCGCAAAGGATGCAGCCCGGCGCGGCGAGCGCGGTGCCGGGGGAGAGACACGCCGCCCGTTCTAGTGGAGCGTTTTCTCCCCGATAAGCCGTGGTACGCGGCGCCGCGTGATGACTTCACCCGCGGGAGAACCCGGAAGCGGCAACGTCTGCGAGTGAGGGGGCGGAGCGAAGACGATGGCGTTGGCAGCAGCGAGGAAGTGACGTGGGCAGCGAGCGCAGAGGTCGTGAACCCCACGATCTTCGGCATGTCGAGCCAGGAACTCTGCGCTCTGCTGGCCAGGATCCCCGTGGACTGGGACGACACGGACGATGACGACGACGAGAGCATGGGAGACGCGGACTGGGCTCCGCCCATTGCGCCCGTCCACGATCGTCGCAAGGTCCGTGGGGATCCACGTCACTTCCAGGGGTGTAAGCGGCAACAACGGCGGCGTCCCTCCAGCGAGGAGGTGGGCAGGCTCCAGCCCGAATGGCCAGAGTACTGCCCCTGGGAGTTGATCGCACCCTGGGTCCAGGATGTCCGCAGGGTGGACGACCCTCGGAGTCACAGGTGGGAGGACACGGATGACGTGAGCGACAATGACGTGGATTTTCGTTGGGCAGTCGGGGCCGGGATGGCTCCGCCCAGTGCGCGCGTTCCAGATTGTCGCGACATCCGTGAAGACCCACATGACTTCCGAGGGTACGAGGTCGACACGGACTACGACGAGGATGACTCCAATTGGGCAGTCGGTGCCGGGATGGCTCCACCCATCGTGCCCGTCCATGGTCATCGCGAGGTCCGTGGAGACCCACGTCAGTCCCAGAGGTGCGTCAACAGCGAGGAGGAGGACAGCGATGCGGGGGTAAGCTGGTGGAACAGGGCGACAGGAGGTCGCCAGCCAGCAACTGCACTGCAGGAACTGCCTCACAGGGAAGATGCCCTCCCAGCTCCAGTCGCCAACCCGCCTTCCCTCTGCCCGGACGTTCCCCAGCTGAACGGCAGCGCATCACCAGCGCCCCCGCATGCTGGAGAAGACGTCCACCACCCCCCACACCACACACCCACCACCATCTCCAGCGATGTGCCCAGCCCCGTGTGGGACAGCCCAATGGTCCCAGGACCCTTCAGTGGGGCAGCAGACACTGATGAGACCACCACCATCCTCGCGTGTCTGCTTGGGTCAGCATGGGGCTGGAGCGCAGCCCTCTGGCAGCAGGGAGAGACCGACAGGAGTTTTCGGGACTTCCAGCAGAGACTGAGGGCGGAGTTTGATCGGCCAGAGCCTGAGCCAGGGATCGAACTCTGCCCCTCCACCACATCCATCGCCAGTCAGGATCCGGGGCAAGAAGACCCAGCACTGGCGGGCGACGAGAAGGTCGCGCCTCCCGAGATCGTGGCTGTGCCCCCTGAGGAGGTCCCGGAGTGCTCAGAGAGGGAACCAGACGACCCTCTCTTCTGTCTGTCTCTGTTTGTGTGTGTGTGCGTGGTATATGTGTCCGTATGTTGCCCCCACTTCCCCTCTTTGTGTCCACCAGATGGCGACCCAGCAGCGGAGCCGAACCCCAGGAGGGAGTTCCCAACCTGACTGCACCGGTCCAAGGCGAGGTGGACGAGCCCCAAGGTACCCCTAAGTCCAGCCGGGGGGTGCTCCCCCAAAGAATTTTTTTGGGGGGGTGCAGTTCGGATTGGGGGCTACTTCTGAGGGGAGGGAAGGTGGGGAAGCGATGGAGCTGGGTTCTCCAGTAGCTGGTGAGGAGGGTGGGCCAGGCATGGGCCTGCGTCCGCCTCTAGAGGGGTGGAGCGCCATAGAGCCCCTGGGTAGGCATGAGCCAGGCCGAGGGTCCGGGGCCGCCAAGCAGGACCACGCCGGGGAGCCAGGCAGAGGGACCGGGTCCTCCAAGGGGAGGATACAGCAGGGCAGGAGCCCTGTGGTTGCCGCCATCCACCCCGCCGCCTCCACGTATGGTACTGCTGGGGCTCCGAGGACGTAGCCCTTGGAGGGGGGGCTCTGTCAGGACTGACTGCAGCTGTGCTCAACACCGGTGGCCAATCCTGACAGCGCTTAAATACCCTAGTTTTCTGCCCCTTCAGAAGGGACGGCATTTTCGTGGACGTCAGTTCTGGCAATCGCCACACGCCTGCGGGCAAGTTTACTTTCTTTATTGAAGTTAAATTGTTTTTGGCAACCGCGCCATTGTTTATTTGTATTTATTTATTGTCTGTTAATAAAACCCATTCCCAGCATGTCAGACCTCTGCGCTTCCTTCCCCCGTAAGTCCGTAGTCGTGACAGTAACCTTACCTATGAGGACATATTTAAAGCACAATGTGCTTTAAATGTGGTTAGAACCAGAGCTGTATTACTCTAATACTGTTACTCTAAGGCACAGACTAAATGCGAGATTAAGCTCTTTACAGAAATCATTATTCTAACAAGTAGGCCCAATTACATTTTCATATTTAAAGAGGGGGGAAGAGGTGGTGCCTGAACAATTTATGCGGTGAATCCATGCAATAAAATTTCTCATGAGACCTACACCTAACTCGTTGGTTTGCAAGTATTGATAAAGCTGCCAATATTTAGCGAGATTTTGTCTATTTCATTAACACTGTTGACATGAGTTATCACTGCCCCCAGTGAGATCAGAGATTGAATATTGCCCCCAAAGTCTCTGCTAATGTAGCTTGACCTCTTCAGTTTACGACCTAAAAATTTCGCATGTGTACATCACAGGTTTTGTCACAGGCTGAATTTCAGCACCACCCCCAGTTACCTGCCTTGAATTTCAATAGATATGTCTTAGATTTTCGTGATGACTCCATGCATTTGGAGTTTTTCTTGACCACATGATCCACGCATGTGTGCCTGAAATGGATGTGCTTCTATAGACTGCATAATTTCTGTAGAATATGGCCAAATAATTAAACACCCTCTGCAGAGGGACAACACCCTCTGGTGGCTGTTCTCCTGATGTAACCTTTCTATTGTTTGGGTGTACTGTTTGCTACAAGCAAAAAAAAACATTTACACACAAACACTGTCAAATTGAGCTGTCTACATTTTATACGTTTTCATCTACTGTGTGTTTTCTTTTTCTTTCTTTAACTACCTCATGCACAAATAGTGGTAGTAGTGGTGGTAGTAGCCTAGTGGGTAACACACTCGCCTATGTTCAAACCCAGGTTCACACCCAGGTTCAAATCCCACTTACTAGCATTGTGTCCCTGAGCAAGACACTTAACCCTGAGTTGCTCCAAGGGGGGGACTGTCCCTGAAACTACTGATTGTAAGTCGCTCTGGATAAGGGCGTCTGATAAATGACGTAAATGTAGATGTGCATGTGTCACTGACCGGTACCCTTCCTCCCCTCACCAGTATCCTTAATTAGTGAGCACAGACTAGGCCTTTTTGCAAACAATTGGCTACCCATCTCAGAACTAATAATTCTTTGAAATTCTCCATTGAGTTCATTAAAACTGTTCATTTGTTTGTCTGTGTGCTAATTGGCCGGATGCACACACACACACACACACATGTGTCTTTGTCTACATTAGCCTAATCACTCCAGCATAACTGGTGCTTTTAATAAAGCCGGTGGTTGTTATTAGATGGCAAGAGCCACTGGACAAAACTGTCCACAAAAGGTTCCTATAAAATGTCCATTGACAAATGAAAGTCCCTCCTCTGTGAAAATATCTGCCCTAAAAATGCATAGATTATAGACAGTCTTTAAATAGGTTTGCAGATGTGATGTTTCCTTCAAACATTCTTGGTGACATAAATAAATACACACTAACATGGCATGGTCACTTTTTCTTCTTCAATCTACCAAATGGTTCTTTTGTGTTTAATCTATCTAAATCGTGAGTACGCCTTGCCTGACACAGTTGCCACTTAGTGCTTTGCTTCGCACTAGCTTGAAAAAAATGTGGCCTGTGCGCCTATGTGTCACCCTTGCAATCGCCCCGTTCCTCGCGTAATTGTCCTCCGCTCCCCCTCATTGCTTTCAGCTTCTTCTTTCTCAGCCCTCTCTGCATACCTGCCGAGCCACTTAATCATTCCTCTTTTTCCTTTGATGAAGCGAGCTGGCAAAAAAAGGTTTGGCGTTACGAGCAACCAAGCCCACCCTGCGTAATAAGGCCAATATTCTAGCCGTGCCGACAAGATGCACTGCATCCTTTGCAAGATGAAATGTTTATTATTATTATTATTATTATTATTATTATTATTAATATTCAACAAAAAGCCACGTCCTTCTTGGCGCGCTTGATGTAACTTATTTGTTTTGCTACACACACACACACACACACACACACACACACACACACACCTCTGTAAATATTTATATTATAATTCTGTCAGCGCCCCCTCGGCCGACGCCCGGCAGATTGAATGCAGCGTAGCCGGGGGCGCGGCTGCTGCGGTGGCTTAATTGACAAGAGAGAGTGAAGCGGCGTACCAATTCCCTCCTGACGTGCGAGAGGACTCTTCCTTCACTTCCGTTTCTGCCCGCTTTCCTGATGCTGCGACATCCCCTCTATATACGTGTCTTGCCACGGATAACAACCCCGCTGAGGTTGCCGCTGCACGGCCTGTTTAACAAAGATAAGTAATTGCGCAAAAGAACACTGGCAAGTTTTATGCACTAAACTTGGTAAATATGATTTTATTAGCATCTGCCTTCTCCTGAGTAATGCTTTATAAATTATTGGCAGGAGCATGTCGACTTGGCTAGGTCTGTGACTGTAAAATTCCAAGGAGGAGAGGCTGAATATTACATTTTTTCTCCTGGTTGGAACTGAAAGCAACAGTCATTTCTTTTCATGAGGACATCTCCATTATTCAACAGAATCATCTTGCAAGGCCAGAGGTGCCACAGAGGTCTCCTCAAAGTCTTTATTCTCCCCTGAATTATCATTAACCAGCAGTTGCAAGTTCCGGTGTGAAAAGAAAGACAGATATTGTAATATTGGTTATCACCTCCTGGTGGAGAAACACTCAGAACATTTGATGAGTACAGTTCCACATTGTTATCTGCGTAAGAAGCAGCGAAGCACGGTGATCTGATCGATGGCGGCCTTCAAGGTGGTTACTGTCGTCTTGGTCCAATCATATCGAAATGCCATTGGGTCCACTGAGATCGGGGCCCACATGTAATTCAATTTGTGTCTAAAAAAAAATCAATCATCACCAGCAGCCAATCTATTGCAATGACATAAAAAGGAATCGCTGAGGGTCGAGATCTGGGTGAGCATTCTTTCTGCAATTTACCACTGAACAGTTTTTTTGTTTTTTTACTCCTAACTAAAAGAATTGAGTGACCACTCTGTATTTTACCTTTGAGTTGGTGCTCATAACAGTCAAGGCTACATGTGGGATATTTCTTAAAAATATAAATCCTTAGATGCATATATTCAGTCCTTTATGTAGCATCGTCGACAATCCAAGGCTGAAAATCAGGTCTGAATAGGAATCTATGGTGAAGTACCATAGACGCCCACAGCCTACACTCACACACACATACACAATCTTGCACACACTCTGATTGGACCTGAGGACCTATCAAGAAGGCTGTGTCTCTCCCAGCCGCTTCCACTAGAGAGACCATTTTACCTGTCTGGGCCAAACAGCCATTGTCTCCTATAAAAAAACAGCATCCACCTCTCCATCTCCATCTACATGGACAAGTGGGCTTTGGAGACAGACAAACACTGTGAGATTGTACGAACTATAGGGTGATTCTCTGGTTCAAGCTGGTTTCAGAATGTCTGAATATGTCATTTCTATAAGGATACAGTGTATGATGACAGAAGCGCCATCTTGGTGAATTTGCTCCATGCACCACAAACTGCCAGGACAAAATAGAGCCCTTAATTGTACTGAATAGTATAGGTTTTAAAGATCATTTTTGATGCCTTAAGACAGAAATGAATATTTAATTCTTCAAAGCATGTATGGGTGCTTGAAACAACTTGAAGACAGTGGAACCGTATCAGGAATGGTACCCCTGATGGAATTTTTAGGCCCTGTCCATGGTTCTCTGTAACAGAAAAAATTCTATCCAATCTCTCCTTACAGCCACATGGAAACGGCACCCAGAACTGTTCTTTTCTAAAATTTTACACTGGATTTCTCTTTTCCGCATATCCATGCTGAAATATTAACCCGACCTCCAACCTGACCTATAACTCTAAACGTGTCATACATACAACAATGGCGGACAACACGTCCATGGTTGTGCTGCAGCTGCTGCAGAACCTGCAACAGCAACTACAAGAAATCCTCTCTGCGGTGCACATTTCTAATGAAAAGAACAATGACGTGCTTTTTTTTACTTTGTTCAATGCATCTCCATGTGGATGAACCTGTTTTAGAGAAAAGCATTCTTGTGTGGACAGGGCCTGAGTTAGTCATTGAACTATTGGCGTGTAGCTTGTAGCACTAAACATTAAACAACTGGTCAAATGCAAGAATTAGGCTGTACAACTGTTAACCTCTCAAAGAATTAATGAAATTGCACATACATCAGTCAATAAATGGATTCCTGTGCCATGCAGACTATGACAAGGACAGAAGTTTAATTAAATGGCCTGGTCAAGCTATCCCCAGACTGTAACTACACAATGCCAGTCAAAGTGTGCGAGTGTGCTATGGGGATGGTCTACGTTCTACAGGGGAATAAAATCTCACTACTTACTGTCAGGAATGTGTGGGATGGAAAGAAGGGCGGACTCAAATACACAACTCACAAACATGAGGTTTTAATAAAAATTAAATAGGGCATAGGGGTCCTCACACATAAACACACAAGAAGTGCAAAATGACAGATGACAGAAGGATACCCTTATACTTATAATTACATATGTACACAATCGGTAAATCAGGAGCAAAAGACAGAAAACACACAACTGAGAAACAGGGAACTGGAGGACCCAGAAATGTCAGGATTGTGACACGCTCATTAGAGCACGCTGAAAATTTGACTGTAAAACATTTTATATCTCTGTCTGGGTGGTACTCAACTCTGATTGGCTGACGTGCGTGCTAAAATGTCTTCTTAATAAGATGAGGAATATTTTGTATTTTAATAAATATTTTTCTCCTTCAGCTGATTAGAGCTTCTGATGAACTGTGAAACGGTGCCCCCAAATGAACTGTTTCCTTATGCCTCGTATGAAAGAGTTTTGTTTTTCTGCTAATCAGCTGCCACCCATTTCGAGACCCATTTAGACTAAAATCATGAGAAGAACCTTAATTGCACACCAGGGGTTTTCCGTCAAATTATAACCATTTCGGAGGGCAGCTGATTGCACTACAGTAATTTGGTTGAAGTAAAGTGGAGACTAATTATATAATAAACCATCAGCATTTTAAGGGTTTATTGTAGTCTTGTAGGTGTGGTGATAAAGTGTAAATACCATGTTACTGTACTTAATATATAACTAGAATATTTCAAAATGTATTCATCCAAAGTGCACCAGTCTTGATTAAATGTTCATTTTCAATCTTCGGACACCAAATTTTGTGACAGTTTTGGAGAAATTTTATAGGACCTCCAGGACCTCCAGAGCAAGCCCTATATTGATATGCTAATTAAGGTCTGGAACCTTGAGAAAAAAATCACCTTTAAACTCAACTCATTTTCTTTAGGTGATAACTTCATCGTCTGTTACTTTAAGCATCCACAGTAACAGGCATTTGATTCAAACTATTGCGTCGCACTGCGGATGTGGATATCATGACGCAGACATATCAACTAAGCAAACTCTTTAAAAAATTTTCTAAATGTCTCAAGGAAAACATTATTATAATGGTATATCAGGGGTATATTCAAGTGACACTTTCTGTGTTGCATGAAGTAGGCGTTTGCAGTCTTTGATCTATATGGTTGTCATCGTGGCTCCACCCCCTGCCACCCACACTGATGACAGTGGTACACTAGTGAGTGGTGTACACTGGTGTTCACAGCATTCGATTTATGACTTGCGAAGTTGGCAGCCCCTTTGTCATGGCACCCCAGGCAGATGCTTATGTCACCTGTACAGATGAGTAAAAGGGGGGTGATAATCTAGGTGACAATTTTTTAACTGAACAACAGACATAAAGGGGTGCTCTGTTCTGTTCCTTGTGACATACCATTGTACAGCTTGCAATTTCAAAACTTACCACCCTAACACCCCTGTCCATGCCATTGGTTTGAATAAATGTCCCAAAGAATATGACTGGGCATTCCTGCCGAATGTGATTTGCATATTTTCATTGAAGTGTTTTATTTTTATTTACCATTTACATTCATGGGACTCAACATTACTTTCATGTATCTATTTTTTAATTCTGCCTAAATCTGCTACATTATATCAAAGCATGAAGGTCAAACCGTAACAGGTGGAAAATCTTCAATCTCCACGGTGCAATTTGTAAGCACTGCTAAGGCCCAAAATAACACATGCAATCAATTTGGTAAGGAAAACATTTATTAATCCATTTTCCCTTTAAATGTTGCTATAGCCTATTTTATTATCATGAGCCAATCTCTCAAAAATGTTATATAAAGAACAATAATTGTAAAAAATAATCAAATAACACATAAAAGGCCAGTAAAAGCTACATCAAAGCTTGGAAAAAGGCTTTGAGTGCACTTTCATTGAAGTGAACCATTGGTTAATCATATTTATCAGACAACATTTCAAACAACATCTCTCAATGGTTACATTAAAAAAGGCTGAAAAATGTTTAATCAAGTGGCCACCTGGGAAAAAGACATATGCTGATGTTATTTGGTGTATGAGCAAAATTCATGCTGGAGGGATCAGAAGCCTGGGCGCGAGTTCACAGTTGGCGAGTACTAACAGAAAAACTACAGACTATTTCACAGCCTGCTTTGCTTCAGGTTGTAGTCAACCACTTTTTAAATTTTTATTAAAAACATATTTTGGCAATTGGTGATTCTTGTTCCGAAAACAAGGATTGGCTATTCAAAAATGTACAAATTCTTATCAGTGTTATCATTGTTATATTACAGTTGGATAACACACATTGGCACCTCACACCTTTAGGCCACAGACCCCCTGGCCCATCCAGTGATTGTGGTTCTCCTCACCACCATTTCATGCTTTGACCTAATGTGTACACTATACCACTGCTCTTTTGTGCCATCAAGACATGTTTGTTAAATTTTTTTTTTTATATTCATTTCGCAATGGTCAGTGAGTGTGCCTCAACATTCACTCAATTTGAATGTAGGTGTAGAAATTGCAAACATTACAATCCACTTTCATTTCACTAGAACTTGGTTCCAGAATCCTGACAACAGACTGACTCCACAAATGTATTTTAATGTAAACATAATGATCTGAAATTGACTGAAGATTTGAAAAAACAATGAAGCCAAGTGTCTCAAAAGCTGAAAAGTTTTCAGTGGGGGTACATTGCTAGTGCAGGACGTTTAGTTTAAGGCCTTCAGTATGGGTTTATCCTGTAATAAGCAATTTTCTGTCAGACACTCGTGTTTTCAGTAGAAGAAATTACATTCCCCTCTCGGCCTGGTTACTATTTATTATACTGTTCAGTCGAAAAAAAAAAAGATGCATGAGAAAATAAACAGTAGTGACCGGTGGCCTTCTCAGGCTCCTTGTCGCATCGTCATCCTTAAGTGGCTACGTGGCAGGATCCGAGATAAATGCCATAAATGGACCTTTATGAATACATAAATCATAGCTCTCAGCTAGCGCAGCGCGGCCGGCCGTTATTAAACTGATTCATGGCACAATACACCCTCACCCTCGTCCCGTTTAACGCCCCCTGTTTATGTTTGCCGTTGCTTGAAAAAGTCGGCTGGAGAATGGCATGCAAGGCTGGAGAGGAACTACGGCATTCTTTAATTTGCAGGGACCGGGGAGCAGATGCGGATCAGGGAGAAATAGGGCTGCCCGCCACATATCTTGGGGGAAAACAATGGGACGTTGTATTGATTAAGGCACTAACGGGCCGTGACTGAGACAATGCTTAAAACAAAGCCGAGCAGCTGAGGAATGGAGAACGCGAACAGAAAACGCGCTCCATCATAGTCAAGGGTGGTTGCAATAAATCGTAGCCTTCCTTCTTAAATTTATTTTTTTTTTTGTGGAATTGAAATAGTTTAGCAAAAAATGCTGATGGAGGCAAGTCCAACGAGGTCTCACAGGAAAGATTGTGCACAGTCCACAAGCCCGTTCCTCTCCAAATAACAAATGGAGCAGTGGAAAAAAGCCTCCTCGAAATAAAGACATTAGACTTAATGTCTTTGCAGAGACGACGCAGCAGCGCAGTTTGGAGTTTATCAGCTTGGATACTGGCTGAGTTTTGCATATATTCATATATTCAAGTCAAATGAGGCTGGAGTCGGGATGGATATGAGACTCCGGCAGTGTGTAAATTAACGAAAGAGTTGAGATGGGAGGAGAAGTTGATCATTTTACAAGGCCATTAGCAGCCACAAGCGCTTGGAGACACACAAGTTGCAAATCCGCATGATTATGAGAAAGCAAGCGGCACAGAAGCCCTTCGCAGACTGAGGGTGTTTTAATATGCAAATGCCTGCGACCTTTGGTGCAGGTCTGACAGCGTCGCCATCTGTTAGCGCGCTACAGAATCCTCAGTGGGCCTGGCACCGCGAGACCCTGACAGCATCACGGCGGGCTGGTGTAGCCATTCCCCTGTCTGCCAAACGCGATGCTCCTCTAATTCCATATGCTTCACCCTTTGACCCGATATGTGGAGATGCGCCGTTGAAGATGTAGTCTAACGTAGCTAAAATGTAGCATTTGATCACTGGCTAATGACCAGATGGACGAAAGTGCAACAAACTTAACCAGATTACAGCAACATGCAGCAATAATTGTTAAGTCTCTGGGCCCTAGTTTTTTTTTTTTTTTTACCATGCGCCCATCTTCCAAATAACAAATACTTTGTATAGTTTTTTTTTTTTTGGACAAAGTGTCATGTTACACCCAAAACACAGCTCAAGACAATCTTTTTCTGCTTTGCCCTGGTGTAATTTTCCCAGCAGGGACAATCTGAAGGTTTTAATGGAAATGGAACAAACAGCTGATGTGGGGTAACACACACAGCATCGAACTGGCCAATGGCCAACGCAAAGGTGCGGGCGGAAACAACTTAAATAATTACAACGTTATTTTTCATAATTACCAACAATTATGGCCACATGGGGGTAATTAGGAAATTAAATAGTGAGTTGTGGCCTCGCAGCTGGTCTAAAGTCATCCTATTTCACTGATACCAAACAGGCCCATAAATATTCTGATCAAAAGGAAACTTAAAACTGCAGGATTACCCTTGGAAAGTTTTCATCTCCTGGTTATCACATAATGCCAGTGCCACTGGCCCAAACCATTCACAGGCTGAAAGACATTGAAGAGAAATAAAAGTCAACCAGCAGAAGTAAACGGTGTCTTTCAGCCCCCAGTTTGACAGGGAAATGGGGCCGGAATAAATCTCACTTTTACTCGCTGCACAAGGCTAACGTGGTGTTCGTTTTTGTGTGTGTACTGAAGGGCAAAAATAATGATTTGGGTGTTTGGTATGCATTTGTCTACTTCCCCCCCTGTGTAATCTCTACTCCTGGGAAGTGGGGAGGTAGTCTGCCTTATTAAAATCTGGGGCGTGTTCCGATTCTGCGTTATTACACCACAAAAATTAAATAAATAAAACAAAGAGGAATATATAAGACATTGCGGTGCTGCTCAAATGGTGGTTACTTAAGTATCTGTATGTAAAGAGAGGACAGAAAGGCTACGGCTCTGACAATTCCCAAAAAATTAATTATTTTTGAAATCTGAGAATGTGAATTGTATGCCATCTGCTCAGAGGAGAAAAAACAAAAAAAACAAAAGGTTGTAGCGGGTCATGATGCAACATTTTAATAAATCCTCTTGGGTTGAGTTTTGGTGTTCACAGTTCACATGGCATGTCTGTCTGCATCCCACATATTCCGTCTGCCCTGGAACCAAATATCTTAAAGCAAATATTCAGCTTGTTTTGCTAGCTTGCATAATTTAAATGGTTCGGTTGAAAAATTGACAGCTGCTTCATTGCTCCACATGCTTAATGAAACGCTGTTTAAGGTGGGCATATGATTGAACATTGCAGCAAGGACTTTCTGTGTTAAATCATGTAATGTGGGGACTGAGCACACAGGTATGATGCAGGACAAGAAGCTGCTGTAGATTATGCAGGCTGGTTTGTTTCAGTAGAAATGAGCTCTTCAAAAAAAACTTAATTTTTTTTAAACTGACATGGCTACAAACTACCAAAGTTTTTTTTGGTTTGACCATGGGAACCTGCTAATTTTGTATCTCTTACTGCATTACTGCTGGTTAGCAACTGAGATCATTTTAAGTTTTTGAGAACTTTTACTAGCTTTTTTTTTTTTTTTTGGAATGCATGTTCTCATAACACCTCATTTCTATTCGGCACAGCTCCATTAAAACACAGTTTTAAGTTTGTTTCAATTATTAAGAAGGAATGAAAATTGTAAAAATATATATTATTGAAGATGCGCAAGGCAGAGAATGTCCCCCGATAGCAGGGAGCAGTCCAATTTAACCCCTGCTTGTTAGTGCACACGTACCAGAAAATAAAGTACTGATATCTTTACACTAGATACATAAATTATTAACATTTTGTTGCGGTAAACATGCTTATATAATTTTAGTTGCTTAATAAAGACTACCTATAAAACATGCAGCTTTGTCTGCTTGGACATAAAATCCCTGTATTGAATAATGCATGTGCAACATGTCTTATCTTGGTTAATTGAAATTCTCAATTATGGCACTATCAACGCAACTCCTACAATGGTAATTTGCTTCCATTGAGTAACAACGTGTTTATCATTGGTGAGGGTATCCTTGACAACTATAAAAATCCGGTAAATTGCACTGCCTCGTGGTGTCATCTTGATAGCTTTTGTGGCTGCACTTTTCTGCTTTTTTTGTCCGTCCTCTCACAGAGATTAATTGCCCCAACGTCGCTGGCTGACAACACCGTTTATGAGAGGGAAGGGCAGGGGAGTAAAACGCTTGTATTTCATGTTCGCTTCTCTCTCGCTCCTCTACTTCACCCAGGTACTGAATTCCGACGCCCTCCTATTACATATTGCCTGGGCTCAGTTTGGCTTATATATATGTACAGAACACAGTAGAGCGTTTTTTTTTTAGGACATCTGCATGCTAAAGTGCCCACTTCACACACTTACACTGTCAACTCATGCCTTTTCGAATGTCACTGTGCTCGTTGAGTCCATGCCATGTATGATGGGCTGTTTGGGTTGCAGAAGGCTGAAAACAGCATTACTTTTTTGCTCAATCCCAGTGTAACAGGCCAGTGCATGTTCATGTTCTTGTTGTTTTTCTTATTTTAGGACAGCATGATCAAATGTGATATGACCAATATCATGACACTTAGAATCATGTCATGATCATTTTGGGCTTTGAGTGATTCCTTTCGAGAAACAAGATTTTGATGCACATGTTACTGGCTGAAGTCAATCGTGTTCACCAAAGAGAAATGAATTGGCTTGGACTTGCCAAGGTAACAGACACTGTACAAGCTACAGCACTAACTTTAAACTGAATATATTTTTGAAAGGTGAGGTATGTGTATGTCTGAGCCTACATATTGGCTTTAAAATCTATGTTCAGTTCAAACTTGGAGCACTTGTTTATTCTATCATTACTGGAAGCCCAAAATGACCATGTCCACAATGAGTGCATGCATATTTGTGGCTACGTAACATGTTTCTGGGCAACATGTTGACGCGTGGCTCACACCTCCAAGGTTCTGAGTTTGAATCCCGGTTCAGATCTTTTGGGTGGAATTTGTATGTTCTTTGGTTTCCTTTGCCATCTAAAGGCATGTAGGTGTGAGAGTGTGAGTGAATGGTGTGTTCTGTGCAGTGGGCTAGGATGGGATTTAGCAGCTTAAAGTGATTGAGTGAGTGACATGTTATTACAGATAATCAAAATGTTGAAAACGTTTGAGTATTTCTTATTTTTTGTTAAATTTTGAAAACGAATGTATTAAAGTATTTGTTTTAAATCAACCAATTGCATTTGCATTTGTAATCCAAATCTGGAGTCTGAATTCCAGACGCCAAAGCCCTCAGTGGTCTAGGTTGTCATATAAAGTCCATCAGCATCCGAGACTTTGAGAACATTGAGACGTGCTGATTTCCTGGCACCGTCCGTGCTACAGCTCACAGGGTTCAGAGACACGGGCTGGATTAGTTCCCCTCCGCTTCCCTTGGAAGCCTCACTCCAGCAGCTCTGGGAGCACAGCAGCTCCTGACACGTCCGTGTGCTTCTTATTAAAAGAACGTGTGAAAGTCAGACGCAGCAGATTGAGGTGGGTGATGGGAGCGTTTAAATCATGCTGGGGACTGCTGGAGTTATCCAACAAGGGATGGGCTTACGACACATGATACGTCTTTGTTTTTTGCACTCATCGACGAGACTTGATGCTCAGCTCTGGTTCACCAACTCTTCCTGCCTACAGGAGGACTGGCCTCAAAGGACCAGCGATTCCCTACATTTCTGACCCACTTATGACATCACAAAATACAGTTTCTCTCTCTCGCTCTCTATGAACTACTAGGTTCTTGGCGAGGTATTTCAAATGCAGACTGGGTTCTGGGCACAGTTCAGCTCAGGAGAACAAACAAAGCAAAGCCTTTGCAATAAAATAAATAAATAAATAAATAAAGACAAATTGATTTTTTTCTCTCCTCCATCTCAAGGTGATTCATTTATCAGTCTGTTCCACACTGTGAGAGCTCATCCTTTTCTTTACCTAAAAGAGGCAGAGTTAATTCAAAAAATGAATAGGATCTTTTCTGTGGTCAATGGCTTTTCCGTGGCTATTGTCGCGGGCGCAAAGTTACATGGGAGAAGACAGACACATGGGGATGAGCACGAACAAAGGGGTGTAACAAAACAGGGAAGTTGCTCTCCTGCAAATTAAGGTCTTGGAACTGATTCAATAGTTTGTGTGCATGACAGACAGGCCTGCGCGCGTTTGACTAACAATTACCCGGCAAAGAAATCGACCAGCTGCTATCTAACACGGCAGGCAATGGGGGGAAAAAAGCAAAGAACGTAAAACCTCACTGGCAAAGATAACTTTCAACTTACTGCAACTCTCCAAAGCCCCGCAAGAAGGTATACTCTCCTTAGATTTTTGTGATTTGTGCAGTGCAATTTGCCGGAATGCCTTTTGTCCACTTGTCCCTTTAGAAAGAAGGGTCACTGAGGTAAGTGGAGGCCCGTTTCGCTGGCATGGCTTGGATTCTCCCATCTCTTTAGTGCAGGCGCCACCAACCCCAGTCCTTTTGGGCACCTTGTTGCACCAAACCTGATTCGAGTCCTGACCGGAGCATGAAGAGAGGTTGGATTTTGTGTTATAACACTTGAGAACCCTGCATTGAAACGAATGGTTAAAGCAATAAGCATAAAGATTTCGAGAGCAGTGTACTCTGTTGTTATATCATGATGAACTAGAACTCTCCTGGACAAACTAGAACTCTCCCTGACAACATTGCTGGCATTTATCAGACGCCCTTATACAGAGAGACAGTAGTTACAGGGACAGTCCACCTGGAGACACTCAAAACACTTTTTTTGTATCGTTTTAAGGTCTAATGTCACATTTTCTACTTGACCAGTGAGAATGCTTGAAGGGCTGCTGATGTTTGGTTGCAAGAAGTATATTAACAAAATGTGACATTTTGCCACTGCGGTTAAATAAATACTAAAAATTAGGAAGTATGGAGTATGGGATGCCATAATTATGGTCTACTCTCTTTTAAAACTTTAATAAGAAATTAGAAGTTAATAAGGATGTCTTCAAAGTTCCGCTTTAGAAAGAATTACCCACCTACAAAAAAAATATTTGGATGGGTAGTTCCAAGAGACAGACAATCCCTGTTATGTCTTTTATGGCAGCAAAAAAGTCAGGACTTTGGTGGTATTGTGTCAGAGACTGGAGAATCTGTGCTACGTGCTGTTTTATCATTTTTCCGCCCTGTTAATTGGTCACTTTCTGTCGAAGATTCATAACGCGGTGTGAGCCCATTCCTGTTTAGAAGGTTTCACTGTAAACCTGAGGCTGATGGCCTGAATCAGACAGAAAGGAAAGATTAGATTGCTCAGGGAGTAGAGAGAGAGAGAGAGAGAGAGAGAAATAATAATACACATGTTCTCTGATTAGTGGTGAAGAAGAGCGGCACGATCTATGTGAACGACTCCATGGCTCGCCGGCTTCTGCTCTCGCATGTGTCTCCGGTCGTCCAGAGCAACAGAAAGCCCAGCTCCGGGGACAGTAAGTGCAAGGAGATCCCTCCGCAGAGAGGTTATTATGAACAAATCGCCTCTAGAAGTGACATTTATCAGAGGCAAACAGCCAGATGAGAGCCAATTCCACCTGGCCGCAGTGGCTGTTGTCTCTCTCGGCTGCAGCGCCGGGGAGATTAGTGGGGGCCCTGATGTCGGCCCGCGCTGCTTCAGGTTATCATTCAGCCCCTCATACTTTGCCGAGCTCTGCTCCATGGTGGCGAACAGTCAACCTTGGGAGAATCCTTCACTTTTCATTAAATTCCTGAGCCCGTGGCTGGGTTGGATGTGGCCATCCATCTTATCACTTGGGTCAAAAACAAAGAGAGGTTACCCTCAGACATTTGTAGCACTATTAATCTGCGTTGTCACTGCCACTTTGGTGACCTTCTCGAGGTCTAGAGACTTCAGATGTGAGCTCTCGCTTGCTCTCTCTCTCAAATGAAGTATACTTCATTTCTGCTTCCAAATCTCAGTTGGACGTTTCCCCAATTGAGGCTCTTGTGCCTTCGTTTATGCACGTCTGTGATGACTGTGAAGCGCTTGTCTCTCTTCAGAAGGGTCCTCATGAACGCACCCAATGACCCCTGATGCACGTGTAGCTTTATTGCTTTTGAATTACTGATGTATCTAGCTCAGTAGTAAGAGGACTAATTATAAATGCAGAGGAGCAGTGTGACACGGTACAATAGCAAATTTTTGCTGCATGAATCCAAACTATCCTGTTAATTTGAAACCTCTCCAATACAAGACACTGTCGCTGCATGGAGGACACAGGGACATGGGGAAACAAGGTACATCTGGTTAAAGAGCTGCAGATTTAGGCCCTCATTTCTTGTCCATAGATATCATTAAACAGCAACATTTTAGGGGCAGTGGTGGCCTAGCGGTTAAGGAAGCAGCCCCGTAATCAGAAGGTTGCCGGTTCGAATCCCGATCTGCCAAGGTGCCACTGAGCAAAGCACCGTCCCCACACACTGCTCCTACTCCCTGTGCGCCTGTCATGGCTGCCCACTGCTCACTCAGGGTGATGGGTTAAACGCAGAGGACAAATTTCACTGTGTGCACCATGTGATGTGCTGCTGTGTATCACAAGTGACAATCACTTCACTTTTTTTTTTTTGAGTTTGAGCAGATGAGAATAAGCTTTGTTCAGAATCCATATTTAAACCAAACCACAAAACTTACAGGTCCCAACCCTACAGGTGCTGTGACTCTGAATGTGCTCATGTGTCACATTGCCCCGCCCACTTCTGGAGCTGAATCGGGTGAGGTGGGACATGGAAAGAACTGTCCTCCAGGACCAGGTTTTGTGAGTGCTTCTGCAAATAGAGCATATTGTTCAGAACAGGTAGCATCAGTTTTTTTACCGTTGCTATATTTCCTATGAGGCTGTCATTTGGGCCCGGGCCAACAGCACTTTACCAAACACTGTGAGAGTTCTCTTGTGTTCATGAACAGAGGACGAACTGTGTGATATAGTCCCGTCTGAGCTCTTCCTCTCTGCACCCTTCACTCTCACAGAGCTGCGTTGTGACAGGCTACGGTGTTCTTGCCAAGTCTAAATTACACCGCTCTTGATGTCTGTCATAAATGTATAAATGGTAGAAAATGATGAAAACGAGCGTGACAGTCCGGTCCTAATAAGATCATCAGAAATGGATATGGTTGAAATGACCTGGAGTTGTCCCTTTAACCTTCAGTCGCTTCCTCCCTTTATTCTTCAGGACGCGGACTGGAAGATGCATTGCGCACAGTGTGAAAACTCACAGGGGCTGACGCTTCACATTCAGAAAGTAAGTTTCTGTTTATCTTCCCCCTGCTACACCGTCTTTGAAGCCCCAGTTGTGTTTTTACAACCCACTGATGAAAGAGATTGTACGGGTCTCCCACTAATGAATTGCCATTATTATTAAATGATGTTTGGAAATTATGACCTAGTTTACGCCCAATGAATGGCTCAGGAATACCAAATCCACAAAGTCAATTACAGCTACAACTGGAGCAGCCATTAGTTATGTAGTGAATTTAGTAGGGCATTACAAGGCTTCACGGCGTCTGTTTATAGCTCACTGACGCCGCCATGTGGCATAAAATGGTGCAGCACTTCTCACAAAAACATGCAAAGTTCATTACAGGGAAAACATTTCATGCATATTATAATTGGCTAGAAAACATAAAATATATTAATATTACATTGAAATAGAATTTACATGGCACATAATCAGTCAGAATGCATCTAATTATATATGTGCGCCATTGTAGAAAATAAATGTAACATTTTTTATGCATTAATTTGCAGACACAAGCATAGGCATCATGATCAACATTTTAATCTGCTGTATGTAAATCTTTTAAGTGACTTTTAGATGAAATTCTAAATGAGCGTAGGATTTTATTTTATTTTACCACCACAAGGGGGCACACGAGTGAACAAATCTACTTGGAATTTACAGAACATTGATGTTATTTTAAATGTTAAATGCAAAATGATATATTTTACAGATGCATGTAATAAACTTTATGCTTTTTACATAGTATCCAGAATAAACTTTATATGTGAGCATATGTTTCCTCAGCTGTGTCTTCTCAACGTTCGTGTTTACTGTGAAGTGACACTTTGTTAAGTCTCAGTTTCCCGGATGGACAGCTTCGCTGTTTACAGTGTGTAATGCAGTGTAACTTACAAGCGAGATGTTTTTATCATAACAGACCATCTGTGTTGGTACGCGGATAAATCTGATGCAGTAGATGCCGGAATGCAAAATTCTCATTAAGGACACAGGAACACTAATAGGGATCATGTTGTAATTGGTTTTAAATACATTTATGACTCTGCTGTCAGCCTCCGTGTGTATTTAAATTCTAATAAAGGTAAAAAGATACAGGTCCTACAGTCACAGAAACAGCAATCGAGTAGGAAGTATGACATGCAGCTGTTTGGTGAAGATTTCTGAAGCATTTCGAATAAGCATGACGCAGAGAAGCAGCAGCTGGTTGCTTCCTGGCAGTGCAGCCTAGAAGTAATGATGTGGAATGAATGAATGTTCTAGAGCCCAGAAAAAAAACGGGGGAGGTTCTCACTCCTTTTTTTCCACTGAAGTCTGCTCACATCACATTTTGCTCCTTAAGCAAGGTTTCCAGATAAAGTGCATGCTGCATATCAACATTCATGAGGTAAATCCTCCCTTGCCGACAGTTAACATCCTCTTACTAATCATGTCGCCCGTAACTGGTGCCAGAAACAACATTGCATGTTTTAATCATGAAATATGTCAAAATTTAGCATGCATGCATGTCTGTCTTCTGAGTGAACCATTCCGATCTCTGGGATCCCAGGGAGCCCGCATGATGACACTGTAAAAACTGGAATCTCAAGCATCTGTCATTGTTGTTGTTTTGACTCTTACAACCTCGCTGTTCCATCTGCTTCTTGCTTAAAGCCTCACTCACTGGCTGTACAGACACCCACTAAACCCTGACATGGTCAGAGCCTTGGCCGAAGTAGCCCTGCACACTGCTGGCTTACCCAAAGGCGTTCACGACTGGTAAAAGGCTGTAAAGGGACTTGTAAACATGTCGCTCAAGATATTTTGGGTGGTGATGATATTTTACTGTGTGCAGCTGCGAGCAGCACTACTCGATTCCCCAAAAATGGCAAATGCGCTGCGGGTGATTTGTCCAGGAACGCTGCAGATCTGAGCCTATGCTTTGGTGATGACAATACACTTATCCTACCATGGAAAATTCATGACAAAGGAGGATTCAACAGGTTCAGCTTTCGGTATTTTTCCATTCACAATACATCTCTACTGGGAAAAATAACCTGCAATACAAAAATACAGTTTGGCTGCTTTGAGTGTTGGACTGCAGAATATTTTTAACCCATCGTCCCACATACCACACACTGAGATTTATCACATTTTCACTGGTAAGTCATTAATTACCAAATGTCCATTTCAGATTAACAATAAAGTAAAACCTAGCCATTGAAATCATGAGCATGATTAATAGAACAGTATATTCTTGTGGGTCCAACGATGGGGATTAGTAGTGTTTTCATCAATGAAATAATGACCCTGGGGGGTAACCCAGCCCCATTTTTATATGTCGCGTATGTTTTACCTGATTACTCCGATTGTGTTCACCCAATGTTTGCGTATATATGTATCCTGATTTGTGTCTTGTGATGCTTCTTGTTGGAGTAGTAAATCCCTTGTCCTGTAAGTCAGGCAATTGCCTCCTTTCTCCTGCCATGTATCCCACACTTGCAATAAAGTGGAAAAGAAATAAACACAGGGAGAAATGTAGCCACTGGAATGGATGTAGTGTATTCTTGGGTCTATAAGGTAACAATAATAAAATAATGAAAAAAACTTGTTTTATTTGTGAAATGGGTTTGACTAAAATATAATTTTACTTTTGTCTGTTCTACTAGCTACTTGTTCTATACTGACTGGGTTAAAAAGAATTGCATTACTTAAAAAAGAGACTTTTACTTCATTGACTAGAAGTAGACTAAAATGTCATTAATTTTTCCTTGAATAAAACTAGACTAAACTAAAATGAGTCTGGACATGACTAAAACTAATAAAGACTAGGCCACCAAAACCATCTATAATGAGGACCATAAAATTCTGTTCTCTACAGTTGTTCTGTTCTCTACAGTTGAAAATTAACACAAATAACTCAGATGTGAACCCTGAATGTTTCCCAGAACTATAATACAGAGTTCACCAAGTCCCAGACACTGGTTACCAAAGGTCTGACCTGATATTCCTGTTATGTCTCTCATCTCTGTGCTCAAATTGCAATTAAGACCACAAGGACCAGGCTGCGTCTGAGCTGACAGTCTTATAAATCACCATCCCACACAGAGGAGGAGTTTTTTTTTTTTTGGTCAGTGATTGTAACGCTTTATGAATCCAGATGCCTGGTTCTCTTTCATAGGGCCAAAGTGGATCTTGCAATGCAGCACCGCCCATGATCCCCATGCGCTGCGTCCTTGCAGCGTGGTGGTGTGTTTATGTGTGTTCTCCTGGCCTTGTGAACCCAGTCCTGCGGCTTTGGTGCCGTTTCCCACGGGTCGCTGCTTCTCAAGACACCCATGTGTTTTTCTCCTTTGTCTTTCACTTTCCCTCTCATTTTGGCCGAATGCGTGTTTGTATGTGTACTTGGGTTGAAAGTGACCCAAGGTCTGGTTGTCTGAAAACGCCAACTTCAACCTTCAGCGGCGTAATTGCACATGAGAAAGCAGAAGGCGTCTGATTTACTCTCACAAACAACTGGCAGCCACATGAGAAAGTGTTACCTGTGTCAAAATTACAACATGCCTTGTCAACAACAATTCTGTGGCAGCATATTGTCAAATAAGTAATTCTAGAACATCCTTGTGCATTGTTTCAATTACGGCTTTAGTGTCTTTTTTGGCAAAACATTGAACAAATTCATCTATCACCTCCACTAAGGCAAGACAGTGACTTTACAATTCTCACTGTTTTTTGCTTTTATATCGGTCTTAGTTGTCCCTTAATACTGTATCTGAAGTCTCTTTCCAGCCACTTTGAGCCAGTCCCACAATGAGATTACCACAGAACTGTAGCTGACGGGGGAATGAAGCGCCGAGGCGGGACACTTAATAATAACACAAATAAAACGGCACGAGGGCCAATAACTGGGGGAATCAGAATCTGAATTGTGCTTATAGGCCAAGCACATAAGGAATTTGATTCTGGCAGATGGTGTCTCTCAAGTACAGTGTAGAAGAAAAACAACAACATTAAGGATGCAAGTGTTATTTGTACAAGTTGTATAATATGTTACATTTAAAGCATTTGGCAGACGCCCTTATCCAGAGCAACATACAACGTGCTTTCAAGTTACCATCGATGAGGTGATCAGTTCCGGTTCATTAGGACCCCCATCTATGAATACAACCTTTTTATTCACTCTGTTGTAGATTCTGTTCGACAATAAGAAGTTTACAAGTTAATCTAAATATTCTCTAAAGAGGAAGGTCTTGAGCCACCATTTGAAAATACATAGTGATTGAGCTGTTCTGACCTCAAGGGGAAGTTCATTACACCACCATGGGGCCAAGACGGAGAAGAGTCTAGATGAAGGGCTTCCTTTTACCTTCAGCGATGGGGGGACCAGGCGAGCAGTACTGGAGGCTCGGAGTATACAAGGTGCAGTGTGAGGTGTAATAATGGTTGTGAGGTAGGATGGTGCTACTCCATGTTTGGCTTTGTAGGCCAGCATCAGTATTTTTCTGATGCATGCAGCTACTGGGAGCCAGTGGAGGGAACGTAGCAGAGGGGTGGTGAGGGAGAATTTGGGAAGGTTGAAGATCAGTCGTGCTGCTGCATTTTGTATGAGTTGTAGAGGTCGGATGGTACTTAGAGGTTGACAAGCTAGAAGGGAGTTGCAGTAATCCAGATGTGAGATTACTAAGGACTGAACCAGTATCTGGGTGGCCTGGGTTGACAGATAAGGGTGGATTTGTCTGATATTGTAGAAAAGGAATCTACATGAGCAGGAAAGATTGCTGATGTGAGTCAAGAAGGAGAGTTGGTTGTCTATTGTTACTCCAAGGTTGCGGGCTGTTGTAGAAGGAGAGAGCTGTGAGTTGTCCTGGTAAATAGCAAGATCCTTATATGGTGAAGAATCTGCTGGAATGAATATTAGTTCAGTTTTGGTGGGATTGAGTTTGAGGTGATCGGCTGCCATCCAAGATGAGATGTCGTTTAGACATGCAGATATTTTGGAAGCAGCATGTAGATCAGAGGGAGGAAAAGAGGAGTTGTGTGTCGTTGGCATAGCAATGGTAGAATAATCCATGTGAGGAAATGACCTCACCAAGTGATCTCAAGTAGAGGGAGAAAAGGAGAGGACCTAGCTCTGAGCCTTGAGGGACACCAGTGGAGAGTCTACGTGAGGCAGAGGTGGATCCTTTCCAAGTCACTTGATTGCTCATCAAGGTAGGAAGCAAACTACTGCCATGCTGAGCCCTGAATTCCAAGCCTCTTCAGGATTGACAAGAGAGTATTGTGGTTAACGGTGTCAAATGCTGCAGAGAGGTCGAGGAGAATAAGAACCGATGACAGTTTTGCCAATCTGGCCACTGGCTCGGTAACAGCCAGAAGGGCCGTCTCAGTAGAATGATCTGTTCTGAAGTTCCAGAGCCCAGTTACTTGTTTGAGAAGTAGATGATTTCCCCTGCCCTTTTCCTGGATCTTGAGAGGTACAGGTCCTGGATGGAGGCAAGGGGGGCACCTGTGGTCCTTTCTGCTGCAGTCCGCTTCAGTCTGATCCTGTCTTTTAGCGGCTGCTCCATAGCAGACGGTGATGGAGGAGCACAGGACTGACTCAATAACCGCAGTGTACGACTGGATCAGCAGCTCATGTAGAAGACTGTACTGCTCCAGTTGCCTCAGGAAGTACATCCTCTGCTGGGAAACAAAAGAAACTAACAGAAGCAAACCCGCAGGCGTTTGGCAATTGCCAGGAACTGAAAAAAATACACAAGGTAAGTAACAGTGTCCACATAAAATGGCTGCTCCCCAACTGGCTGCTGCGAAGTTCCTTATAACCAGGCTCCAGCCATGTCCCTAATTCCTCACACCTGTTCCATGGCTGGAGCCCTGATGTCAATCAGATTGGTGCCAGGTGTGTCCCCAGCTGCACCCAATCGTGACATGATGGAGCATTCGCGGAAATCATCAACACCATTCACCAACCACAATGTTTGGAGCAGACAGGAAGTCACGTCAACGTTTTTCCAAAAAACAAAGCCCCTTATCATGACGTAATGGGCTAAATTACAGATACGGCTGTCTGAGCTTTCGCTCTCTGAACAGTGAAGCAGAATGACAAAAGCACTCTTTATACTTGTCGCCATTTCTAGCCACTGCAGGACCATAGGCAGGCTAGGGGAACTAGAACTAATATTAAATAATCTCACAAAGTGAAATTTTGTTAAAAGACCTTTAACCTTCAGTCAACAACTCATGCAGTCTTGAATGAGCACATTTTGCTTTCAAATACACTGAGAATGTTTTGGCTTATTTGCCTCATGCTTTTTCTCCAGGGGTATTTACCACTATAGAATCTTTACATGTATTATATGTAGTTAATTGAGACTTGATAGTATGAGGGCCTGCTTTTGTGATCCTCACACAATTTAAATTCAAATCATTTAAAGACAATATTGTCTCAGCTGAGGTAGTGAATGTTTTGACCTTGAAGTTCAACTTCTAGCCATATTCTTTCTCAAGTTTAGGTCTAGGTATGTGATAAAACATAGACTTTAGGCTTCTCCAATGGCCAAGTATAATATAAATATAAAGTGATTGTCATTGTGATACACAGCACAGCAAACGGTGCACACACAATGAAATGCTTTTAACCCATCACCCTTAGTGAGCAGTGGGCAGCCATGACAGGCGCCCAGGGAGCAGTGTGTGTGGGACGGTGCTTTGCTCAATGGTACCTTGGCAGCTCGGGATTCAAACCGGTAACCTTCTGATTACGGGGCCGCTTCCTTAACCGCTAGGCCACCACTGGCCCAAGTGACTGCCTTGTGTCACTTGGGCCAGTATCAGTTCTATTACTATACACTGGTATGGTTAAAGACTATGTTGTACATGATAATGCTGTAAAATGCTGATAAATGCTGTAAATATTGTACATAGACCAGGAAAGATATGTCTGTATGTGTGCTCTAAATTGTGTATTTACAGATTAAGAGTCAAACACAACTGCCTTAAACTTTCCTGGAGAGTTTTTCTGTGATCGCTCTGAGCGTCCTTAGCAATTCCTGGATTTTACCCCTGTCCCCCATAGTTCACTCTAGCCTCACAATGTGTCCCACAACCTGCTGTCAAATTTTTAATTGCCTACTGGTCATGAGGTAAGTGCTCGTCTATTACAAGACAAAAATGTCTACATTTACTGAATGTAGTCTTTAATAGGATTTATTTAAATCACTTGTATTTAACATCCAAGGTCAAGTCAAGTCAATTTTATTTAAAAGGCACATTTAAGACAACAATAGTTGACCAATGTACTGTACAATAACCAATTAACAGATCAGTCAGACTTAAAAGCCTATGAATAAAATATAGTTTTCAATTGTGTTTTAAATATGTCTAATATTGGAGCTGCTGATGTGCAAAGGCAGTTTATTCCACAGTCTAGGAGCAGCTCCTGCAAAAGTCTGGTACCACTATGTTTTAATCAGCACCTTGGAACAGCAAGGAGCATTTGTTCAGCAGACAAAGGGACTAAAAAAAAGTACCTATAACCACCCCTGCCACTAGCAAAGCCTAAAAAGGGCAGAAATGCTGCCAATCAATAAAGTAAGCAATTGGGCAGTGCAGTACAATCACGCCACCTTGTCCGCTCCAGTGTAAAAGAGCAGCTAAACATAACTGGCCACCATTTCTAATAATGAGCTAGTCCTGGCCCGGATTCATTCTAATCCTCTGTTAAGTAAAATGTCAAAATCAAACAAAAAAACAACAATATTTATCTCTTATGTTGCCCCAAATCATGTACAGTGTGTCTCAATGGGCTTTGACAGACCCTACAGTTGACACCTCCCACACTTGATGATTTGTCCAATAAGAGAAAAAGTCCTACAGTTGTATTGGTGGAAAAGTCCAAAGTGTAGTATAGAGCATCTGTCCATGTTTGAAGGTACTGGACAGTGCAGAGTACTTTTTTTAGTCCAGCGTCATGGTGTACATTACATGTCCATTTTGATGCTACTGGTCCATTTATCTGGTTCCTGACAACACACACACAAAAGAGCACAATAATCAAGGTGTGCACAATCAAATAATTAATGAAGTGATTTATTTTACCAGTGTGATACACAACATTTATACCATATTGCAACACTAGAATGAGAGACTGAAAACTCCAGAATGTTCAATAAAAAAAGTAACTGCACCCAAATGCAGAATACCAGAAGAAAAGAAAAAGAGGATCTCAGGGCAGTACGGGCTTGTTTATTGTTCCTCAGAGTGGGGGACATGAGGAGGATAAGGAAGGAAGACTTGGATAATTCTCATGGAAAGTCTAAATATTTTTTTTCCGCAGTATGTGTGGGCCCTCATGGACGGGTTCTATGGCACCTTAATCAGAGCGGCAGCCTCGCTGACTTCTTATTCTATTCCTTTAACCCCACACTGCCAACTGTATTCTCTTAACAGGACACACAGACACACAAAAAGAGAGACAAAAATGACCTCACAAATAAACAGATGCGGTTGTTGAATTTCGGACCTAAAGTGAAAAAGCAAAACTGGTGAAAGTTCAGTTTGTGGAACCCTGTTGATGGGCAGGTCTAAGGGTGTGACCACTGGCAGGGCTTGTGTGTGTGTGTGTTTGTGTGTGTGTGTTTTGCCGCTAGCCCTGCAGTCTGTCAAGGAGCTGAACGTGACTCTTCATCCTGCAGAAAGACAGAGGGCAGGCAGGTTCACATGGAAAGCCCCAAATACGCTGAACTTTCCTTAGACAAGCGTGAGAGCGGTCCTCCTGCTGCTCCGCATGCAACGAGGCCTTGAAGAAGTGCTAAGTACAAATCCTACAAGAGCCACGCTAGCATAAGCATGCAATTATCCCATTCAATGCTAGGGCCCATGCTATGGCCGGCAAAGACTTGGCCTGGATTCACGAAAGGCAGGAGGTGGACCTCCAGACGTTCTTCTGTGTCCCTTTTTCCTTCTCATCTTTCTCTGTTTCAAGCTGGATGGGCCTTGAGGAAACCAGCAGCCACCCCCAGGTTGCTAACTATAGGCTGTTATGGCGAGGTGGGCTAAATTTAGACTTAACTTGTGGGGCGGAGAGGGGTTAAGGGGCGGGTGGACATCGGTCATTTTTCAGGAATAGCCATCAGTCAGTCAGTCACATACAGTATGCAAACTTTAATTTCCATAAACCAAAATGATTGTGTGCATTTTTTTATTGCAACAACTGTGTCCCCACATTACAAGAGCAAAGCAGCCAACTGCAGACTTGTAAAAAAAAAAAAAAGCTTCTCCCTGGCTACTGTTTTGGGAAGGAAAAGACAGAATATGAACTCCCTGTGATCATTACCAATAAACAAAGCATGAACGCTGGAGCCACGGCTGCAGATGAAAGTCAGAACATGTAAATAAACCCGCCAGACAGTAAATAGCGTCATGAAGTGGAACATTTCCCAGTGTTACCAGTGCTGATTACAATGCTTCTCAATAGAATGACATTAAAATGCATATTTGGCTATATTAATTACATATAGCTTTTGTTGTATTTATACATTCTAATATTATATATATATATGTGTCCCTACATTTAGCTGGAGATGGACAGTGACGGAGATTTAGGAAGCATTTATTTTATTTTCATATGGAGCCATGAGGTGTGTGTGTGTGTACATATAATATATATTTATGGTAGGACAGTATCAGATGTCTTGGTTGTGACTGGTACTGACCAACCTATTTTACTTCAAATGAAAATTTGTAACATAGGGCTTTTTCTTTCTTTCTTTTTCTTTTTCTTTCTTTCTTTCCAAAGCTAATAACACCGTATACAGTGCGAGCACAAAGACCTCTTTAATGGATGCTATAGGAATATGATGTTACACTGCAAAGGCCTGTTTAACTTATTTCTCCCTCAGGCCTTTAGTTTCTCTTCAGTCATCTGGATGGTGTTGAGAAAGAGGTGAGATCACTAATGTCACTGGGTGTATTAGTCATATAAAACCTCAGGAAGCGTGTGTGTGTGTGTGTGTGTGTGTGTGTGTTCGACTATGGGTGTTCATGGTCTACTAGGACAGACTGTATGCAGTAACATCTCTGTATGCAGTGCCTGCTGGACCATGACTTCCTGCTGCTGTGCCCATCAACATAGGCGTGTCTGCAGCATGCCGTCTCTCTCAACACACACACACACACACACACACACACTCCTCATACCAACATCAACATCGTAAAGACCCTGCTTTGAGACTGGCTTCATAGCGAGCCACCCGACCAGACACAATAAACCCACTGTGGAAACAGAGACATGCCTTCTTTTGAATCAAAGACATTTTGAGGCATGGCAACAAGGCAACAAGCAATTTTTATTCTCCCAGTTGCTGTTTTTTTGTTGCCATTCAATCAATAAATGTCAGTCTGGGGCTTCTGATTGTTTTTCCAGAGTGTTGCCGTGTAATTTAGCTAAACGATTTACAGTAGGATGGTAAACAGTCTTATGGCTGGAAAATAAATGAGCCGATAGACCCTAGAAGCGTGCAATCAGCTGTAATTGCTGTTTGGAAAAATTGCATAGTAAGTACCTGAAAAAGGAGCCGTGACTTAGGGTGGGTGCCATCGTAGCTGATGCATATCTATTTTAAGAGCATGGGAGGCATTCGCTGCATTCGCCATACACTTTTACACCATGACTTTACACACTGGCGTCGGACCAGGCCAGAGAAGCACAGCAACCTTCAACTTCCCCCTTTCACAGCCAACCCCATCATTAAAATAGACGGTGTTTTATTAGGTGCTGGCTATATACTCATGGGTCCAAGGGCATCAACGGGCTACTGGTGCCAGACCCACAATCCTGATGCATTACCCAGACCTGCTTCAAGGAAATCTAACATTAGTAAGAGAAGTACAGTCGATCTGCTGGAATCCAGTCCAATAATGAACAAAGTGGGGGGACAGGGGTCGTGAAAATAAAGCTGAATCCATAAACTCTATTAGGGTTTATTAAAAAAACATATTTATTGTATTTTCATTATTTAGAATAGTGCAATATGCCTGTAATACAGTATTGGTGTGGAATGGGGCATGGGGCATGTTTGCTACTGCCAACTGTTGGGGTGGCTCACCAGTTGGCACAAACAAACATCCATGTCCTAATCCCCCACAGGTTCTTTGGGGTGTTTTGGACCCTTTATATGTTTGGACTAATGCTGCATGTGATGCTGCATGTTTTGCTTGTGCTATCTTTCCAGCCATTAAGCCATGTTCTGATAGATAGATTTACAGAAGTCAAAGGTTTCCTCAGGATATACAGTAATAAGTAGATTAAACAAGAAAAGAACAGTCTTTAAAGACATTGTGATGTATTCATGGCCTAAAATTGGCCAGAATGAGGAAGTAGCAGGAGTCAAATCTCAGTTAACCCTGTCTAGATATATTAACATTTACATGTACAGCATTTATCAGTCACCCTTATCCAGAGTGACTTACAATCAGTATTTACAGAGACGCCAGTATCAGTCCCCATGGAGCCACTCAGTGTTATGTGTGAAAATGAAAGTGAAGTGATGTGCAAAGTGTCATTGTGATACTCAGCACAGCACACAGTGCACACAACGAAATGTGTCCTCTGCTTTTAACCATCACCCTTGGTGAGCAGTGGGCAGCCATGACGGTGCTTTGCTCAGTAGTGGCACCTTGGTGGATTGGGATTCGAACGAGCCATCTTCTGATTTATGGAGACAATTTCCTTAACCGCTAGGCCACCACTGCCCCAACTCACAGACACAATGGTAGTAAGCAGGGTTTGATCCTGGGAATACTGGTTCATAGGTGAGTGTATTACCCACTAGGCTACTGCCACCCTGCATAAAGCATAAAGTAGATAAGTATTTGACAGAAATATGTGTAAATAAGTTTGCCCTCTAGGCAAATTTAACAAGCAAGTTAACATGGCAACCTGAAAGTAAAACTCCTTCACAGACATGCACATTAAGACACACTTTATCTTGCACAAAGCCACCCAGCGATGTGCACTAATTATATGTCAGCGTCTGATCCTGTGTCTGAAACGCCACAATTAAAACTCATCTTTCGAAATCCAGACTGACTGCGGCGTGAGCTCGATCACAAAGAGAACAGAAAAGAAAAAGTAAAGTGCAGTTTAACATGCTTAATTTAACATGCCGCTAACCGAGCAGAAAAAAAAATGTTTTTTAAGAAGGCTGCTTTGTTATCTGGAAAATATACAAGACACAAATCAAGACACAAAGAATTAAGATTCATACATTTTTTATGTCATTAAAACTTTGCTTTGTCATCAACGGTCTACAGTCCTTGTCCTGCTTCCTTCTCTCCAGTACTTTTCCATTAGCCAGAAAATGCTCTGACTCACCCTCTTCGGCCGCTTTTCCCAGAATGTGGAGCTGAAATCTACTTTTGGAGATTCATTCACATGCATCCAGTGCTGCAGTATTATAGCAACGTGTATAATTTGTTCCTTCCTGACTTTTCCCCCAATTGCTGTTTGCCAAATCTTTTTGGATTCAGAAGTCAATTCAGAAGTCTCATTACCAGAATATCTGCACCATTTTCTGCCGCAAGTTGACTTTGATGCATGTCTGCATTTCCAATGTAGAGAGCAATTACAGAGCATAACATTTCTGTTATGTGCGGAAAACCACCGAAATGGGGGAAAATATTACCAGGGAAAAAGGGAACATTACCATCTGGTATTAGCCGGCCAGTCAGCAGGAACAGCTTTGCCAATCGCAGCGTATTTTTGCATTGTCTGACTTCGGCAGTAGGCATATGTGCACCAGACACCCGGCGGATGGCAGGTCGGATGGCTGGCACAGCGTGATGGACTAGGCTCTTTCATCCGCCCTTTGCCGAGCAGGGGTGGCATTGCTGGCGTGCCACAGTAAACAGGCCGCATCCACCACCACTGGCCCACACCGTCTGAGTGTGTGCATATAGGATAGATGTTGTGTGGCCTGGACTACATGTAACCACTACATCTATCCCTGAATGGCCTGCATTTTAATGGGCTGTAAACACCAGATCTTGTTTCTCTCCAAACTTCTTTTTGGCAAAGAAATGCTCTGTCCCGGATGTGAAGCACACCAGACTAGGGCTGGGCGATTAATCTAACTTTCATAGTGATTATGGCTTCCAATTATTACAAAACTTATAAATAATGAGGATAAAGTCATTTAGTTGTCTGCTGTTGAGCATTGTAACATTTTCTGTAATTAATTAATTAATAATTAATATTTGTTATATATCTTTTTACAGTATCTAGGTCTTGTTCATATATGATAATATAATATGAAAACATATAAACATTATAATTATTTAAAAATACATTAAAAAAAAATCCTGTTAAATGCTAAAATGTAAAATTTGATCAATAAACACTGGATGTTTCAAAGATCAATTAAGAATGTATTTAAATTATTGGGATATCAGTTTTGCATAAAATGATCATTGTTATTGTCATCAAGCAATGATTATGCAGTGTATGATTTATTTCATTTAATTTTAAAGTTACATTAAGTTACAGGGACAGCAGGGACAGTCCCCCTGGAGACAATTATCCCCAACTCAGGGATAATTGTCTTGCTCAGGGACATAATGGTTGGAGGTGGTGTTTGAAATTGTGGTCTTCTGGTTCAAGGTTCCGGTTCAACCTATGATGATATAAAGTGCATATAATCTGCATAGACAGTGCAGAGATAATTGAATAGAATCTGAGCTGATCTGCTTTGTTAAGATAAATCAGACCTGGAAATATCGTGTATATATTTCTTTCAGCCTCTAACCCACTTTGGTCTTTTGATAAGTTGTTCCCTGACAACCTGCTAGCTTTTTAACTGGCCGTGCTTCCTGTGCTGCTGGCCGGGATCAATGTCATCTTTGAGAGCCGTGGACGGGGGGGACTTCTAGCCACAAAGAGGTCTTTCTGCGGACCGCTGACCTAGATCCCAGATCCCACTCCAGTGCACAGCCTCATGGGAAGAACTGGGACGTGTTAGCAGTCAGGGAGCTCCTCGGCAGCCCCACCAGGGAGCAAACACACCCGGCCTGATTCATTGAATCATTCAGGCATACTTCTCGAATACGAGAGGGAGCACCATCACCTTAGTAACTACAAGTCAACTACAAGTGGATATATTACAAGACAATATATTACTGTGTTATTATATTAAAAACACACACTTTGAATTTGCCTCCATTTCCTTCCTTTTAGATGTGCTACCAGACCTCCACCAAGCACAACATTCACTTTGTTTACAATATGCACATTTGCATAAGAACTACTACATGTGTGCATGCGTATTTCAAAAATGAGTGCCACTAGAAGACTGCTTTTATTATGAAATTGGCAGTGTAGGAAATAAGGAAATAATGTCACCAATTCTTGGTTAATAATGAAAACATAAGTAGATGTTGAGTTCACACGCACTGGAGGAGGATGAGGTCTGAATTAACAATGAATTTGGGACATTCGAACATTATGCTGAGGCTAGTTGGAGTGACCAGAATGAAAGCAGTTCACATGCGGCCATCACGAATCACACCCAGGCACCACATGCCTACCTAAGGAGGACAGGGCAGCCGCCCTGGGCAGCAGTCTGTTGCCAGTGAACAAAATAAATTACGCATGCACTAATCAGAGGTGATCTCATGCTCGTTTCAGACGAAAGTGCATGCATAATTTCATAGCGCAACACGCAACAAGTAAAACTCCAGATGTACAACACAGACATCGCTACAGCCCCCCGATGTCCACTCCCTCGCTCCTAAAGCCTCTACCTCATCCATCTTAGCTGTGCACACATGCTGTGTTTGCTTATAAGACTGACAGGGTAATAGTCTTGGCTCCAAATCTGGGTTCAGAACAGCCCATATACTTCAACCATGGGGCCTACATCTCACCAAAAAGAAAAGTTTTTTTTTTTTAATCGACCATCTTCCAGTGGATTCCTATAGATGTTACAAGACAGTATGGCTTGAGTGTGGCATAAATTGAATGTTAATGTGTGAGCACCAAGCTCATGGGATATGGAGGTGTAATTGGCTTATGCCACAATACCATACATTTCATTTCATAGCACAGAAAGGGAAGTATTTTGGAAATTTTTCAATACTTTCATTCCAGAGATTGTTGTTTAGTATGAATGATAATTTCAGTCAATAAATAATAATGAAAGGAGCAAGACACATATTTTTTTTTTTCAATTTTTTTATTTCAAAATAAGTTAAGAGATTCAGCTAATGTGAGGCTCAAATGTCATTCATAAACATTTTAGCTCAAGAACAAAAGTCTTCATAGGTCTTTTTTCTGGACTTTTTCTTCCTTTTGCAATGAAAAACATTTTTCAAGTAAAACACATTTGGCTTAACAGAATTTATACACTGTCATTTTGTCTTCAGCTGTGCAAACATACAAAAATATAGCATTTCTCTCTTCACAAACAACTATGCCAGTTTGACAAAAAAAGAAACACAAATGACATTAATGAGAAAAAAAAAAAAAAACACAGAGACACTAAACAGCAGTGGAGCTTTCAGTGGACTTGGACTTCCTCATGTCTGAAGGAGTAAAATAATTTAAACAGCTGCTGATTGAGGGGAAATGCGACAGGAAAATCCACTTTTTTCTCTTACCTCACGGCACTTGATGAAAAAAACGACAGTACTAAAAGATCCCTGCGTGTATGAGTGTAAGTGAGTGTTCAACAGTAAACTGCAGCAGTACAGTGGCTGTGAGGGGGACGATGTAACTCAACCACTGGGAAAAAACCTAGTCACAGAGCAGTTCAAGGGTCAATGAAAGATACAGCAATGTAGCGAATGCCGCCAGTCGTGGGCAGTCCTTCGTGGAGGTGGGTCAGTCGCCCTGGATGCATGAAGCTCCAGCCTTTTCTTGGTGACTCTATGGTGCAGTTATACCTGTGGAACCTGCAGCCTCCACCCTGGAGATGCAAAGTCAACAAAGTCAACACAGTCAGTGTGAACCGCAAAGCGAAAACCTCGCATCCCCTCTCACTCCCACATCAATTCAACTTAAATATTTACCCCCGCGTAGCTGTTCGAGTTGAGCCACATTTAACGCATGTTAAGCAGAGCAGGACTTACCTGGAAGTCCAGGCCTTTGTTGTTGAGTGCAATGTTGATAGTGAAGGTGGAGGAGTCATGGTGAGGCCTCAGGTACGACTGTCTGTGAGGGGTGTACTTCACCACAAAATTCATCACAGCGTAGCCCTGCCGTTGGACAAGATCAATGGGCTGTCATCAGACTGACATTATTTCACAATCCCAACTTTCTAACCCACAAAATCATGCATACCCCAGCACAGGAATGTGGACTGCATGTACAAGCACAGCCATATGGGAGGAAAGAAGCTATAGATGTCTTTTCAGCAGCAAATCCTTAGAGTCCTACTACTTTTTGCATGTTCAAGAGCACTTGCTGGGCTGTGTGTATTTAAAGCATGAACAGTTTTAGGATTTATAATAGAGCTTAACTCACAAACCGTAGCTGCTCCGTATGTTTATGTGACATTAAATAAAATTGAATTGCGGTGTTATTCTGACTGTACTTTTAAACTACATGTACATGTGTTTGTCTAGTTTGTACTAAATGTAACTTCTTAAAGTTGTGGTAAAAAATAAAAAATAATAATCTTGCAATTCTATATTCATTCATTTCTGTATTCAAAACTAGACTATGCATACGCCACAATTCCCTCTCGGCACTTTGAAAGCATCTCCCTTGCTGTCTACTGCAGTGGTCTGTGACATAATAGATAATCGAGGACAAAGCGCAATACTTCCAAGCAACTGTCATCAATCATAGCTTAGTCAGACACACGTGAGTAAATAAATCGATATCCCTGAATGAATGAAAGAATTATTTAATAGCCATGTTGACCTATAACCATAGAATGACTAAACTGCATGGAAATGAACTGACTCACACACATTTCGGAAGCCTGTTGCCTGTGGGTCAGCAATGGCCCAAATTCCTAAAATGAGAGGGTCTGGGGGACTAAACGTGCCCAGCAAGGCTTTTAAAGCCATCTGTGTGAGGACACAGACAGACATGATGTCATTACAACACCACTCTCTGCCTCGCCAGTGCACCGCAGCTCCAGACTGGCCCTGTCCTGTTTACCTTGGTGTAATAGCCCGAGAAGACCTTGAGAGTGACTGGCGAGATGAACTCTCGGATGAAGTGGAGCCACTCCTTTTCATAGTTGATCTGCCTCATGTGGATGTCGTCCGTGGGGACACTCTCGTACCCACCAGTGATGCGTTTGTCCTGCAGGGAGACAGAGGCGCGATGACATGGCAACTACGAAAAGGGCACATTAATGTGGCACTGGCTGCATACTCATATGCAGGACGATGAATGTGCCTGGCTGGTGATGAGTTGGCCTGAGTCTAACCCGAGTGAGTGTAATTAGCCCTGCCAAAAGTACAGGTTTCATGCCTTTAAAACTCATTCATGCAAGCAGGTTACAGTAAGCTCACTAACTGCGGCAATAAAGCTTCAACATGCAAAATAATGGCCCCTTAATGATTTCTTGGCCTTAAATGGCCCGTATCTGTGTTATTGTGGAAATTAGCAGGTCGTTTTGAACTTCGCCTGGCAGCTTTGCTCTGACCTCATGTTTGCCTCCAGACCATATGCCGAAATTTTCCATCTCCTCCACCAGCTCATCGCAGGCTTTCTCAGAGAACACCGGGAACCAAAACACATCTGGGCAAGGCTGAAAACCCACACAATCAGAACTCTGTGTCATCATGTGCATATGAGAATAGGACGTGCATTTAACAAGGGTAAAAAAACACTTTCACGAGTCACTATGCCTCTTGTTACACCCCTATCCCCTGTTGCGGGACCTTATACACACCTGCTCCAGGTAGTTCTCCTTAAAGATGCGTGTGTAGTTGGGGTGGATGTATTTTTCCTTCCAGTCCTGTGGAAAAAAACAAAAGACAATGCAATATTAAAGGCCAACAGGTTCATTCCCCGACCTGCATACCAAACAGGCTTTATACACATGCCTCATATAACTCAAGCTGGGAAATAAATAAAGCCGCTTATCGCCGTGTGCGGTTCGGCAAAACCTCCTGATTTGTTCTATGAAAAAGCACCCCAACGGGTGGCGGACTTGGATTTGTCTCTGGCAAGAATGATTAGAAAGAAAGAGGGGCCACAGTTGACTTACCACAGGATTTTCAAAAATTTGCCACAAGTCGTTATTGTAGTGCGACGTGTTGTAATTAGCTGTGGAAGTCAGTCTTCCGAACTCGTGGCGGTTTGTGACGTACATGAACAGTCCCTACAGTGGACAGAGAACAGCATTAGTCTCCACATGAATGAAATAATGAGAACAGCTGGGGGTAAAATTGGAAAACTGATGCAAATAAAGCCTTTTCCAGAGACGACTGTTGTTAACCCTGTAGTACACCTGCGTGTCAAAAAAGAATTGAAAGATAAATAATCTGTGATTATTTATGTAGTGGTGAATTTGGGTAAAGGGGAGGGGCAGGATCAAGAGGATGCTGGGAAGCAGGGTCTCAAAGCAACTCCGGGAATCACATTCCCTATGTGAGAAAGCCACGGAAGGGGGTGGTCGGCATCTGGGTGTGATTGAGTGGCCAGTAGGGATAGGTGGACTCACATTCAGCCTAGGCTTATAATGGAAGGATTCTTTTTAGGATTTTAGATTTTCATAAATGTTTTCTTTCATTCAAGTTCGATTTTGGAATTGTATTTATTTGATTATTGTATTTTATTCTCAGTCATGCAGCATGTGGCAGACTGCACCAGATGGGAGGATTTGTGAAAGCTTTCGCAGGTGGTGTTGTGAGGAGCCTAGGCTGAGATACGGTCAAAGCACTCTAGAGTGGGTGTGTGGTTGACAGATTAGATTACTTGTGCCCTGAGGTTTTGCTCTTTGGTGAAGCATTGGGGTTACTGCAAGGAGTTGTGGGATGCAAGCAGAATGTGGCCTGTATATGATTATCTATATGATCTATATGATCCTTCAATAAAATACTGGTGCTTTTGCTGTGTCTCTCAAACATTTCATCACAACCTTAAAGCAAAGAACATTTTTCCAAAAGAGTTCCTCCAGGAATGGAGACCACGGGTACTCTATAGAAAAAGCGATTTTTTTAAAGACCTTTTCCACAAAAAACCTGCTTGAAACATTCCATGGTATCAACGTAATCATGCGATCAGGAAAATTTTAACATGAAATGATATAAGAGTTATAACTATATATAACTATAATTATTTTATAATAAATAAACTGTCTGTGCCAAACATTTTGTTAACATTGGCTTCTGAAGACATCTTGGCATAATTAGCCTCTTGTATTCAATTTTATAATTTCTTGCTATATTCATCCACTAAAAAGACAATGCTGACCATCTTGTCAGACCTGAAATCATTTTTTAGCTGGTTCACATCAAAGAGTAATAACTATGATTATTTTATTTTAATATACTGCACCATAAGAATAGAAGAGGTCTGTTTGGATAACCCTTTGGAAACTTGTTCTTGCTTTTACTTGAATTTACTTAAACAGTGAAGAGAAGAACAATCAAAGTAGAACGGAACCTTTGGGGGCCTGAGCATATGGAACGATTCCGGGGAAGGAGAGTCTTTCTCTCTCTGTATTGTCTAAAATGAAGGAAAAGCACCATGTAAAATTAAGTAACATAACTTTTGTTTCTTTTCTTTTTTTATTCCGTTTGAAAAGACAGGAGAGTAATAGTTGAAGGGGTGTGTACATCAAAAAGACACCGATCCCCAGAATGAAAGCGAATGCTCCTGCAAAAAAAAAACAGAGCAAGATTCCCTCTGAAGCCAGTGATGTGTAGTCGGTAGGCCCAGTTAGGGTGCATGCTGGGGGACGAGTGCTGATATAAGGCTTGGCACCAGGCCCAGTGTTAGCATGTGCAACGTGAGAAGTCAGAAGCGGCGTGAGAAGGATTCGGAGCCAGAAACAATGAGGTGAGCGCACACACAACAGCCATCCAGGCATTCCCCGTGGTTACCAAGGCTTGAAGAACAGACAGTGAGAGGAAACAGGGTGATGGGATATAAGTGTAGCCTTGAATGCAGCACAGCTGCTACCATAAACATATATAGAGTCATGCCTTCAAGAGGACAAAACAGCCATTCATTTTCAAAATACTTGCCCATTAACGCTTGGGAAGAAAGGCTGTGGAACTTTAAAAATTAGGTGACAGTAAACTGACAAGCTACGATTCTCATATAACATTCTACAGTGATGCTGAGATTCAGAGCACTATTTCCTATTTCCTATTTTTTGCTAACATGTGGGTCCAACACTACCACAGTGATCTTACCAGCTCCCTGGCATTACGGCAAAGAGCCATGTCAGGATCCAGCTTCTCCAGGACAAAGAAGTTCCTCTCTTTCATCTCCGTCCTCAGAACTTCACCTTTTATGAGGTAAATGTGTGCCATAAACGGAACGTTCCACACACCACTGAAAGCAAGAGGGAGAGAAACTTTACATTATTGCAGGATGTTAGACCATGACATCATAAAGATGTGGACATTTTATCCAGTGCAGAGGCAGCTGATCTAGTGACTGCTGTCTGAGGTGCTGTCATGGGCTGTCACAGCGAGGCCTTGTGGAACACGTGTACTCCATTCAGTGGTGGCTTACACCGTTACAATCATATGCAATGCTGAGAATTTTCGCACACTGGTCTTTATCCCATCCAATGCTGACTACATAACGCTTCATAAAGTTCAAGATTGTGGGTAATATGCACTAAAGCATATAGACAGAAAAAAATATGAGCCTGCACATTTTGGTCGGCGTCTGGACAGTATCCAGGCAACTTACATTCGCTTTCCCTGCACGATGTCGATGTAGTCCTCCGAGCGAGCGTAATAACCATCCAAGCTCAGGGCTCCCCAGAAGTTGGACCACAACTTGCCATGACGAGTGACAAGGGGGCCAATTATTTTTCTGAGAACGAAGGAAAGGAGGCATATGTCAGCCTGGGTGAAGGAACAGTGACATTTTGCAGGGCCATTTGGTGACCATACAAAGTGAGAATCTTTCCTAGTGGTGTTCCCAACAGCTGTGCTCTACAAACATTCACACCACACCAACACCCTAGGAAGAGCAGAAAGACAGTAAATTATTGTTCCGATGTAACCAAGATGTTGGACTGGTCAAAGTAACGCAGGGTTCTGTTGCATGAATGAATCTTCCTGTGCATGAATGGAAAACTGATTTCTACCAGTAATATTTATTAAATTAATTAAAAGGCTGGATTATCTGGCATAATTTTCTACCAGCAAAATCAAAATGGACCAAAAATGAGAAATATTTAAGGACTGGACCTCTGAAGGCGTTGTAGTGGCCTAGTGGGTTAGACACTCACTTATGAACTAGAAGACCACACAACCCCTTGAAACCCCGAGTGTCTCCAATAGAACAATAACGGTAACTACTGATTGTAAGTCGCTCTGGATAAGGCTGTCTGATAAATGCAGCAAGATTAGTGATAGTAAGATGCAGTACGATGTATGATAAGTGTAAGTCAGCAGTCAGGACATGGCTTGACAAAGAAAGCAACCATGTCAATGATTACTGCAAACACAGTGAAAGAAGCCCACTTAGCTGACTTATTTTACTGTGCCTTTTCCCTCCCAAAGCAGAACACATTAAGTTTATTTAGGGGCCCTTTTAGATTTATACAATGGCAGGCCTGTCTAAGGACAGGAGAACACCCTAGTGAGCGGGGTCTGCGGGTGAAGGAGGTGATGAGAAACCACTTCTTTAACTTCCCAAGACTAAACATTTGAAAAAAAAGAAAGAAGTGGTGGGTCATGTTAAGACCAGCATAGGAATCTCCAGCCAGCATGTCAGATTTAGGATGTGGAATACAGGATGATGGAATGGTGGAAAACATTGCAAGAGAGATGAAGAGGGAGGATCTACAGTTGCTGTGTCACATCATAATCAGAAATGTAAGGAATGTGCATGTGGGAGTTGATAAAAATGAAAAGGATTTTTCTAGTGGGGATGCTGTGTGGGGAGTGTGGGGAATAAAAACACACATCTAAAATATTGCTAAGCATCTGGAGAAATATTCTGGAAAGCAAGATCAAGGCAACATTAATTTGGATTTACTAAGAAGAACAGAAGATGCATCAGGAGATTTAAGAGTACCAGCACATCACATTTACATTTTACAGCATTTATCAGACGCCCTTATCCAGAGCGACTTACAATCAGTAGTTACAGGGACAGTCCCCCCCTGGAGCAACTCAGGGTTAAGTGTCTTGCTCAGGGACACAACTGTAGTAAGTGGGATTTGAACCTGGTTCTTCTGGTTCATAGGCGAGTGTGTTACCCACTAGGCTACTACCACCTCACACGTGTATAGAAGTAGACAGAGTTCAACATTCTTTTAAAATATCGTTGAGAAGGGAGGTGGGAGTAAGATCAATCTAAGATACCTATATGGATGGATTTGAGAGAAAATCAGGAGTCAGGAGATGGGTTCAGAAAAAATGATAGAGGTGCTGGACGAGGTTGCATACCATCCCTAGCCATGTTTAATCTGTACAGTGAGATAAGGAAGGCACTGAAAGATGGAGTAAGAGTAGGAGGTAGCCTGACCTAAAAGCCTCCAGTATGCCAGTGATTCTTGTGAATCCAGTGAAACTCATGCAATAAATTTGGTGAAAAGCAAGGCAATGGAGAGTACACAGAAGATAAGAAACCGCCCGATGAAGGGTAGAAGGGTCTGTAAAAGACGTTACATTTAGTATAGAGGCACAGAGGGCAGAAATACTAGACTAGATGTGATTACTAGAACAGGCACAACAAAGGCATCATTCCTAAAAACATGGCACTTATCTCAAATAGGATAAACACAGTCTTGAAGGCTAGCAATAGTGCTATATCTGGAGTGCGGCAACAAAAGCGTGAATACAAAACATGAAAGGAATTGCAAAACTGTAATGCTCTGCTATGTAGAACACTACATGTGTTGCAAAAATGCATGCGACATACAACTTGAATGCCCAGCTGTTTTATTGGATAATCTCTTTTCGAAAAAAAAAAAAAAAAACCAAGACAAAAGATAGGGTGGAAAAATATGTTATTGGTATCATGCACATTAGCATTCCAGGCTGAAATGCTATAGCCTTACACTGTTTCCACACATTCAAGGAAAACAGGAAGCCACCCAAGCGTATTTTTAAACCTTGAGGGATTTTCAGTTGCCCCGGCTGTAATGTTCCTGTGGTCTCAGCGCTTGAGGGATTCCATTTGGTCTCGTGGGACAAAGACACTACTGTGGGAGATTCCAGAATAACAGCATGGGGCACGGAATCAGCGTACCTGTTCTGCTCAATGAGGAGTTTCAGTGTCTGTCTGTTGGTCAGCTGCACATCAGAGTCAATGCTGAAGTAGTAATCGCACGAAGAATCCTTACGACACAAATCCCTGGTTAGGAGGAGAAATAAAAAAAAATCACCTTTTATATATGATACAAACATGTGTCAAATAAACGGGAAATTGATGCTTGCAAAGAAGCAGACAGAACATGAACTAATTTGCATAATCCTGTCACGCTGGTTTCACATGGCGAGGCAGTAGATCTGTCTGGACATGGCAAGGAACGAGGACGCATACGCACATCGTCACGAAACAGGGGTTTGTTAGATGATGAAAAATAACACAGGACGAACATGAAACTCTGGTTCGGATCCTGGACCCAGAGTTGCCCCTTCTGGACCGGATCATGACAAATCCCTGAAAACAGCCATCCACTCTGCGCAATTAGCAAGTCTTAGACGCCACTGATGACAAAGCATGCATCTTAAAATTAGAGATCTGTGTAGACTTGGCTCCTGATACCTGGTCAATGGTCACATACCCAGCAGACACTGGGTAGACGTGAGATGAGGAGTCACACATAAACAAAACATGACCCTATGCTCATTTACTAACAGGTTGAGACTTTTTGGAGCATCCTTTGGTTTACTGACTGGTTAATGGAACAAGACCGGGCCTTAAATTACCTTAAAGACTAGAGAATCTTAAAAAGTTTTCACCCATACATAATGAGAGGCTGTGGTGTATCCAAGATACTTCTGGGTCTGGGAGATACCGAGATGCAATTGGACAAACAGGAAGTGGCTACTTTTTTATCATCAATCATAGCTCTTCATACCAGTGCTCATGCATACATCATAATTCACATTCATTGTACCATTCAGAAATGAAACATGAATTAACTGCATACATGCCCATGTTCCTCGCCTCCCCTTGGCTCAGGTTCTCCTCTGGTCCAACCACCTTGAAGCTCTTAAATACACTCTTGTTTTCATCCCAAAACATCTGGATATGTCTCTCATGATTAACTTCCTGCAGACACCAAGTCAGGACGACACCATGCAGTTCATAAGATGCATTACAAGCCACAGTCGGAGTCATGAACTCCAAATATCTTTACAGTGACTTACGTTGTTATGAACAAAGACATTCAGTTTATCTTTGGGATAATCCAGTTCAAAAAGCCTCTGGAAGAACTCGGGTACAAATGGTGTGGGCTGCTCAATAAATATTCCAACTGTTACCACAGGGAATTCCTGTTTGGATAACAAAAAGCAATGTTACTCAAGTGCTGTTTAACATGTTCCACAAATTTGTGACTGCTCTCATGCCCTTTTACATATTTGAAATCCAGACACTTTATTCCTTTACTTATACAGTAATAATTTCATTCATCATAAATATTGTGCCCTTTATGTGATATTTCACATTTGTGCACACACAAGTGGTATATCAATTATAATCTAATCAGTTTCATAACTACTTTTACTGGGATCACTTTAAAAGCTATACAACTTATTGTAACTGATGCTATCAAAAATGAATGGTACGGAAATAACTAATCAGTCAATCCTATTCTCTAACATAATAATTGTGGAGTACTTTTAATCAAATAAAAGTCTTGTGGGAATGAATCAACGGAATAAATGGAGCACTTTATAAGTCACCCCTTATAAAGGTGGCAAATGTTGTGGGTCCTCGGGATACGAGAAGAAACCACTGTTGTGTTCATATAGTACACTGCACTTTCCCATGATCACTGCCTCATATGCAGATCTTGACCAGTTTACATAGCGCACTGGTCGCGGATGACACAGAGCCCAAGGGAAAGCTTTAATTTGCAAGTTCCGCGACGACTCTGCGCTTCGAGATGAAGGGAGTGCCTTAGCAGAGTGAGCCAGCAGACTTTTTAAATTGGTGGAGAGGGAGCAACGGGATGCCAAGAGTCTAAAGGAAGAGAGGCCGATGCTCTGATGGCCACTGTCAACTCTTCACAACAACAACCGGGTATCCATCATGCATCCATTCATCCAGTGCCAGAAACCTCAAGGACATGGGTCTCAGTCCGGTTCTCAGGGTCCTCAGACCAGACAGCTCTGAAGGCATTTGCTGAGAAAATGCACTGTCTGATGCAACATATGAGCAATGAACGCAGCGCATGCATACAGCATAAATACAGAACATTGCAAAAATGTTGATTTCAGAGTTGAACTCAAACCATTTAAACCTTCATTATTCATCAAAAGTGAAGTTAAATATTTTTAAGTTCAATGAAAAGGGAATAATTCACAATACAGATGTGAAACTTTATACAGTCAATAATTGATTGAACATCTTTATGATATGCCATCTTTTAATGCACTGGGACACCTTACCAATTTTTGGTAAAAAGGTACTTCCAAGACTACAACAGCAGAGTGATAATTTCATAGACTTGTTACTGGCTGTAACCTATAATCTTTTTGCCTTATTGATGTTGCTTTTACAGAAAAAATTGTCACAGTTAATAGTACATTTCCATTGCTGCTGCTATAAATTGAATTTAATGATAATTAAGACAGTCATTGTGAGGAATATGTCCTTGGACACATTTATTGCAGCGTTTAGCACAAGCCATAAAGTTTTTTAATGTGACTGACCCATCTTTACTTCAATAGACTCGCTTTACCTTCGTCTATTAACCATGTGGTTGCAATTATTCCCACAGGAGTGAAGGATGGATGGCCGAGAGGAAAAGAGACGGCTGAGAAGACAGTACTAGGACGCACGTGCCAGAATGGGGCGCAGGTCGCTGCCTTGCCAGGCCTGGCTGAACCCTGTGACAAATTTTCAGGGCAACCACGCTAACTTAGCCCATGGCTAAAACACATACTGAGTAGCCCACTAAAAAGCAGTCTGGTTGACAGTGACACCCCTTTAAGTAAAACTTTCAAAAAACCATAGAAGCCATATCCTGTGCCATACTTTTGCAATGCTTCCTCCCTCCTTGTGCGGTTTGAGAAGCACTTATGTATTTTTAATGAGGGTATGCCAGGGCTTGAGGTCCCACCGGCTGTTATTGTTGGACTGGGCCACAGAGCGACCAGGGACAACTCTACCTCCTGAGTCCTCCTATTATGTCTGTCTGCATCATATATATATATATATATATATATTTATTTCATAACGTACAAACTCAAAAAAAAGTTTAGGCTTATGCTGTAACCGAAACATTCACTATAAAGTGTATTAGAGTACTGCAAAAAGTGGTTTATATATGGCAAAAATGGATGCCTCTGACAGCGTTAGTCTTTTGTTTGATTTTTTGTGTTTAGGGTTTGACTAAACTGAGACAAAATAGTCGGTTTGAGGAGGGAAAAGAAAAATAAACTCGGCTTGACTCACATTGACCTGAGACAAGTCCACCATGTTCTGGTCACAGTTGCCACAGCCATGCTCATAGTTCCATGCATTGGGGATGTAGTTTGCCAAGTGGTTTAGGTAAATCTGGGAAAAGGGGGAAAAAAGAAAGAGGACAGAAAAATGTTTGTAATACCACCTCGGCTCAGAGAACAGAGAAGCCAAAAGCAGCAAACATTAAGCTGAGCGACTGACTGTGTAAAATATGCTTCAATTATTTGGAATCTTAATCTTGGCTCTGGTAAAATATAATTTCAGGAAAGGAAGTGAAATGTCCACCCTGTTGAATTACTGAGGGCTACTTTTGGGTCAAGACTGAGAAATCTAAACCACAATTGGCTGCTTCTGTCATACATACATTGACAAAGTGAACTGTAATTATAGCATATAATGTAATATATACAATCCATTCCACTATCATCGAGCTTTAAATACTGAGAACAAAATCTTAGTTTTTATCGGCTAATTAGCAAGTGCAGGAGTTCAAGATGAGGCAAAGTGAGATAATCCCAATGGTATGATAATGACTGTATCGCATACTAGTGTCCAATTAACACACGGCAAGTGCCATAGTTAGTGTTTTACAAGTCTGGGAGACACTGTAAAGTCTACCCTTTCACACACAACACACACACACAAAAGTAAGTATATAGTTGTTATTTCTGGCTTTTGACTCAGTCCCTAAATAGAAGATGAGCATCAAGTACACAGGGTTTCTGCAGGTTCTGACTTTTTAAGGCCTTTTTTAAGGCCACTTTCATCAAATTTAAGACCCTTCACCGGCATCGTCAACTACATTTCGCCAGCTACCAGAGTTTTCCTCGGCAGACACTGTGAAAGCCAGAGACACTGCAGCACAGCACACGGTGACGTGTCCTCTGCTTTTAACCATCACCCTTGGTGAGCAGTGGCCATGACAGGCGCTCGGGGAGCAGTGTGTGGGGACGGTGCTTTGTTCAGTGGCACCTCAGTGTCACATTCGTGGATTGGGATTCGGCCTTCTGATTACTAGGCTATGTTGTATGTGCGATCAAATTATTAACAATGTGCAAAACAACAATACAAATTTAAAAGCAGCAGATCGTACAGAAAGGATAGATATAGACCAGAAGTTTGTGTTTGCTAACCGATCATTTACCGTGCAAGCTCGACCCAACTAAAATGATAGAAATTCTCCAGTCTGGAACACTGAAGTTAGACTGAGCAGACGGTCTCAAGTTTTGTTAGTTGGTTATCTTTGAGAAAATGTATATTGTCGTTTCAGTCCAAGACATTTACAGCATTTATCAGACTCCCTTATCCAGAGCGACTTACAATCCACTTACAAGACCATATGATATAAATAATTTTGTGTTCACTTAAGAACCCTGAAGTGTACAGCGCGTTGTGACCAGTGGATTTCTTTCTGGTTGAAAGCTTGTCTCATTTGATTTTGGAAAAAAAAAAAAATTCCAGTGAGTGCAGAATTCAGCCATCTGCCATCAGGCAGTTCTGCTAATTCCAATTTCTCATACAGAAAACGCTAAATTATTTAGAGGCTACCAGTAAAAAGAATTTACTGGGTCTGCAGTATTTTAAAACCTTTAACCCTGGATTTAAGGATTACTAGTAATTTTTCGAAAATCCAATTTAAGACTTCTTAAGGATCCACTGAAAACCTGAAAGGAGCAACCACGGACAGGCACACTCCTCCATGCTGAACTTGACTACTCGAGCCCAAAGCTATAAAGCTGTGGGGGGCATCTGAATGCAATGTGTACTCAGCCATGCTGCAGACTGCTTCCATCTGTGTGAGCAGGGCTCTTGTTCTGTAATAATTTCCAGTTAATGCTGATAAATGGACTACTTTTGATCTGCAGCAGCTCGACTGGTTTATAGCTAATGGAAACAGTGGGAATCTTTGTATCATGTCTTCCCTCTGGTGTGAAACGCTGAGCCGACAGCTGGCTAAAACACTTCCTAAAAGCCACGCAGTGCATATAAACGGCTTTATTCGAGTCCCTGTTTATGGGCTGATAGAAACCGGACTAGATGTATGTGCTTGCCGGCACAATCATGAGTACTGACATGAGCCGGCTGGCCATCTTTTCTGGGAGGGAAATGTTGTTGGAGTCAAGACTAGGAGTATGATAATTCATCACTGGTGATGTGGAGATGAGAGATTTTGGGAAAAACAACTCAACACTGTGGTGTTTTTTTTCCCATAAAAATAGAAGCGGGAAAAGGATGATTTGCCTATCTTCTAGACATCCTTGCCACTGAGACATCATCTGCCACTGAATCAATCATGCTGTACGTCTGAGCACCCGCCAGATCAACCTTCACTTATTTTTACCAAAGGATACGAAACCTCAGTCTCTACAGATTCTGTGGAATTTCAACTCCCACAAATGTCTGGGTAAAGATTACAAAATAGAGCTGTCACGATTGAAAGCTTTAAAAGGTTAGACAGCAAGCAGGAAATGACATAGACTTATTTCCAGCCCCTCCTTCACCCATTTCCTTGCAGATACTGGAATTTGAAAGGGAAGCCACTCACTTTGGTGTTTATGTTGCCATGGATGACCACTGGCAGCGTGTCATACATTGTGTTCCTCACACGTACTCTGTTGGTGCCGAACTTCAGCAGCACCTCATCTGAAAAGCAAGCCAATAGCAAAGCTTCACATTCATCTCAAATTTGAACAAACGATGAAACGATGTCTAAAATTATTCAGCGAGACTTCCATAGGCTTCCATAAGGAAAATACACCGCTTTTCAAAAACTTCCTATGAAATGTTGTGTTCACTAATGCAATGTGGAGAAAGAGCTGATACACTGAGATGAGAGCAACAATCACGATGTGACACTGCATTGTACTGTGGTATGATCAGTGTGAAAAAACTTACCAATTGCTCCATTTAAATTTTGGAAAATCTGACACTTGTGATCCAAAGTCATATTTAGACTTTCCTGCAAGCAAACAAGGAGACAAAACATTCAAAAGTGTCCTCACCACTGTGCGGTGTATTTTTAACCTGTTTGCTTTCTGAGGGTGTGATGTGTTTTCCATGCGTTTTATAAGTACATGTGGTCAAGCTGCAAGCTGGCGTGGCTTGGCCTAAATCCTATTTCAAACAATGGCAGTCCCCTGCTCCCTACCCTTTGCAGAGTGTCCAGGTAGACTTTAGTGTAGAAGAGCTGGTCGTCATCGTTGTCATGGAGGTCCCACTGCTTCACAATCTTGTTGATGTATGGAGCGTAGCCAATGAATCCTGTGAAAGGAGTCCAGCTGGGTGAGTGCTTATAGCTCTATAAAGGAAAGTATACGTTATAAAATGAGCGTGTAAAGAGTTGACATTACTAGGGTGCATGGGCGCAGCTGCCCTTCAACGCCAATTATGTCTGCTGTGAAAATGTCCTCACACTGCAGTCTCACAGTGGGCCTGTTCAAGAGAACCTCCACAAAGTGCAACTGTTGGCACAAAGCGACATGCACTAGGCCGCAAAATTCCCTGCTGAACAATCCTAGGAAGGAAGGAGCTGGGGAAAAGCCCTCAGGGCTGCTATCCCAGCAGTCCCAGAGATGAGTGTGTTGGCTGTGCATGTTTCTATAGCGACATGTGTCCCCTTTTTTACCATTCTCTAAAACGCAATGACCACAATTGAAAATTGCAGGGTTAGTGTATGTTGCTGGTCTTTGTGCCGTTTTAGGTACCGTCATTAAAATGCCCTCAGATTCTGTAAAGTGAAGCTGAGGGATGAGCATGAGAATCTTGGGGTACAGTACAGTTTTTTTTCTGATAACGTATCAAGCTCTTTAAAGTCTAAAATCTTATTTTGTAATTCTGCAACGTTCATTTCCTTCCATTTTCTCCTGTCATTGACTTTTCTGATTGCATTTGCCCAATGGCTTAGAATGCAACATTAGAAGTACTTATTTAGAAGTAATCATTTAATCAAATGAAAAAAGGTTCTGCAGTATTCAGCATTTTCCATCCATAGGAATTAGAAATTAATTAAGGGTTATTATATGGTTATTACAGGGTTTAGATAGTAATCCAATTATTACAAATGCATTCTGAAACAATGCTGCATCCTAAAACAACTGCCGTCATTACTCATAGTTCCCGGAACCCAGTTTCAAGTCACTGATGTCTAAAGATTATGGTTTCAATAAAATGTTCTCTAACCCTACACCATCACTGTTGTCTATAGTTCTGCTTCTCCTCAGCACTCAGCACTCCGTTTACTCCAGTGACTGAGGTCAACATTCCAAGTTCACCGCCCACTCCCTCTCGTTATTCACCTCCTCCATTTCCAAACTGTCCTCCCTGTGATGCATCACCATTTGCCCAAGAGAACCAGTCCAGGCTGCACAGCAACTTTAATGGCAACAACTAACCTTTAATTTGACTTGGACAGCACTGCATAAGAGTACGATAAACAAACATGGTGCCCTAATGACACCCAGCTTTCTCAGGACTGCAATGGTACGTTGACAGAGATGGGAGGCATAATAACTGTGGTATTAAAAAATGCCAATCGCCACACATTGACAAATGCAGCTCTCCTGATTGAAATTGGCTGCCCACCTTCTTGTTAAAATATATTTGGGAAAAAAACATAAGTGAACAGAAGGCAGGGCTAAGAACTAGTTCAAAGCAGCCCACACAAATGCACCATTCACCTAATGCCAGCACATAGGGCCAGTATTTCTAAATATCCTGCAGGAAATACCACAGAATCACCAGCCAATGGTCACTAGTTTAGACAGAAAACACATTCCTTATCTTCTGTTTTTCTTGGGACAGGCTGAGATAATGAAGTCTCACCATTTCTAGACACTGTATATAATCATGGAGCTCACATCATTCTAAATCTGCCCTGACCCAACAGTGACAGTGCAGAGAACAACAAACATGGCACGTTGACCGAGGTACAGCAGGAAAAAGGTCATGTCCTTCTGCACTGTCTGTGGTAAATTTCTTCTTTAGCTGAGAGCAGGAACTTAGTTTCCATTTGGAATGCCAAGTGCTGCAAAAATAAGTTATTTATTTACATAATGTCAAAGTACAAAAATCTTGACATTACACAAAATGTATCTGAATGTATCCCTTAATTTGCATATCTCACCCAGGTTTGTGTACTGTTGGGTAACTGCAAAGTACCAGTTAAAAGTCATCACTGACACAAAAACTGTGATGTCCTGTTGCTCCTGGACTCACCCAGCTGACACCAATTTCACATTAGTGTTGGGTCCTGATCACTCATAGGTTCTGGTCATTAGGGCATGAGTGATCATGACCTATTAAAAGTTTGCTCGTAGGTTGTCCCGCAGCTAGCTAGATGTGTGTGGTAAGCTACATGCGCTTTAGGTTTAAAGTCTGTTTGTTTTGGCCATCGGAATCTGGTGCAGAGACGCGAATCCCTCCGCAAGGCCAGGTTTTAGCCAGTGGGGCGAGGCAGAGCTGCAGAGGCTCAACTGAAGGAGTGATAATCTCCATAGGTCAAATTCTGTGAGGAAGAACCGGAGCTGGACTACAGTGATGAGAAGGCTTGACCTGTGCAAGGATGATGAAGAGCCCGCACTGAAAAGTCAAGAGCTCTGCATCATTCTCCTTGTTTCCCGGGTCCCGCCTGAATTGACAGCGAAGAGAGGAAATCCATGCAAATTGTGCTGTGTCTGACCACAGTGACCGTTCGCCCTTCCCAGGCTGACAGCGGACACCAAAGGCCATGCTCCTCACCCCGCCAGCAGCGAAGACCCCGTTCTGCTAAAGGGCCTTGTGAGCATCCAGGAGGCCCCGTTTTTCTGTTTGTCTTTGTGTATGTGAGTCACATAGAGCATAGCGGCTAAAGAATCAGATACATAATCAGAAGGTTGCGGGTTGCTCACTAAGGGAGATGGGTTAAATGAAGAGGACACATTTAATTGTGTGCACTTTGTGCTGTGCAGCAGTGTAGGGCTGAAAACATTGACAGATGTCACAATTGCGATTTAATTTGCATTTTTTTGCTAAGTCTGTTTGGTATTTACTAAACTGTGTATGAAATACTGTAGCATACCATACATTGTTTATATGGGCGTGGCTTTAACTTGGGATGCATCTGATTGGTGAGCACGATTGTCTATGACCCAGGGACATCAACAAATTGTGACTAACTGCTCCACACCACACAGTGGCTACAATCAGAAGCTCTTGCCATGCTCAATGCACCAGACGGCCTGCAATGAAGACCCGCAAGGAGGACAAAAGTTTATTGCATTTTACTGCATTGCTTTACTTCTCCTTCACCCCACTGAGGGATTACAAAAATGCCTCAGTAGTAGTAGCTACTATACATTTCCTACATAACTATAATCGCATGGGTGAAATTATCAATAAGCACTATATAATATATTTTTTTTTATTTTAAGTTTAATATCTGAGGCCTTGTGTTTTCAGATTTACTTTGCTAATTGCATTGAGTCTAAACGTGTTTATTTTATGGAGAAGTACCACTGTACATTGTGGAGAGGATAGGCAGAGGAAGGCCATCAGATTTTGTTACAAACTCAGGGCCACCCCTCTTGGCAAAGAGCGTGTTACACTTCCTCCATACAGAAAAAAAGTCAGCCCCATGTGAACCTCCCTTGGTCTTCAACAGACCAGCTCCTTCTTCCCCGACCCCTTCACCCCGTGCACACGCAGGACCTACCTCCCGAGTTCAGGAAACGCTTCCCGCTGCGCACAGATGGGTACTTCTCTGCCAGTCTCTTATCGGGCCAGATCAGGCCCTCGGCAGCAAACAGGACTTTGTGATTGGCCTGCTGGAATTTCCTCAGAATCTCGTCTGGGCTCCCAGCAAACACAAGATCATAGCTGGGGAGCAAGAGGCAGACAGAGAGAGCGCGAGATGAAACAGCAGTAGATTAACTAAAAATAATGTCATGTCAGTCCTGCCTCTCTCTTTAAGTCACCTTCATCAGTATTTCCATGCCTGGAAACTAACGTTTATTTCAGTAGCATCGAGCAGAAAACTGCGAATTAACAACCACAAGCAGGAAGACACATTTTCACAACAGATAACATCAACTCCTCCCTCCCAGGCCTGACTGGAATAATAGCACTGGGGCGAAAGAGTGGGGTACAATGCAGGTGCTTCAAGACTTATTAATCCCCCTCAGGAGATGCTGGAAAAATGAGCACCAGGTGAGGCTGCACATCTGCCTGACATATGTGGACACATTCGGGTCTCTGTCCCAAAACTCATAGCTGATCTTTTTTGGTTTAACAGCAGGAGCAGCAGCATCCTCATACACGAGTCAGGAAAAAAAGCCAATCTGAAAACATTTACATTTACAGCATTTATCAGACGCCCTTATCCAGAGCGACTTACTATCAGTAGTTACAGGGACAGTCCCCCTGGAGCAACTTAGGGTTAAGTGTCTTGCTCAGGGACACAATGGTAGTAAGTGGGATTTGAACCCGGGTCTTCTGGTTCATAGGTGAGTATGTTACCCACTAGGCTACTACCACCCTAAAAGATTATCAGCTTCCTCATGAGAAAATGTTAATCATCATGTCATAACACAAGTCTTTCTTATTACATGAAACTACAACAGAGCAATTTACATGTGTCTCAATGTGGCAACAACGAAACTGCTCTTTCAAAAAAGAAATAAGAAATAAAAACGTCACCTCCTTGGTCAGTATGCCTCTAATAATGGTTATTAGAACCTTGAGAAGACAGTTTTTGCGTTATATTTGCGTTAGTGTTTGCCAGGCATTCGGTATTTGCACATGCAGACAAACCTCACTATTCATTAAGTAATATACATATGAAGCCCTCACTATGAACTGTGCTCTGAACTCAATGCCTCCTGCCTCTGGCTTGTGTAATTATCTGTTTCAAAGCTTCTTCAGGTCCTATAATAAGGACTTTCTATGAGCATGAGAAGGTGCTTTATAATTATCGTTTTGAATAAATAAATGACAGTGTCTGTGACAGAAATTGGGAGCCCTGAGAATGCACTGGCTGTTATATGTAAGCACCCTGATGATCCTTTATGCCAGTTTCTGTCTGCGTGGCAAAAGGGTGCGATTTCATATCACACTTCTTGTCAGTAGATGTGTAATTTTACTAAAATTATATCTGCCTAAAGTATACAGACCTTTATTTTGTTCAAGTTAAGAAAATGGCCCAAATCAAACTGGGGTTGAAATAAAAAAAAGGTCATGACATGACATGGAATTTTCACTGTGAGATTATTTAACATTAATACTAGTTCCCCTTGCCTGTCTATGGTCCTGCAATGGCTAGAAAGGCAATAGGTCTAAAGAGTGCTTTGGTCATTCTGCTTTACTGTTCACAGAGCGGCAGTTTAGATGGTCGGATATGGAATTTGTCACCTTATGTCGTCATACGAGCAAAGGTTACCTCCCGTTTTTCACGTTTTGTCCGCCCACAGAATTTTTTACAGGGGCAGTGGTGGCCTTTTTAATACTACAGACATTAGCATCCTGCAGAAATCTCATTGTGGGACTCATTCACGGAACAAATAACACCTATATAAAAACATGGGACCTTTTAGTCATGCATCTGTGAAACAACACACCTTCCTCCCATTATGGTTTTTCACATTTTAGAAAAATCATTGATATGTGTGTAATATTACTGGAAAATAGATTGGTTTGGTCTGTGTGGGGTAATCCTGAGCTTCACATAGTCTCTTTTGAATGTTTTCTGATTAAATTTACCTGGATGTTCACCTATTTCTGGCCTTTCTAAAATGTGCCTTGACATTCAAGGTCTTGAAAATGGATGTTTATAACTGGCAAATGTTCTTTTTAACTATAACCAATCATTTAGTTCCTTCTCACCCACCATTGACGTAATGGCACTACTTTTTAGACTACATTTCTTTCTGATTACAAAATCAAAGGTTACACCTTTCACACAATAAATCTATGCATTCAGCCCATCTAAACCGCTTTTAATCTGGCAAGGCTGCTGGGAACTGGAACCAGTTTGGCTAAATTTCACATTACAAACTGCATGTTAATGGGAGTGGAGTTCAAATTACTATATTGTTTAAGAATGGAAGGGTTTTTCGCCTCAACGATCCATCTATTCTTAATGAATAGTGCTCAAAGGCAGATCTTGGCATTCTGCAGTACAGAGCAGTCATTGCGAACAATGCTGTGAGATTTGGCAGGCACTTTCGAGAAAACGAGCTTTGGAAAATCCACCTTTCCAGACCCCTCATCCCACTCTTGCCCCAAGGACATACCTGTCCAAAAACAAGATCACCATGCCCTCCTGATCTGCCAGTCCCTCCATGGCCTCCTTCAGTAGCCGGACTTTCTGACCGCCACCTATTGACCTGCCAACGTCTCCTCCTTTCCACTCCTCACCCATTCCGAGCACCTGTGGATGCAGAGGAGTGTTGGGTTAAAGCTGAATGTGCGCCGGCATCAACCAGAACTGATAAAGACCATTTACAAAAGAAAAACACAGGGCAGATGGCTTGAGTTATCATAGGCTTCTCACACCACGATAATTCTGACTGTGAACATTTCACAGCTTATGTTTTGACAGTGGAGAAGCCAGCCAGGGGAGCTTCATTTGTTTGTCTTACCTTCACAGTATAGTTAAAATAGTTCGCCGACTGCATAAACCGAAGAAAGCCATCTGTCTCTTTGGTGGCAACGGTGAGCACCAGCAGTGTATCTAAAAAAAAAAAAAAAAAAAAAGACAATAAAAAAAAAAAAGAACTAATTTAGAACACAACCCTACACACACATCTCAGATCTACAGGGTCTTCAAAGGGCAAGCAGTTCACCAAGGCAGCATGACTGTGTCACACATACTTGAATTCATGAATGCCGAAATGTCTCCTTGCCAAACTCCAGGCTGGCCTTTCAGGACCCACTCTGAGAAAATGTATATATGTTGTTTTTCTGCCTATGAAGTAGAGGCTATCCAGTTTCTCCTAGTCCAACCACAACCAAACCTCAAACCTAAGTCAACATTTTGACAAATGTCCCAGTTAAGAATGTAGGCAAATCTGAATATAGTGTTATGGATCCTCTGTAAAAAAAAAAATTAAAATAAAGCATTTGAACTATTACAATTTTTTTTTCTTTAGAAAGAACCACATGTTCTTTTCTGATTATTTGATTTCCAGGCCTCATGAGCATTTCCGCCAAATGTGGTCAAAATTACGAAGCCTGGAGACCAAAGAGAAGTCGGGACCAGGACCTCACGTGAAAACAAGCCCCAAGAGTGGGCCGCAGCCCAGGCAGCGCCGATCGTCAATCATCTACAGCGCTCGGAGAGCAGTCCCGCGGAAATCTTAAGAAAACAACAAAGAAGCACTAGAAAGTGGGAGGATTAGCTCATATGTTTAGCTGCACAGCTAATAAAAATTCCTATAAGACTGTCTGTAGGGGGGAGTATCTAATGCTGCTATCCTTGGAAATATTTTCTTACTCAAGCAAAAAAAAAAAAAAAAAAATCGTAATATGCGCTGTCCCAAATCACCTGGCATGGGGACATGCCAAAAAAAAAAAAACAATCATTAAATACTTTCCTATATCAAACAATTTCATTTATTGTTTGATTTTTTTCTGATATTGCCAGATTGTAACTTACAAAGACTAAAACACCAGCGGTTTCATTTGCGCCTTGTCACTATGGCCATAACCAAATGACCAAATTCACGTAACTGCAAGTCATCTCTATGACTTTTGCTGCCCTTCTTGGTTCCATTTTCAGCCATTTCACTCTTTACTAGCTTTACGCAGTGTACCACGTCATGTGGTACTGCATGCGTTGCTTCCATATTCCAGCACCTCCGCTGCTACATGACTCAAACACAAAAGATGCACATTTCTGCCATTTTTATTGTGATACTGAAAAATGCTGAATTATAATAATATATACATTAACACCAAAAATAAAAAATAAAAGTCCTGTTTAGTAGCAGATATTAAACAGCAGATATCCCTCTCCATGGCTGGCTCATATCCATCAGTATGGAAGACATTAAAACAAGAACAAGTGTATCCAGAATACAGGTGAGTATGCACGGGCCTATAAAATAGCATGTCTATTAGGACTTTATTGACTGCAACTTCCTTGGGGAAAGCCCTACAGTGCACATGGTATGATCCTTAACTGGTCGGCTAAGCATGATGTCTGAACGGCTTTTCAGGAAAGTGCTGCAGGCTCTGTAAAAACAGTCATGCAGCTGACAGTGAAGGGTTACGGGGGAGGGAAGGTCAAGGTTAGGTGAACAAGTTTGCTCTGAGGTCACACAAGCCTTCACCCATTAAAACCTTACTGATACCCTTTTTTCAGGCCAGTTTTAGCCAAGCTATATGACCAAAAATAGAGAACCAACAACAATCAACATCAAAACAAGGTATTTATCTAAATGACATATTTTGGTACAAAAATATGCTATGATTTTTGTTAGAATTAATTTTTTTTCTTCATCATTTACAAACATATGTGATATACAGTACATGTGATATAAAATATGTATTGCAGTCAAAAATGATATCATTATTATCACATGAGTCCCACAACTAGCACATAACTGGGTTGTAGTAGCCCTGTGGGTAACACATTCGCATATGATCCAAGGTCCAAATCCCACTTACTAACCCTGAGTGTCTCCAGTTGGACTGTCCCTGTAACTACTGATTGTAAGACAATTGGGAAATCCTATCTGGAGAATAGATCTCACCTCACAAACAGGTGTCCCTCAGGGTTCAGTACTTGGGACTCTAGTGTTCTCTCTCTACACCAAATCTCTTGGTGAGGTCATATCGTCCCATGGGTTATCCTATCACCACCATGCAGATGACACCCAACTGTTCTTTTCGTTTCCACCATCAGATGATGGTGAAAAAGGCTCCATAGAAGGTTGCCAGTTCAAATCCCATTCCGCCAAGGTGCCACTGAGCAAAGCATGACCATGATATAAATGATTCTGTTCATACTACACGTTCTGTTAGGGAGAAGTTTTAAAACCGAAGACACTGTCTGGAAAACATCAAGCAATATTCATTTTAAAACAGAGGCGCTGCCTTCAGTGGAACCAGACCAAAGCCATCATGACTCAGGATTCAGGGTAAGAGAGGGAACACCAGCATGAAAACCCATTGCCTTTTTATTTCCATTAATGGGCTGTTCCACATCTGCATTGCTTTGCCATTTGCTCACATTAGTCTGGCCTCGTTCAGACGGCTGCTGGCCTCTTACTGTAATACACAAAATATTACAGGCTGTCAATGAATCCCACTTTACCTATAAAAAGGAGTATGGGACACTGGATTTAATAAGTGCCAATATGATTATGATTATGATATTTTATCGGTCTATCTATTTACAAATGAATCTTTAAAGCAAGCCAGGACATTTCAAATATTAGTGATTTTGTACAGGGTGTTGCAAAGTGCTCATAACTAGTAAATTACATCAGTTTAGACTACTGCACTACTCCAAATACTAACTTTCAGTGTTGTGTGTGTCTTACAGAGGTAAAGGGAGACACTGCACCAATACTGACATCTGCACTCATTTCTCTTTACACTACGGGGCCGGACAAAAGAGAGGCAGACACGGATGGGGGTTTAACTAGCATCTGCAGAACTCATCAGCAAGTACTGCCGCGCAGCTGCTGCTTTCCCCGATAACCTTTCACTTCCTGTTCTTCAGCTTCATTACAGCACATAATGTCACCCAGTCACGCTACGTATTTTTATTTGCCTCATGTAAGGCTTGACAGCTCATTCGGCCATAACAAAGGTGTTACAGACAAATCTGTGCAGCAGCCTACCGCACAAATACTACCTCTGGCTCATAAGCTATTGTTTGTTGAATTAGCATTAACCATTTATAACCAGAGCACTTTTCTCAGAAGACAGCACTACTAGATGGAGGTATTTATGACCCCGATGTAACAGAGGCATTGCCTTTTAGCCATGGTGGCCTGGTGGCACTGTAACCTGCTGTTTCTCATTATCCTAAGGTGTTGTAATACAATACACGTTTCCTGATTCGGGAATTCCTAGAAAACGTGAATCAGTTCTTTCCTGTCTTGTTGCACAATGGTGTCATTGAAGTGAACAGGTGCAGTCTAGCCCCAGGCCGATAAAGCAAAAAAATGGATGAATTGCTTTGACCTCAGCGTGACCTTACAACTTTTGGACCCCCCCAACCCTCCCCCTTATCAGCTGTAAATAAAAAAAAAGGAGAAATCCCGAAGGGCCTGCAGCTGGCCGTGTACACGCCAAATACACACAACCCATTCAATGCGAGCTCAGCGGCGTACTTCCTACATCACAGGTATGTGTGACTTTTGGATGCATACTCGCCATTCTGGGAAGACCTACAGCAGGGTGAATGTGTTCAGCAAGGGGAAATGGGCATGGTGGGAAGAGCTGGGAGAGCGTGGAAAGCCCCAGAATGCACTTTCAGCAATGCAAGCTGCTGGCTAGTTTCACAGATGTGAGGTTGACGTCTTTTATTAAGAACCACTGTTGATTATGAGGGTGACAACTGTCAGTTCAGCTTGTCAGGAAAAAGTGCTTGAGCCGCACTGTTTCTGTTGCTGGAAGTGAACTTGACACGTAATGTTCTTTTATGAGCCCTGATTAATCCACTTGTCCCACGTCGCTCCAATAAAAATGATTCATGGAACACAAAGTCATTTGTATCACATTAAATAACGATGGCAAATTTATGACAACTAATAATAATAAAAAAATATGTTATCTGTTTGCCAATATGTTAGCCAATTGGAAATGGGGATGATGAATCATTTATTAAGTATCCCCACCAGTAAAATTTTAAGCATTTTTGTGCTGTATGATATATGACTATGGAGCATGTTTCTTATGCAAAGCTATTGTGGGAGTTCTGGCTGTTGGTGCGCTGGGCCAACATGTTGAGAGTCTGCAGACAGTCTGTAACCTGCTTTTCCTGAGGATGTAAAATGCATTACATGGACACTGAGAGATGTGCAGGAAACGCTCTTCCCCCATCAAGGCAGAGAAAAATCCATAATCACATTGTGCAACACAGTTGGTAATTATGGGAGGAGAAAGTTTTAGACAGCCGCAATTTCAGAACGTGAGTGTCTGTCTAGTCTGAGCAAAAAGCAGAAGGCGCTTCGCAGTGAGACGACAACAGCGTAAGCATCCAGGAGTCCTACAGTGCAGAATCTTGACAGACGAAGGCTTCTGGACTGCTTGCCCACCACACACACAGCTTGGGTCTCACATACGCAGTTTCACACTGCAGTGTGGGATGGCTGTGGCTTAACGACTGGTCTGCTGATCTGTCCAGCACGTCTCGACCAGAGGAATGGAAAACCGTGGCCCTGGTCCAGGTACATAGAGACAGAATGTATCTGAGACAAGAGTGAGAACAAATACAGCCAAGAATGACAAGGCACGTTCTCCATTAAAGCTTTGTTTCTGGTGGGCTCAAGGTCAATAGCTGTCAGATATCCTTGTCTGATTTTAAACATAATAATGAATATAATGAGTAGCAAAAAAGGGTGCAATGGGCCAACAACCTAAAAATACCACTTTGTCCAAAATGCACCAATGCAAAATTATCTGATAAGCAGCTATAAGACGATTCCCTATGTGATACATTCGATACATTTGAATTTGATAACATTTACATTTACCACATTTATCAGACGCCCTTATCCAGAGCGACTTACAATCAATAGTTACAGGGACAGCAACTTAGGGTTACATGTCTCTGGGACACCATGGTAGTAAGTGGGGTTTGAACCTGGATCTTCTGGTTCAGAGGGGAGTGTGTTACCCACTAGGCTACTACCACCCTTACACAAGTTACTTTATATAACACAAGTAACTTTATTCCCATAACTCGGGTGGTGGTAGCCTAGTGGGTAACAGACTAGGTAAAAGTGCAAATATAACAGAATTTTTTTAGCACTTTGGTTTTATTTTCCATGGATATGCTTTTTTTTTTTTTTAATTACTACTTCAAAACCACCTAATCTGGCAACACAGAATCATACAATACATATAAATTCAAGCTATATAAATTGCTTACACATGTGTAGACACTGTGATTGGTGTGTCAATACTGGTCTGTTTGTATTGTGCAGTATATTGTTTGTTTTTATTTTTTTATTTGTCATGCGAATTCAGATTCAGTGGTAAATGGCTTCTGGATTTCCTTCTCGTAACAGGAAAGATTAGTTGAGTGTAGCAGCTAGTCTTTGCCAAGTACTGACATTCACACACCCTGACACCCACTACAGGAACAGTGTTTGGGTGCATATTTCATCCGAGTTGCCTCGCAGAAGGCAAATTTAATCATTCAGCCCAACTGGGTCACAGTCTGACTGCGCTGGCAACCCCCCTCTGCAAGGTACCCTGTTCTCCTTCCACTTAATATGGGCATTCAAGCTCTGCCAAGCAGAGGGCCACCCCACCAACCCCTCCTCTCAGCAGACTGCTGACATTCAGTGTGCCTTTACACGCAGAGGCCAACAGCCCTTCAACTGGAAGAATTTTAATTTTTACCACAAGCAGCTCTGGCACACAACCTTGATACCTGGCAACCAGAAACGTCTGCACGTCCCGTTCCCTTTCCTCCAGCAGCCCCCCCACGGTTATTCTAATTTGAGGGCTGGGTGCGGAACAGAGCCGGAGGTGATGAAATGGTTTGCCGGGAGATTGTTACTCAGACATTGGTTCAGCTCCCCCGTGACAGAAATAGAACGCGTTTCTTGTGGGACCAAGAACTTCCATGATCTGTAAAACACAGCCCCCCGTGGATCCGGTCGAGGCCCGCGGCGCGTTTCGGGTTACAAGTCTGCGACCCCGCCAGACAGGCCTCGGCCTCGGAACACGGCATGACGTCACCGGCATCTGCGCCGACTATAACTTCTGTGCCTCTCGGAGGGCCGGTCGGCTGTGGGGCTCGTCTATTTACGTTTCCCATGGTGGAAAAACAATCAGCGGGTAAAGAGAGGTGGGCCGTTAAGTGATGTCACCCCCACATTCGCTCGGCTGCAGGATAATGACAGCAATTATGGAGGTGGCTTCCCGCCCTGGAGTGCCACATGGTAAGTGCCACGCGGGAAATGCCGAGGTGGAGGAGGTAAATCCGAGGTCCAGCAAAGTGGTTCCATAATGGCAAGAAACCTTTTTCTTAAATGAAAGGAGCACGAATAGATGCAACCAAATTGACCTGATTCCCATGTTTGCATTTCGGAATTTCCATTCTAAATGTTCAAAATATCGCAACTTTATTATTGCAGCACATATACCGTCACCCCATGGGAGCGTGTCTGCAATAAAATGAATTACTAAGTTACTCGTCTAATCTTTGGAGACTCCACCCATGCTTTGCATACTTTTCATCACAAACAGCTTGACAAAATGACCTTTAACATGAGTGAAGGGAAAGCACAGCGACACAGGAACTGTTTCGGGCCCGCGGGAAACCAAGTCTGTGGAACGCTGTCATCTCATCAAACAAGCCCAAAACATGAACCATGTGCATCACATATATATACAGCATTATCCAGAGCGACTTACAGTCAGTAGTTACAGGGACAGTCCCCCCCTGGAGCAACTAAGAGTTAAGTGTCTTGCTCAGGGACACAACGGTAGTAAGTGGGGTTTGAACCCGGGTCGTCTGGTTCATAGGCGAGTGTGTCACACGCTAGGCTACCACCACCCGCATAACCTCTCAGTAGGCGGCTAGGTGTGTGACACTGGACACGCTGCTGCTTTTGTCACCCAACATGAGCAGACAGATGCTATCAAAAGAAATGCTGGTATTCTTGTAACTTGAGCCGTTTTTATGCGTAAATCAGTGTTGAGTGCAAAGGTGCCGCATTTAACACCAATGCAGGCAATACGGTTACTGGTTTTATGCCGCGCTCAACCTCTGCCAACCACCGGCCTTTTTTTTGGCCTCAGGCAACGCGAGAGTGGCGAGCTTATTATCGTGCCTTTCGCAAACGACTTGCCGGTTGGCATAAAAGCCCACAGGAGCCGCAAGCCAGCGCGTAGCCCGTCACCGGTGTTTACAGGAAACCTGGCGCGTCTCCTCGGCCCCTTTAATCGCCGGGCCCGTGCAGCGCGTTGAACAGCGGCGGGGCTGGGCCCAGGCCAACCGGTGGCCCGTGGTGGGGGGGGGGGCAACGCGACTCTCTGGGCGACGCCTCCCAACCCGGCCGCCCACAGACATTCGCACAGAGACGAATTCCAAAGGCTGGAACCCCAACGTGGTATTTAAGCAAAATCCAACCCTGTAGCACAGCGGCCATGATGTAATCTTCCGGCGGGGCCGCTTGACCGGCTCCTGCCTCACAGGGGCCCCCGGCGACCGTTCACAAGGACGCACTCGCGCCCGCACGTCCCCACAAGCTGCCGTTTAATAGCCAGGTGTGTTTTCATTCGAACGCGCAGTTTAACAGGCTTAACACAGTCCTCCGTTCTCACACACACACACACACACACACACACACACACACTGCCACCTTGTCTGGGAGACAACACGCGGCGTTTGTGTAATATCCGAATGGACCGTGTGAAACCGGCCACACAGTAATACCACGGTAATGAGCTGCCATTTCACCCACGGGCCACGAGGCTGGGGTGCTCAGGGGCAAAAAAAAAAATGCCCTTTCGGATTTGAACGAGGGCTGCCATTTTCTCCCACTTTCATTTTTTTTTAATTTTTTTTATTTCGAGTCAATAAAGTAAATCTTCCTCTAACAGTTTTTGCCGCTTTCTCCGAAGTTGACTGCGTGGTCGGAAATCGGGGGTATAGTATGGGTCCCCTTTTCAGCAGCTTCTACAGAGCTCAGTTATGGCCAGTTGGTTACGGCTTCGTTACGTATATTAGATTTTTTTTTTAGGGTTCAGCACCTAGTAAACACTTTAAAAGTGCCTCTGATTAAAAATAATAATAATAATAATTTAAGTGGAGGCTCGGATAGTGAATTAAGCACGAGGGCAGATTTCAACGTGGAGCTCGTTTATAGATCTGGAACGACTTTCGGACGTCTTTAAACAGAAGATTAAAATGTGATTTTTACACGTTTAATACAGCGAGAGAGAGAGAGAGAGACAGGGAGAGAGACATAGAGAGAGAAAGGGGTGTAATTTTGACATCAAACACACACACAGAAGTCACTTTCTCCCACAGCGAGGGGGAGACGTTGAACCTGCTGCAGTGAGGGTGCATTTACACCCCCACTTTTTTTTTTTAGAAAGTATCCGTCCATTCGGAAGTCTCGACATTCGGAGTGACAAGTTATTGCGCCGTGACAGGACTCTTACCTGCGGGAGCCGCTCTCCGGTCCACGTCGGAGCCGCGGGAGCGCCACGCCAGACCCAGCAGCGCCGAGAAGGAGAGGAGTAGGTGGCCGCGCATGGCTGCCGCGGTCCCGGCTTTTAATAATAATAAAAAAAAAGAAGACCGAGGTAGAGACGCCGTCCTCCCCAGCCACGGGCTTCGGTCTCGCGATAATTAAATAACGGGAATTAAAAAAATAAAGATAAAAATAAAGTAGACGGTGGGGGGGGGCAGCTCTGCGTGACGAGAACGCGCCCGAAGGAGCAGTGAGAGTCCGGCATGGAATAAGTACTGTAATTTCGGGGAGCAGGGCCGGTGGAAGGCGTGGTCACCCCTAATTGTCACCGCAGCCACTTGCCTCCTCCTGCCTCCCTCTCGCACACACACACACACACACACACACACACACACACACACACACCGGCGTGTTTGCGTGATCGAACAAGTACAGCTGTGTTTGGCCAAAGAACCTCCACCCACTACCGATCCCTCCCGCCAGCCTCCTCCGCCCTCCCGCGATTCTCCCCCCCAAACACCCGACTCCTGTGTGGTCAGCGGGGACGCGACCCTTCCACGCCGCGCGTCCCTCTTTCTGTTGAGGGTTTTGGTGCCCTCGCTGCCCATGAACACAGCAGTAATAGCGAATGAAGCTTCTAAATGGACAGACTGGCCTTCAGTGAACAAAAGTTGTCACCAAAAAGTTCAGGGTCATTTAGGGCGGAGTTTATTGGTTTGCCAATAAACTCCGCCCTAAATGACCCTGAACTTTTTGGTGATCTTACTTGACCTATGATCCTAAAATTTTGAACAGTTGTGTAATTGTCCCATGGCGTCTGTAGTGGGTGGTAGTAGCCTAGTGGGTAACACACTCGCCTATGACACAGAAGACCCAAAAAAGTGAAGTGATTGTCACATGTGATACACAGCAGCACAGCACACGGTGCACACAGTGAAATTTGTCCTCTGCATTTAACCCATCACCCTGAGTGAGCAGTGGGCAGCCATGACAGGCAGTGTGTGGGGACGGTGCTTTGCTCCGTGGCACCTCAGTGGCACCTTGGCGGATCGGGATTCGAACCGGCAACCTTCTGATTATGGAGCCGCTTCCTTAACCGCTAGGCCACCACTGCCCCTGCAGTGGTTGACCCAGGTTCAAACCCCACTTACTACCATTGTGTCTAGGGTTGGGAAAGGTACTCAATATTGCAATATATTGTTGTGCTCTCTGTTGCAATAAATAATCGATACACTAATGGCAAATATCGATATTTTATTACAACACAAAATGATTAATTTACCCGTTGTCAGTGTCACTGTCACTACCCAATATCTACCACTCTGTTTGCGGGGGGTAAAGTGGCGCAAACAGCGGCCGGTGAAGAACACAAGTTAACTTACAAGAACAGAGAAGAAGCGCAGAGAATGGCGGAAAATAGTAAAAAACAAAAGACCCACTCGCCAGTTTCCACTGTAAAGTGTGGAGACAGTCGACAGAAAGGCACTGGATAAAGACTCTGCAATCTATGCAACACCACGAATCTGCAAGTGCACGGCGTTCGCCATCACGGTGAACTATTCTCAGGTGATAATGAGGGCAAGCCGAGTAAGTTACAGTAACTTACTACTGACGTTTCAGTATCATGGTTTACACATGTTCATTAATGTTCATGTTGGTTTTTAATGTTCATGCACTTTTATCTGTCTAGCTGTACAGAGTTTACATTTAAGACCAGGAGGCAGTGAGTTATTATGAAAATGCATATTTTCTTTGCACAATGTTGGAAATAGCGGCAATAATAAATGCATAAGATTTCCTTATTATTTACTTATTCCTTATTTTTCTTTTTCAGTCACATATATCGTGATATATTGTTGATGAAATTCTTCTAATATATTGAATATCGTAGATATCGCAAATTGTGATATTATCATTATTGTGGGCCACATATCGCCACAGAACTGAATCGTGACTTACATGTATCGTCCCACCTCTAATTGTGTCCCTGAGCAAGACACTTTACACTAAGTTGCTCCGGGATGGGGGGTCTGTCCCTGTCCCTGATTGTAAGTCGCCCCCACCCCCCAACATCAGGAAGAGCAGCCTCATAAAATTCACCAGGGTTGTTAGTGGTGTCAAACTCAGTGGCAGAGGCACTAAAGATCTGCTGATGATCTTCATGACAAAAGTGAAGAAGCAGGGACAGTTGCATCTGAAAAAAAAATCAATATCTTTTTTAAAGGGGTCTTAAAGCGGTTAAAGTTGAGGCTGAAAAAACAAGTGCTTTGCAATTTCACACAGGCCCTTTGTGCAAAATATTTAAACAAGTTTTATCCCAACGCTGCTCATGTCTGAGTGAATGAGCAGACATGTGAATGTGTCAGCTTTAAATGACCATGCAATGACGTCACTGTCATGGGGGCATATTTCAAATGCCTTTCCAGAAGATGATTTATGAGGCGAGAGGCCAAGGACTTATATCCTGTGGGAAGCAGGGATGTGTGTATGTGTGTGTGTGTTTGTGTGTGTGTGTGTGTGTGTGTTGGGGGGGCGTTCCTGGTGACCTTGGGGAAACATCGCATCGTCACCCTTATTGTACAGATTTTTTTTTCTTTATACATTTGGGAAAAATGGCTGCTGAAAACAAAGCTGATGAACTGTGTGTGTGTGTGTGTGTGTGTGTGTGTGTGTGTGTTTGAGAGAGAGAGGGTGTTTAGTTTGTTCGACATCTGACTCATTTGTCGCACACCGTGGACCTCTGGGAGCCGAACAGTCAGTCAAGATGTTTCGTGGTTCTGGATGAAGACAAGTCAGCTTGGCACAATAGTGTTGAATGAAATCATTTTGCAGAGAATTGACAACAGGTCGAAACGATCATTGCACCGGAAAATGAGCTCAGTTCAAGATGAATCTTTTTCTCACCAACTGAAAAGTCGTGTAATTTATTAAAACCATATTGTCACAGTTGCATTTTGTACAGAATTTCACAAACATTTCTTGACGCTCTGGTGCGCTTGCTTCACTTTTCTTATGTTTCTCATTCTTAATACAGTCCCTGCTGGAACCTTCCCGTCCAAACCCAAGTCAGACGTATATTTTATGACATTTCTATATGATGCAACGTTAGCCAGTTTTCCAGTAGATGCAGTACGCATTTAAATGTCAAGAACGCTCACAAATGATTATTTAAATGAATTCCACATGCTTCCAGGTTCCAGGGTGGGCATTCTAAGCCTCCAAAGACTGTCTTGGTAAATGGCATTCCAAATGTGTTAAGTAATGCCAATGCTGTTCACTTTCACAGCGTGTGAATTGTGATGAGTCGGTTTAACGTTTCCACACTTTGTTCTTTGCATGCTGAACGTACCACAGAAGACCCACCAAATGTCATTGTTCGACTGTACAATGGCAACAAACACTTTCCGTTTTCTTTCTATTCTTCAGCACCTACACGTCACACAGACAAAGGGGAATTACGGAATGCATCCGTCCACAGCATCAAAGTAGAGGGAATCCCACAAGCGTGCAGACAATATTTTATATTTTCTTGGGACCTTTGCTGTTATTGATATGACTGTCGATGGCTGCAGTGATATACAGTATACAACATGCTTCCGCACAAGCTCAGGGGGGGGTTTCGGTGCACTGTGGCTTGGCCGGGCGAACCGGGAGCGTATATAAACCGCCACAAACCACTGAGGCCGTTTCTGGCAATACGAAGTGGCATCGCACGACCGACGGCGAGCGAGGGACATGTGCTGCCGATTAAACTGGCAAGGGGAGCTTCGTACAGTGCGCGCATCATTGTCTGCGGCTTGCCGATTGAACCCATATCCCACCCTCCCCTCATAAATTTTCATCCGAGGCGGTTTTTGTCGCTCGACGTGAAGAGTTTTAGCGGCCCTGCTTTGCCTTGAAGTTGGAAAGCTGTGCGAGAAGTTATGGAGGACTTGGGGTTTTAGCGTTTCTGTGAAGACGAGAGGGGACAATTTGCTCTGGGTGTTCTCTGCGAGCGTGTTTATGAGATTCATTTGAAGCACCGTACAAAGGACGCTGAGGATCACGGGATCAACAGATCAAGTTAATTAAACCGAAGGGAAAGTTTTATTTGGTTAAGGCAGTTATAATATAAGGGTGTGCAGTGGCACACTCCTTCAGTTTAAATGGTAAACAGAAACAACCATTTGATTTAAATAGCTATAAATTTATTAAAAAGCTATAATTTTTTTTATTATTAGACATTGGTCTTAGAAGTTTTACGGTTTAAAATATGCAATTTCATGTTTTCATGAAGTCCTGTGCCATCTCCACGTTCCCAAAAACTATCCTAAACTTCATCAAAACCACAGCGGCATGATGCACTTTCGATTGCACTCGTTCATCTCCGGCCTTGGCCTGAATGCAGCGTCTCATTAGGGTACATTTTGAATGTGTTCTCTGGGGCCCATCAAGAAGTTCTCCCAAAACCTTTGCGATACCTCAAACCTGCTGAACTGTTTACAGCAGCAGCATGCAATTTGGTTTCTCCATCAGCCGTGTGAAAAAAACCAAAGGCACTTATGCTTAATGGAGACTTGGCCATAATTGCCTCCAAGAATAGGTTTTATATTTATTTTAAGCAGGTGCCTTTTCATCGTCTCACTTTTTTAGGTCAGTGGTCATCTGTCATCAGTCTAGCTCCTTCTTGCCTGATAATCCATCTTTAGGTGTGTCTTCGCCCATTCTGTGGCTACTTTTAGGAAGAGGGTGGAGTGTCAAGAGGACGAGGGACACAAAAAAAGGGCCTAATCTAAAGAAAAGAGGGCAAGTCTACAGTTAAGGGCATGATGACAGGCCACATGCCCACCACTAGAAACATGTTTTTCAACTGTCCTTGTGCCGAGGAGGGATTTAAATATCAGACCGGGATGGGTGGTGAAGGTATGGACCACTGGTTTACAATGGTTTGCATTTTTGGAACGGCCCGATAGTCTGGCCTTATTGCCTCGCGGCAAAAAAAAAAAAAAAAAGAACAAACTTTTGCTGGACATCTTGGTGTCCTTGGGGAGTCTCCTTGGCTCTCCTAAAATGACACAGGATGAGTTTTACCAGTGGCCTTTCATTAACATAATACCGAATGTGATCATTAGTGTGGCCAGCCTGAAATCATAAACTCTTGTCCATTTATAAAGCACATCTCCATTTTCCCCTCCCATGTCTCAGCCGTGATTCTTCCTTCTTTTCATGGAATTTGCATTGCGAGCTAAATTAAAACGGGCCTTTGGATAGTTTGTGGGTTTGAGGGCCAACACTGAGAAATAAAGATGTCAGCAGAGGGAATAAAGACTATAACTTATGCCTAGAGCCTTGTCTGATGTTGGATACGGATTTGGTTGCTGAGGTCACCCTTTTTTTCTTAAGTACCCATCCTCCAAACTTCCCATTCCCACAACCTGTTGTCTTGCAGTACAGTTGGTTTACACAGATGTCCATTTGTTGACTTTGCTTTGTAATGCATAGGCCATTTCACACAGTTCCACAGTGAACAAAAGATTGAATCGTAATTCTTTTTATTTGCCCGATTCTTTAGAAGTGCCAGGGTGTGGAATTCCTCACTTTAACTCTTTGATACCAAGAGGGAAAAACCTCCCCACCAGTGGATATAAATAGGCTGTCTGTGGCATAAAAAGAAACCCAGTCAGAAAAACTGTCTGCATGGAGAAAACATAGCATTTCTGGAGAAGAAAGCATGCAGCTGCCGCTCACGTCGACTTGCAGCTGTATATTTTCTGCGAGCGTTCCGCCAGGCAGATTGTATACACAATGTTCACTCCTCTGCATGCTCGTCGAGGCATGGCGGGGTCACACAAAGGCCAGACTGATGTGGATTTTTCTGAAGGTGGAGTTATGGATAAACAATCCGCTGCAGTTCATCCCCCCACCTTAATATGGTCCTGAAGGCAATGGCTGGGTTATTCACACGATGGCTTAAAAAGTAAATGCATGAGTGCATATATGACAATTAACAAAGGTCATTATGAATAACCCCTGATTTTCATTATTGGTGTTAATTTTACTATGCTAAATCTAACAGTGTTAACAAAAAAAACACCAATTTGTACTAATGCTTAAAAAGTGTGCTTCTAAAATATCAAAGTGTTGTATTAATGCAGTAGTTAATTGTGTACTTTAAAAGTATAAGTACAATTTCAGTGGATTTTTACATATTACTATCAAGTGTTTTTCTATTTTAAATGTACTAAGCATATTTCAATCTCAGTTGTACTTACATCTATTAATATATTTAAATATATAGCAATAGCAAGTATACTTTTGTACTTTAATTGTATTTTAGCATACTTTCATCTTTACTTTGACTCTGTATTAGTCCTTGAGTTTATCTGTGCACTGTCTATTTTATCATTAATCAGTAAAAGTAAAAAAAAGTGCATTGCAGCTCTTCCCTTCAATCTAAGGCCAACAAGAACAGCAGGCCTTTGCACTTATTTATTTGCCACAAACCTGTCACCATGCCCACCACATCCAGCTTCTACAGTAAACAGCAGTGGGCTCAGTAGTTACACTGCCCTATCCTAGACAAGGACTGTGTAGACATGAAAGCTCCACTGTCGTCTGATCTGGGCTGCTGGATTTTAACTTTGTTAAATTTCGATTTATGCCAACGATTGATATAACAGATTATCATGTAGAGCCTCCCTCAGACAGAACACTGATACAGTTGATTATTGGGCTGGACATGGCCCAAGTCGGAGGTGACAGATGGCCCAAAGTTACTATCAAGTGAAGAAAAAAACGGAAAGGAATGATGCATTTTTCTTGGACCTCCTCCTAAGTTTTTTTTTTTTTTTTGGCTTTTACTTCCTCTGACAAACAACGCCTGTCCTCCGCTAAACAAGAACGCCTGTGAGAAACAAACAATTACAGTTGACCAAATTGGACGCAGCCACTCGGAAAATAACTCCTTACATGTCAAGGAAAGAAAGTGAGAGCAGCTGAGCCACATCTTGGTCCAGAGAAGACCCTTGCAGGTTTGGTACTTTCTCACCGAACATAATCAAATTTAAAAAGTCTGTTTTGGATTTCTGAACACTGTTCCCTGAATCCCAGTGTACATTACAGAATTACACAGAATTTCACGGGAAGTTTGAAGAACAGCAGCGTATGTGGATGAGGCCGAGCAGCCCACATTCTGCTCTTTCGCCAAGCGTTAACCATCGTCGGAATAATGGTGAACCAGCGGTATCGTTGAATCAGTGGTAAACCACGACAGTGGCAAGCGCACTGCCACATTTTTAATGGGAATCAGACGGGTGGTTTGGCAATTCTTTAGTTAGATTGCTATTATTGCATTAGGTTCATTTTAGAGTACGACAAGTGACCATGATGTCATAGGACACGGCTGTATGCCATAATATAGTTATTAAGCTATAACATTGAATATTAACTTCTTTCCCATGTGTCTAAGCAAAGGCATTAAATAGTAGAAATGACGGCCTTTACCCAGTTGACTGCAGAAAATAAATGGACTGCAGGCAGCTCAGACTTTGACCAGTTTTGACCAAGAGAAGCCAAAAGTTACTGAGTTGGCCGAAGAGCTGCTGCGGTCCTTCCTGCGATCTGCGGTGCAGACGGCCTGTCTTTATCATTCTGCTCGGAAACGGCATGAATAAAACACACGCAATCAAACCCTGCCGCAAGAGACAGAGGCCTACTCGGCTACTCATGACACCACGTTCTCCGGAGAACTCTGCAGCAGAAACGACAACTTCAGCGCATGCTAGATCCCTCCAGGCTTCCCCAAACTGCAGCGAACGCAGTTTATAGCCGTCCCCACTTATGCCCCAGTGGATAATGGACCCAAGCCTATTCACGCTGAAAACACAGCTCTTTCAGACCAACCCCCTACCCAAGATAATGCAGTAAACCAAAGGACTATCTCTAAATAGCAATATTCATGCTGTCCTCTTAAACAACCTGACCCTGATTAAGTCATTAATAATGGGTGTATTACAGATGCATGTGCCCTTAATGCAAAACGCATTTTTGTTGCCACACTTCTTATGCAGGCCAGAGATGTAAGCGGTCTGTAGGGAAACGCGCCGCACATCGCAGCTCCAAATTCAAGTCAGATGTTTTCTTAATGTAAAAACTACTAAATGACCCAGAGAACACTGTTCTTGTGTGGCTATGTGCCAGTTTATTTGACCCGAAAGTTTCCATTACGCCTTAATTGCAACACAGAGTGGTTTGCGTCACCGAGAGGGAGGAAGGGTCAACCCCGTTTATCAAGCAGCAACAGGCTGCTTTGTTCTCCAAAATTACAAGGACTGATTCATTCCCTTGTAAATGCATTTATGCTCCCATCCAGCTGCAGCATGGACTTCAGTGCACAATTACAACATAATTAAGTATTTACTGCCACTTTAAAGCTCTGTACACAGAAGGGTGATAACTGAAATCCTAAATGTGAACGTGTGGGAAATGCCTCAACGTCACCAACATGAAACAGTCAAGTGCCCAAACTAAGTCCATGTGATTGCCGGCGCTCACGGAGGTGCTCCAGACTCTTCAGTAACTGGATGGGAGACCTCTTTGGAAGGCATGCTGAATTTGTTCTGGCTTCCAGAGATTTGTGGCCCCAGTTCGCAGGCTTGTCCTACTTAGAACCTTTCGACTGTGGCCTCCTAATAATCCCTTTTATTGAACAGACTATATGGCCCCATAGCTGGTGGGTGCAGAACATTAAAATGGCTTCAGTCACACCATCCAACCAGGTGGAAGCTTATATAAATGGAAGAAATTATTATTATTATTATTATTATTATTATGTAGAGCTTTTTTTCCAGCATCTCAATCTTCCCCATGATGTGAAATGAAGCAAAGAAGCAAGCAATTAGGTCTTGGAAAGTTAGCAACTAACTAGCAAGGCAACTCGTCACATGTTATATTTCAGATAGAGCTGGAAAATGCACTCCATCCTCAATAAAAAAATTGAAACACATTGAAACAAAAAAACCTTTTAAATCATAGCAATGAAATGACTTCTTGAGCACATGAAAATATATGGCTATTTTATTACAAACCACCAAGGACAGTGCATGTTCGGACTACATTCAGCATAATATCAATCTGCATTTTTGTCAACAGGCATTGCTGATTTTGGATTTCAAAAGTTCCATAGTGTTAGTTGCATGCATACCTGAGTCATTTTGCAAATAAATAGCTTAAAAAAATAACAACACAACAACTGAACATAGATATAGTTTGGGATAAATGAACAGTGATAATAGTAGGAAGAGTTTTCATGCCCTCTACTGTTAATCTGAAAAAATTACATACAACTATGCCAGTGGTGTTTGTTTTTCCCTACGTAGTTCATTACCTAACATGGTGTTATTACATCTGGATAATAAAAAAAACATGTGCTCAATATGAAGTTACTTTTGTGAAATTATACAGCAATGTGAAATACTGTATCCCTTATGTAAACTGATATAACAAGGCAAATGCAAAGTGATCCTTTGCAACATGGCCAACATCTATATGGCTAGTCCATCTGCATGCCAAGGACTGTTGAAATAAATGCACATAATTCAAATGTAAACAAATATGCAAAAACCAAAGAGGTACTGACATTAAAAAATATATGTCTACATAAATATAGAGCTGTGATTTGGTAACACGTTTGGTCACTGTAAGTGCAAAGCATTTAGATATTTTATTGTATTTTTTTGTTAACTGGATTTCTTTTAATAACCCGGAAGGGTGGATATTGGCCAAAGTACCACACGTTACACACTATGCACTACCACAAATAAATCTTAATTCTGCGGCCAACGTTCAAAGTGGCATCGTCATTACCAGCTTCTCCAGCATCACAGCAACGTCCCGTGATGAAGATCTACATCTACAGCAGTACAGATACTGGTTCACAGTCAATCGAGCTCCCGCTTGTCCTTGATGTACCTGTTGTAAGAGTGCAATTGAGACCTTGAGACCGCGGTCTGAGGGGTTGGCTTCAGGATATTTGCTGCTCATGACAAATCCACAGCACCTTCTTCAAAACTGTATTAGTTATTTGTTTCAAAGAACATGAAGTCCTGAAAGGAGAGATCAATTATGAGGTTGCATGTTCATACCCATCAACAAAAACACTCAATGCAGCATAAAAGATTGATACTTACAATCAGAAAGCAGGCTCCGATCATAACAGCCTTCATCCTAACATCCAGGTCCAAAGGAAACTGGATTCCAAAGTTGTCAGTATCTGTGAAGGCCTCCCGGAGAAGCCCAGACCACTGCTTGCTGATTTTGCCAATTTTGTTGACTTCATCCATGGTGAGAATCTGCCATTCCGAAAGAATACGTAGTTACGCAAAATATGAAATGGTGTCGCCAACAAACTAATACGCAAAGGCTGCCTGTGAATGCAGACGATCAGCTCTGTTTTAACGCCCTCTGATGGAGACGATGGGTTGTGCCCACGTCTTTAGACTGCGGTGGGCTTGCGGCCCATTCTGTGTGAGTCCCCACCCTGAGGCCAGTGTTCCACGATGGCACTGGCAGCGACGACCCGGCTTACGAGTCAGCGGTTCTGGATAGTGAGTGTGACTGAGAGCGGTTGGCACCCGCACAACTACAATCTGTTCAGACGCGAAGATCCAATTTAACTAACACGATCACAAGCCGAGAGCCCTTAGAAAGTGTCTCCATATGTGTATTGTGGGATTGGATAATCTTACATACAAATAAACTTGTTTCCATTTCCGAACACAGAGCTGTTTTCCTTCAGCAAGAGGCAACATTTCTCAGATGCTTTTTGATGGTTCTTCAGTATGGTCCAGAATTGCATAAATGCATTTGGATCTCTCACCCAAATCAGACATACTGCAAGGTCTGAAAAGAATGTATGCACTTTTAAACAGTGATGACACGGGTCTGGTACATGGTAATAAGCCTTCTACTAATAATAGTCATAGTTTTGTCACAGAAACAGAAGTCTTCATGAGATAAGACCTAAGACACGTCTTTAAGTATAGACAAACATAATTCCCACTATCCCACTCACTCACTGTCCATCACAGTTTATTCCCTTACCATGCCGGGACATTAGGCTGGCTACCACAAAACGATATGCAGCGTGATTAATCCTAGACTGATCATGTATTTTTTAGAATAACACCACCAACAACACAAACCAAAAAACCTTGCAAAGCCTTTCCCTGCACCAGAGAAAGGTAAATCTAGTTTTTAACCCTACAGCAATAGTGAAAAGAGGCGTCATTTTTATAAGCAGGCCATGTTTCAGGGGTGACATCTAATAAGAATTTTTGGTCTTTAGTTTCATATATACATAGATATAGACCAATACTCGAAATTAGAGCAAATGGTCCACCAAATGGTAAAGCTTTACAGCCATTATTAGTACCAAACGTCTGACTGTTTTCATTAATTAATCAAATTAATTTTCCAAAAACGTATGTGCAGCTTCTCTTTGCAATACAGAATGTCCAGGAAAGTTGTTCTTTTGGTTATCTCTGTTTTTGCTAATAAATCACAACTATTAAATATCAGTTGCGCAGCATAGAAAATACTCTTAATCCTCTCAGTCATCTAACGCTTCAATCACAGCCAATAACTGTTATGCACTGATTCCAGGTTTGAGTAAGGCATTCGCTTTGCTAGTATTAAGATGAGATAAAGCAAAATAGCACTGCAGGAAACTATGTTTTCACAGTTTCGACAGCAGGCTCTTACACCTCTAATTTTTCATGATTACAAAGCCATCAGAGATATCAGAGCAGAGCAAACCTCCATGTTGCTACATGCATGTTGCATCTTTACTTCCTGCGGAGGCTGAGGAAAGCCATCCTCACCACCTTCTATAGAGGGACCATTGATAGCATTCACTGTCGGGTTTGGGAAGTGTACCACATCGGACCAAAATTCCCTACTGCAGATAGTGAGGACAGCTGAGAAGATCATCGGAGTCCCTCTTCCCTCCATAACAGACATTTACCGCTGCATCCGGAAAGCCACCAGCATTGTGATGGACTCTACACACCCCTCACATGCACTCTTCACCATCCTACCATCCGGAAAAAGGTACCGAAGCGTTTGGGCCCTCACTGCCAGACTCTGCAACAGCTTCATCCCACAGGCCATCAGACGCCTGAACCCTCAGGGACATTACACGCTGGACTGACACACACACACACACACACACACACACTACCTCTTATATTGGATCATATGATTTATTATTGCCCTGTTGCAATATTTTTACTTTGCAGTTATAATTCATTTCACTAGTTTAGTGCTGTCTGTGTGTAACTTTGTTTAATTGTTCAATATGCTACATGTAGCACCAGCTTCTTCGCTGACATGTATGTAGCTGAAATGACAATCTTCAATTTCAACTTCATTATGCATGTTATTAGATCCACAGTCTTTTTATGCACGGGCCAGAGTGAAACCTGAGACGTTAGAGGGGTCACACCTCAAAGTCCACGTCGGGCAGGCAGCTCCAGCCACAGAAGGGCCCGTGCAGTTTCAGGACTGGCTCACGGTGCTCATTTTTGATGACGAACTTGGGGATGAACGGGTGCCACTGCTGGACGACATACCCCACCGTGTTTCCCGGGGGGGCCTGGATCTCCAGCTGCACACAAGGGAACAAGCGAAACGGGTTCCACAACGTGACCAAAGGCCAAAGCTGTTGGGTGACAGGGCGGGGGGGGGTGGTCTTACCTCTTGCAAGCAGCAGGGAAAGAAGCACGACATGCATTTTAGCGGTCGAGTGACGGTGATGACTTCCTGCCCAAAGTTGTCAAGGACACGGATGACAAATGAGCGAAGTGGCCCGCAGCACTGGCGGCTGAGGCAATCGTTTTCCTCCACAGCGTAGAACACGTTCTGGCCCATCGAGTTGCGGATCTCATACTTGTTGTTACTCTCGAACCCTACCAGGGCTGCATCACAACACTAATAGCTGTCACAATACGGCCATACATGCTTCGTGACAATTTTTTTGATTTTTAAATATCACCAGAAATTACAAAGTGTTACCAACCTTCTATAATTTCAACCTTTTGCTTTATCAGCAACTGGTCGATCTGGAAGGACGCAGAAGCACATCAGTAGGGGGGGGGGGGGGAGGCCTACAATGAACTTTTGTGATGTTGCTTACCTGGGTGAGGTACTCCAGACCAGGTGGGCACCCTGGAATTCCGGGATTGGGCACCATGTACATGTTCATCCTTTCCTGGAGACAGGCGGACAGATGCGCGTGACCAAAGGAAATCGCATCCCTGTCCCCACCGCCCTGTCCCCCCCTCAACTTTAGTCTGCTCGAGAAAAGTCAAATTGGACCGCGGTGTTTCAAGACCTGTAATGTGTAATTCCGACCAGATTCTAGAAGCGGATCACCACAACAAATCGGATTTAGCCTGTTTAAGGCGGCGCGCAACCAACTGAACGGTATGGCGGAGGGGAAAGAGGTTCGCAAAACAAGACACCAAAAAAAATATATATATATACACACAGCGCGAATAAAACATGGATAAAAAATCATTTAAAAAAAAAAAAGAAAATCTCACCCAGACGTCTCCCCGCGAGGCAGATAGCGGGCCGTCAAGTGTTCTATGGGCCTGTATTAAATGAAATATCCGATTGGCCCGCGTCATCCCTGACTCCGCCTTTAAGAAGGTGTGGCGTGACAAAGATCGTTTTCGGTTCAAGACGTTCAACTCTCCACTGGCCGTAGTTCCGAGTGCGGTCCCATACATTGGTGCGCTCTGTGATTGACGCTCCAGGTTTAAGCAACTAAACATATTTGACAGGAGCACAATTGTACTATTTAGTCATTGCATAGTTTTGTTAAATAACGTGTTAAGTTTCGAACAAGCCTGCAAGGCAGAATTAAACTGTGGTAATCAAATCCGCGGATTCATTATTCAGCACCACGAGTCCTATTCTTTACTATAATTACTTATAATCCCACTAAATATTCGGACATAATCATATTTGCCTAAGTTTTCTAGAAGTTTACGAACACTTTACACGAGCTCTGGGCAGACCATGTGACTGAACACGGACGGAAACGGCAGATGCAGGTTCTTCCTTTCACAGAAGTTCTTTGGCGTCAGCCGTCTCTGAGAATAGCTCCAGGCCTCACAGTCAGAACCAGTTATGCTCCAAATTAGGCGCCTCTTTCCATTTCGAACTCCTTCATTTAGTACGTCGAGGAAAAACTAAAGCCATGTGACCAGATAAACTATATAACTTACTGCTATCTGAAATCTAATAATTCTAATTAGGGTGGTAGTAGCCTAGTGGGTAACACACTCGCCTATGAACCAGAAGACCCGGGTTCGAATCCCACTAACCACCACTGTGTCCCTGAGCAAGACACTTAACCCTAAATTGCTCCAGGGAGACTGTCCCTGTAACTACTGATTGTAAGTCGCTCTGGATAAGGGCGTCTGGTAAATGTAATTGTAATTATTGTTTTAAAAATATGTGGAGTGCAGTAGAATGTGATAGCATGAGCTGAGACCACACAAGCCATAGATTACCATTTAGATTATGTTTTGATCGGGTCATATTTGTGTGGTAAAAGGGGAATAAACAAATGTAAAGAGAAAGAAAATTATTAATGCCCTGTTTACATTTTTTATTAATCCATAGGTTGACCTAGAGGGTCAGTAGCTTCCAATAATGGCCTCCAAATAATTGAAGTCACGTGTTCCACCCACTTCCATGGCCACAGGTGTGCAAAACCAATCTCCGAGGTGTGCCGACCACATTAACAAACATTAGTTAAAGAATGACTTCCTTTGTTCTCTTTCAGTGACGATCCTGTGTGGCACGGTGATAGGATGTTGTCTCTGCAGTGTGTGAAATTTCCTCACTTCTAAATTTTCCACAGTGAACCGTTGGTGGTAAAGTGGAAGTTATTAGGAATGTATAACAGTGGTTTGCTGTCGCCTCACAATAACTAAACACACAGCCATTAATGTTTAAAAAAAAAAGTGAAGTGATTGTCACACGTGATACACAGCAGCACAGCACACAGTGCACACAGTGAAATTTGTCCTCTGCATTTAAAAAATGAGTACACCCCTAAGTGAAAAGATCTTCAACCTTCCCAAATTCCCACACCACGCCTCTGCTGCGTTCCCTCCACTAGATCCCAGTAGCTGCACGCATCAGATTCAAAATACTGACGCTGGCCTACAAAGCCAAACATGGAGTAGCACCATCCTACCTCACAGCCCTTATTATACCTTATTAAACAGTGGTTCAGGATGCATTTCACTACATGCACTGCTATAACTATGCATGTGATGAATCAAACTCTGAAGGAAGGAATTTGATTTCTGGTCGATGGTGTCTCTCAAATACAAAAGTATAAAATATAAAATACTATCTTACATACAGAAAAATTTAAATATGACAGAAATAATACCACATAAAGTGCAGTTGCAATGCTGTAGGTGTTGCAGTGTGTAGCAGTGTGACAGTTCAGCTGTTTAGGAGGGTAATGGCGTGGCGAAAGAACCTTCACACACCACTCAACTGCTGCTTTCCCTCCACTGGCTTCCTATAGCTGCCCGCATCAGATTCAAAATACTGATGCTTGCATCACCAAGGAAGGGTCAGCACCCTTCTACTTCAGATCCCTCATCATTCTCACCACTCAGTAGTACCTTGGTTGCTCAGGATTGGAACCCGTCGGTTATGAGTCTGCTTCCTTACACACGAGGGCACCATTTAGGAGTCTGCTCACTTTTGTTGCCAGAAGTTTAGACATTACTGGCAGTGTCTTCAGTTATTAAGTGTCATATCATCATTGTTGTGCCAAGGAAAGATACAGTAAAATATGTACAAAAATATGAGTGCTGCACTCACTTTTGTGAGATACTATATATATATAGTTAGTGGATGTCATATATACAGTGTTTGTTTCACTTCAGTCATTTTGGGGATAGAGATGCAATTGTATTTGGGTGATAGACACACCCCATTTTGTGTTTTCCATGTAATGGTCTCATTGTGTACAGGTGTGCCTTATATTGGGACAAATACCAAGAAACCACCTTTCACAATGTGGCATCAATTTCAATGTTCTGTGGGTATAAAAAGCTGGTATTGTGGCCTAGCGCTGGCCTAGTGGTGGCCTAGCGGTTAAGGACGTGGCCCCGTAATCAGAATCCCGATCCGCCAAGGTACCACTGAGGTGCCACTGAGCAAAGCACTGTCCCCTCACACTGCTCCCCGGGTGCCTGTCATGGCTGCCCACTGCTCACCAAGAGTGATGGGTTAAATGCAGAGGACAAATTTCACTGTGTGCACTGTGTGCTGTGCTGCTGTGTATCACAATGACAATCACTTCACTTTCACTTGTCAGTAAGTCATTCCAAGTTCATCAGTCAAACAGCAATGAACATGCAACTTAACGGACACTTAATGGACGAGCAGCGTCACATGGCTATGCCGCGCCTTCAGGGTGATGGCATGAAGTCAGATGTGGCTCATGAACTTGGTGTGTCTCAAAGTGTCTTCAGCAGACTTGCATCATGACACAGAACTACTGGTAGAGATTATGACAGACCCAGGAGATTCACGAGTGATATGCAGCAGTGGTCTACCATCCTGTGTCATGTCAGCGTTGCTGGAGAAGGCGAGGTGAGCGATACGCTGAGGTCAACATGGTCCCCAGGGTTTGCTTTGGTGGAGGAAGTGCAACAGTTTGGGCATCACCAGACAGCACGAAACAGATCTGTACATTGCTCATTCACTGCACATTCTTACCTCAGAGACATAGAACCCACCATCATCCCCCAGTTCCACCAGCACACCCCCAACTTTCTGTTCATGGATGATAATGCTCCACCACATCGTGACAGAATTGACTTCAGGAAGTTGGAGTGCCTCTTGTGGTATGGCCATCAATGTCCCCTGACCTGAACCCCATAGAGCACGTCTGGGACCAGTTGAAGCAGAGACTGAATGATTGTACCCTACCCCCACGTGACCTGGCAGAACTGCATGTAGCACTTGTGGAAGAGTGGAGCGTATTGCCTCAGAACAACATCATGAGGGTAGTGAGGAGCATGAGACGTCGCTGTCAAGCTGTCATTGACCCGCTACTGACATTGTCAATTTTTGTTAATTGGGGATATTCCTAATATAGTCAAAATTTGGGGGTAATAAATGTTAAACTAATGAAAATGGTGTTTCGTCTCATACATTATTAGTAATATCAAAGGGAACTTTTATTTATTTCATTAAAACTCAGAGCAAATAGGAAAATAACTCATATAACCATCTACAGGGAGCGCAGAATTATTAGGCAAATGAGTATTTTGTCCACATCATCCTCTTCATGCATGTTGTCTTACTCCAAGCTGTATAGGCTCGAAAGCCTACTACCAATTAAGCATATTAGGTGATGTGCATCTCTGTAATGAGAAGGGGTGGGGTCTAATGACTTCAACACCTGTCACAGGGGGAATTCCATGACATACTTGCAGACATACTTTGGGCGTGGGGATAAGCCGTCGTACCGGTAGAGGACACTGGGCGAGCGGGGCAGGAGGACCGGAGGCGCCTGGCCGGCGAGGATTGAGGACGCAATGGACGCGCTGCGACGCAGCAGGGAGTCAGTTCGGGATCTTTGAGAAGGACCGGGGCAGAGGAGAACCGGAAGACGGCGGGTTTCAGGATGATCCGGGATTTTGGACTGGACGGGAGTAGGTCTTGGGCGGCAGGAAGGTGGGGGAGCATGGAATCCCGTCTTAACCGATGGGTCAGGTAGGTTCAAGGTCAGGGGCAGGTAGCCAGGAATTTCCGGTCGGGGTTCTTTTCGTGGTTTCCAGGGGATCAGGCAGTTCTCGAAGTCGTGGGCAGGCGAAGGTCGTATTTCAGGAATCACAATTATCTTAGGTCGGGGGTGAGAGAGCTAGCGTCTCTGGTGAGTAAACTCATACAAAGAGCGGGCGTGTCTCCTTGGGGTTACCTCACTTTTAAACTTGCCACCGCCCGCTTCCATTTCCTCTTCCGGCAACTTCCTTTCCTTTGGCAAAATGGGTCAAAAGAAGGACTTGACAGGCTCAGAAAAGTAAAAAATAGTGAGATATCTTGCAGAGGGATGCAGCACTCTTAAAATTGCAAAGCTTCTGAAGCGTGATCATCGAACAATCAAGCGTTTCATTCAAAATAGTCAACAGGGTCGCAAGAAGCGTGTGGAAAAACCAAGGCGCAAAATAACTGCCCATGAACTGAGAAAAGTCAAGCGTGCAGCTGCCAAGATGCCACTTGCCACCAGTTTGGCCATATTTCAGAGCTGCAACATCACTGGAGTGCCCGAAAGCACAAGGTGTGCAATACTCAGAGACATGGCCAAGGTAAGAAAGGCTGAAAGACGACCACCACTGAACAAGACACACAAGCTGAAACATCAAGACTGGGCCAAGAAATATCTCAAGACTGATTTTTCTAAGGTTTTATGGACTGATGAAATGAGAGTGAGTCTTGATGGGCCAGATGGATGGGCCCGTGGCTGGATTGGTAAAGGGCAGAGAGCTCCAGTCCGACTCAGACGCCAGCAAGGTGGAGGTGGAGTACTGGTTTGGGCTGGTATCATCAAAGATGAGCTTGTGGGGCCTTTTCGGGTTGAGGATAGAGTCAAGCTCAACTCCCAGTCCTACTGCCAGTTTCTGGAAGACACCTTCTTCAAGCAGTGGTACAGGAAGAAGTCTGCATCCTTCAAGAAAAACATGATTTTCATGCAGGACAATGCTCCATCACACGCGCCCAAGTACTCCACAGCGTGGCTGGCAAGAAAGGGTATAAAAGAAGAAAATCTAATGACATGGCCTCCTTGTTCACCTGATCTGAACCCCATTGAGAACCTGTGGTCTATCATCAAATGTGAGATTTACAAGGAGGGAAAACAGTACACCTCTCTGAACAGTGTCTACTTCCAAAAACATTCAGCTTTGATATTAATGCGTTTTTTGGGTTCATTGAGAACATGGTTGTTGTTCAATAATAAAATTATTCCTCAAAAATACAACTTGCCTAATAATTCTGCACTCCCTGTATAGTGAAATGGTCTGTATGCCTGCAATGTTTGCAACACTGCTGCAGGTTTTTATATCTGAAAAATTGAAGCATTAAAATTGGATCACAAATATGATGACAAGTAAGTTTATATGAAAACTGAAAATATGCAGGCAGTAGGGTCACAACCTGTCTATTCTTGTATCCATGGTGGAGCTGCTAATGGCAACTCTGTGCCACTTTCTAAGAGAGCATCCAGTGTGAGTTTTTCAGCAGGATGTATTGCTGTATGAATATGCGGACGGTGGAGTTAAACGTCCTGAAAGGTGCTTTTGAGTCAGTTTCCCTGGAAGATACTTCCAGCACACTGACAGAATTGTAGCATTCATGGATCCTCTAAGTACTATGCAGGAGTCATTGCCAATAAAAATATTGTTAGTTAAAAAGTTCTTTAAGAAATTCAACTTGGTTACACATTGTTATTGTATGTTCATGCTCAAGGTGTAGAGTGTTAAAGGGTTAATTTACTTCACTTTGATGTGAAGGTTCTTAGGTGATGCTTGGTGTTTAGGACACTTCTGTGTTGCCTGCATCAGCTCCACAACAGCTGAGCTTTGTGTCAAGGCCACCTGCACTTACACCGGGGGTCACGACACACCGGGGGCGGGCACCCGATTCACCTCATTAGGCCAAGGACAGCATGCTGTCTGGTCTGCAGGCTTCAGACTGGATAGGGTTCAGCAGCACCACATCTGCGCCAGGCCATTTATTCCAGGTAGACTTTATCTCTTACTTCATTTTAAAAAAGCAGGTGATGTTACGTGTGGTGGTAGAAAAAATCTCATTCTTCTTTTGAACAAAGTTTTCTCTTAAGAGCACTAAAGTCATAGTTGTAGATGCATAGATTTGCCATACCATTATGACAGGCCAAAATATCCTAATTATAATGACACATGGAAGTGGGTGGAATGTATTAGGCAGCAAGTGAATGTTTTGGACCAATATAAGGATTTGAGCAACTTTGAGCTATTTGTGTTTCCAAGCATTTGATGAATGCTTCTGTGAAATGGTCTGTGTGCCTGCATGGTTTTCTACACTGCTGCAGGTATTATATTATAAAGTAGAAGCATTAAAATTGGATCACCACAACCAATTAATAACACATTAACTTATATTATAGTGATTCATGTTTTTATTTTGACAGCTCTTTTTATTTCTACATAAATACATGTAGAAATTTGGTCCAAAGAGGTCCACTGCCGGAACCCATCCTGGGACTCATACACTCACAGCTTTCCCCTAACAAGGGCAGAGCATGCAAAGTCCATGGAAGGTCCTAGGCAGGGTTCGAACTGAGTTCCACCGTGCAGCTTGTTTGGATGAATTATTTTCTTCACATTTACATGCATCAGCAAAATCTCATGCTGAAGTAACCCACTCTCTTTGGCACTGTAGCTAGAAAGGTTCCATTCAATATACTCAACCAGAATTCTCAACACAGGAAACCAGCAACCATCAAAAACATCATGAACATTGTGACTGAACAGGGGTAACAATGAAAATGTGGTGTTTGCAATGGCAAAAACACAAATGCAGAAGGGAGTGGAAAACCCTTCAGAACAGGTGCAGATGCCAATGAGGAGACATGTACAGGTGTCACGGGTGGGCTGGACAAGGCATGAAGGAGGACGCATTCGCACGATCACAGGACAGGGGTTTAATACAAACTTCACAGGACAAGGGAACATTAACACGCACAATGACCCGACGGCGAACAGACACGAACAGGATAGCTTTATACAATTATAGAAATAGACAGCAGGTGAACACGATCAGGGAACATTACACAGGACTAACAGGAAACTCTGGTCCGGAACCCCTGCGGTCGGAGGACAGGACGCCGGTCCCCCACGGACGAGCCGTGCTTTGGCCCGGGCCTGACGCCGCAGGTGCAGGACAACCGCCACTCGTCCTTATGGACTTCTCCCCCCGTTCATGGACCGTTTTGTGGGCACTCCCAGGTGGTAGTGCCTTTGAGGGAGGGGGTACTGTCATGATCCGGACCGGGGTCACTCCGGATCCGGAGTCCGGACCGGAGTTTCATGTTCGTCCTGTGCAATGTTCCCTGATCGTGTTCACCTGCATACAATGTTACTTGTGCATACAAGTAACATTAAATATAACAATAACATTAAATACAAGGGTATAAAAATAGGCATAATATATAAAAACACAATATAAAAATAAGGGCACATGGTGGAGAGTGCAAACCACGTAAACAATGTGAACAATGTAGTGCAACAGAGCTTGTAAGGTGTGAAAAGTGTAAAAAGTGTCAGAGCAGTCTTGAAACAGACTGAGTAGTGTGAGGTAGAAAAGTTTGTGGGGCAGAAGAGGGGAGTGAGGGGAGTGGGGGGAGTGGGGGCAGAGCCGGGAGAGAGTTGAGCTTCCTGACAGCCTGATGGGTGAAGCTGTCCTTCAGTCTGCTGGTCCTGGCCTGGAGACTCCGCAGTCTCCTCCCTGATGGCAGCAGGCTGAAGAAGGTTTGCGTTGGGTGGGTGGGATCGGCTGCTCTGCCGAGGGCTTTTTTGGTGAGACGTGTGCTGTAGATGTCTTGGAGGGAGGGGAGAGGGACACCGATGATTCTCTCAGCTGCTCTGACTATGCGTTGGAGAGTTTTATGGCAGGACATTGCAGGCTCCAAACCACACAGTGAAGCAGCTAGACAGGATGTTCTCGATGGTTCCTCGGTAGAACATGTACATGATGGGGGCTGGTGCTCTTGCTCTTCTAAGTTTGCGGAGGAAGTAGAGGCGCTGCTGTGCTTTCTTGGCCAGTGCAGTGGTGTTTTTTGTCCAGGAGAGATCCTCAGTAATGTGCACACCCAGGAACTTGGTGCTGCTCACTCTCTCCACAGATGCACCGTTGATGGTCAGAGGAGCATGCTGAGTATTTCCTCTCCTGAAGTCAACAACAATCTCTTTCGTCTTCTCCACATTCAGAGAGAGATTGTTGTCTCCGCACCACGTGGCCAGGCGGCTCACCTTGCTTCTGTAGTTGGACTCATCCCTGTTATTAATGAGACCCACCACAGTCGTGTCATCCGCAAACTTGATGAAGAGGTTGGAGCAGTGTGACGGAGTGCAGTCGTGGGTCAGCAGAGTGAAGAGAAGGGGGCTCAGCACACACCCCTGAGGAGCCCCCGTGTTTAGAATGATAAATGTAAAAGACAATGTTTGAAAAAAAAAAAGAATGTGTATCAAATCAGCATTCGTTGAGAATATAATGTTATTTAATTATGTACTGCATTGTCTACTCCAGTCACCTCTATACTCTGCCTGTTTCTGAGAAGGAGGGAATTTATTTTTCGTTATCAGTGGTTAGGGTTGGTACCCTAACCACTTTTATATCACCAGCTAAGCAAATATTACACATCACATTGAAGTTTCATCTTTGCTTTTGAGGCAAGATGCTGTCCTAATCTCAAGTTTGTCATGCTCACGATCTCCTTGTTCGAAGATGTTGTTTCCCATGGTGGGATGACAAGGTAACCAGTGCATCTAAATGCAATGGCACCTTCCTGCCGCATGAGGGCAGTATTGAATCAGGTTTCAGACTACGAGGTGGCTGGGCAGGAGTGGGAAAAAAAAAAAAAAAAAAAGCTCATCTGCAAACAAGCTCTGTTAAATTTACATGAAAGCTGAACCTCTCATTTGCACCCTTTTTTTTACATGGCCAGCTGGGTCACAAAACATTCAAACCCGCTCCGTGTCATGCCGAGGGCAGGTGATGTGTGTGTGTCTGGGAGCATGTAGCTCCTCGAGTACAACGGATACCGCGTGCGGATTAAAAACATTTGTTCTTACAAATAGCTTGAAATGACACTTGTGGGCTTGCTAAGGTTATTTTAAATAATAAATGGTTCCCTTGAATGCAATTATTGATTTCTCTGGGTAACACTAATGAGAACAAATGACAATGTCATCTCATATGAGCTGACTCTTCAAACAGCCGAACGAAGCAGGAATATGTAATTAATAAATGAATAATAAAATTATGCAGGCAGCCTCTGCATAATTTAGGCTAGATTCATCAGCGTGGCGCTCGCTTCGTACTACCTTTTCAAATGAGTGGGTTGGAGTGGTTTTTAAGGCAGAGAGGCTTCTGCTGCCGACGCTGAGGCTTGTTAGGCCAAGTCAACAGCTGAAGCTACATCGCTTGCCCAGTGTGTGGGAAACCTGATTGGTGTTTGCCCATTTTTTTTAAGACCATTTTCTTGTTTTAGCAGACAATATTAAACTAATAATGTGACAAATTCATACGCGCCCAGGCTCGTAGAGCCTGTGTGGAACTGTTAAGCAACCCGGCTCTGCACTTGAAGCAACTTCATACATATTTTTGTCTGGCTAAGATCAAACAAAATGATGCAAGAACTTTGCAACAGGGGCTCCACCAAAACACCAACTGAACAAACACAGAGTCATGAGAGGCCTTTGAAAAGCACGGCAGGCCGTCTGAGCCCCGGTCCAGCTTTATCCCATTGTGTGTGTATATGAGTGTGTGCGTGTGTGCGTGTGTGCATGCGTGCGTGTGTGCAAGAGACTAAAGAGAGAGATCAGAGGAGAACGAATGAGAGGAGATAGGGGGAAAAGGCAGAGGGACCATGAAGGTTGTGCTCTTTATTCATTTCAGTAATCTGGTGTCCGGTTTTAACGAGGTTGTCACATTCACACGTAATGAGCCCCAGAAAGATGAATGTTAAAGCACGCTCATTACCGCGCTTTATTCTTGCCGTTCATTAGCTTAGCATAAGGTTACAATACATTACTCCACTCCATAACATCTCATATTCTGCCCTAGAAAAGGGTAAAATTTGTATCACCTTGCAGTAGTACACTTAATATAAAGGTAGGCATGCAGAGACAAAAAAAAAATTTAAATACCTTATATAATGAATATAAATTAAAATATATAATGAACTAAAAATGAATATATAATAACCAAAAATCCCATATTGCTAGTCTGTGTATTTGTATTATTCATTTCATTTTTGCCTCCTGTTTCTCCATCATTGTGTGTTGTTTTCTCACACTGGCACAATGCCTCAGTTTCCAAGGCAACTTTATAATTGCTCTGGAAGCGTTCCAGACGCTCCTGGATACCAAGGAATTATTGATGTCAAAAGAAACATGTATTAAATGGGGAGCAGTGTGGCCAGCCATATGCTCTCATACAAATTTGCTCACAAAATTTTGTTCAGTTTTCCCTCTTTGTGAGAAATTAAAAAATGGAATTCAAACTATAATTATTATTATTCATATTGTGTATTTAGATATTTCTATCTTTTACAATATCTGTATAAAGATATTCTGTTTTATGATTCCATTTTAATATTCTGTGAACCATTACCTATCCATATCTAATCAAACTTTATAAAAATATGATTAGGGGGTTATTATATTAGTTGATGTTACAAAATTAAAACTAGTCACTTTGCTGTTAATTTGTAATTATCTCTAAAAACTTTCTGTTTTGTTGTCATTCTCTTTTATGAGTAGAAAGTGTTAATGGGGCATAAGAACGTGTTCCTGACTGATCTTTTTCTCTCTCTGTCTAATTTATGACCTGTGAGGAGGCAGGCGCTCAGGGTGTGAAGTGAGTGAGGACAGTGTGAAGGCCCCAAATGCAGTCGGGCCAGCAGGGCCAAACCAAAATAACAAACAACAAACGCTGCGCTGCAGCTGTCAGGAGCCGAGATGAGACGCACTGACACAGGATTTTAGCTCATGAGACCGCTGGTGGGGGCTTCAGCAGATTATTTCAATATTGCCGGGCCAATATGATGTGCCTATTGTTAGTGGTTATGCATTTAATGAAACCCTTCCAATGGGATGGGACAAAAAGGTTGGAAGCCGAGCATGGGAGAAATATGGGCGATTTTATAAATGAAGTGGAAAGGGGGACTGGATATGCATTCCTCTTTGCTTGCTTAAAAAAAGATGGAAAGAAAAACATGCCAAAAGCAGATCACCTTTGCGGAGCCCTGGATCACTGGCGAGTGCCCGCAGGGGCACAGGAAAGTATCACCCTGCATCAGGAGCGCGCTGTCAAGCGGCGGTTACCAACTGTCAACTGCGGCTAAAAATGATTTCAGAATACGGGGTTAGAAGTTCAGCTCACTGTTGTCCTCCCCGAGTCGAAGGGAGAAACGCTGTCACCATCGCCGGGTCCACGATGATTTATACCCCTCTGCTCCCACCCCAGAATCTGTTTCTTGAAGTTCCCATTCACAGGCGTTCACCATACATGGTACACATGTTAACTTTACAGTGGTGAACCTAGGAAGAGGAATTTTTTCAATATTTACAATAAAGAATAATAGTTCCAATAGAATAATCTTTGTTTCAACTAATTAATTGCAATTAATCGCAATTATTTCTTAAGACTAAAGATTGGAATAATGCACAATTAAACTGTGGGAATTGACAACAAATAAAATGGGAAAAAATTAATTGGTGGTCGTTTATCCAGGCATTTTTTTTTAATCTGATTTACATGCATCTAAAAATTATGTGAATATTTTCATCTGGTCGCGTCTGATTTCTACTCCCTGCATGCCTGAAAAAAAAGCTTTTTTTTTTGCATTGCAGACACACACACTTCAAGTGCATTGCTCCCGTGTTTGAGTGCCTCGGCAGCAATGTGTCTGCAATTTGAAGGAAAAAAGAAATGTGCATGCAAAAATAAAACACTGAATCTGGCCTAAAATGAATTTTGCATCCGTGCCATAGATCAGACCCACACCGGATGTAAAAAGCATTAATTGCCTTAGATTTTATTAACACGTTAAATATTAATAAATGAGCTTTGACAGCCCTTTACAAATCATATAAGGTTTGAAAATTGACAAATTATATTTAAAATAGACAAGTAATATATTTAAATATTTATGACTGAAGGTGCTGTGTTGTTCTCTTTTGTGAAGATAAAAAAATTGAGGGTAAGTGCATTTGTTGGTTGCTGTATTGCAGAGCATTTTCCATACATGAATAGTGCGCAGGTTGCGTAGAGCCATCTGCAGACCATCCTCCTTCCCCAAATACAGAGGATCACAAAGGTGTTATTTTTCAAAGCCAGCCCTGTCCACCTCCTGCCGGGCCACTGCTGCCGCGCTTCAAGGGAAGGTGGGAAAGTTCTGAGGGCACGTCGCCTGCCTCCTCGGGAGCGGCCCTTTGAGGGGGGTCATAACTGTGCCCTGTAGAACATGGCTTACCGCTGACGGTGGTTGGTCACAGTTGATGAAGTCTTTAAAGAAGCCTCTGCTTTCATGATTTCTGTTAAAATGTTCGGTCTGAGTATGGACAAGGCCTGGCTACCAGACCTTACCAGGGAGCACCGTGGGTTAATGTTGCATACACAAGGAGCTAAGCCTAGAGGGCACTGCAGGTCCACGTTTAACAGAGCACAGCACTTTTCTGACCCAACCCCCTTCACCAAACCTCATGGAAAAAAAAAAAAGGTAGAAAAATGAAAAATCCTCACTCCATTTTAGTGTTGCAGTATTAGGACTTTGCAAAGACTTCACAAAATGAATGCTTCATGTGAACACAGGTGGTGTTTCTCGGTGTTGGGCATGTTAGTATTTCCCTGCAGTGTGTTCCAGCCATTGCCTGGATAGTAACATGCATTACATGGTGCTGGTGGTATGATATGGTGTACACTCTGCCTGCATGGGCAGACTCTGATGTCAACCCAAAATGGATCTGCACGCCTCTTGGCCACCTTAAAATAAAGATAAAAAAGGAACTCAATTGTGCAAAAAAATTATAATGTTACATTAATAATAAACAACATTTAAAAACTGGGCTTTTCTTCTGTAGCATTATGTGCTAAATGAACACATCCCTGCTCTTTCCAAAATAAAAAAGTTTCCATATTCAGATTTTTTCTTTTGATTAAATGTATACAATATAAACTTATTAAATTACTGCAGTGAACATTTTTATCTGTGTATTAAACAACTTATATATAATGTATAAGAGCTGTTTTACGCACAAAAAGAATGTTTGTAGGGTTATGGAAATAGTAACTGAGACAAACTGCTAGTTTTACAGATTAATTTGATATATTGTTTTTTTTTTTATATATATATATATATATACTAATTTTTATCCTGCAAAACTAATATGAACTTTTATTAAACATGAATATAATTTATACATTTTCTTTCAATATTCAAACAATCTGCAAAATGTACAGTATTGTGGATTAACAATAATTATAACAATGTGTGTTAATAATTGTTAATGTAATCAATAATATTTTATTCTCTTTGAATTAAAATAGATACATTTCTAAATACTGTAAAAATTGCAAGTATATAGAAATATGAGAAAAATGACGGATTGGCAATGACAATATTATATCAAGTACAGTGTCTATTATTGTTATGATTATGATTTAGTTTATTTTGTTCAGTTGTAAATCGGTATTCTAATTAGTGTAAAACAGAAGAGGCCCTTCTCAGAGATTAGTTCCGTGGAGCTGGAGCAGCAGATTAGCCAGGTCACAGCTTGCGAGTTGTCCGCTTTTCTGCAGGGACCTGGACAGGAGTGTGTTGTTGTGAGAGGGAAAGGGCTCAGACATCCCTCTGTCAGCGGTCACGACCACTCTCCTGTTCCAGAGAGAAAGAGAGAGAGTAAGAGAGAGAGAGTTTGAATGTGTTTGCCATACACAATGCTCCACTGTCCTCATGAGTTTTGCCACTTTCACACAGCTCGCAGCAGGACAGGCAGAGGTCACTGACTGAACGCTCCCCGCTGGTCCCTCCTGAGACTCCTGCCTGCAGCACACCGAAAAACACTTGCATGTGGCGGTAATGTTCTGTGACATCATGAAAGGCTCGTTTATGTGTCACAAGAGTCGAGAAAGAGGAGAAGGAGCGAGAGAGGGGGGGGAAATCATTTTTAATGTGTTCCGTTTTTCATCAACTGGTCAGAAGGACAATTTAAATGCACTCACGTGTGTTCTTTAATACCAGGAACAGGAAAAGGGCATATCAAAAAGTGGCACAAATTCACGCCTTTCACTTGTCACCTTCATACACTTCCCAACTTTCTTCTGCCTCGACACGGGGACTGTGGGCCTGTGTCACCTCAGCATATAAAAATATTTTATCTCGCCTCTCATGCAATTTTACTAAAAAAATCTCCAGATGGATTAAAAAGTTTTTTCCATTCTAAAGAAATATTTTTCATAGTTAAAAAAAGTATTAGGAATTATTAACAATAGCTGAATTAAGACACAATTGGTACCAAAAGGAGTAGAAAAAAAAATATTTGTTCATCACGACTGCTTGACATGGTATCGAGCCAGAACCACAGCTTCCAGTCAAACAGCGTTTTTGTTGTCTGTGTCAAAAATAAGAATTATGGGCCCTTGGAAGCGTGCACATGGGATGCAGTAGGTTTACCCGTCTACCGCTTGACGTCAGGCATCCATCTACTCATGTTATTCCTTAATCCGATTCATTTGGCCTCTGAGCGGACTGTCGGTGCCCATTGGAAGGGTTTCATACGCTTGATGGATGCTATTGTCAGAAATGCCAAGGTCAATACGTGATGCTCACGCAACAGAAAAAAAATAATAAAAAAAGAAGAAGAAGAAAAAGAAAGAACTTCTTTCCGAAGCACCTCCCATGTATCATCTTTGCAATCTGACCTTGCCTCTCTCTGTAATAACATTCGGAGGGAGGACAACTGCTGGGCCAGCTCTCCGGTGCTGGCGTCGAACTGTAAAACTGCTCCGAAACTCGCCTGAATGGGGCTATAGTGTGTCACGCCGAGCCATATTTAGAGATATTGGTTTCTGAGACAGACCAGGGATCTTGGTCCCTGAGAGACACCAGTTTGGAGAGGCTGAGACCAGTGCGGTGGGTGAAGTTTATAGTTTTTGGTTCCATTTAAACTATGTGGGTCCAGCTGGGTGCTTGACAAGGTCAATTGTCTGGGAGACATACATACGCGCACACATGTTTCTGCCTGTACAAAAAAATAGTACAAAGTACTATATAATTTACTTATTATTTTCACCTTTTTATTTTTCTGTTAAAATGCCATCGTATCATATGATTCCAGACACCCCAAATTTTCTTCTAATCTCTTATCCTGATTCTTTCTGGGGTTTTTTTTTAAGTTCACATTAGCATGATTTTAATATACAGACATGGAGATTTAGAGTGGCAATCAAGGAAGGAATTGACTAAATGAAATCTCTACTGTTTTTTTTCTCTCCTCTCATAACTTGAGTTTGACTTGGACGGGTCTGAGCTCCGTCCGCCTACTGGGTCATCAGGCCTGCCTGAGTCTCCCTGCGGCTCAGGCTGAAGAGACTGGCCTCTGAAATCTTTGGGGGAAACACTCAAACAGACAATTAAATTAGGTTGCGTGTCGCGAAAAAGGAACTCTTTTATTAAAATTCTTCAGGGCCCTTTAGGGCATCCAGTCTCCCTCCAGGACAGAGGGAAAAAAGAAATACCCCAAGTCTTCGAAAATGACTTCAATTAACCATAATGTTAATCACTGAAACTCAGAACAAAAAGTCAAGCTGGGAAGTCCCTTGATGGAAATTGTTATAATTGCCACCTAACTACAGGGATGAATATTTCTCCCTGCTTAATTACATGTGACTTAATATTTAAATATACCATTTGTGGGTTTTAAAGGTATCTTAATCATGCCCATTAATTTTTTAGATCTAACATTTGGAGTGGCGGGAGCACAGATAAACACCTTTTACAGTTTGACTGGTTACATGCTGCAGGTAAGAGTAACAGAATGTCAGGTATTCATTATGCATGAGGAGCGCTGACAGCACCTGTATGCTCTGACGGCACAAAGGTAATTGTGCTTTCCGGCAAGGAGGAGGAGGAGAACAGTTTGAATCTGAGACGGACCAAGCGGCGATCCATTTAAAAAACCCTTCACCAATTTTTCCTGGGATGCAAGCTTTGAAAAGCTTTTTTTGGTCGCTCCTTTTGTTTTGTTTAGTTTAGTTTTTTTCCATTTAATTTTCTATGTCAAAAATTTGGTCCAATTAATACAGACCTGGCAACGTGGAAAGGTTAACACTCGCACACCAAACAAATGGTTGGAGGCCTTGACAATCCGCAGTGCATCTGATTAAAAAGCTGAGGTATGGCAAGTGAGTTGCCATCTGAAGTTCGGCCATTCTTCATTATCCGCTTCTGTTCTCTGGGGCCATTAGGGCTGCAGTGTCTCGTGGTCGTTAGTGGATCCCTTCGGTTCCTCGGGCAGAGGAGCAGGGGTGCTAACCCCAGTGTCCTGGACTCTGTCCAAGAGTGGCTCTCTCAATCTGGCCACCTTAATCATGCCCTTGTCTAATTGGCTAAATTAGCCGTAGCCTCTGCACCCCAGCTGATGCAGAAGCGAGCGTGCTGGCACCTAATCTGAGCAGCGGCCTGCGGACGGGGGAGGGTTACTCGCTGCGCCTCAGATATCTGAGGTGATAGTGCTAAAAAAAAAAAATATATATATATATATATATATATATATATATATATATGCTAATTAAACAGAGGCGACATTAAAAAAAAAAAAAAAAAAAAAGACCCGTTCAGCAACGGGTAAAGGTCAAAGTTCGTAATTGTTTGCACACACTAATGCACTAATCCGCGCCCTGAGGTGGAGCGGCGTGCCGCATGCTTCCCTGGCTCGGCTCGCGAGCGCGCACATCGACGAGCAGCGCTAGTCAGTGGGGTGGCCGGCTCATGTTGTGAAGGGGCTAGAGGGACTGCTGTCTGCAGGCCATACTTTTAATTGGATCTCATTTACTCAACGGAGGGGTAGGAGACACCTCAGAGGATGGCCGGTTTATTGGTTTTCCCCTTCCCTTGGTTTTCTCTACTCTTCTCCGGGGTGTTGCTGGTCTTTGTGCAAACCTCCAGCCGAGGAGCGCATGGCCCTCGGTACCGGGCCTGTAATAGGGCGGTGGCACGCTTCTTTTCTGTGCTGTAAAGTCCCATAAGGTCAAGTGGTATTCAGTATTCAATATCAATATTCTTATCATCGGTGTCGCACAGTTGATATCTTGCCTGGCTGTGTATTTACGAGGATGACAATGGATAAACATTGAAATAAAATGACTTATTGTAATTGTTTGAGACAAATGTTTAATTGTCAAAAGTTTGACAACCATTGCTCTAAAATGCTGCGGGATTTATTTTTCTTCTCAACTACACCATCCGAATGTAATTTTTTTTTGTTTTCTTTCATTTTTATTCTAAAACATCTGGCATTCTGGGCTGTAATCAGAAGTCCCTCAGCTTGCTCTTCCTCTCACAGTTGCTGCATTAACGGTGCAGGCAGGGGCACCAGCCCGCCGTCCCAAAAAAACAGCACTAAAGGAGAAGCCGGGAGCTTTTTCCCGTAATCCTCCCGATCACCACACTGCCAAGGCCAGGTTAGGAGACATGGCGGGAGGGGGGTAGGAGGCGCGTCGTGGCGTAATCAAACTCGCTTCAGTGCTTGTGTTCAATCAGACACCTGCTATTAAGTTGATAAATACACTTTTCCCAGTCAGGGGTCTCGACGCGTTCGAGTCCCCCTGGGTACCGTTCTCCTTTTTAAAATTCCACTCTGGCCCGGCTTCTGCACTCCGAAGGAGCCATTGTCATCATCTCACATTTCGCAGAGCATGGCTGAAGGTGTCCTAGCATCTGGCCAGCCCTTCCCTACCGACCCCCGCACCTCCAGCGCCCCGGACGGCGTACCGGCGCGACACAACAGCGATGGCTGAGTGCGTCTGTGAGCCAGGCGGGGAGGAGCTGGCGTGTAAAAAGCCCCGGCGCCCCGTGTAACGCGGGCCTCTATTAGCCAGGACTTTGTCTACTCTTTCCTCCCCTTTTCTTCCCTTCGCATTCACCCCCCCCCCTCCTCCTTCACCGCCTCCTATCCCGTGGTAATAATGAAAAATTGGAGAGCGGCTCTTTATTTTCGGCGAGATGCGGCTCCCCTCCTTAATCTCTCGTCTCGCCTTTTCAGCTCCTGCCCACCACACGCTGCTGTCAGGGGGGTCGAGAGGATGCCCCCCGCTGGGAATCTTACTCAGCGCGCCGTCACACCCGTTGTCTGGCCTGATAAACACTAAATAGGCACTGTCATAAGACGGGCTTTTCTCTGTGATTTTCCCCACTTTTTAAAGCGGTCGACGCCCCGCTCCCTAAAGAGCCGTGGATTTCGGAAATGCGGCTAAATGCCATTGTGGGGAGTTGGTGTAATGGGGATGGGGACGTCAGGTGTAGCACGGTGTTCCACCTTTGTGTTGCTTGTTCTTTCTCTCACTTTTACCTCCCTCCACTGACCCGGCCCCCTCTTTTCCTTCCTGTCCCCCATGGAGAAAGTGGCCGTCAGGGGTGTTGTCTCCCTCTTAGGGGCTCTTATCTGTTCAGCCACACCATTGCCCACAACAGACATCAAGACCGGCGCAGTCCACTGATAGGGTCTTGGAGTTCCTAATGCCCATAACTCCAGTTTGTAGCAGATCGGGGGGGCTGGGGGATGGGTTGGGGGTACACCGTGTTTTTTTTTATCTGTGTAACAGAATTACTCAGGCCTATAATCCTCACGGCACAGGACTCTTCAAAGACACTTGCTGTCAGGGATGGCAGCTCTCTGACTGTCCATTACATGGTCATAGCCCTGATAACATCACTCCTGACTGATGATCAAGATTTTTTTTTGCCAATTTATGATTATTCAGAAGTTGAAGGGCTCTAATTGGGTTAACCATCATTTTATTTTAACGCTAAATGTTCCATGCTTTTGATTTTATCCTTTCTAAAATCGGAGTATTTAAAATCAACAGTGATTGCTGAATAGCTCTTAAGAGGATAAGTAGATGAACGACTCGGGTAGTAAATTTAATTAAAATTTAAACATAGAAGAAATTGTGAATCAGTCTTTGCTCAAAACGCTTGTATGAAACAATTGCTTTGGTATTTCCCAACTTGAAGAAGCAAAACTCGCAAAAAAGACAGAACACTGCAGAAATGATTTAATTAGAATCCAAAAAAAAACTGGCAAAAAGATATGTAAGACCTTTACGTGGCAGACAAAAATTGCCTTTTTGGATTTGTATCTAAGGAGAATGTTGAGGTCAAAAGCCAAATCTTGAAAACATTATTGCTTTCATAAATCTTTATAATAAACACTGCGCAAAGGCAAAGGAAGGTTGGTAAAAGGAATGGAAAATAACTCAGCAAAAGCATAACTGATGGACAAAGATTTTTTAATACTGGACAAAAGAGATATGGGGCTTAAACAAAAAGAATCTGTAGATTCATGAGTGAGTGAGTGGCCACCATAAAAAATATAATATAATGCTTTAATAACATTTGCAATGGCAACTTTTTGACATGGAGATTTTAAAATAAAGAAATTAAACTGAAAGTGAAGTGATTGCCATTGTGATACATTGCAGCACAGCACACAGTGACACAACGATATGTGTCCTCTGCTTTTAACCATCACCCTTAGTGAGCAGTGTGCAGCCATGAAAAGCACCTGGGGAGCAGTGTGTGGGGACGGTGCTTTGCTCGGTGGCACCTCAGTGGAACCTTAGCACTGTTCGGGATTTGAACCAGCAACTGGGTCTGTTTCCTTATGCACTAGGCCACCATTGCCCCCAGATTATACTAATAATATAATGACGGAACAATTAGCATTTTTAATTTATTTTATTACATTTTGTATGGCTATTTTTTGCTAGATATGATGTCTGTTTAAACAGTCCTAGTGTCCATTAGCCATTTACTCCTGTTAGCAACCTGTCTTCTACTCTACACTAAAATGAAGACTTTAACATTAACTAGCAAGCTAAATCTGGCATTATTTTCCACACTAGACATGATGGTGATAATAGTTTGTTGGCAGGTTTACATTGTAAGTCAATGTGGCTACTGTATGTCTAGTTTATCCATTGCTCTTTTTGTGAAAATGTTTGTGAAAACCATACAGTCCCTGACAAAAGTCTTGTCTCTTGTCTACAAACTGACCTCAAGTGCCACTGAAATATATTTCTGATCAAGATTCTTTTTACAAAAAATGGCTCATTTTATTCCTAACAGCTTTTGTAAGAATGTTTTCACGAAACAAAACTGTCAAAAAGTATTTTAATATTCAAAGCTTGGTTAAGCCCATTGAGTCAATTTTTTGCAAAGACATAAGTGTTGTTGTCTTGTCATTTGAGCTTCACCTGTGACTAATAATGGATCAATTAGGTCTCGGGTGTGTATAAAAAGAAGCCCAGTACACTAGACCTTCACATCAACTGCAACTAGACCTCTGCAAACATGCCTAACATTCACCCTGAGACTAAAGTGTTGATTATCAAGAGGCTGAAGACCAGATCCACTGCTGATGTGGTAGACACCTTCCATGTGTCTCAGCGTCAAGTGCAGACGATAAAAAAAAGATTTGAAGAAGAGACTGGAGATGTTTTGACAAGCCCAGGTCAGGCAGACCCCACAAGACAACTGCTCGAGAGGACCATTTGTTGGCTCGAACATCCAAGGCCAGCCCACAAGACCTGGTCACCTGAAGTCCCTGTGTCAACCAGAACAGTTTGTCGGATTATGTCTTGAAATGGCCACCATGGTGGAATCAGTGCCCAGAAGCCAGCACTACACAAAAGACAATTGAAAAACTGTGTGGCATTTGCCAAGGCCCATGGACGCTGGAAAAGTGGCAGAAGGTGGATTTTTTCAGATGAATCTTCTGTTGAATTACACAACAGTCACTGCAAATATTGCAGGAGACCTACTGGAACCCGCATGGATCCGATATTCACAGAGAAAACAGAGAAGTTTGGTGGCAGAAAATCATGGTGTGGGGTTACATCCAGTATGGGGGTGTGCGAGAGATGTGTAGGGTGGAAGGCAACAACAGGCAAAATCTTAGTTACCTTTTATATTCCCAACCATAAAAGAGGTCAAATTCTGCAGCAGGATGGTGCTCCATCACATACTTCCATCTCCACATCAAAGTTCCTCAAGGCGAAGAAGATCAAGATGCTCCAGGATTGGCCAACCCAGTCACCAGACATGAACATCATTGAGCATGTGTGGGGTAGGATGAAAGAGGAAGCATGGAAGATGAAACCAAAGAATACTGATGATCTCTGGGAGGCATGCAAGACTTCTTTCCTGATGACTTCATCAATAAATTGTATGAATCCTTGCCAAACCACATGGATGCAGTCCTTCAAGCTCATGGAAGTCATACAAGATATTAAATTTGGATCTCATAGCACCACTACTTGTTTGCTGACATATTTTTGTATTTGTTCAATTTCTGTATAGGCAACAAAAGTTTTGTTGCCAAAATTTTACCTTTCTGTCTTGATTAAATGATAAATCTTTTTCAGTGAAACTAATTCATTTCAATGCATTAAACATAATTTGGTATGGTTTTAGCTTTTCATATGAGCTATTTATAATAACAATTGACTAATTAAAAGTCAGTTTAATAGCAGGTTTTTCTACTAAATAGATAAGCGACAAGACTTTTGTCAGGGACTGTAGTACAGGCAATAGAGGAAAGAAAAAGACCATATTTTTACGTTTTTGAGAGAAGGAAACCATCATCACTAAAATGTAGGTGCACAGTGATCAGCAAATGCCTCGTCTGCATACAGCATTGGAGTTTTCTGAATTCCCCCCTCCCTCCTACACAATCAGAAATAGCCTGAGGAGGGAACATTGAAAATATCAAATGTCACTGCAAAGATAATGTGAAGAAATTACTCCAAAATTGCTTTGGACAATATTGTCAGCCAAAATATGCTAAACACATATCCTTTAGCCATTTAAAATGGGGCCAAACCTATCTGTGGTTTCCTATATGATTACAGCCTGGCATAAATGTTTTGGCATATCTAATGAATGTTAAGTAAATGTTCCGGATATTTGGGGTATAAAATTAGCCACCAGCAAAGTTAGGAACCCTTTTTTGTGTGCATTTCTCAATAAAGACCAGTTGACTGATCCAGGATTTGCTTATGACAATAATGTACTGTTTTTCAAATAGCTGGATTTAATCATGATTTAAAGATGACTGTATTTTTCAATGGTGATTGACTATTGCATATCCAGAGTGAAAGATAAAATCTGAGCATAATGTAACATTTATGAACGTTAGTATATGCTGTCTGTAGCTAGAAAAATCCTTGTACAAAGTCACAGCCACAGTTGACTAGACCCGAGAAGCCTGTTATCACAGTACATTTTCAATAATCGATCCCAGCTTTATCCATGTAAAGAGAACAGGACCAGAGACAAACATTACACATAATGTGCACATATATGTATTTTTTTTTCTCAAATTGTCATCTTGATTTATTCGTAAAACATTTTCACAAGTCCAGAAAGATAACATGAAAGCAAAACAGTCTTATAAAAGCGGCCTGCTATAGAGAGGCCATTTCCCTTGGTTTTATTGAAAACATAAACTTGCTAAGGAACGTGAATATCCTGGCACTGTTGTTGCTAAGATATTTTCACTTCACCCCTCCTCTGTTCAAAGGGAAAATTCATAACTTTGTGGTCAAAGTTCAAAGCCAGGGTTCATGCTTGAAGCATAACAAAACATACGCACAGGCGCTTGAAAATGGCATATGTCCCTGATTGAGTTGCAAACGCGATCGGGGCCGTCTGGAACCCGCTCGACAGCTTCTCTCTGCGCGCCTGACGGTTGAGTGGAATCCATCATGGCGCGGCAAGCGCCGGCGAGGGCTCGGCGATAAGCGCACAGCACCGAGCCCAGCACTATATCACCACCAGTGAATGAACGACCCCACGCTGACCCAGCCAGGAGAGGAAAACACATGTTCTCTGGCTCTGCTGCGGCAGGCTACCTGCCGGGAGGGCTGGGAATTCCTCCAGCAGGACGCCGAGGGGTGGAGAGGCCCGCCTCGGCCCTGCATGTTTGCGGGTAGCCATTAGTCAGAGGGGGGACATGGATGCACTGTCAATTTTGCAGACAGCCCCTCATCCACAGCTTTGCGTTGCCATAGTTTAATTGATATTTGATGTAAAAAAAAAAAAAAAAGGGGGGGTTGGACGAATAATACATCTTTTAGGGGTTGAAGGGGCATTGGAGGAGTCTGCGGGGAGACAAGCAGTAGGGGGGCTTGCCTGTCATTTCTGAGTTTCGTAAATTTCGTCAGCTGATGGCTGAACAAAGCAAATCACTCAAGATGGGGCTCCTTTTTTAGGTTAATTGTGAACTCTCAACCTGCCTCTGCTAAAATGGCCCAGGCAAAATGTGTGTGGGTGTGTGTGTGTGTGTGTGTATATATATATATATATATATATATATATATGTGTGTACATGACCGAATAACCTCCGCCCAGCATGGCTTTTTACTTCCCTTTGTTTTTTTCATCATCCGTATAATTTGCACCACTCGCTATACATGTGGCAGTGCCTTTGTCTGCTTTCGCCGCCATTTTGATACCATTACTCTCTCACTATTTTTTTTTATTCACTGTGAGTACTAACTGTTTTATTATTATTATTTTTGGGGGGGTGGGGACAGAATATGAACCCCAATGCACTTTGGGGGTTTTTTTAAGATGAAGGAGGGAAAAGAGGGGGTGAAAACATGACCTCCTCCTGGCTGAACGAGTGTTGTCATGGGGGAGGTAGCGTTTTATGAATGGGCGTGGCCTCAGGCACAGACGGGATGAGCCCCACAACGGGGCCGGAGCGGTGGGAGGGTTGGTGGTGGGGGTGGCGCGGCCCCCGTTATTTACTTTGACCCTCTGACGATGGGGAGCCCTGGGAGGGCACATGCCAAACTCTGCAGGCGGGCGGTGCAGCTCTGCCCTCGTGATCACCTCTGTGTCGGCTCTACCGTATCTCTACACACACAAATCACACAAGATCACACACATGACCCACAGTGATCTTACCTCTTAAAGGTCCCCTATTATGAAAATTTCACTTTGTGAGATTATTTAACATTAATACGAGTTCCCCCAGCCTGTCTGTGGTCCTGCAGTAGCTGGGAATGGCGATAATTGTAACGAGTGCTTTGGTTATTCTGCTTCTCTGTTTAGAGAGCGGCAGCTAAGACCGTCGGATCTGGAATGTCTCCCCTTATGTTGTCATAAGGGGAAAGGTTACCTCCCCTTTCTCATGCGTTGTCCACCCAGAGAATTTCCCACCCCTCCCCTAAAAAATTGCTTGTTGATTGGATGTGAAAATTTTACTGCAAGACGTAGTACAAATGGTGTTTTCATTACATTTATTCCAGAAAAACGTCAACACGGCATCCTGGTTGCGCCAAACATTGTAACTAGTGAATGGTGTTGATGACATAATTTCTGCAATTGCCTGCTCACTACTATAGGTTGCTCTGCTCCTGGCTCATTATCATTTTAACGCAACTTACACTCAAATGGCACTTCCTCATTGTGTAACTGACATAAGGTGGCTGTAATTCTGCACCGAAGCTGAATTTCAGAAAGAGACCTGAAATATAGTATTAGGGGACCACTAAGACCGATATAAAAGCAAAAAAAAAATCATAATAGGGAACCTTTAACCCACATGCAAACACCAATCTTGTGCTACAAAGGCTGTACAGGCTCATTCAGAAAAAACAACTTTGGGATGCGCAGAGCCAGACGTCCCCCTGTGGTTTACCACGTCTTTACTCACCTACTCAAATAGCACACATTTGTCTGCTTACTGACACTCTGTGTCTGCCTGCATGGCGATTTTGGCCTCTGCGTTTCCCTGCATTTAAGGGTTTGGATTGGTTGCGGCATGAAGAGAAGAACGGAAGCGCTGGAGGACACAATTAGCCAAAATCAATTTTTCCGGGAGCGATCTCAGGCATCAGACGCATTAAAATTTAATCCTAAATAAACCTGACATTTGTAATTCGATGAGACAATTTCATAAATGCATGTAAAACTATCTGATAAATTATGCATGGCCTCAACTTTGCCGCATAAATAAACTGGCAATTAAAAGCAGCATTGAAGGGGAGGGGTGGGTCGCGGGAAAAAAAACTGAGCAGTTTTAAGACGTTAATTATTCAAATGAAGGACAGGGACCGAACTGTACCTGCCTGGAGATTTATGTCATCACAGTGATTAATACCACCATATTACCACGGTAATGCCACAGCGGCAGAGAGGTGCGGCGGGTGATTTATTTATTTTCCGCAATTACGCTGTGTGATTAGGAATGCAAACATAATTGGATTTTTAAGACCTGCGCGCGTGATTGGGGTGGCGATAAGTGCAACCTCCCCCGCCACCCACACACACCTACCCGCCTACCCTACCCAGGTTCAGGCTGACAAGTTGCGGGGTGACAGTGGAGTTTAACCCCCGATAATGCTGGAGGCGGCACACTGTCTCCCATCCCACGGTAGGAGAACCCAGGATCAGGAGGGCTCTTTTATGGCAGATAATTGATTGTAAAGTCATGCCGGCGTGTCACTGACTGTCAGAGATAAAGAGAGAGAGAGAGAGAGAGAGAGAGAAGCACACAGAACACTGTAGGGCAAACACGTCCCCCCAGAACACAACACCCCACCACATGGCTGAACTGACACATCATGTTATAGGGGGACATTTATTGTCAGCATGGCATTTCAATTACTCCATCTAAAGTATGTTTAATTACTGAACATAAAATAATAACATAGTAAAATAGCAATTACGTTAATTACTAGAATAAAAGTCACTTTTATGGAGTTATGTTTGTAGCTAATATACTGCGGTGTAAATGGGGCTGAAGGCAGCGGCGATGACAGAGGCCCATCCCTGCACAGTCAGTCACCCCATAACGGCATGGCGGGTGCGGGCGCTTCATCTCCAGCAGTCGAAGTATCGAGCGGCTTTGTGGCTTTCTGAGGTGGGGCCCTGCGAATCCGCCGGGCGTCCAGCAAAATTGCGTCCGCCCTTGCCCTCTCCAGAAAAAGTTCTGGTGAGAGCCCTTGGTTGCCAGGCGCCTCCTGAGGTGACTCTATCAGAGCCAGTCAAGCCTGAAATCAATCACTCACACCCATCAAAGGCTGCCCTGCCCCACGAGTGTGAATGAGCCATCTGGGCCTCAGCACACTGTCTACATTAGTCCCTGAGAGTGTGTGCATGTGTGTGTGTTTTTTTTTTTTTTCTTCGTTATACTCATTTTCAGTGTGCATTACTGTCTCGTTTGTTTGTGGTGCACAGAATATTGTGTTTTAATCCAGCAGGCTGTTAGACGGAAATGTTGGCGTGGCAGCAAGCCGTTGCTGCGCACCTCACTAATGAGGGCGGCATGATGGGGCTGGGCTGCAGGGTTCGGCTCGGGAAGCCCCTCTCCGGCTCTCCGGGCTCGGCTCGCCTGTGTTAACTGCCTGGCGCTGTATCCAATAGGGAGGAGGAGGAGGCTTAGAGGACGACAGCGACCATGGGAGGGCAGCACAACACAGAACATCCATCACACTGGCTCAGGCTGGTATGCTGGTTGTCCTCGGTGACAATGAAAATCTAATTTTATGAGCACTTATATTACCTTAGACGTAATTGTCTCACAAAAAAAAAAAAAAAATCAAATTACGTTTGTATGATTCAAGCAATTACACTGTGAGCTCAACACAAGTTATAAGAATGACCCTATTATGACTTCATGCGCCCCTCACAACGTTAGTGAGATGAAGTCAAGGTCTGTACAAGGCTAATATGCAAGAACTCTGCCTGCACCTGCTGATCCCCGCTTCAATAATGATCCACAGATACTGAGGGATACCTCTCTGATATAGCTCACCTCTAATGCATAATCAAAAAAAAAATCCCCCCACAATCACTCTGGAATGTTATATCATTACCTAAATAGAGCCCTAAAACCCATTTTATTTCATTCCTGATCTTGTAAGATGCTACTCACCTAATGTCTGAAAGTGACTGAGCTGGGTGGACTGAATAGCATGTGACGATGCCCTTCCAGTGTCAGTGTTGCCTATATCTGGGAATCATTTGAAATGTTTTAGTAGATATATTTATATGTTTTCTAAAATTTTCTATATTTAACCTATAAACAAAGAAAAGACATTTTTCATTTTAATTTTTGAATTTTTTGGTTTCAAAGATATGCAAGTGTATGATGTTTATGCATTCTGATGTGCAATAATGTACACTAAAATATGAATATGCATGGAGAACTAGTTGTCTTTTGGCCAAAAGGTTTATTATAAACTGAAGAAGCAGAATATTTTAACATATCCCAGAGATGCCCTCAGGCCTCAGCGCACAGGGTGCGTTTTGAACTTTTCTTTTAATCAGATATGTTTACTTTTCCTCGTTCTCCTGTAGTCCCCTTGGTTTCTTAGATTAATGTATGTGCTTTCCCCCCCTCCATTTAGAACCCGGAGTGGGAAGCCCAGGTCCCGTGTGGACCGTTCCAGACTGGGCTGCTCTTTTATGTACACACAAATTCCATGCTGTGCAGGGGTCCCATAGATAAGAATTCCACTTTAGAAAGCACACTTTTGCCGGCTCGAAGACACAGGGAGACGCGTGTACCGCCAGCGTACATTAGAGCGAGTTCATGTCGGCCCAGGGCCCTACAGGGAAAGCAAAACCACTTCTCTATTCAAACACTTGTTCAGATGGGCTCGCTCTTATTATTTATTTCACACATCTGAAAATGCATCATTGTTTATATTGAAATAAAATCATGTTTACCCCTTAATCAATTCATATATTATTCAAAATGTCCCCAATATTGCACTTTTGACATCCTGATATGAAAGAAATAATAAAGAAATAAATGAACGAATAAAGTAGAAAATTGATGTTCACACTCCTATAGGGAATGAAACAAAAATAGGTTAGTTAAAGAATGAAATATGTTCTATACGTTTTTTGGTTGTCTTGCTCTCTCCCGGCTTGTTTGATTGTGTAAACAGTGCGAACGCGAGCAACACACGACTACGGTGCCATTTACAAACGCGATCGCTTGTTTACCAGTGCCAGAGGGCAAAGCCGGACCTTTTATTTCCCTCCTGCTAATTGTCTGATTTCCTGTGGCCACTGGAGAGTCAGGCATGGGGGATGAGAGCTAGAAATGAAAATGAGAGAGAGAGAGAGAGAGAGAGAGCAAATCTGTAGAGGAGGCTGTGTACTCAGTTCCTTCATTTATCTGAAACATGTCGATTGCTCGAGGCGGCCTTCTCTCTGGAGCTTTGCAGAAAAACCAAACGGTGACATCCCCTGTTGTCTCTCTCTTTCACACACAAACTCTTACACACACACACACACAAGCACACTTCATTGCGCTGAAAGAAACTATCATGATGCAACGTCCACTGTGTAATAATAGTATAACAATAATAATAATATAATATTAATGGCAATTTTATATTACTATCATTGTTATTATAATTTTATGTAATGTAACGTGTCCATAGACTGAATGTATTGCCCCGTTGCCATGGTGTTACTCCCCTTGCTCGTCCCGGGCGCCCCTGCAGCAGGTGGTGTACCGTTCCTGCTGTACGGACCTGTTGGCAGAGATGACAACATGTACCACGGGCGCCACACACATGGAGCAGTACTGGACACTACTGGGAGGAAAAGGTCCCTCGGCGTCGCTCTGCTGTGGACAGTATGGGACTCCGTGGGCCTCAAACGCAGGACAGCCGCACCACAAGGAATAGCTGAGTCACCTACCGCTGTTTTATCGCCCGGCGCCATTCTCATGCTAATGTATGTTAATCAAACAACAAGGAGATTGTTTTAATCGGATTGGAAGTTCTGCTTTTGTTGCTTTGTTTCGGGTGGGTGTTTTTTTTTTTATTCCACCTCAGAAGTCGGGAACAAAACCTTTGCTTGTCCGGGGAGCCGCAGGCCCGCCATGGCGGGGCAGCTTTATCCAGCCGTTGTGGAAAAAGGAGATGCTCTGCTGGGGACGTCCTTCTACGAAGTCCCAGCTCTGGACTTTGGTGCGGCCTTTTTAAATAAGCTTAGAGAGGAGTGTACGGTGGGGGCTAATGACAAGCAGCGTGCCTTCGTATCTGTGACCAGGCAGCATGAGCATACATGCAATCCACCTTCTTGAAAAAAAAAATAATGAAAAATGATATTTAAAAAAAATAGATTTTTTGTAAAATTAAAATCTCGGCGAGGCTTGCGATAATCCGAATAAGTACAGATGAAAAGCGCATGCGATAAGTACGACATTATCAGCATGCTGCAATGCGCGTGTGATGCACAGTGGCACAGAATGACTCGGGCCACGTCACCCTGGGTAGCATGTGACGGATGCCCCTGCCAGCGCCAGCTTGCTCCTGCCCACCAGCAGGCCTCTAATCCCTCCTAATGGGGATTGTCATCTCAGCGCTAATTTAAACCCTCCAACCACCAGCCTCCCTCCTCCACCTGGTGTCGGCTAATCCCAGCGCCGAGCGCAGGACCCACCCCCCACGCCCACCCGGCCCCCTGCCCTACCGCTGGGCCCCAACCTCCACCGAGGGCCTAAAGGGGCCCCGTCGCCTCCACAACAACGCAGCCTTTCAATCATGCCTCCCCTGATTGTATTAATCTTATCTGTGTTTAATTACATTTTTTAAGACTCTTGCCGTATGCCATCTTTTCTCACAGTGGGCGCCGCCCAAGGCTTCTCATTTCGCATGCATTTCCATTTAGGTGCCACAATCCCCATCAAAGACGTGGAGCCAAAGGAACTGGATGGGCTACAAAAGTACGGGGAAGTTTCCAAAACTATTGGGTAGAAAGACACGGACACCATTTTGTTGTTTCCAGGTTTTTAATTGCAGAACTAACACTATTAAGCGCCTGTGCATGTGTGCATTGTAGACTGCATCTTATTGGAGGAGGAAGAAACAGGGACCCGGAGGAAGGAGGAGAGATTGTGCGCATCTTTTTTTCCTCGAATTCCTCAAGTGAAGGGTGAAAGTGGGCTTTGCAGGTGCGTCTTAATTGCGACGCGGTTAATTTGACGAGCCGCGTCCGGATTAACGCGAACAGAGTAACAGGTGTGCCAGCCATTTACTCCCGACTAATTAACCCATTCAGGGGAAAAAACGATTACTGCGCATTCAGAAAAAAAAAAAACAGGGCCCTGTTTTACTCCGGGGTTTAAAATAAGCAATCAGGCAGCTGGTCAAATTCTGGGCTGATTATGCACTTCACCTCGGCAAAGTGCATAACCTTGCCTTCACCGGCGGCAGGCAAGAAGTCACAACTGAAGGTCGTCGACACCGCCGCGAAAATCATTGGTCACTCGCTTCCTTCCCTGAAGGACCTCTGCAGCGCCCGCTGTCTCAAGAGAGACTGCGCACACCCGGGACATGGGGGCGTTTCAGATGCTGCCCTCTGGCAGGAGTTTCAGGGCGCAGAGGTCAAGAACTTGTAGAATGGAGGACATCGCACTCATTAAGTCAAACACATAAACTGCTGACATAAACACTGCATCTATTTATTTAGCATTATGTGTATTTCAATTTCATTTGACTGTCGTACTAAGTATGATTGTGCAATGACAATAAAGTCTTTAAAACTTTAAACTCTTCTGGCACCACTTCAACCAGCGTTAGTTCCTCAAGCTGCATTAGTCATTACAGATTTCTTCCGGTTACTTCCGGTACTAATCAAGGTACTTCTGGACAAATCAAGGTACATTCGAAATTCTGACAATGACTTGAACCCCCAAACACCCCAGAACCACTTTATAAAATGATGCAATGGCCAATCATGTAAAAAATAGAAGTCATTTGAAGGGTTCATAATCAGTGACCAATGCATAATTTCTCTTTTGTTAATTTAAGTTGTTTCTAATACATAAATTGTAGGTTCAAAATGTAATATTTCTAGATGTGTAGACCCAATGTGGCTGGGGAAGGGGGTTCAACATGCACACTTAGAAAATGGCTGTATTACATTTCTAATCAATTTTTATAACAATTAAATTGATTTAAGGATTGCGTTCATTTGAAAAAGCAGGTACCATAGTTCAATTCTAAAGTGAAATTAACATGACTTATTCTGTATGTATAAAATCGTATTGATGTTTTGCTACGGATTTGCCACGGATCCCAGAAAAAAATAATTCCCTGCGATGTCTGAGGGGAGCTCTATAAATTGTCCACTTTTGTGTCAGGACATATTTTGCATTCAAGTTCCTGAAAACTATGATACATAAATATGTCGATGTGTGTGCTTGATTGTTATTCAAATAAACACGTGAATTAACAGAATTCTGTGTTTGTTCCTGCTGTGGCTTGGTAATTTAGATTAAACATGACTATTATCTGCCTGCAGCAGTAATAGGTATTATTTTTCGCAGTAACCGTGTTATTGACTTGATAATGCCACGAGCTGTGCATGCGACTAGGAGGGAAATTGTGGCGCACAGTGGAAAGCAGGGCTCCCCCGAAGGTGCTGTGTAATTCCAACTTTGGCCACATTAGCTTTGCACCATGTTAATGCTGCTTTCTGCAGCGTATCGGGAAAGACGGCCTTCCGATTCTGGTTGTGTATGTGCGACGTTTGCGAGGGAGTGCTTGGAAGTGCTATGCGCTCATATAATTACGTGCAAAAACCCAATATAGAAGTGTGAGAAGTGCTTCACCCAAATATTTACATATCCATCACGCCGCTGTGCCACGCGGCCCTACACATTTATATTAGTGTTAGAGGGTGCCGCAGCCCTCGGATCCCCTCAAACTCCAACCACCCCAAAATGGCTGCAGTAACCCACGGAGAACGCCGAGTTTGAGCAGCATACCACCTCCTCGGGCGTGAGTTAAATGTAGCAATACTCCTGACAGACAGACAGTGACCCCTGACGCCTTCTGTCTAGAGCCTTTTTTGGCTTTTTTGTGTGAAACACTGATTACCACTGCATTACAAACGCGCATACTTGCTGCTCAGATGGTGTGATGTGTATGGGTGGGTGGGTGAGTGGGGTGGGGAGGACAGGCCGCACGAACACGACATCAATCGAGGAGTTGAAGTAGCTTCTTCCTGATTCTCCGAGTGGAGCTGAAAATAAAAAGAGAAATTAAATGTGCCCAGCAAGTGTCTGATTTAAGTCATCTCCTGAGCGAGGGCACAGCGAGGCAAGAGTTTTACGGATGAAGGATGGGGGGAGGAGGACGCAGAAAAGGGACACAGCAGTCCTCCATCTGACTAGTGATCAGAGTAATATAATAGATGATGATGGTGGTGGAATTCAAGACAAAGTCCACTTTATTGTTTATCTCACTATATACAAGTACACAGAGAGATGAGATTGCCAAGCTTTGGAGATTTTGGAGTGTGCAAATTAAATAGCACACAACACAGTGCAATTGGAATAACACATAACACAAAAACATGACAAGGGACATTGTGGACATTGTGCCCTGACCCATTAAATTGTGCGGGTTGAGGCAAACTAGACAAACCAGGCAGACAAATAGCTGCAATGAGAGTATGTGGTATATGATAAGCTATGACAATAGTGGCACGAGTAGTGATATGAAATTATATGATGACCATAGCACAGCAGCGTAGTAAGAGATTAAAGGTTAAAGTGCAGGGTGTAAGGCTTCAATGAAAAGTGCAGAGTGCATTACTGATGTTCAGCTTGGGAGGGAGAAAAATCATCTGTAGATGGTTTAGGGCTTCAGATGTGGTTGAGGTGATGTGGATGTGGATCCTGGGAATTCAAATAAACTTCACCTTAAACTTCAAAATTCAATTGTAAAAAGTTCTCAAAAAGGAAGAAAAAAGCGTGTGCAGATTGTAGGACTGTTATCTTAAATGCAAAATTCGAATCACAGTTATTAAACTGTTTTACCAGGCAGAATATCAGGTTGGAACTACCTGTGGTATAATACACATATAAATCACATATAAATAATAATCAGGATATATTATCATAATTCAACTGACATATTTGATATCACAGATATGATCCATTGTTTCCGATTTTTTAAATATGTCAACGGGTGTTAAAAGTACTAGAATTGGTACAAATAGAGGTTCAATATTTGAGAGTGTTAAATAAGTACATGTAGGGTGGAAATAGCATTCTCTGGGTCCAGCTGTGCGGAACGCGATCAGTCATAATTTTTTTTTAATCAGTGTGTGTTCAGGATGTAGGTCTTCAGTTTGATCGTAATGGTAATAAACATGCATGAGTAGCCAACTTTACAGAATTATAAAAATAATATTGAGATTATATTATTGCTCAAGCCATTATTAATTATTGCATGACATATTTCTTTATGGAATATTAAATACTTGTAATGTACCTCCATTGTGTAAGTCAAACACAGAGGACACTTCATCTACAGGTTCTTGTCATTGTGAGGATAACATGTAAAGGTGCATCTTTTGTTAAGTTAGTTGATTTCAAGGAAAAAGGTATGTTATAACATATTATGTAATATCTAATTGTGAAAATCTTGATCCATACAATAGTTTTCAATTAAAAAGATGATTAAGTAACTGCGCAAAATCCGTAGCATTAATTGTAAAATTTTTGTTCACTTCAATTCATTGGCCCAATTTAGAATGAGTTTTTTCTTAAATGTGACTCAGCATTTTGTAGTATAGCAGCCAGGCAGCTGTGTGAATGGGAGCGAGATGCATTGAGAGGCTGGAGACCCCCATTCACACGTTGAATGGCTCCTTCTAAGAACCATTATCCTTCGGAAACAGCATCTACTTGGAGAAGCGTCAATACGTGTGACAGTACAAGAGTAGTTCAATACCCCCACCCCCTTCAAGCGAAGATCACGGACAAAAGGATTAACTAATTCAATTAACAAACCAAAGTAGTTTATAACTGTTAATTATGAGGGTCCCCTGACTGCTGTAGGCCACCCGCTCCCCTTTTGTTTGGAGAGGAGCTCATCTGTCCTAATTGACCTCGAGGGAGCGTTTGCTGTGGGGGGTGAGTGGTGCTGGGAGCCCTTACGTAATCCCACCGCTTGTATAAACAAACCGACAACTCACTCTGGTGCGGAGTGACACTCTGTGTAACAGTGACATGAGCCCAAGTGACCTTGAATGTGCCACTAGAGAATATATGTTTGTCCCAGGACTCCTCAGACTCAAACAAGGCCGTCAGGCGTCTTATGGCTTTTTGTTAATGGCACCATTCAACACTTAAAACTCGTCATATATGTGGGCAATTTTTTTATGTATAAGCACCCATTATAAGTTATGATCCCGTAGAATTGTACCCACCAACACGTGGCCAATCGGGTTATTAATGGCTCCCCTGACCGGAGATGGGAGTGCTGTGTGACCTCAGCTAGGCCCTTTCCTCCTTTCCCCGGCCATTCTTTAACCTCTTCCCGGCTGCACCCCAAGCCACGTAGGAGGGGCGAAAAAGCCCTAATGACTCTTTGTGACAACCAATCCATCAGTTGGCAATTACAACATCTGTCGCCATGACAAAGCCGGACACAAAGATGGGTCCAGGGACCCCTCTTTAGTCCCTCTCTCTCGCTGTCTCTTTCTACCAGGGTCGCCCCTCGATTTTGTCTGGGTTGAGTGTTGAGTTGGGTTAGAGGTGGGGGGGGGCGGGGCAGGGGCTTGTAAGTTACTCACTGTGTGCAGCCGAAAAGGGCAGCCCCACCACACAGACAGGCGTGTTGACAGCAAACACAAACATAGCAAAACAAATGGTTCACGCCTACCTCTTTAGATTTCCATTCAAATGCACTCGGTGGTCGGAGAGGGAAAGTCCTCCGTCTCCTTTAGAGGGAGAAGAACCTACCAGCTGCCATCGTCCCTCTTCACTACAAAGGGGACCTTTCATTCGGGGACAATGAGAAGCTCTTTCCCTTTTCATCCACCTCCCCTTTTAAAGTTGCGTTTCGCTCTATTTTATTTCAAGAGGAGGGAGATCCGCCCTGGATAACACTTCAACAGAAAGGGTCCCGCTTTGATTTGCAACTTGTAACAAAGCCATTCAGTCCCTAACTGCTTAACACATATGTGGACATGGCCCTGGCTGATGACAAAGGCAGAGCTGTTATATTATGCAGTGAGTCGTGATTATTATATATATAAAAAAAAAAAAAAAACAGGAACAAATGAAATAAAAATGTCTCCTTTACACAAATGGTGCACCGTGCTCTTCCTTGACTTGCGATGAGTGGCGGAGAAACGGCAAAGACGAGAGGAGCGGGGTCTGTTTCAGGTGGATACATTTGCAGATGACGGTTTAATGCTGGCTTTTTTTGTGGCGCAGTGGGAGGACAGTGTGGGACCGGGGCTCCCTTTTCTCCGGGCCCTTTAAGCGGAGCGCCGGATAGATGGCATGACATCACGACAGAGCCAGCAGCACAATGCAAAGGTCAGGCGGCCCATTGATCCTGGGGCCCCTGATAGAGAACCTAGGTATTATGGGTTCTGTGCACAAGGGCTTTGCACATACTGAGCCATAGAAATGGCCCACAAACGGAGCCTTGTTGTCTCCCCATTCAGCGGCGGCAATCAGCGGATTTACACTTTGATGTGGAGCTGAGAAATAAAGCTCTTTTGGAGTGGTGACCTTTATCGACGGGCGGATTAAAATCCATAGCGGCCTACTCTCTCTCTCTCTCTCTCTCTCTCTCTCTAAACTACATATCTAAGTTACAGTGAAGCCAGAGCTCTCTGCTGTAATACAGCAGGCTTTCCAATGAAAAGGCTTTTTCTTTTATGCACTTTCACTTCTCTCTTTCTCCTTTGCTTTTCTTTTTATTGTCAGATAAATGTGAACACTGGTGCTTTTTTCTTGACGGGGATGAACCAAGATTTTTAGCTTACTGCACAAAGATGAATTTCATTTTGTTAATTTTTGTGACAGAAACTGGAACTTTTCAAAGAGCGGTTGTGTGAGATGCTTTACAACCTCGTCCACCACTGCCATGTTTGGTGATGTTGGAAGGTTGGAAACTTGCAAAACCAATGTACAGAAGTACGTGGACAGTGTTGGTTGAGACAGTACGTTACAAAAGTCCTGATGTCTTTTCGAGGACAAAAAAAATATATATTAAATGCTTAATTAACCCTTTCTGAGACAACTTATGCACCTCAGCTACCCCAACCTTCCTTTAAATGACAACATAACACTAGATATTTTTTCTCCCCTTCGGGGAGATGTAGGCCTGGAGAAGCTTTATGTCCTAAAAAATAAGACAGTTACATCGACAAAGAACTAAATACTGACGGAGGGGCTCTCTCGTACACTTGCTGCTCTGCTCCGTCTGGGGCGTATTGCATTTTAAAGCCTCCCCGAAGCCTTCTCCTGGGTCTTCTTTTTTTTTTTTTTTTTTTGGGGGGGGTCTTGCTGTCTGAAGCATTTCCCCAGTGGTGTCGCTTTATTCCAGCTATCAACCATAGAAAACAGGCCGCCGTTTCCCGTGACTTGTTTCTGCTTTGTAGGAGAGGGGGGGGGGGGGGGGGGGGGCAGCAGCCTCTGAGCTATGACGCACTTTAGAAACCTCACAGCCGTGCCCACTTAATTCAGCTAATACCCAGGGAAGGCCCACCTGAGAATTGCGCGACTGCCTGTGGAGACTGTGCCATCAGCATTAGACGGCATTACTACTAAAGCACAGCGAAAACACTTAAGCCATTTCCCCTCAGAACAGCCCGATTCCTTGCGCTCCCGGCAAAGGACTGCACCGTGCTCTACTGCACTAAAAGCAAACAGGAAAGACACACCATGCCTTACCACCGAGAAACAGCCGCTAAACCCATAAGCTCTGTACGTAATTGTAATATGCAGAGAAAGCAGGTTCTCCTGTGAAGGAAAGTTTATATAGAAACACGTCGAATTTTTACGCTGTGTGCCCGTGATATGTGCTGTAGAATATTTGACTACAAATACGAAGGACTTTGTGGGATCAGGGGACTGATGCTTCAAACAAGGGGATCCACTCAGTCGCCAACCATAAACAATGACAAAAGAATTATGCCTTCAGGCAGAAAAAGACACTTATGGCCAAGAGATGTCAACTGAGGAGACGTTTTCTGCTAGATGAGCACAAGGTACAAGGTCTATTCAGACAAATGGGCGCGAGGGGTACAAGACGTCGCATAGGGAGAAAAACAGGCATGAAATATTAATCTGAAATTTACCCACGAACACGTATCTGCAAACACACAGCAGGCCGGAAGGGGGGAGCTCATGCTTGATTGAAGCGATGAATGAGGACAGGAGACATGTTCTGATGGACTGAAAGGTGTAACTGTAACCCAGGTCGCGGCCTTCACTGGCTGCGTTCTTTTTTCTGACCTGTGTCTGAAATGACTGGACATATCATACTTTTACTCAGGACATCTGTACATATACCGTATGGCAGGAAACAAATGCAACTGAACAACACGGCTTGCTTAGCATCTTAGCATCTTTTTCCATTTTGTAATGTTGATTAAATTGGTTGACCAGCTAATTTGATGTTTTCACACGCTTAGACCAGCTAAAGCCAGCTAACAGAATTAGCAGAATATGCCTCCTGCAAGCTACTGAAATTAAGCAAAAAAAAAAAAAAAACATTTTTTATCCATTTTTATGGATAATGTTTTATGAAATCAATAAATTAACTACAGTGCCTAGCTGGCATATAAGTTAACCGTGTTTCCGGTGGCACAGGAAGACAGTTAGTTAGGAACTGTTTAACTGGTCATAACAGCTAAGACCAGATATAACCAGCTACCAGAACAGCAGGTTGTGTTACCGGTTAAAAAAACATATGTTTGTTCGTTTTAAATATTTGAGCAGCTAGCTTTTAATTTGTGCAGTAGTTCAACTGGATCCCTTCTTGATTATTATTTGGCAATATATTCTACTTTTTATGTGTAGGTGTAAATTCCAGATCATACTTGGTACATCAGTTCAATATAAGATTATATGATTTCTTATTGAGCCGCCATGTTGTGACACATGCACTGGCAGAATTATTTGTGATTAAACATGACTATAATGTAATTTATATTTCATTCTCTTCAACGCCTACTTCATTTCCTTTTCATTTCCTTTCTCTTCTTGTTATTCTCTCTTCCTCCCTCCCCACCTCTTTCTCACATTTGCTCTGTTTGTCTGTCTCTCTCTCTCTTGCATCTCTAATTTTCCTTCCTCTCCGTCTCCGCTCTAAATTTTCTGCAATCTCTCTTACCTAATTCTGCAGCATATTTCTTTGCCACAGGAGGTGGTTATGACAAATTAGAAGTCTACAAATGTTCTGATGGTGTAAAGACTCCAGCTGTCACCGGGGAGATGGTGATCAGGTTTCCAAGCTGCATGGTCTCCTGGCGCCACGAAGAGTTCCATATGGTCATCCAAATGCTGTGTCTAAATCTACACACGCCCGTACACACACCCGTACGCACACACCACCCCGGAGCTGTGACTTTACTAAATTATCAAACTGTGCTTTTTCTTTTTTTTTTTATATATATCTACATGTGAGCATGTTTGGAAGAAAGTCATGTTTGGTTAAATGGAAATTTTTGTCAGACAAGCCGGCTTGATCTCCAAAAAGGAACTCAATAGAGACTTTGCGACTTTTTTTCCTGAAATCATACGGAAACTTGTTCAGATGTGGAACTCACCCCGTGCCACCACCACAAAAGTGACCCTCACCTTCGTGCCAGCTGTATCCCACAATGCGCCAACACGTGTTCCACCGCGGTGTGTCTTTTGCATGAAAAAGGGAGCTACTGTAATTGCTCGCATTTCTTCTTTTCAACACGCGGGTAATAATGGATGGCAGTATGTAATTATGTCCCCACGGTCGCAGTGAGCCATGTCTGTCCCTTGCTGGCCTGTTTGAAGGGATTAGGGTCCATCAAAACAGAGACAAGCAACCACAGATGCCCCCCACGTGTCTGTACTGAGCAAGGACAATGACACACTGCTTTTATAGGAAATATCTTGCAGAAGCTGCACACCTAATTATTCCTGATCTCTCCTTTTTCTATTGTTTTGATCGCTTGACCTCGCCATATTCGGGAGTTCTGTACTAGTGAGTCAGAAGGCAGGGAAAAAATGGAATTTTGGAAAAATTGTATTTTGTTCATTTTTGGACATTTTTCAGCATTTTTGCAGACTGATTTCCAACGATGGTTCACATAATCAGTGAATGTGGAGTATGGTAATGGCATAAAGTGTTTACTTTTTAGTTTTATTAATTTAGTTTTAAAGTACATTAGTTGTTTTAAATCAATATTATATATAACTAATACAGATATAATTATATAATATCTCATTATAAACCATAAACAGGTCTGGATAAAAATTTGCTGAATACCTTGAAATTGCTACCAGTGCTGCTTAATTTGCGTGCACTTTAGTCACTTACTAGACCAAACTAACTGTTCAGAATGTCATGTTGTACCACAATGCAGCACAAACTCAAACTCTGTGCCATAGGATTACTGAAAGCCCAAGTTCAAGCAATCTATAATTAACCGGTGCTCCATGCTGATGTCACTGGCACAGCATGGCAGTGCAGCGGGTGCATGCCAAGGCACCTGTTGTTATGAGGAGTGGCATCTGATATCATTACCCAGCCGGCCTGACCGCCAACGTCCCCGCTGGGGCGCGAACTGTCCCAATCCAAAGTCGACCGTGGGCGCTCCAAAAACAATCATGGCCATGGGAACACGCCGCCACCATTACCCTCCTTTCTTTACGTAATTGTCCCTAGAGATGCTGTGCTGTGGCAATGATGCTTCAAAATCAATTCTGACCAAATCAACAAATGCAGTTTGCATGGATGTACGTTCGACTTGTCTGTCTCTCTCTTCTCTCTTGCATCTCTAATTTTCTTTCCTCTCTGTTTCCGCTCTAAATTTCATTCAACCTATCTTACCTAATTCTGCAGCACATTTCTTTGCCACTGGAGGTGGTTATGACAAATTAGAAGTCACCATTACCCTCCTTTCTTTACGTAATTGTCCCTGGAGATGCCGTGCTGAGGCAACGATGCTTCAAAATCAATTCTGACCAAATCAACAAATGCAGTTTGCATGGAGAGATTACCCACAGAGTACGACTACGGACAACGGGTGGCCAGCAATCGCTAAAGGAGGCTGTATTATTTAGAGGCCTGCACAGAAATTACTCGGATCCAGCAGGAATTTGGAAGGGTCTATAACAGAGCTGAACGTGTTTGCATTTCCGTGCAAACTTTGTCTAACATGAAACAAGGGGCACAGCACAGCATGGATCCGGCTGACTTCCAGCACTTCGAAAGCCACGAGGAGACATGACTGTTCCGATTTTAGGCCCATTTGTTACCTCAGCAGCTTTGCCGAGTAGCTATATAACCCTTAAGCCGGACACACTGACAGGGATTTCACAGGGCAAACTGATTTGCTGGCTGGCAGGGTTCCATTCATGGTCTGTATCGGTCAGCATGTGTGTGCACCACCGGGCAGCTCCGACCGGGCAAGCAGGTAGGCGGGCACACGGGGGGGGTGGGGAGAAGTCCAGCAGCGTGCTGGGCTGAAGGCCTTTGTGCTTGTTTGTAATGGCGCCGCCACATAACATGCCGTGAGTCTACCGGCTGCAGAATGTCTTACTACGGTTGCCGTGACTTACGCAACCCAAGAAAATAACATAATAACCCAGAAAGTAGCGTCTTCGGGTGAGTCCGTGCCCTTTTATTTGTGCAGTAAAACGAGCAGGGCTCATTATGGAGGGGCTGATTAGAATACAGATAATCACTCTACAAAGATAATGATGACAGATTCCGATCTTATCTTCCGTAACGTATGCAGATTTGCAAGCAAACTATGCGCCATGTTTGAAATCTCACTGTTCACCCTGGGTATTCTCCTCTAATGAAACATCGGTATTCGATTAATTTCATTTTATGTGTTTCCAAACATCTGTGACTCTGGCAGGTTGCAGTTGATTCATTATTATAATGTTTTATAGTACAGGTAGTTTTTTTCTTTCTCCGAGCATTTGGGAGTCATTATGCAAGTGTCACGCTTCCAACACAAAAGTTATTCATTAGAAAAGTTATTGTCGTTACTTCCTCTGCTTCTCTGGTCCCGAGGGACGAGTCGGATAATGAGAGGAGAAGTGTGCTGTCTTCTGAGAGGCTAAATCCCTTAGACTATTGCATCTGTCAAGGAGCCGCGCGCCGCCTCTCATTTGGACCCCCCACTCCCACCCAAACACGTCTCTCACTGGGTCAATCTGCCATCTCTGTCCTGTGTGAAATATTAGTAATTAACATTTTCCCATAGCGCTTCTGAGGGGAAAAAAAAACACTTTTGTTTGGTTGAATAAATACATTTTTATTTTAATGTACATTACAACGCAATTGCCAGAATGTGTTATTTTTTGGGTTTTTGCATTTCAATTGGCTTTCAGATGGCTTTCATTTTACTGAGCTGTATTTGAAGAGTTTTTGTCTTCAGAAAGTTTCGTTTTTACTGACAGTAAAGCAGGGCAACAGTGAACATTGCTTTTTCACTAATGCTATCAAATCAAAAAACATCATTTGATCTGTCAAAAGTTGGTTCAGTATCGTTCATTCCATGATCCGTGATTTTTAACATTTTTTACTGCACCCTAACATTCACATTGCCATCTACTACCACGAGGCCGGGGAGCGCTTTGTTCTCTGTGTTTTTATTTGCCATAATCCAGAAGTCCAGACGTCGACGTGTTCTTGTTAAAAGTACAGACCACTGGCCTCAGGAAGTTTGCCCCTGGTCAGTGAGTTCTGTTCAAAACTCTACAGCCTACAAGGACGCTTTTTTCAATGCTAAAACACATTTGCTGACAAAGGCGTAGGATTTCGTGCAAGGGGGGGGGGGTCCATTATGGAAATATCACACGTCTTCCAAGACAAACGGGCAAAGCAAATTAAGAGGCACACGCAGTCGTAAGGAAACGCACACTCCGACGTCTGGGCCGAGTTGGGGTGGCAGCAGGCATTGAGATGTGTGGGTGCCACGGCACCTTGGTGGGGGTCCTCCATCGCTCCGGCTCGAGGCTTCCACAGACACGACTCGGGGGCCCGTCAAGGTCTCGGCGAACCCCGCCCAGCGGAGGTGAGCGATCGACTATCGGCCCTAATGGATAGCTCACCCCTGTCACCTGTCTGAAGCCATTCCACTGACCGGCGGCGGCGCAGTAAACAACACGGCCACGCAAAACTTGACCACGAAGCAGCGGTAATTAGGAGCTGGCCACGACAACCGAGTGTGCTGTCGGTTGGCCGCTGTGGCGCGCTGCACTTCCATCACGCGCCGGGGAAAAAAGGTCACGTCTTTTTTCCTCATCATTTACTCTTAATCCGCCGGCGCCCATGGTCAGGGTCAGGTGTCACCGCTCCAGACTCACCGGGTACGTATCGCTGTGGCCATAATCAGGATGATCCATTAGTGTCGAGTCTAATGATCCATTTACTCTCTGCGCTATAAAGGGCATCCGGTGAGATTTACTGTTTTCCCAAATGTCCTCACTAATGGGTGCTGGGGACTGGGATCAGATATAGGTGTTGCTTTTTCGCACACTTGCAATGAAATGTACAAGCCAACAGCCGTTTCCTTTTTAAGATGCACTCGCTCTTACCGCTGTTAATTATGTACGTTTGTACAATTATTACTTTTTAAAAACTCTTTATTTTTTTATGGAACAACATTAACATGGCATGATGAAGATCTATGTGACACAGGTCATGGAAAATAATGGTCTTTGGGGTCAAATATTGATTCAATTTAGTAGAACGCCTTGAGGGGACTGGCAGTTTTATTATGGCCGCGGAGCGAAGCCATTATGAACCGGGGCCTTGACGGGTCTGACACAACACCGATGGATGTCGTGTTAGGGCTGAAAAGGCTTCAGACGAACAGTAATGATCGATCAGCGCGGCCCTGCAATGGGCCGCCCACAGGCCGGTGCGTGAGGATGTGGTGAATTTATATCAGACGGAGGCCCTTCATCAGTATCGCGACAGAAGCAGGCGCACAGCGGCTCGTGGCGACGAAGTGGTATTGCGCACAAGTTATATTGAGGTAACCTTTACACAAGTGCTGATATTTCATATACCGCCGAATTACCCCATATGTAACCCGCTTGTTACTGAGGCCTAAGTCTCTTCCATCAAGGAGGCTCCAGCGTCCGGGAGCAACATCCTTCAGTTGCACCAGCGAGGCGGCTAAATAGGACAATAAGAAATATCTGTCTAAATATAACCTTTGCTGCCTCAATATTTATGATACAGACCATTAGGCTCAAGCGAGTTTTGCGGCAAGATGAACGGCTACTCAGAGCCTCGCCAGCTGCTGCTGTGTCATCAGTCTGAGACACCTCCGTCACCCCGGAGGGACGCGGAGAGGCGATCCGTGGGTGCCCTGGCCGTCAACACTGCTTCGTTTCTGCTTCCGCTTCATATGAGATGTTCCTTTGGCAAATATAGAAACGCGGTAAAGGAGACTGCGCACAGCATTTCTTTTGTCTCATATTCTGGACTGTGCAGGACGGCACACGTGGGCCCAGAAAAACCTGACACCTCCTGTGCTGAAAGGAGGGCTTCGTTTTTGCATGTGCCATGACATACCAGACCCCTTTGCTTTCCACAGCCCCGCATCTCCTTTTCTCCCATGTCTCATCCTCTGGCAGGTGAAGTATGAGGAGATTAGTGTGTATGTGTGTGTGTGTGTGTGTGTGTGTGTGTCTCAACGTGCTCAAGCTCCACTTGTCACTGTCCTGTCAACCTGTCACAACTAACACAAGTACAGCTCTTTCCTCTCACCTTGCTGAGCTGAAGGACTTTCCATAAGTAACTGCGCTCAGAGCGGGTTTCACCCATGCACTTAAATATCAGAAATTATGTACAATGTGCCTACTATACATAGAGAAAAATGGTGAACATGCATTTTTTTCTTTAAAAATATCTAAATATTAATATACAAATATTAAATATAGAAATATTCTTGCAATTGATTAGGAGTTTTGGGTGAAAAAAAATAAAATAATAGATGCCAACTGAATTCCCGTTTGCTGTTTTTTATGGTACAAATTATATTCATATTATGCTCTGACAATTCAATTAGGACACCCATGGGTTAGTTAAAATATTATTGCGGAGGGATTCATCCTCTCATCTCAAACTGATTGTTGCATAAATTGTGCTATTTTTTTTATGATTTTTGTGTGTGTGTGGTAGGGGGGGTTAATTCTAATTTATCATTTTCTGCCACAGGCGCTAAATTCCCAGACTAGGGGATTTCAAAAGCTGTCTGACACAAAGGAGTCTATGGGAACTTGGCCTATCCAGTCAATCAGTCAGACTCCCCATAGTGACCAAACACATGCAAGTTGTTTTCTTTGAGGGTATCAAATCAGCCCTCTTTTTTCCTTGTTAAATAGCAAATGCCACGTAAGTAACAGTCATCCCTCCTTTTCTACCTTCCTCACTTTTTATCTTGTCTTTTTGTCTTTTTTTTTTTTAACAGATGCTAATTCTCTGTGTGGCCACGTTCAGTTAAGGACAGAAACTGGACATCAAAGGGTGAGGACGGCCTGAGAGGCCTGAGAGTGCAGCTGCTGTCTGGGAGGGAGAAAGAGAGGGAGAGAAAGACTTCATGTGAATAGAAGTCAGAATAATCTATCTGAGCTTTTTTTTCCCAAGAAAGCCAGGACAGACAGACAAAATGGATTTACAGCACTTAAGAATGCAAAGTTACTCCACAAACCTTAACCGCAGTAAAGAACAAATTACAACACTGAAATAAAATCAGTTAAAATCACCCACCATTGACATACAACAATATAAATTTATTTCTGCGCTGTATTGTGTCCCTTAATCCCATTCTGCTCTTCATCTTGGAATAACACCAGCACTGTTTTTTTTAATGATGCTCCAAAAATATATATGGAATGCTACTCGTGAAGTGTTTACAGGTAAAGAGCATCATATACAGTCACAAACACACAAGAACGATATGAAAACATGAATGGAAGTTCTGGCAGGTCATGTCACATATACACAATAAAAGTGATACAAAAAATGTTTTAAATCTAAATGATAACATGTTCATCCATCTTTTTCATCCAGACGGCACTGTAGTTCCAAAGACGGCCTTTAGAGGGCACTCACAAGCAACATTGCACCCACATTGTTCAGGAAAGAGGGGTGAGGGGTCTGTTTCTGTTCGAAAACAAGACAACCTGTCTCTCTCCGTGAACCAAGCATCACGGTCACGGCATCATCTGACAAAAGCACACAACCAAACTAACCTGGTGAGGACAGAGAAGCTCTTTATATAAGACTGCAGGGCAGCTGGTGGGGCACGAAACGGTCAGGGTCCATATGAATATATGCCATGATTTTTTTTTCTTCCCAAAAACGGTCCAAAAGAAACATGTCTGTTGGAGGTTGTCAAGCAGCCCTTCTCTTTCAATGAAAAGAAACAAAGAAAAAAGTTCAAGCATTTGTATTATGAAGGGTTACCTAGCTCCAGCCCTGAACCGTTTGCTCTTGGGTTTAAAACTGTTCTTTCTAGACCTTGTTCATATGCCCTTCCTATAAATAATTCCTATCCCTGTGCAGAAGACACGTTTCAGGGCATTTGGATCAAGATTGATCATGTTCGCGGCATTTCTTATCTATTCTAATCGCATTCGAAGGCCATTATTCATGTAAGTGTTCATTCATTACTTCATTTGTCTCCATTAATATTTAAGTGTGTCTTGACATCTTTATGGACTGCTTGTTCTGTGGTACAATTAGGAAGTGAACTGTCCTTCAACAGCCATACGCCTGCTATCACATTTGCAAGACATGGCTTAAATTTATGAGTATTTGGGTTTTGATTTTTTTTTTTTTATATCTGACATAAATTAAATATAATGTGCTATTTGGACCTGATAATGAATGGCTGTTCTGTATGGAACAGAGTTTGATGGCTCGGCACGCTGGACCTCCATCAGGCTGGAACCACTAAACCATAAACGCCCATCTTGGGTCCCCCGAGCAAATCGACAGGAAAAAAGCGGCGACAGCGACAACAGCACAACTGTTCTCGCACGACATGGTCCTGGGGTTCTGCTGGGAGACAAGAAAGAACATTGGACCACCTGAGAGAATGTCATTTTCTCACGCCGTTTCTCAAGCATGACCATTAAAAAGGCCTCCAGGTACCAAAGAGGTGGCGTCCTCTTCATCCTCACTGTAAACCACAAAACAAAGAACCCCTTTTTAATTTATTTTACCGAGTTCATGATGTTCGCACATTTATTTAGGTTTTCATTATTTTTGGGGGGGGGGTGCTAAGAGGAGTCAGCAAACACTCTTGACCTTGCAACCTTGTGAGTGTTTCGCTTTGCTCCTCACACGCGTAACCTCCTCCAGAGCTGCAATTTGGCCACTCGAACTCTCTGAGTGCCTTCAGAGAGATGAAGCAAGAGGTGAGAGAAAGAAGGAGGTGACTGATGGTCCAGGCCTTGGCGAGTAAGCCGGTTACAACTAGGTTAGGCTCTCACTCACAGTCTCCTATCCAGCAGAAGAAGAAGAAAAAGTAAAAAAAAAAAAAAAGGAAGGTGACCAAGTGAAGACGATGACCATGGCTCGCGCACTATAGGCTAAAATGTAGTCTTTACACATTAACCCAAGAGTCTCCCTCCTTTCGCCCCACCCAACGCCAGAGTCACTCCCCCCCAGACACCATCTTGAGTTCATATCGCCAATTTAAATCACTGGATAATCAACGCCCCAATCAAATGGCACCCAACCTCTCGGGCCTCCTTGCCCCCCCCCCATTCGTCTCGCCTAAAATGGGGCTTCTCGTCGATTACAATCAAAGCCGCTTTTTACTGACATCTCAGCTCGGCTTCCTGTCCTCCTAAGTTCCCCTTTCTAGCCCTTCCACGTTCTGCAGGGGTGGAAAAAAAAAGAGAGGGAGAAGAAAGGCTGGGAATAAAGGAGGGAGCACGATTTACATTGTCCTCATCAGAAACGTGCCGTGTGCCCGTGTGTGTTTCGCGTCTTTCGCTCATTGTCTGTATTGAGGAAACTGAGGATCACAGTCAGAGCCCCATCCTCTGATCCTCTTTGTCCTCCGCTTCTTTGATGAGAGCATTTGCGCCGAGGCTTTGATACCCAGCACACTTTTAAATAGATTTTTTTTTTCTCTCCCCCCACCCCGCTCTTCATTCTTTTAGTAAAATACACGCCACGGGATCCACACCGAATCCTGAGTGCCGTTCCGTCCCGCAGGATTAGACGCATAGTGTATATTGTCATGCTGGATGTTGAGTTGTCTTTATTTTCCGCGGCACCGGCAGCATGACGGCGCCACATCATTCAGGCTTTATTCATATGGCGCAGACATAAAGCTTCATAGCCTACATGCCGCGCCCCAAAAAATCTCTTATGATTTTAGATGTAACCCTCCTTTTTATATGTGTAATTATTTGTGAACGTTCAGTCGTTACTCTTTATTTTGTGGTTCTTACGATGAGATACGCACTATGCATACAGACGGGTGACCAAAGGGAAAGCAGAAGGAACAGAACTGTCAGACTGTCTGGACATCTCCAGAGCTCCATGTCTGAGATTCTCCAGCCTCTGTATCTCCCGTCGTGTCGGTGGCGGAGACACTGTGTAAGACGTGAGTCCGAGCCGTTGGGCTGAGCTTGAAGCTTGCTGTGTTGTGCAGACATTAACAACATAAAATCTTTCAAATGTACATACCACATACATTAAACGGAGTTGCTGAATAATAAGAGGAGCTGTTTATGGTTCTGATTCCTGAGATTTTTAAATATTGAAATGGCAACACAAATCAGTTTAAATTCAATAATATTGATATTTTAAGGTTTAGTATTGGTTGTATCGCCATTTAAATTTTTTTTTCCAGTGTGACTGAAGACCATCACATTGTCAGCCTGGAAGACAACATTAGGATAACAATGTTTGATTTTTTTTGTTTTATTATAGGTGATCACTTAAGTATCTTGATCACTCAACAATGAAGTGACAATGAGTTTCTTCACATACATAATGTCTAAATTTGGTAAAAGACGTTAAGAGACTCTGGAAAGCCAAAAGAACCAAATATATATGTAAAAAAATATAAATATATTTGTCTTGAATATTTTTCTTCCCTCCCAAAGGCACATTCCATGCTGAACTTTGTGTGAACTTGTCAAAACCCCTATAGAAACCCTTGCGTTACACTCATATTGACTCTGGGTCCCCTAATCTTTTCAGAGATGCACCGCACACACAACCAGAAATGTGCAAATCAAGGCTCCTGTGAATATATGATCAATTTTAGTCTGTCTGGACCTCTGGAAATGCTTGCGAGTTTTCTTAGTTTTTAATAGGTTTATGTGTCGTTTCTCACACACTCGAGTAAATGGGGAGGATTACGTCGGGAACGGCATCCGGCGTAAAACCTTTGCCTGCGTAAAACTCATTGTGCGGACAGCCAGACCCCTAACAGGAGCAGCTGAAGGAAGTCGATGATGTCTTTCTCCTATCTCAAAGCTTTATGGTTCCAGGTCAAAAGTAGTTACAGTTACTGCGAAAATGTGTTGAAATTAGGTAATAACTCGAATAAAAGGCACTTTGGATGGATCTGGCAGCATGTTTTTTTTGAAAGAGCAATTTTTGGTCAGAGAGGTCAGAGGAGAGCACAACAGCACATTTAATATCATTGGAATCCCCGGACAAATTAAGTAACGCCATCTTTTGGACAGAATATAACATACACGGGGTGGATATAAATAAATAAATAAATAAATAAATTATACAAACAAACAACTAAATAAATAAATAAATAGATGGATAGATAAATAAATAAACATTTATTTGTAGCTGCAGTGTGCCAACTGAGTGACGTCTTGTCAGGCACTCCTTTACCTTGACCACGTCTGAATATACACGTGGCTCATCAGCGGTCATTCTTACATTTACATTTACGGCCTTTATCAGACACCCTTATCCAGAGCGACTTACAGTCAGTAGTTACAGGGACAGTCCCCCCCTGGAGCAACTCAGGGTTAAGTGTCACAATGGTAGTAAGTGGGATTTGAACCTGGGTCCTCTGGTTCATAGGCGAGTGTGTTACCCACTAGGCTACTACCATGGCGGAGGGGAGTGCCTGAAGCAGCGGTGGCTGGTCACTACGACTGCGCAGCACATTGGACGCATGGTTCACATTTGGTTCACGCCTTTTGATGCTCTGAGCTTCGTCTCCACGGCGAAAAACAGCCGCCGATCCGGCAGGATGTTTTCAATCCGGAGTCGGGGTCAATTCCGGGCCATCCCTCACGTGTGGTAAAGGTGGAGTGTGTTATTCTTGACATGCACACCCATCAGAGGACTCAGAATCCTCCCTAGCACAAGTCTTTAAGCAAAAATGTAGACAATATCCATTTTTATGGCTCCCTATTAACATCGCCAATGCAAATTTTGCTTTTTTGGATGTTATTGTATTGTGATGTGACACTGTGTGATGTAAACATGGCATTATTAATGTTGCCCCTGAGTCCTGCCATTCAGTTTAGCTGAAAACAAGCAATTATTTTTAATGGTATGTGTGCATCACGTTCGCAGTAATTGCGCAGTCGCGAGTACAAATCCTCGATTTGTGGCAGACACATTAAACACCCCACAATAACAACCCGGTGACACAATGACATCCCGCAAACAGGCTTCATCAGGCTTCACACATGAAAATGCGTGCCGCCGTGCTCCGTTGTACGGAAAGGGGACGGCCGAGCCAACGGTTCTGCGTTTCGGGGCAGGGGCGGCGTTTCGTCTTACAGGCGGACCTCCCCAGGCCGCGCGCTGTTGTTTTTAACAGTGGGAGCTGCAATGGTGTGGAACAGGCCTGTCTTTTTTTTTTTTTTAGCACTCTGGGTCATCCCGGGGACAACAACTCTTCAGCCATCTGATCTCCGGCTGGCCTTCCCACAGGCTGCTGGTGGCCTGGGACCTGTTTGATCTTCCACCTGCTGGGAGGACCTCAGACTTCACGTAGGAACATTGTTAGGCCTTCCTCCGGCCAGGCAGGAGCCGGGCCGCTGCGTTCAAATCTGCACCGTCGGATCAGAACAATCTTTGTTCGGATAATATTTTTTTTTTGCCCTTTGCATCGGCTGAGTCAGTAAAGTGAGCCAGAACGGTGTCCTGTCGGGGTAAGATGCAATACCTCAAAGCTCAGTCGACCCATTCGACAACTATAGTGCAGTTCTTGAACGTTCTACAATTATTGGTGCAAGAGACACAAAAGCCCCCTTTTTGGACCGTTTCTTCAGTTATTTTAAGTTTTTAAATATGTGGTGTAGAATGAGAAGAATGCTGTATTGCCAGTATGTGCATGTGTGCGTGTGTGTGTGTGCGTGTGTGTGTGTGTGAGTTCTGATGTGTTTCTGCTTCCTGTTTGGTACGCCCATCCATCTAACGCTAACAGACATTGCAGACTGGCCCCTGCTGAAGATCCTGAGAGCGGAAGCCATCGCTCACAGTCCATAACACAACAAGTATACTTCCCGAGGATGACCCTCAGGATCTGCGTGTGTGTGTGTGTGTGTGTGTGTGTGTATTCATCGTGCATGTTTGTGAAATGCACCGTTCCATTACACTCCTTCTGTGGAGATGCAGTCTGTCGTAATGTCCTGTCCTGGTGAGAGGTCAGGGCAGTGTTGTCCCTCTCTCTCTTTCTCCCAGCGACTGCTGTGATGCTCTAGGCTGGTCCAGACTTGCGGGATAATGGCTCAGGATCTCTCTCTCTCCAACCCTTCTCCATTTCGCTCTCTCTCTCCGCTCTCTAGCTCCTGTGTGAGGGGCTAATGGCTCCTGTAGAGGCGTGCGGAGGCTGAGGTGAAACATGTTTAGCCTCTCGCTGTTCTCAGGTTACAGGAGGACAGGACGACACACTCAGGAGATCCTCAACTCTCCAACCAACTGCCACCTCCCATCCCCCTGCTCTCGGCCTTTCTCTACCCCTCTTTCTCTCGCTCTCGTTCCCTCCTCTTTCTCTCTCTGGGCACTATTTTTAAACTGTTATTAAGCACAGTGCTAAGCGCGAAGCATAGGGCTTGTTCTCTAGTGTCAAGACAGGCATTTTCAGGATTTTACACTCTCACTCACACACTTACTCCCCATTACCACTTAGTTTTACTCAGGGTTGTGGCTGCCAGAGACAATCCTAGGACACTAGGGCGGGGCGCCAGCCCACCACAGGCTAAACACTCACACTCACGCAATTTAGAGTCTGCAGCCCACGTAGTATACTTGCTTTTGGACGGCAGGAGGTAACCAATGAACACAGAGGAGAACCACAACAACACAGGGAGAGCATATAAACTCCACACACACAAGGTCCGAGCAAGGATTCAAACCCACAACCCACAGCATGGGATTCACGTAAATAAATAAATCAAGAAGGAACTTGAAGAAACGTGATGAACAACCCTTCTTGTTGGTGTTTAATTATTTTTTGTGTCCCAGAGCGCAATGTTTATTGCCGTTTTTATTAACATGTTAGAATACCGGTGCGCTGATTCGCGGCTTTCGTGGACATGGTGCTGTGCTCAGAGCCAGTTTGAACATAGTGCCCTCCCTCTCTGGCTCATGCTTTCTGGTTTTTATGTTCACACTTCTGTCCTTTAGGGGAAGACCTCTTTTGTTTGTGTGTTTATGTCACACTCATGAGCCTTGAGGACATCACCGTAAATGACAACGGAAACAGAGGGCAGCGTGTATTTATATGTGTAAATGCTTTTGTGTTTTAGGCAGGCAAATGTTCTCTGATAGAAAGACAGTTGGATACCTTCATATACGAGTCATCGCCATTAAAAGGTAAATGGTTGAAAGAGAGGATATTTGAAATGGAAAGACATTCCATGGCTATGCGTAGTAAATATGTGCTCCCCGAAAGTGGTGGAGGGAGAGCAACGGGCTCAATGAACGTTACCATGGACAGTTAGGTCACAAAAATGAAGGAAATGTTGTCAATTAAGGTCGGGCCAGGATGACTTTTAAACAACAACATTTACAACCTTTGAAGGCAGAGGTAAAATGTGAAACTTGTGAGCCATGACAAAAAAGGCCATTTGTTGGCTAATGTCAATAGGTGCTGCATGTTTGTGGGCGCAGAGAAAGACAGCTGAAGATTTTTATGGGGCAACACTATGTAATAAAAATGTGAAATCTGCACTTGCTGCTCTGCATAAAAATCAGGTGCAGCCTGGATGAACAATGAAGGCATGGCGCTTTTCAATGCTGTGGGCAAATCTTATCAACTCCGAATTGCTGCAAACTTTACCCTCCCAGAAAAAAAAAAAAAAACTTTAAGACCGAAGACAAAAGCTTCATCGATAAATTAAATGAGTGTTGTCCATGTTAACATGTTAAAGGTTCTAATTAAAATGTGAAAGCACACAGCGAAATTTGTCCTCTGCATTTAACCCATCACCCTGAGTGAGCAGTGGGCAGCCATGACAGGCGCCCGGGGAGCACCTTGGCGGGTCGGGATTCGAACCGGCAACCTTCTGATTACGGGGCCGCTTCCTTAACCTTAACCTTATTAACTTTGTAATAAACCTTGTCCCCCACTTTCATTGATGACTCTTCTTTTTATTGTCAGCAGCAGAAATCTCCATTTCTGCTCCCATTATTGCATTTCTTCTCTACACGATAGCCCTATGCGAAGACCATAAACGACATGCAATGCAGAGAAGCAGATACAGTAGATACAGCAGGCCCAACAGCAATGCTGTAAACAAGTCCTTTTGCTCGTTGACCCAAAGCAGGCAGCTCTGTGTTTTGGGCATTCACGCCCAGGTTTTACCTGAGAGTGCACACTTCAGAAATAAAGGTCATAAATTACATGTGGTCAAGCCGCTCTTGGCCAAACAGATGGACACGACCTGAGTCAACATTTTTCAATTAAACAAACATACGAATTGGGGGAGGATGGGCACAGGGCTGAGAGAGCAAGTAAAAAAAATAAATTGTAAAAAAAATGAAACAAACAAAGAAAGAAAAAAAAAAGCAGAGGAAATGACCTTGAAGGTCTGATAGCTCATTAGAAGTGGTGTCCTGGCGACGCAAAACACTTTCATTAGCCAGACACAGATCGCACCGTGGCAGAAGGTGTGTGTGTGTGTGTGTGTTGCAGGGGCGGATGAGAGGGCTTCAGCGCATGTGCATCGGGGTAATTGTGGCGCGAGCGTAGCTTTACTCAGGGCCCTCTTGTGTCATCTGTGGCTAATTAGGCACGCCGAAACAATAGAGCAAAAATTGATTTGGGGGAGATGTATGAGCATTTCCACGCCGCCAACAGAATTACAGTTTCATCAGCGCTGTGTCTACACGAGACGAGAGCACATTTATCTGAGCTGGTTCCCCCCCCCCCACACATCTCCAGTGACCATGTAAAAGAGCCATACTGCACACTGCTCCATACAGTACGGGCGGGCAGACTTCCAACACTACAGCTACCGCTTGCAACGGACCATATGGTGTGACTCTGTTTGTTGTCTGCATATGGTCACCCTAGAGGTAGAGCTCGCCTCTCTGCCTTTTGAAACGACTGTTACGGTATAAATAGCCTATGACACCTCGCAGTTGTACTGCTTCGGTTCAGTGAAGCCTTTATCTTGTTTTCGTGAAATATGACCGAAGCGTAAGGACAAAGATGTCTGCTTGTCTAAATGACACAATGGCTTGCTGTCTTCACTGGTCTTCAAAAGGAAACTGACAAAATGATCCATAGATTTATATTTACATTTACATTTATGGCATTTATCAGACGCCCTTATCCAGAGCGACTTACAATCACTAGATACAGGGGACAGTCCTCCTGGAGCAACTCAGGGTTAAGTGTCTTGCTCAGGGACACAATGGTAGTAAGCGGGGTTTGAACCTGGGTCTTCTGGTTCATAGGCGAGTGTGTTACCCACTAGGCTACTACAACCCCTACGATATAAACTGTATGTTGATACTGACAAATTTAGTTGGCAAAAACGATTATGTTTAGGACGTAAAATCAATGTAAAATTATAAGATTAATTACATAATTATTTTACTTAACACTATTTAATAAGGTCCATGTGCGTGATGTCCCTGTACGGCATTATAGGGCATTCTCAAATAAAGTCATGAATTAAGGATTATGAGGTGCAAAATATGGCCCAGAACTGGCAAAACTGTCTTAGTCTGCTAACTTGTAGAGCAAGCATTTACTACAGTTATTTTGCAAGGTAAATATACTTTATTAATCAATACATCTAATGTATTGGCACATTCCTCACTATTATACAGATTTTGTTGGGGTAGTTACACATTTATAACACCTGCGTTACAAAATTAGTCCGCACAAGGGTGTAAAACATGTTTGTAACTCTTCACGTCCTGCATTCGGGGCACATTTACGCTCCGTGATGAAAAAAGCGCACAGACGAGGAGTGCTGATTTAGAGATAAGAGACCCGAACGCACGCAGATGCCGGAGAGGCAGTGTGATTTCATCAGTCCGGAGCTGACGGAGGACAAATTTGCTGTACGAAAGGAGTAAGTAAAACAAGCTGCACAAGTCGCTGGCGTGAACCAAAGCCGTAAACATGCGGTGTGTGTCGCGCGCATAAAGAAAAAAGCACGTCGAATAACAGCCGTTCACACGCTTGCACTGGTCCTGTTCTCAGACAAATAAACGGCAACGAATTGATACCACATTCAGAACCCCCCCTGGAGAACGGGGCTCTCTCGAGACGCTCTCGGCCCGATGACAGCTCAATCAATCACCCTTCATTGTGATTTAGGTTCCCCGTGAGATGCTAAATGAGATAAAACTGCCGTGATTAAGTCCTCAAAAAATGAAGGTTTCTCTGCCATGGAGGATTTTCAGCTGAGCAAACCCGCCAGCCGAGCCGTTTGTCATCCGCTGCGGAAAGCCGCGTCCCCCGAGGATTCTCGGGCCAGTCTGATCGGTGTGTGTATGCGCTTGTGGCCGCCCCGCCATTTACAACATCTGCCTGCGGGACGAGGCCGAATCTGCTGGTCCGGGCAGGGCCAGTGAGCTCCACCGCTCCCACGCCCTCGCATGTCTGGCGGCTCGGGCATGATGGTGCACCCCGGCTGTCTGTCGTGTCTACGAACGCGTAGACGCGTGCGTGTACGTGCAGTCGTCGCAGCAGAAGGCTGCATCTAATGGGGTGGGGCACTGGGAGAGAGGGATGGAGAGGGCGAAAAAGCATTAGCGGTTGCAGCCAGCTGCCAAATGGTGCCCTTGACTGCATCTCATCCAGTTGAGAAACAGAAGGTGTGAGGGGTGATTAGCCGAGCCAGATCCCTGCTGAACAGATGTTAATAACAAAGTGCACGTTCATTGTGTTTAATAGCTGGGCTGGCTGGCTGGCTGGCTGGCGAGGGCCTTCTTCTTCCCTCTCTCTCCCCTTCTCCCTCAGAGAGATGGGCAACCGCGCATTTACGCTGCCTGCGATCTGCCCGTAATGAGCTCCGTATTTGCAAGAAAAGGTAATGATAATCTGTCACCGTGCGAAACCAAACACCGCAGATGATGGTGTCACATATTGCAGCAATGGAAGGGATTGTTTGGCTTTTTTTTTTTTTTGCTCCCTCACACACACTCGCACACACACACACACACACACTCACACTCTCTCCCTCCCCCTGTCGTGTTTTCTCCTGACGTAATGCAAACTTTTAGGGCCAGTGATTGCTTTTTTATGACATCCCAAATGAACCGGTATTAATGAAGGCAGTAAAAAAAAAAAATCAAATAAAGAGACTTAACTGACATAATTTGGAAGAGAGTCTTCTCGTCATCGCCATGGTTTCTGTGGCAGGGAGGTGGAGTGGAACGTTATAAGTGAATCTCGGCCAACCAAGGGGTTAACCGGCAACCCAAAAAAAAATAAAAACAGTATTAACCCAACATCTGCGTGCTTGTTGGGAAAGAGAAAGTGGGTTAGCAATATTTTAATAAATAAAAACACAAATACACAGTTTACTTATGAAACATTAAAAGCCGCCAAATGCTGTGAATTATTGAAGTGGAGCAGGTGCAGCAAGCTGAATATTTTTGCTCTTTGTCTCCGGATGAATTCTTGCTGTCTTTTTTTGGTGGAGGTATCTGTGTAAGCATGTATGCGTTCTCTCTCTCTCTCTCTCTCTCTCTCTCTCTCCTTCTCTTGCTCTGTACTTGACGACACCCAGCACGAGAGGAAGTTCATCTTGCACTGTAACGTCTCCGTGGGACATGGCGAGATGGCACAGGAGGACAGCTCAGCCCCCCTCACACCACCACCCCCCCCCACCCCCCACCACATACACACGCATACATACTTCTCGGCCCCACCCTTCCCAAGCCCCACCACGCCTACAGTAAACAGGACGTTGACACGAAGGACAAGGAGAGAGAAAATGTTCAAATTTAAAAGCCTCTCAAATTGATGCCTTCTCTCGAGGGGAGGTTGATGTGGGTGGGGGGGCTGTAATGAATGCACTTGAGACATAAAGAGGGAGAGGATTTTTTTTTTCTGATTTGGAGCGCTCCGGCTGGTTTGCCATTGTGCCCGGTGACTGGGCCCTTTTTGTGTTATTCAAATTTCTGCAGGCATAGCTACATGATAATACGAGCCAAGGCTGAGGTGGATAAATGACTAGACAATGGCAGCTGCAACCCCCCCCCCCCCCCGTGCCTGTGACTTCACAGCGACGGTGGCTGTCTGACGCGACGCGAGCACGTAATATGTCATTTCGATAATGCACAGAGTCACAGTGTCGCACTCAGAAACACCGATCTTGGTAGCGTCATTGAGGAGGCTACATGCCAGCCTGCATGTACGCAGCTTTATGTTGCATCACAGTGTTCCATACAAACGTACAGCACCACGTGCGTTATAACGTAACCAGGTCTGACTGAGACGTTAATATACATTTCAGTGTGATTATACAATCTGGTTAATGACCAGAATTCAGAATACATCATGTTGTTAATTAAGTAGATCTCAAATATTACACAATTTGAATCTAAATGAAATACTATTAAGATATAAATAAATAATCAAAATGTTTTTTAGCATTAATGATGAATCATTATCAATATAATGATAGTCCTTGTTTATTTCATAGTTTCACCCTTTAAACCCTGCATATATGGCATCATGTTCTGCAACACATCTGTACTTTTAACATCATAGCATCACAATAACATGCGATGCGATTACATATATGTATATATGCGCCCCAAGCACCGCAAGCATGCAAAGCAGTTCAGTTTGTTGCCACTTCAGTTCAGCAGCATATGATGTCACCATGTGAATGGGAGACATTTACATGAACCATTTCAGCCTGAGCATGTTTCACATACTTGTGTCAAGCAAAGTTGTAAATAGGAATTGGATGAAAAACAACATGGCATTAAATTTAGACTGGCATATAACTATACATTTGTATAATTAAAAGTGGCGGGCCGTTATCAGCGTTAACGTGCGGCATTAACGTGAGACTCTTATCAGGCGATAAAAAAAATATCGCCGTTAATCGATTCACAAAGTTGGGTTGGGAGCTGGGTCTATACTACGCAAGCTATTGTGCCGGAGTTAAATGGTTACACTAGATTTATAAGTATATTTCTTCTTTCGTGTGTCTTTTATTTTCTTATTTCCTAAAGACTTTTATTTTGTTTTTGAGACCCGGTTCAGGTCTCTTGGACACATGGCGTGAGCTGTGAGAGGTGCCTTGGGTTTGTGTGCAAAAAGTTATTTCTTTCATTTTAATTTATGTACACATTAGGAATATACATATTTTGCATGTGTGTTATTTTGTGAATATATTTTTTGTTCTTTTAATACTGTATAATGCAGAGAGAGGTTCATATAGATGCGATGTGTGATGCGATGTTCTGACGCGACCTTGCTTTTTGTACAGGAATGCAGTATTGTAAATTGTGAATGCTTTATGTTAATGTTCAGTTCTCTTAGACACATGGCGTGAGTTGTGAGAGTGAGAGGTGCAGAAAGACGCGATGGGTGACGCGATGTTCTGACGCGACCTTGCTTTTTGTTCAGAATACACTTTGCACAGAAAATCTCTTGGGTGTCAGCTCATCATTTGTGGTTCAAGAAACGAAATCAAAAAGTTACACAATGCAGAAGAAGAACCGTTACACTATGATGACTTTCACCTTGATATTTTAGCGCAAATTGCACTGTAGGGGGCGAGAACGAGTCTTCGAACTGTGAAATTACCACATCGTGGTAACATGGATGCAGCTATTTAACTGAATAAACAGTTGGTAAACACGAGTACATCTTATTGAACATAATTTATTTTCATCACCAATTATCATAGTAGAACAGCTTTCTCAAGCAGTTTGTGATGCATTTTGGAAACAGGAGATGAGCCCCTGGTCTAATGCGCCACCTGGCTTGAGAAACCCGTTCTCAAAGACTTACTTTTAGTCATTATTTGGGTAGCACACATATTCTGAATGCCCTCGGCAGAATTCAAATGAGCCATTTAAAATGAGCCAATCTAGAATCTAGATTAATCTAGATTAATTCGTAGATTACAGTGAGATTAATCTAGATTAAGAAAATTAATCTATGCCCACCTCTAATAATTAAACTTTTTTACAATATTTGAAGTCTGATATATAGCCATTGAAAAAGTTATGTAATGCTGCTGGAATGACGTCAATATGATTGTGCAGTGTTGGATCTAACCTGTTAAAATGGCTTCTGAAATAAAACCACGGAATTTAACATATAATATAACCTGGGCATATTGCTTAGAACACAAATAATCCTTCTCTCTTATGGATGGGTTGTGATTGGCTTGCAATTGATGACAATTGATTACTCGCTTATAGTAAATGCGGCTGAATCACGAATTTCAAATGAACGATTCCAGCACCTACAGGACTACACCACGTGTGATGACAGATGAGTAATTTAAAAAGGAGCGGTGCAACACACTGAGAGTATAAGAGGGAGAAGAAGGGAGAGGAGATCTGATGAACACGCGAGGCCGTTATTTGAAATTGAAAGAATATGAGGATAGTTAAGAGTTATATTCCCATCAGAGTGCTCCCTGTCACCAGCACTGCGCACCGCTGTTTAATGTACACTCATGCTCCATCTACCCCACTTCCATTATTCCAATCTCCAAACTGCCGTTTCATGCACACTTTGTCGGCCCCATGCTGGCCGGCGCTATTTATTGAATACATTTTTACTCCAAAAACATTTTTCCACCTGAGCTGGCGCTCCCAACTTTTACAGCTGCCGGAGCGTGCCAAGCGGCCCTGTTCTGCTGGGTGGGTCGGGGGGTCTGGCCGAGCTGATGCAGTCGAGTGGTGATGCGCCCGAGAACAAATGAGCGGGAAACGCCGCCATTTCATTTGTCCTTTTTTGCCTTTCGTTTCTTTTTCTTTTTTTATTATTTAAGAAGAGTGCCATCACCAGTCTCGGTGGCTCCCATGCTTGACTTCATAAAAAAATAAAAGTAGGCAGTAGGTGGACCCCGACCGGGAGGAAATGTGTAGATGCATTAAAAGGGTAAGCAAACATCAACCTGGTCAACTGAACGATCTATTATTCAATACCATTCCACTAGATCATTTCTAAAGTGGCTCTGAACCCGATCCAAAGGGCAGGCGTTCGCATCGTTTTTATCTATTAACTCTTTGGTCCAAGCACATTAAATCACAGGCATCGGTGTAAACGGCTCGTCGTTGTGTTTAAGGACTGATGTAATATATATACACGTATAACCTGTAAAATAACATATTTTTTCCCAGGATTAGTTTATCATTTGCAGTGATTTTCCTAATGTGTGTTTGTTCTCTCTGTGTGGATATGTGTGTTTGTGTACAGACTAACAAAGATAGTTTTCATTTCCTATTTGGTAAAATTTGTATTTGAAAATGCTAAAAATGAAATAAAACCAAAAACTAAATAATGAAATGCTACGGTAGAAATGTAGGGATGGGCCAACATCAATGGATTAGCATTCTAATTTATTTATAATACATGTGATACATATTGATTTTCCTGGGTCATGAGTGTGTGTGCGTGTGTGTGTGTGTGTGTGTATGGGCTTACTACATCCTGGCAGGTGCCTTAGAAGCATTTTTTCGTGCAAAGTTGAACCCTATCTGACGCAGGTCAAAACCAGGCAACACAAGGAGCAACATGAAATTCACTCCACTAGAGGCGGCCGCCGCTCCGTAATCGCGGCAGAAGACGGGTTTTCCAGCAGAATTACACCGGCTTTGTTGCAAATAATCAAGGGCTGACCTGTGGGGTTAAACCCCATAATTGAAGTGATACTTCAAAGGGAAGACCACCACCTTCTCTGTGATGCATGGGTGTGTGTGTTATTGTGTGTTTCGCAGAGATAGTGGGGAACATGGGGAGGTACAGCATTGTGTGTGTGTGTGTGTGTGTGTGTGTTATTGGACAGGGATGGTATTGTGAGGGGGTTTCATCATCATCTCAGCTGCTTTCCCTCTCCCTCTCCCTCTCGCTCCCTCTCCCTCTCACAACATTAGGGTGCAGTGGAGCCACAAATGAATAAATAAAAGGAAATGATCTAACGTAATGTATTCTCTCACGGAAACATATTATATAAGACACACACCCGACTCGACTCCATTTATCTTAAAACTTGCTCTTTTTTATTTATATATTTATTTATTTATCACTCATCTTCTTTTCTTTACTTTCTCTTTAACAGACATTTGTCTGACGAAGCCATAAACCCCAAAGATCAAACCCTGGCCCTCGCCCTCAATTCCAGCCTATAAATATTGATGTCAGCCAACAAATGATGGCCATTGAGCCACTTTGTGTCCGAAGATTGCAGCCCCCCCCCCCTATTCACTGCAGAGCCGTGTAATGACTTAAACACCTTGATATTAATATTCATTTGGTGTCACTCAAGAAATTTATCATCATTCATCAACACTTAGAGCTAATTATTAAGGTTGACGGGAAGGGTCGCTGAGGTCACCACATTTTCTATAGTAATAAATACATGAATAAGCCTTTTAAGGCATTGATCTTGAGCTTTTTAGAAAAGAAAAAAATGGATCAGTGATACCAAAGCTCCCATAATTACATACTATTGTGTTATTACTTAAAAGTGTAATGTAATTGTAAAGTAAATTGTTATTTACTTTGTAAATAAATGAAACTTTGAAACTTTTGTAGGTCCTCCCATCAGAATTGCTCTACACTATGAGTTGGTTCCCAGTGCCCAAAGCAATATAGCCCAGATGTCAGCCAATCCAGACGAATTTATATCCCTTGCGTTCTCATCTCATGGCAGTTATAACAATGACATGACACTTCAGCTAATGTAATTCAATTAGTGGCAGAACGTGAGGAAAACACACACACACACACACACACACACTCTATTAATCAGGGGTGGTGCAGGTTGAGGCAATGAATGCTGTCGGATCAGCACTTTCAGCCCCTGCACTGGGGCAAGAAGGTTCCGGTGATGCCCGTTTTGGGATGCTCGCTGACACGACCCCACTGGCCATGATCACGTCCCCTCACCTTGACTTGTGCCTCCACAACATGGCTGCCGCTTACCGACTGGGAGCAGCCAGAGCAAAATGAGCCTCGACATCACGTTCTGCTACGGGCCTCTTTACCTCATTAATTTTACTGATTCTGCCAGATGGGAAACAAAATATTAATTTTATTCAGCCCTAGGCACAGGAGCCTGTTTCTTTTTTCTTTTTTTTTTTTGATGGTGTTCTGTAAATCACACGGTTTTAGGGAAGTGCGAACATCGCATCCAGGCGGCAGGACTGAAAAGGCCTACGGGTGGGCAGGAAGCTCGGTTTGTCATAAGTGTAATTAATTGAAGGGCGGGAATGATTAATCTATCAAGATACGTGGCGGCAGACGTGTCTGCGGAGATGCCCATCCTGCCGGAGAACCATGGCAACCACGCGCTGAATTATGCAAATTAATTGGCTCTTCCAATGTGGCATAAAATTCTAGAGCTACTACACTGCATGGTACATTAGTCTGTTCAGCCAATAAAAACTGCATTCTTTACAAGTGAATCCGCGAGTCAGGGTGCTCAGGAAAAACACTCGTTTCCTTGCACAGATGTGGACAGCTGGGACAGAGTTGTCTTTTTTCTGTTCGCTGAGTGTCGTTGCAGTTGCAGATAAGCATTGTTCTTGACTTTTACGCTAGTTTTGAGCGTGGTTCACTGTTTAGAGGCTGAAATCACAGCACCATGTCCAGATTATAGGCACTGTGTTCAAACTGGCAGAGGACTACGTGCTAAGCGCGGGGCTTTTGGACTACTCCGAGGCCCAAGGCGTATTCAAAATATGCTGTTACGTTACACCTAAGCATTTCTATTTACAGTACTTACCAGACACCATTATCCAGAGCAACGTACATTCAGTCGTTACAGGGGACAGTCCCCCCTGGAGACATTCAGGGTTAAGTGTCTTGCTCAGGGACAAAATGGTAGTAATAGGGGGTTTGAACCTGGGTCTTCTGGTTCATAGGCGAGTGTCTTGCCCACTAGGCTTTTTTTTTTAATTTAGAAAGAGCAGCAGGGCTGTGTAGTTAATGAAGGCTTTCATAAGATTTTGTTGCTAAATCAGAAAAACACCGGATAGAGTGGAATGGGATGATTTTCTCCTCCGTTGGTTCATAAGTTACACCGAGGTCACAATTGTTACCTCCAATTGTCCACAGCGCCCCCCCATCGGGCAGCCACTTTGATTGACCACTGACACATATTTTCACAGATATCCCCCGTAATTACAGATGTCACCCAGGTTCATTCTGCTTCCGCGTCGAGATGAACAAGCGGTGTCATCGCTGTCAAAAGCTGATTAGGTCATTCGCTCAGATTTCATCTTTGCAGGTTTTCCTTCTCGGTGATTACAGGGCAAAGGCGGGAAAAAAAAAGTTATAAAAAAAGAATAATAGGCACGTTTTTTATTGTAATGAAGTCTGAAAAATGATAGGGGGGGTAAAAAACAAACAAAGCATTTGCTACACAAAAACATAGGCAGACTCAAACAATAAAAAAAAAAAAACGGAGTAACAAATTAATGTTAATATGGGTGCGGAACATGTGGTAATGGGAGCCGTCGCATTTTCATTCCTTATGTGATCATTGGCTCCGTAAATGTTTACAGAAATCAAACGCTCTAATGACACACTTACAACGAGAGCGTTCCACAGACCAGCAGTAGATCCCTCCCAATTATCTCCTGATGGGAGGAAGAACGCTCGCTCTCGTTTCATGAAAACGCGCAGGCACATCACAATTCTCGAGAAAAGGGGGAAGAAACAAGAAAAGAAAAAAAAAAAACAATTTGCTCCCAAAAAAAAGAAAAAAAAACTTGATTGTTTCCCTGAGCACATTGTGTTTGTTCGATGAAGGAAAGGGCATGAACTATTGTCACCGGTGACAAAGATAATCACTTTAATTACCAGTGGATGGTGGCGCATTCATTATAAGGGCTTTGCGGAAACCCTCATTATTCCTGGATTGTACAGATGTATGGATTGGGATGGACAAAAAAAAAAAAAAAGAACACAACACACACAAACATACACACATGCACCAGCAACAAATGTACAAATCATTAACACTGAATGCCAGACTGTATTTTAAGTCCCAAGAGGCTCCACTAATAATGGTTCCATCAGACGGAGGGACAGTGTGAGTGAGAGGAGGACATGGAGAGGACGATGTGCACCTAACCACCTAATAACAGATCAGGTCCTTCCAGCACAGTGTCCCCTCCCTGATGCCGCTGCTGATATACACGTGTCATGGCAAAGTGACAAATAGCACATATTAATTAGGCACTAGACTTGGTGAGATTGCTGTTATTATCGGCGAGAGGGGAAGGTTGGATTTAATTGCCTGTGACATCGAAGTCAAGTGACTGGTATTTCAAGCATCATTTAAAATGTTTGATATTGAAGTCATTGTACTCACATAAAGAGCATCTAAAAATATAAAGGGGGAAGTGTGATGGAGAAGGGAAGGCAGCGACGAGTCGCTCGCCGCAGCCCCGGAATCTAATATCATTTGGGTTCCTGACAAATTGACTACATCCTGATGGAAAAATGCATTGTGTTCATTCCTGCTTGACTCCATCGCTCTCTCACTTCACTCTGGTCTTTTCATATCATTTGCTTTTACAGATGCTCATCTATGCAGTGTCTCATCTATTGTATTGCTATGTACCAGTGTATTGCTACCTCTAGATAGATAGATAGATAGATAGATAGATAGATAGATAGATAGATAGATAGATAGATAGATAGATAGATAGATAGATAGATAGATAGATAGATAGATAGATAGATAGATAGATAGATAGATAGATAGATAGATAGATAGATAGATAGATTGTCTTCAGAGAAGGGGCTGATACATACCTAGAAAAGATAGTGGCGGACTGCCTAATGACTGGGGGTGTCGGGGCTGGTAAGGATTTGCCGGGTGGGGGTTGGAGGGGGATTGGCAGCTAGCTACCAAAGAGCAGAGTGCCCTGGCGGTGGTTCGACGTTGCCAAGGCAACGTCCAGGCGCTCGCACGGTTCCCTCCTACCCTAAAATTAGCGCTGAGGTGCAAAGCTCCAAAAAACCACAGTGCCATCGTGCTGCTCTCCCCTCCGACAGGAAAGGGGGGGGGGGGGGTGGGGGGAGGGGCTCGCCAACCTATTCAACCTCTGTGAGGCGTCAGCGGGCAAAAACCATCATGCAAGAGCTTATGGCTCCTATTAAAAGAGTGACGACGCTCAGTCGCATCGCAATCTGTTTACTGGCCTTGGGGGTCTCGGGCCTTTCGGACGTCCACGATTCATCCATCCGGCATCTGCTGGCCACGGCCACTTTGGGGTTTTATCATCGTACGCGCTCTAGCAGATACTGGCCCCAGAGGAGGCTTTTCGGCGAGCCCATTCGCGGGCGTTGCGCTGCATCCAGACCTGCGTCCCAGAACTTTGAGGTTGTGAAAAGCCGCGGTGGAGGCCTCCCCCTTCAGAGGTTTATGCTCTGCCACAAGAAACTGGCGGCACGGCTTTCCGGCAGCTGGGAGCACTATGAGGCCCACCAGGTGCGCTGCTCCGAAAATGAGCCAATCAACAGGGAGGCATATACGCTGTGGCATATGATCAGCGTGGCACGCCATTTAGAAAATGGCCCCATTATTTTTTGCAAGGCGTTACAAAATAATTTACTGTCTTCCAACCCTCGATTTCCCCTCAAAAAGGCTTAAGGTGCCACCCGCTGCGGAAAATGTCCGTAAGTTAGGGCATATTGTGATCGATGAAGCAGCCAATGCGCTTAGGGAATCAAAGGAAACCTGAGTGAATAATTGTCAGCGCACTCATCATCTCGCTCAAGAATATTTACCTCTTAAAAACCTTCATTTGTGAACGGGATCATAATCAAGCCATATGGCATTTTCATGGCATTTTCAGGCAGTGAATTCCCACAATTTCGCTGCATCGCTGAATATCCGTTCTTGGGATCTGAAAGTGAAAGTGAAGTGATTGTGGTACTGTGGTACCCTGCAGCACAGCACTCGGTGACACAAGGAAATGTGTCCTCTGCTTTTAACCCATCACCCTTGGTGAGCAGTGGGCAGCCATGACAGGCGCCCGGGGAGCAGTGTCTGGGGACGGTGCTTTGCTCAGTGGCACCTCAGTGGCACCTTGCCGGTTCGGGATTCGAACATCTTACAGAGTGTTTCAATTATGGATTTGTAGTGATGCTTTGTTAACTGAAAGGTTTTCTCCTCCGGCATCAGGAATTATGGCAATGCATGTTGTCAGAAGGTGTGCTTTGGGAAGGTGATGTGGGCGAAAGTTTCTGAGAGGTGATATATGTCCTGAGACGTTTTAGCGATATGTGGTATTTCTGTAAATAGGTGTGGTGTAGGTGTAGGCCTTATTTCCATTTTAACTAGTGCATTATTTTGACGGATTATTGAAATGTGACCACTTCAATCTGTCCCTTTTCTCTGCCAGTTAATAAAAGGTCTAGAATCTAGAGTTCGGGATTAAGTTTCATGGTGAATTTTTTTTTTTTTTTAGCTCGTTGCGCTGTAACCCCGTCACAAGTCACCTTGTTCTGTGGGCCAATGCGTCTCATCAGCACCACAAGGCCGCACGGCGGCCCTGTCATCTCCCCCTCGCTGCCGCGCGACACACACCGGAGATGACAGCCGCCGCATTTTTTTCAGCGGCCGCTCGCAGCAGAAGGGCGGTGGGGGCCGGCGGGCGGATGGAAATACATATTGATAAGTTACTGTGGTGGTCCCCCACAGCCGCGTTCCCTAGACGAGTCACAGATTGGAATTATAATGAGTGGGATTATCACACCAACACCCCACTCCACTTCCCCGACACACACACACACACACACACACACACACACTTCTAAGCCCTTCCCACATGTGCTGTGACTCTGGGATCTGCCCTGCATGGAAGACAGGAAGCTAAGTGCCAGCGAGGAACATACTGACGTTAATTAACAACATCTGACACAGATGCCACGCTTGTACTCGCACAAGAGGTGGTCCGGCACATTATTAAATTTTTGGTTATTTCCTTTTTATTTTGTACCTTCCCCCCCCATCCTTTTCTCTCCCCCTCCTTGCCCGACTCTCTTTTTAATCTCCTTGACACACTGTCCTCTTCTCTCCATCAGTGATGCCGGAATCGAACCGCCTTTGAAGGCAATTGCGGTTTCACTCGTCGGGCGCTTTGGTTTAATTTGGAATAAACTGGAATAAACGGTGGAATAAACGGTGAAATGAAGAAAAAAAAAAGAAGAAATGGCCGCCGGCCATTTGATTTTCACACCTTCATCCGGCTCCGGTCGATTTAAATCTCACCGTCCCTAAAATATTGTGACATTGAACTCCGAGCGCCGGGCCACATACGGCGAGCCTCCGGTGCGGAGCAGCATCGCGGTGAAATACGACGCGGCTGATCTGGACGAGGCCTACCGGAGTGGCCGGGATTTTTGGTAATTGACCACCAAGCTTCCACCGTCTTCTTCCCCGCAGACGCGTGGAGAGCGGCGGCACGTGTTCAGACCCCATCGGTAGGCACTAATCAGCGGACCCGCGCCCGAAATAGACGCGCGATTCGCCACGTTGTCTGCAGACGTGTTGATAAGTGGCACGTGTATGAAAAAAGAGAAAATAATTATTTGCGACGCCGGCAGGGTGGGGGGGGCAAACTGTTCGGTGCACGAGAGAACAAAGGATCCCGAGGCGGGATGAGTCTTCCCTTCTGTACAAATCTGCAGAGAAACTACCGCGTGGCCATACTGTGTCCCCGTCCTCCCTCCACCCTCCATCCGTGCCGCACGTTGTGCTTTAGAATGTCCACCTCACGCGAGCGTGTCGTGTATGGGCACGTCCTGGAAGCCGGTGTACTTCCTGTTTGTGTAATTCGAGGGTTAATGGAAGCGCAGCTACAGGTCGTCGCGTCCCGGGCCGGTCCACAGCCCTCCGACCAGACCCTCCAGCCCCTGCCTGGGATGTAATTACCCTCGTATATCATGTCTTAAATGTCGGACCCTTCGCCCGCATCATTTCCACCTGACCTGCAGAGAGCTGGACCGCGGCCCGCCGTATGGAAATGAGGAGCGCGTGGTGCGATTCATCTTCGGAACGACTGCCGCAGCATCGGGACTCGAGCCACTCGGTTAAAGAGTCAGCGGAGGACAAAAGGACAATGAGAGGCCATGTGCCAAAGGCCGACCTGTTAATCTGCACGCAAACCATGTCACGTCTTTGTTGCCTGGGACGCGCTTTCGAGCTCAGCGACACAATATACAACCGCAGAGGTTTTACAGACTCACTTACTTTGTACAAAGCTGCTAATACGTCCTGACACCGCATCCACACAAAATCCCTGAGAGGGCTTCTGGAGTAAAGTGAAGTCTCCTCTGCCTCTGGATTCCAATGACCAATTCCACAGGAACGAGGCGTTTTTCTTCATATATATATATATATATATATAAATATAAAGAGAATTTTCTCAAGTGTCTTTCACAATGTGACCAGACGTGACTGAGTGACAGGTTTGATGATGGGATACAAACACAGCCTTACAGCAGCTCAAATGCCTGGGATTAAAAAAAAAAAACTGTATATGAGAACTGCACCAGAGCCCAAGAATAATTTTTGTAGACGGGGAGCCTTCTGAGGGGGGTGAAAACTGACAGCTTTCTGTTTCTTTTTCTTTTCTTTCCTTTTTTTTTTGTTTTGTTTTGACTGTCAAGAGCAGCTTCCCCAGAACTCTTTCACCGGCTGAAGGGGTGGGGCAGCTGAAACGTTATGTTGCCGCCACCTGCTGGTAAAACCCCTTTTGAAGCTTTTTTTTCCCCCTCTCAGGCCATTAAAAATCCCCACCCCCAGAGCAACCTCCCCATCCAACTCCCCACCGCCTCCACCTCCACCTCCACCACCTCACCCCTCCCCTCCCCGCCCTCTCTCTCGGCTGTTTTCCATAATCACACTTCAAAATCCTTCCACTTATATGGCACAGCCGATGTTTCATACCTAATATAGCTGACTTTTTATTTAAATTACATTCCCTTTTTTTTTTTTTTTTAATAGTTTAAAATGGCAAAATTCACCTAAAAATTACATAACATGCTGTTGTTCTTCCCCTTACACATTATTACTGGAGGTAATATTATTGTGGCTGAAACAGAAAACTGATCATATGTGATTTCCCGTGACGTGGCCATCCCCGTAGACCTGTACCAGGCGACATCTGCTGACACCCCATGCGGCTGAATGGTTGTCAGCAAGCAGCAGAGGTGGCATCGGTGCCCTAACTGATAAAAGCGCCCAGGGGGCCCTTCAGACTAGACAAAGCCCGCGTGCCGCTCCTTAAACGCCATGTAAATATCCCAGGCCGCAGCAGACAGCAGCGGCTCCCGGCGTTGACTTTTTGGGGTTCTTTTTTGAAAAATCCCACTTTGGCTCTGGGATCAATCGTTTGCAGATCAAAGGGAAACACTCCCGGCCTAGTGGATGCGTCGATCAACTATGCTGTACTTTTTTCTTTTTTTTTATCACAGGGATGTATTTATTACCAAAATTCTGTCAAATTAGACTGATTCTCACTGCATCTGATCTATTCCCCCCTCACTAGCAGGACAATCACACATATCTCCTGGTGTACTTCAGATATTTGCAATATAATCATACTTCATGTATTTTCAATTATATTATATGCATATATTATACACACATCACAGTTTTTTTCCAAATATTTTAAATGTCCATCATTGAAATCCCTCATTTTGTCCACTATGACATTCTGCCTTTACCGTTCACTTAACAACTCAGAACCAACATTTTTATGAGTAGAAAATGTGTGTAAGTATGTCCTGAAATGGAAGATATTTCGTTAGTGTTTGAAGAGCTTTAATGACTCAGCTTTTTTCGGACATCTAGTGGACAACCATTCCACCGCCTAGGAGCCAAGGCAGAGAAGAGTCTGGATGAATTCTTTCCTAGAACCTTGACAGATCAAGAGTTCATCAGCAGCGTCATCCATTCCAGAATGTAAGACAGCAGATGTTCAGTAGCGAGTCTAGAAAAAGAAACAGCACATCAGTAGAGAAGTATTTTCTATACTTGTGGGGAATTTTTATACAGTTACGCGGGGGACATTTTGGAGCCCACTGGACTCCATTCAGTCCAGGTGGAAGCACTTCCCTTTTTATATCCAGGTGTTGGCACCACAGCTGGCCAGTTGAATGTGGTTAAATATGTCGCTTCAACTTCCTTTAAATCTCCTGCTCCGAAGCCTCTATCGTTTTCCAGATGAAACAAACAGGACGGCGCCATTTTCAGCGTGGACGCAAGAACGTCCGTGGACGTGGGGGGAATTCCGCCCTCCTTTCGCCTCAAATTGAATTGACTGGCTTTTGGCTGAAGGCCCCCCGGTCGGTAAGAAGCCGGGCGCTGCCCCTGCGCCACGCTGTGCGCGCTGTAACTTCGTTAAAGTTGGATCCGGCGCCCGGCCTGGCTGCAGGTGACGTCAGAAGCAAACGAAATACACCGATAAACCGGGGATGGGTGTGACGTCATGCAGACGCGTTAAATAAAATAGCCAAAACCGAATAACTGATACGAAAAGCACATCGAAATAATATTAATGATAATCCAAAATGCTGACCATGTTTATATATGAAAGTCGTTGAAGTAAGAGGGTTCGTGACCTTTTTTTTTTTTTTTTTTTTGCTAACGCTATAATTATTGAAAAAGTAGGCTCTCGCGTGGGGAGAGGAGATGAAGGAGGAATATCCACACAGCATGACTGTACTGACACGCACTAATGTATACCCACGGCGAGGAGCGCATTTACCTGCTCTTTACTCCCTACGAACGTTAATTGCTGCCGTTTCCGCGTCATAAATGCTGATATAAATCACCGCGCTGCACAACAATATTCTGCACGTACTTTCCCCTTTTTTCCTTTTTTTACGCCCCTGACGCGGCCTGGCGTGGACCTGCAGTCGCTATAAATCACGGGAACCGCGGCCCGTCCTTTTCCTCCCATTCACCCTTAACACAAAAATATTAATAATCTAATTCATAATCATCATCATAATAATACATTGCTGTCTATTCTGCCGCTTTTTTTTTACTTCTTAAACATGCAGATAAATATTTTTTTACACGTCTGTTATGGAAATCGACGTGTTAAATTATTTTTCCATTTTTTTTCCTCTGAAAATTTTCGTTTCTACTTTTTTATTATAAGTATTATTAATAATAATTTTCACGTTGCTGTTTGAGGAATACTGTCGCTGACACGGAGTTTTTATTATGCGACCCGCATGTTCATCACATTCGCGGGTTTTGACGGCCAGCGTCTAAATATTGACGTAAAGACGCGACGCGACGCGACGCGCCGGTCGGCAGCCATGAGTCACTTTTCCCAGATATTCGTCCAAAAAAATATTCCGAAATTCCCCCCTTTTTTGAAGGATATCGACCGATTTAAAAAATAAATGTCAGGTTACCATAGCGCCCATCATCACCAATAAAATCCTTTTTTTCATAAAAAAAAAAACTCCCTTATGAGAATTAAGCCGTATTAATGCTTTTGGCGACGTTTTCTATCCGCACGTTCAACTTTCACTCCTCCCTGGACGACGAATTGTCAAGTGTCTTCTGTGTGTGTGTAACGTATTAAACGATTCATTAATTAAAAGAAAAAGAATTGCGCGCCGGTGCGTTTGCACTTTGCCGAGGTGCGAACCCCGAAACTTCCTGCTCTTTCTGTAACAGGAGGATGGAGAGAGAGAGAGAGAGAGAAAGAGAGAGAGAGAGAAAGAGAGAGAGAGAGAGAGAGAGCCATAACCTCCGCCTGGGTGTCATATTCCTCTCCTCTCTCATATCACCCAGCATGGGAGCCTTAATATGCACATCTCCGTGTCGCCGAGCTCCGGCTAAATGGGCGCATTTGCACATCTTCCCCCTCCGCGGCTCACGCCCATTCCCCCCTCGCTCGGTTAATGCCGCTTAATTTTTTACTTTTTTTTTTTTTTTTTTTTTTTAACAAATAACACTTTGGCAAATCATTCTTCCAAAGTGCTATATCATTTATTGCAGGGGACTTCTTCTTCTTCCTTTTCTCCTTTTTTTTTTTTTTTTTTTTTTCTTTCTTTCCACGGAAAGTTCTCGTGAAAAATTAATGCCTTTAATTTTGGTTGATGGCAACATCAGTGCTGCTCTGTAAATTGCACTTTAATGAGATTTTGCTACAGGGGATAATCTGCTACTGACAGAAAAACATCTTGAAAACATCTGTAGACCTATGATTCCACTCTGACGATTAAACTGCCCCCCCCCTCACACACACACACACAGACACACACACACCCTCCCTGCCTAAGCTGCTGAACGAGTAGACGAAGCAAGAAAAATGGTCAGCTTTCGGAATAAAAAGTAAGACTTCTGCCTTCAGAGGGGAGAAGAAAGACTCCAGAGACGTCTGCGCTTAATTCATCCATCCATCCATCCATCCATCCATCCATCCTCCTCCTCCTTCTTCTTCTTCTTCTTCATCCCCCCCCCCTTCAGTCTGTGCGCTGTTGCTTGAGCGTGCATCTAATGGGGTGAGCACTCGAGAGGCCGAGGTGAAGCCAACCCATCGTTGGAACGCGGAGTGCAAGGGTCATTATTCTTAAATGACTAATCAGGGTAATGGGGCCTCTGTTTTGACTGATGCTGTCATGAGTGACTTCATTCTCACACGGGTGTCCGCTGAGGTGCCGCACCGCTGTGCGGGTTGCTCGTCCCCCCCCCTGCCACCGCAAGGCCTCCTTCATGACCAAGGACCCTCTTGATAATCGTTGGCTGCCATGGTTAGAATTAGACGTGTAACCTTTAACTTCACTCTTAACGCTTCCCGACGAGTTTAAACGTCCATAAACGGCACGGAATAATAAAGGGCCGTGACAGGTTTATATGCTCTGGGCTGGGGGGGGTAACAGTGGGATCGGTGACAATCTCACAATTAAGCCGATTCAGAAGCGGTCAATACACCGCAGAACAAGAGTGAAGGTTAATAGTGTTGATCTATATCATCGTTTTCTACAATAAAAATCTCTCTTATCTGATGCATGTATACCTGCCCAACGCACGCACGGACAGGCTGGTGCTCAGTCCCTCCACAATCTCACATCGGCACGCAGAACGCCGATTGGTGTCAAGTCGCTGCAGCCATTTTGGAGATTTGACCAATGGGCACCTCCTCCAGCCAGTCTCCTCAGCTCGGACACACAGTATCGCGCCACTGCACGTGTGCAAATGTGCTGGAATAAAGGGAGTTGTGGCGCATTTTTCACACCCCGGAAAACCAGCCTAATAGTCAACCGGGTCGAACGTCAAGTTTTTAGAACGGATGTGATGGGAAAAAAATGTTCACGCTCCGCCCAGCCCACCATTCGGCAGTATAAAACATTCAAATAGGGCTAAACACTTTCAGACAAATAATACTTCTAAACACTTGGTTTGATAAGAACCTGTTAATTTAGATATTTTTAATAAATGATACCACTATACTTTTCCACTTTTATTAAAAAAAAAAAAAGCACTTGAAAAATTCACAATTTTCAGGCTTTTTGTCTGAAGGGCTCCTCCAGAAAGAGCCAGCAACATCGTGTTGTATTGGTAACGATTGGACGATATTGCTGCATTTACTGTCCCACCATGGCTGCACATCAATAAAACTGACAACCATTCAACAGTGCACCAATGGCCTGTCAGCAGACGTCAAGAAGGAGCGCACGCCCAGATGACTGTCCTCCAGCTCGGCGTCTTCTTGGACCCGGCAACACAGATTGCCGCTGAGCCTCCGGGGAGCCCGAAGATCATTCCCAAACCCGGCAGCTCTTCCAAGGAACACGCAGCGCTGGCGCTGCTCCAGCGAACGCCAGCCCAGATCACGCCGAGACCCGAGCCGAGGCGGAGAGATCAAAATTATATCTGACACCTCGGCTCGCGTCAGATGTTCGCATTGTGGATACGTCTCTCTTTTTCTTCCCGACTTCCCCCCAAAACCAAACCTCACCCACAATCCTTTTCACCGACTGCAGATTCACATTTTGTGGCCATTTTGAAAGAGCGTCTTATTAATCCCCCCCCCCCCCAAAAAAAAAGTGATATAGATGTGCGAGGATGATGGATGGGCGTGGAATGAATCTTTTTTTCTTTTTCTTTATTCTGTGATTCCTTCTGCCCCCTCCAAACTCCCCGCATCGGTCGTTCCATTCTTGTTCAGTGTTAAAAGGGCCCGTGATGACTTCCATATGTAGCCTCCCCAACCCCGCAGCAGAAGAAGACGTGTTTCCAAACGCTTCACGGGGAGAACTTGTCCGTTACGAACCCCCCCCCCCTTTCATAAGCTGTCCGCCGTTAATGGGCACCAAACGTCCCCCGTCCCCCTCTCTCGGTCTCCCTCAGAAACGTGAATCGTGTTTGAACGAGGGCGGTTTGTGACGTGCGGACGTGTCCGCACACAAGAGCCGCGAGGCCCCCGTCAAACGTGTAGACAGGCCGAGAACGCCGACGTGCCGGAGGTGACACACGCGGTTGTTGGTGTTTGACACGTTCCCAGGCCGAGTCCTAATTGAGGGAACACAGGTCCCCAGTTCCCCGAACGCCAACTTTTCCCACAGACTGGCACGTCGGGCCCGCTCTGCTGATCGGTGCCACGAATGGTGCCAGGGAGGGATCACGAGCCCAGTTGGCGTACTGGCTCTTCGGCGGCCCGATCGGACACCTCTGGTCTGCCGGATGGCAGCGCATGTCACGCCCACCGCCGGCGTGCCAAGCGCCAAGCGGGGAGGCCGCCGCTGACCCGCGGCGGGGTGTGTCGCGCTCCCGATGCCGGCTTAGCTACCGGCACTGCAGCTCGTATTGGCATGGTCTCCTGCCAGAGTGCAGAAGGACCAAGAAAGAAGCCACGTGACGGAGGACGGGACAGTGACAATGCGATTTACGCTGGCTAGCTAACACCAGCTCATCTACCTGCCGGGGCGTGAACGTGACCGATGGGGACAGCTAGCGCTAGACAACATTTATATTTCTTTTTCTTCTCATTATTATTATTATTATTGCTGTTGTTTGTGTTCGTTTTAGTGCGACTGGACAGTCCAACCTGTTTTTTTATCGATTGTGGTAGATTGTGTTATTTTTATCAAGGGTGTCAGTAGCCTAGTGGGTAACACACTCGCCTGTGAACCAGAAGACCCAGGTTCAAATCCCACTCACTACCATTGTGTCCCTGAGCAAGATTCTCCAGGGGGACTGTCCCCTGTAACTACTGATTGTAAGTCGCGTCTGATAAATGCTGAAAATGTAAATTGTATTAAATATTAGCATATTGGTGATAAGGCTGGTACATCAAAGAGGAGCATTAGACCTTCACACACTCACATCCAAAACCCCATTTTTTAAATGCAAGTGCAGAATCATGACTAGCAGTGTGGAAGGACGCGAATCTGACTGTTGCACTGATCATAGCATCCATCTGTATCCTTTATAGGAAAGGTCACCGTGTTAAAGGTTACTGTTTCAAAGCACAAGGAAGTATGAATTCCGCTAAATTATTCAAATATGCTGAACACTATACAGAACACAATTACGAAAACTTATGATTGGATTAGGCTATGACAATTGCAGCATCCGGACCAAATATGAGTTTTATTTTTTTAAGTGTGTAGTTTTTTATCTAGTTTGACAGCTATGATGTGTTTTTTTAAAGGCAGTGAATGATAATTTTTTTTATCCTTTGCGAGGATATGCATAGAACCCCGTCAAAATTGTAATTTTACCAAAACACTGAACATTTTCTGGCACTATGATGGCCTCATCTTATTGCTTACTACTGACCCTGGCCTAAAAGTCACACATTTATCATTGTTTTGCTTCATTTATTTAATTTTTTTTCAATGATTATTTTCTTATTGGCCTGAACATTTTGGTTTCCTGAATAAATAGCATTGGATACATTACTGAGATTACAAATAAATGGTTTTAGGTTAACATCATAATATCACTTTCTCCGTAAAGCATGTGATAACTGCAAAAAAAAAAAATCTCATTCTTCCTTTTCTCTGTCTTTATAATTTCTTCCCCTTTGGCTTGGAATAAATTCAGGGGTGCCAAATTAACTGGAGTGCTGATCCACACCAGCTCACTAGAATAATGAGGAGGCCCAGAGGATATTTGAAGGGTCACACACAGGAGCTGGTGTGGAAGTGGGGCGGAAATCGGGCGTGCAGCAGGAAGCCTCGGTTAGCCTCTAAATACTGCAGGCCATCGTCACCCCCACCATCAACACCGAAAACGACTTTCCCTATCTCATCAACGTGCCACCGCTTATTCACACATAACACTCGCTTTTGGCGACGCGCAGCCTGCAGGAACGCCAGGGATTCGGAGGCTCTGGAAATAAGGGAGGCATATTGAAAAAAGAGGATGACGAGGGGACGGGAAATGAAGAGGAAATTGTAACAACTTCAGGTCATTAAGTTTTAACAGGCTTGCACTGTTCTCGCCAAAAAAAAAATAAAAAATCTTTAAAGCCCAATCCAATATGGTGCCAGTTCTGATCCCACTGTACCCAGGCCAGAGTGCTGAGCACAAGGACTTATTGTAGACCACAGTTCCATCCCTCGCATTGGCAAGCTTCAACAAACGTTGTTTTTCAGCGCCACCATCACTACAAAAATAAAGTCTTAGTGTTTTTTGCCAACGTGGGGGTGCAGTGGGGTCTAATGACATTGTTTCTGTGCATTTGGTGGGAATTCTCAACAGCCTCTTGCCTTTTTCTGCCTTTGCATGGTAACCAGTGAGGCTCGGATGAGTGGGGAAATGTAATGGTCCTTCTCCGACACTACGTCGGCCGTGGCAATATGTATGTAGCTGACAGGCCACAGCAAAAAGAATGAATTTAATATCACCCCAGAATTTACAATATAACCAAAAAAGCTGAATCCTTCTATACCCGGCAGGGATTTTGAAAGGTGAAACTGTTCTTTACTGCAGAAATCAAAAGTCTTTGCCACACGAAGTAGGTCTAATTGATCTAAAACGGGGCTTTAATTACCGTTCTACTCATTATTCTGTCCATAATGACATTTAGACACCGAGATTTCCTTTGTTTGACTTGAGAGCAATTATACATGCACCTATCTGTTTGTGTGATGAATTCTGTATTCCGCTGCAACATTTGATGAATAAGGAAGTAACTGGAAGCCTGCTTTACGTGCAGCAATTAAAGTGAAAAATATAGGTACAACGCAAATCCTTAATTGGACTCCAAGAGAGATTTTTCCGAATTTCTCTTTAATAATAGGAGATGACTGGGGACAGAAAAACAAAGCGCGCTGAAATGTGGTTCTGCAACTCCAATTAATCACAAAACAGAAAACAACCAATTTAGCACGGCACATTCAGGGAGCGAGGTAATGTTCTCTTAATCATGGAGATATGACATTACGCTTCTCGTATCGCTACGCCGGAAAGAAGAAGAGCCACCCCTGAGCAGGGGGGTAATGACTCTCCGGATGCAGCGGAATTGCTTATCTTTAATAGCGGAAATATTAATAAAGACGCAGAGAATCACACATTGCTGTTGTTTTCTTTATTTAAACAGTCCACAGGCATTTTTTTTTTTTTTGCTTTAAATGCTTTTACGTCACCAGAAAGGGGCAAATTAAAATCAATGAAAACCCACTGGAAGTCCATTTGGTCAAATTTTAGACCCAAAATTGACAATTATATCTGTTTTTTTTTTTTAACCTTTTTATTATATTCATTTTTCGGACTTGATCGAAAGCATTAATGCACTAATTGTTTAAGCATTTGGATAAAGCGTGTGCATCTGCCGTTGGGCGAGCCTGCATGTGCTTCGGGTTGCAAACGGCCTCTGCGCCTCACATCAAAGATGGGATGTTTTTAAAGTATTTGCTTGCCACTCATTAAGCCAGATTCCTCACCATCTGTGAAGCGCCACCTGCTTCATCTTCAGCCAGTAATGGCTTTTCACAATGTGCACGAGGCAACAGAGGGTTAAAAAACGGGCTGGGGGAGAGAAGCTCGTGTTGGCTTTACCTTTTTTTATTCTTTCAGTACCGGATTGACACATTTTTAAATGTTTACGTATGGTGACAATGTGTTTATTAAGACTTTATCGATAATGATAATCGTTATAATGATAATTTAAGAGGTTAATGCATGTTAAATTCAAAATCATTGGCTGTGGCTGGATGACAATGACTATTTGTAGATTTCTTTATGTTTTTGTGGAACATAATTGGAACATCTCACTTTGGAGCCAGGTCAGTGCCGAATCAGTGCGGACGTCTAGCAGGTCTTGGCCCCTCCCGTACATGTCCCTCCCCAAGAGGGAGCGCCGTGAGCCACAGGCCTTCCCTGCTGTGTTCGCCTGAAACCAGAGAGCCTTGAAGTGAATGTCTGCAGTGTCCAGTCTCTCCACAAGAGCCTTTCAGCTTCTGTCACTCCAAATGTGTCCTGTCGCATAAAGACGCTTCGGACAGTCTGGTCAGTCGGCCAGACCCGCCCCCTCCCGCCTGCACTCACCGCCAGACCAGGGCCTCAGACCACCCCGGGATGGTCAGCAACCCCTGCTTACACCTGCCATAAAACTTAAAAGCTACAGTCCCGTCTCCCGGCTTTGAAGTGTTCAAAGCATAGCTGACTGACCTTTGATGCGATTTTGGCCACAACACATGTCCCGCGCCCATGTATAAACCAGCCTTCGGAGCGAACAGGCGGGGCTTGTTTACCTACGTGTGCAAGATGTGAAGGCTGCCATGCATGCCCTCTCGGCTGTGGGACTGACCACTGACCGCCGCAGTGACCCCCCGTCCCCCGTCCCCAACAGGCCTGCCTACAACTGCTCAGCATCTTCTCCTCATGTCTCGCCACGATTCATCATCGGAATCAGCCGCAAAAGAGTGGAGCGCCGCTAAACGCTCATTAAACCACTATCTTAATCCACTATCGTCACCAAGAACGTGGCCTTGAAACGGATCTTTTCAAATGGGAGGAGCCCGATCACTCGTTCGGCATGATTTAAACCCCGCAAACGTCACTAAAGTTCGAGTTTCTTCTTTTATTTATTTGCTTTGGTTCGGTTTTGACCTGCCACAGTCGAGAGAACGCCTCGAGCCTTCAAACCTCTCACACCGAACAGCAAGCCATTATTTCTGGGTTGGTTTGACCATTTTATATGAAGCATTATATGTCTGGACAAATACTGAGACTCGGCAACTGCATAACACGGATTTATTCCTCCTCCACCGATCAGGATTCCATAAACGTCAGCGGTTACGCGGTGATATACTGCTAACTTCGGGGAGCAACCTTTACTGCCACGGCGACGCTGCGTGAGTGCCACTATATCACCGTGGCCTCGTCCATAAAGTGCGCCACAATTTTTATAACTCTCCTCCGTTTAATGAACAGATGTGTCACTGGACGAGCCAACATTTGGCCGGCTCGGTCAAAGCGCCCTGAGAATCCTGCGAGCTTCCGTGAAAAAATGAAAAAAGGCCGTTGTATGGTTCTCAGTATCACGCTTTAAAAAAAAAAAAAGATCATTTTATTTCAATTTTTTTGCTTCATTGCTAGCTGGTCGCTGGAGTCGGTCGAGCCAGCCATGGCTAACTTTAGAGCACGCAGGTCGGGCCGTGTCCCTTTAGCTGGCAGGGCCGGCTGGAGGCCTCGGACAAATGTTGACTGGGCAGCAGGCGGCTAGTCTGCGTGGAGTCTGCACTGTGACCTCGGGAATGCCACGTCAGGGTTCCGAAAAAAACGCACGCTTAGCAAGGCGGCTACTCGTGGCAGCTACCTGAAAAAAAAAACGGCGCGGAGCAACGTTCACGACGAAATTGCGTCATTAAACGGGGCGCCAACAGCTGGGCGCGGTTCGACGATAAGAAAGCGGGTCACTCGAATTTCGGATTGCACCAAGTAAGTTTCTAATATTGACCTACAGGTCTGCCATACCAGGGCAGCAGAAATATGGGGGGATTGTGGGTAATTATGAGGCCATAGGAAATAGCAAGATGCTAAGTTTGTGCACAACTTCCATTTACATTTACAGCATTTATCAGACGCCCTTGTCCAGAGTGTCTTACAATCAGTAGTTACAGGGACAGTCCCCCCCTGGAGACACTCAGGGCTAAGTGTCTTGCTCAGGGACACAATGGTAGTAAGTGGGATTTGAACCCAGGTCTTCTGGTTCATAGGTGAGTGTGTTACCCACTAGGCTACTACCACCTACTACCAACTTCTCTCGCCATTACCAAATTACGAGTTCTGTTTAGATGCGACGTTATTTCATGCAACTGTGTGATTATCTAAACAGGCCAGTGTAGCGTCATCTCAACCTCAAATTCTAATTCGAATTTTATTTGTCACGTACACAGTCATACACGGTATTCAAGTATTCAAGTGGAACCAATATGCAAATATTGTAAACATAACCAAATATTAAAAACAGGTGGGTTGAAGGTGTGCAAATGTGTAAAGTAAAGCGAAAGTAAATAGACAATTTGGGCAAATTTCTCGGGGGGATTGAGTCCGGGAGTGATTGAAAGTGCCGGAGTGTATTAGAGTTCTGTCCTGTGTACTGTTGTCCTGGGGTGGACATCAATCGATCAATCAATCAATCAATCACACTTTCAATGGGCACGTTTCGTGCCGGTAGCAAGAAGCTGTTCTCTTGACTCTGGACGCGCGTGTTTCCGGATACCGGCCCCCCAACATAACCGCGAGCGGAGTGGAGTCGGGCAGAATTGTGTTTTGCCAATTTGGCTGCATCCCCCACAGTTTCCGGCGCCGCCGTGCAGATTACACCGCACTGTATAAAATAACTTAATTTCGGCCGCCCACAATGGAACCACAATGGCAATCAGCGCATTCGCATTGAGTGACAACGTTCCGTCCGCCCCAACTTGATCGTCTCATCTGGACGGCCGTTCACACGGTGCGTCTTGGCGGGGACACTTGTTTTTCTGCCGAACCCGGGAGCACTTGAAAGCGCAGCTTGGCGCGGTGTTACGAACCCGTCAGGCTCTTCATTCATTCGACAAGACAAAAGAAAACCGCACGCCGGACGTCTCCGCCGAGTCGAAGCTTTAATCATGCAGGCCCACGCCGGGGCCCGAAAGCAGCCCGCCTCGCGGACCCGTCCCGCCACCTGTTAACGTCGCTCGGCGGCGGGGAGGGAGACGAGAGGAAGAGGGGAGCCGCGCCTGTCAACACCTACGCCTCTGCGGACTTGACAGGCCCATTTTCAAAACTCTGACAAGCATGAATCACGGGGCCTTTCTGAATCGCCGGGACCATATTGTCCCCCCGTCGCGTGTGGAGCTTCAGCACCCCGCCCGTAACAGCCCAAGCCTGGCTGAGCATTGTCCCAAGGCAGAGTGGCATGACTTACGCCACGGCGGCATCCCCGCGTGCTACATATCAATCTGGCGGGGGACGAAGGCCCTGGTTCATGCAACAACCAAAAATTCCTAATTTCCCCTGCCCGATGGGGCAACAGCGGAATTTAACTTTTCTAATTAGTATTAGAAACCCTTCTCTTATCGCCGAGCATGTTGGTAATAGAAGATAATTGGCATTAATTAAGATCATTAATTCATGCCTTTTAAATAATGAATTACACTTGGTTCGTGGCGCCGGTATTTATAGCGTCTTGAATTATTAACAGTTATTATCGGTCTGGGGTAAATGTATGTAAACATGACGATTAAAAAGTGCTTCTTTATATATAAATATATTTATAAATCTATTTATTTATATGAGTATATATATATAATAAATAGAGGAGCACGAGGTGAACTTGATTTGCATGCGCTCTTTAATCATCAGGTTAACCATGATCACTCTTTAAACGCTCCCGTCTCAGGAGGGTCCACCGGAAACCGAGAGCCCCCTCCCCTCAATAATTTCTGATGGTGGGGATGGTGGGGTTCTTTTAACATTACGATTTGTGTCTCTCTTCGAACCCCCCCCCCTCCCTCCCTTCCGTCCCCCGGGTCACAGCGGACAAGGAGCGCGACAAGATGGAGGGACCGTGCGCCTCTGTTCGTGCGCACTGACGTGTCCAGGGGACAATGGTGGGGCCGAGGCGCCTTTCAGGGGCGGGGGGGGGACGACAAGGGACGCCGGGGCCGCAAACCAACTTCATCAAACTCTCATTAATAGAAAGTACAACCCAGATAACGGCGTCGTTCAAATTATTACGACGGCGCTTTGAAAAATCGTCGTTTTCTTCCTTGTCGCGAACTGAGGGACATTTGGTGGCTTTTTTTTTTTTACTTATTGGTTGATTATTGGTTAAAAGTTTTGGAACTCGCCCGCTTTGTGTGGAGGGTGAGCGGGGGGGGGTGATTTAAAGAAGATGAAGAAAAATCTGGGATGACAGAGCACGAATATAAGACTCGAAGAGTCAACGTCGTCCATCTCCGGTTCCACGGGACGCGTCCACGCTCCCGAGCGCGCCGCCTTTTCATCTCTTTCTATTTCCCGCCCCTCGCCGCCAAACAAACAAAAAAAAAGATAAATAAGAATTCTTGGCTTTTTCCCATAGAGACGCGGCCCTTCCTCGGGAATATTGATGTTTTCTGCGTCGCGGGGGTCGTGACACGGTGAATCGCGACGCGAACGGCGCGCCACAATGCCGCCATTCAGCGCGCGCTTTGTTCGGCCCCGGCGCCGTTGTTCGGGACCCCTCGTTCCCCCCAAAAAACGAATACGCAACCTTGTTGGTTCTGCCGACGGCTTTTCGGCGCGTCGCGGCAGCAGGAGCGGGACAGTGAGTTTGGGGGCTCCGGTTCGGACCCGCGTGTTGTATGTAAGTCCCGGTAGGGACCAAATAACCAAAAAGAAGAAGAAAAAAAACGGCCCATCCGGTATGATAAAGAATAATAATATTTTTTTTAATCGAAGTTATTCGTCAGATGTCCCCCGATATTTTTATTTATTTATTTTTTTTTTAATGGCTGCTTTCAGAGCACTGTTATAACTCTGGTTTTGCTGGTTTGATCTCCTCTGTTCCCTCTCACCCTGGTTGACCCTGCGATTAAAAAGTCAGTCAAAACGTCAAAAAGTCTGTTTAAAAGTCAGAAGGGGATCTTTTCCTAAATCCTACTGTGTGGGATTTAATACACCCTCCTATAATAAACGGTCTATATGAGGCAGACACCCACCCCACCCCGGCGGTCACCTGTTCGCACGATTTCGTACGAATCGACACACACACACACACACAACTCACACGCCCATCACACCGTGCATTTGCAACGTAAACTCGTACTTTAAGTGTGTAAAGTGTGCGGGTTTTTTTTATATATATCTTCTTGCTTTTGCAACGTGTTGCAGGTAGAAACGGACACGGGACGGCCGAGATTCCAGAGATTCCCCGTCATTGAATACGGCGCCCGGACCCCAAAAACCTTCCACCCCGAGGTGCTGCCTTCATGTGCCCGGGCTCGGCTTTCGCGGCGCTGTGCTCGAGTTACCGGTGCGGTCACCCCGAAAACCCCACCCCACCCCACCACCCCTCTCTCTCCGTGTCCTTTACGACGTGTGCGCGCTCTTGTTAATTCTATCACTTCCCCGCCCAGCAATCACGCCCTTTAATCGCGTCTCAATTCACGTTACGACGAAAGCATTTTTTTTTTCATAGAAGCCCCATAAACGCCGTAAAGGGGAGATTTATGCTCAGACTGGGAGGGTTCATTTCTTCACAGGCGCCTGAATCGACACCCTTTAAAATTCATATTCCACGGACGCACTTAAGTGATGGAAAAAGCGCCGAGCGAGTAAATAAAGAATTTTTTTTTTAATCTAAAATTTGCTAAAAATCCATTAAAGTATTATGTTGAGTTTCAAAAATGCTTTTTACAATGAATACGTTGTGAAACGACCTGTCTCCACCCCCACGCCACCCTCACCCACTCACATTAACCAGCTCTGAAAGTAATATTCCCTTCGAGCTGTCAAGTCAAAACCCAAGACGTCTTTACTTAAAAAAACGGAGAGAAACGTCGTCCCGCGTCCCCTTCCGCCGGTTCTCGCGATACTTCCCGCGCCGCCGCTGAGAGGCTCGCCGCGAACACCCGTCCGGTGAAAAGGACGCGTCGCGCCAGCGCGCGTCCCCCATAAAAGGCCGATTGTCGCTTGGACAAACACTGGGGACAACAGAAAGGCGAAAGGTCAAGTCTTTCCTCGGCTCAAGTGCGCGTCGAGTCGCCCACGTTATTATCCGCAGGAAAAGAAAAGATTCGTGGGCTCCCTCCCCAGCTTCCTTTACAGGGAGGATGAAGTGACAAAAATTTCAGCTTGTCCCACGAAGGATCCCAGGCTCTACCTACACTGCTTCATGGCATCACACACACACACACACACACACACACTCGAGACACGAAACATGCATTCTATATTATCGGTTATAATAAATGGTGGGTTCTATTTCTTTAGAACGCTGCTTGTATTGTTGCGCCAGGTCAGGTAAAGATGTGACTGACAGACATTTTAGGGACTCCAAAGACTTTTTTTTTCGTGCCCAAGAGTGACAAGATACCACAAATCCTGCTCAGGGATGAAACACTTTTCTCAAACATAAAATCCACGAGAGGACCTTCGTCGCGTGGGCGTGGCAGCGGTGGGTCATTCCTGACCACGAGCATCCGAACCTCTCTACTCAACGTAAACACTGTCAAAGGTTTGGACACCCCAACATTAAATGGTTTCCAACACTTTCTTATCAATGTGTCAATGAGCATCTCACAAAGCTGCTTGTGACGATGACAATAGTGAACAGAGCAGCCAAAAACAGGGGTGGTGGTAGTAGCCTAGTGGGTAACACACTCGCCTATGAACCAGAAGACCCAGGTTCAAACCCCACTTACTACCATTGTGTCCCTGAGCAAGACACTTAACTCTAAGTGTCTCCAGGGGGACTGTCCCTGTAAATACTGATTGTAAGTCGCTCTGGATAAAGGGCGTCTGATAAATGCTGTAAATGTAAAAACAGATTAATCAAACTTTACTTTCTCAAGCTTTGTATTGGATTCCTCAAAAATGGCTCCATCTCAGTCTCCAGATTAGGCGCATCTAAACTTTTTTTTTTTTTTTTTGCTCGGCGCAGACGTGTTGGAGGAACAAGGAGCCTTAATTGCGCGGCAGGTATAACGAGCAGGTCTGATCCGCCCCCCCCCCCCTCTCTCTCCCGCTATGGAGGTTTTGTCGCTTTAATGAACGGCAGGTAGCGGCGTGCGGGTAAAGAAAAAATAAAAAATAGGGCCCTCTCCGCTGGTCGCCTCGGACCCTGGCTGCGCTCGGGAAACAATTGGGGTTTTTTTTGTTTTTTTTTTGGTTTTTTTTTACGCGCGGAGTTAATTGGCTCGGAAATCAGACCGCCTTCCCCGGTCCTGTGGGTTCGGGGGGTGACAGCGCGCGACGAAATGGATGTCACCAGAGAAATAGAAGACAGACAGACAGACAGAGAGAGAGAGAGAGAGAGGAAGGGATGCGCGTTACTTACCCAGACACATTAGTTGCGTTGTTTTAAGAAGACTTTACGTAGCCGCACACTTTAACCAGTGCTTAACATCCAATCAGGACAAATAAAGGGGCTAAAAAAAAAAAAAAAAGTCCCAGACTGCTCCTCGTCCGTCGTCTGCGCAGTTTCCTCGGTCGCACAAAAGAGTATTATGAAAAATAGCCTAAGCTGAAAGAATGTCCCAGTGGTCGGCTTATTATTGAAATCTTTCTTTATAAGTAGGAAGGATGGGGATGGGTGGGGGGTGGTGGGGCGGGAAAAAAAATCTTATAGAAACTTTCCTTTTGATGAAGTGACTCGTGGACGACGGGGATAAGCCCGGGCACATTTTATTCTTTTATTCTACCCACGAGAGAAGAAAGACCCTCTCCTTCCTGTCTGGTACAAAATAAAAATTCAATAGAAATATATATTATATATATATATACCACACACACATGGTATTTTGCACCAGACAGGAAAGAGAGGGTCTTTCTTCATTTAAAGTTTTTAGTGGAATTCAATGTTTTTTTTTTATCTCTTATCTAGATTCTAGAAACATAAAAAAAAACTATTTTAGTTCATTTAATTCCTTTTTTTATTTGTTCGTGCTTTTCTTGTGACTTTTTTTTTTCCTGGCCGAGGCACGTCAGCAGCTGTTCTCCACTCTGACACGCCGTGACCCCGCCTAAGCGCGGCCCACGGAACCCAATATGGCCCACGCCACCGCCGCCACACACTAATGAATCGAAGCAGACCGGCCTCTGATGTTTTATTTCACCCTCCGTCCCGCCACGGCATTTACGACCGAACCCCGCTTCACGTCAACGCGACGAAGCTGTGAACGTGCGGTGTGTGTGTGTGTGTGTGTGTGTGTGTTATATCAATATACACACACACACCGCAGGTTCACAGCTTCGCCAGTGTGTGTGTATGTATGTATGTGTATATAAATATCAGAAGACAGAAGTGATTCGTTAAGAATTTGACGCCGATTATTATTATTATTATTATTATTATTATTATTATTATTAAAAGCGCTGTAACTACATGACGTGGCCAATCCGAAGCTTAAAAAAAAATCAAGTAGCACCTTCAACATGGTTGCCAATTAGCACCGAGTAAAAAAGGAAAGGCCACGTGTCGGGGAGAGAGAGAGAGAGAGAGAGAGAGAGAGAGTGGCGGGGCGGAAATGAACTCGAGCTGAATGACACTTTACTCGCCGGTGATTAATATTGACCCGCTCCCCCCCTTCCCCCCCTTCCCCACTCCAGACTCACCTCCAGCATTCCAGCTTCCTCTCCTGCCCCGGCAGGAAGTGATGTGGACGTGGCGTCTTGCTCTTTTTTTTTTTTTTTAATATATGTCGCCACTTGATAGCTGTGATCGGGTGTGAAGTAGATATCGGGTTTTACCTGGACCACGTGATTTCATCATGTCGACAGTCGAGTGACACCGACTGCCCGGTGACATAATAACGGTTAATAGGGCGTGATAGAACGAATGACACAAAACTTAACAAAGATGCATGTATATACATATATAAAAAACTTCATTAGTGTGATCTCTGAGGGCCGCCGAACATTTCATTAATTCGCAATTTATGGACGCTTGACAAACATTGCAGATTATGTAAATAGGAGGGCGCGTAATGTGTTTTTGCGGCGGGAGATGGAGAAATGAGCCGGAAGTCTTTGTCGCTGGCGCGGGAAATAGTGCGGACCGGGCAGCGACGTAAAAACCTACTGCGTCGTAAAACGCGAATTCATGAAGACAAACTGTCCCGTCCCTGTCTGAGTGGCTTCCCTGATGCACAAAACAATGATAATAATAATAATAATAATAACGGGAATAAAATGGAGTAATCACGTGGAGTCATTTCGGAGTTCTGAACTTTAATACTCTGGTGAACTTCTCTCCAGTGAACGTCGGTAAACTGATACGTCGGATTTTCTGCTCCCGCCCCATGCTGTCCGTGAAGAAGATGAAGATGAAGTCAGGCTCGTGAAAACGTAGCTCCAGTCCAGGAGGTTAACTCTGGGTCACCAGAACGCGCGTGTGTGTGTGGGAGGGTGTTCTATCTATCTATCTATCTATCTATCTATCTATCTATCTATCTATCTATCTATCTATCTATCTATCTATCTATCTATCTATCTATCTATCTATCTATCTGTCTGTCTATCTATGTGTCTGTCTGTCTGTCTGTCTGTCTGTCTATCCGTCTATCTGTCTGTCTGTCTGGGCGAGGAGATGTGATGAAGATGATGTTTACCTGCTGAAGCTCTGCTGAACTCCACAACTTTCGATTCGTATGAAATCGTTTGTGTTTTTTTATATTATTATTTCAGGTGAAGCGTTTGTGGTTTTTCTTTTTGAAACATTTTCTTTTTTCAGTTACGTTCACCAAACTTTTGATCGACCCAGTCAGGCACCGTTCAGAACACACACACACACACACACACACACACACACATAATATGACTGTGCAACATGGCGGGGAGAAAGACGAGCGCGCTGATGATGAATTATGCTGCAGGAATATTTAGTCGCTGAAGGGCACGTTCGCCGATTCATAATCGTTCGCACGTGGCGATGATGTATGGCTCACTTACTGGAGATCTGATCAGTTCTTTCGCGGAGGACAGAAAGCCTCTTTTATTATTTCCTCGGTGCTTTTCATTACGAACCAACGCGGCCTGGTTCGGTGCGGAGAGAAAATAACTTTTAACCCCCCCCCTTCAAAAAAAAAAAAAAAAAAAACCAAAACGAAGGAATAAAGCGGAACCGGGGCCGCTGTGTGCAGTGGGCTTGATGGATGGGAACCCCGCGCGCACCCCGACTTCTTATTCCAAAGCTCCGATGGTGAAAAATGAACCGCGGCCAGCGGCGGAGAACGCGCTCGTTCTGCCCAATTTCTCCTGTTTTTGCCTTCTTGTTGGTGACAAATCTTTATTGACACGACGGAGCGCGTTCCGCTATGCTTGACGGGAAAAATGTCTGATCTGGGGAAGGGGGGGGGTGGTCCAAAACGCATTCTATCTCGCTTCCCGTTAATCCGTGGATTTAGAACCGTGTATTAAATTTTTTTTTTACAATCTATACAGGGCTATAACGAACTAGATTTGGATTTTCTTTATGATTGTGATTCGGAAAATCTGAAGCGGGAGGAACCCCCCCCCCCAAAAAAAAAAAAAATCCCAAAACGTGCAACTGCATCGTCAGGGGGAAACGGCCTCGAAAATGGCCAAAAATACCCAAAGAAAACGCGCGAGAATATATACACACACATACACACACATATTATTCATTAAATCACGTTCAATTCGAAAACCAATCTGCTTTTAAAATAAATAAATAAATAAATAAAGAAGTAAATAATAAAAATTATTCACTGCGCGCTGTACCTATTTTTTTTATATTTTTCTTCTACCCCCCTCTCCCTCCCTCCCTCCCTCCTTCCCGCTCTCTTTGCTCCATATTCCCCCTCTTTTTTCCCCGACTTTATAGTACTAAATAGACAGTCCTTGTTGCAAACTATAAGGACAAATTAGAGGGGGGATCAAAGCGCGCTAAATAAGCGCGGCTCGCTCCCCGCATTCACGCAGCCGCTTTGAGCCGCGGGGCCAACAGGCGTATCTGGCGCTGAAAGAAGGGGTGGGGGGGGGTCCCCTATTCAGCGCGCAGGTGCGGAGCGCCGCGCCACATTCTGCCACATTCGGGGGGTGGGGGGTGCCTGCAAGTAACGGTTTACCGCGCGGGCCCTTTAAAATCTAACTTCGATGGGTTTTTTTGTTTTATTATTATTATTATTATTACTAGTATTATTCGTATTTTTTTTGGGGGGGGGAGTGAAAGGTCGTGGCCACGCCCTGTTCTGGGCCATGCAGGGACGATCCTTCGGCACCTTCTGGTTTGCGTGTCTAACTTCATTAGGTTTTGATGAAGTTATTAGGGCCCCGTCAACCAACACTTGTCTTCTGCGCGCATGAATTATTAAAAAGCAGACCCAGACCCAGACCCTCTCCCTCGTGGGGCTCTGTTTTGCGTTTCTCTGCTTGCTGAGAACTTCCCCAGTAACTCCGGAGTGGAGTGGAGTTACATTCGTCGCCGGGTTAAATGTAGGCCCCCACGACACGACCCACGAAAAAGGAAACTGTGGCGGATTGGACCGCTTCTGAAAACTAAATGTCATCAGCATCGTTTTTTTTTGTTGTTGTTACATTTCGTACGCACACTCGCCCACTCCACGCAGCGCGACTGAAAAGGCGACGTGTCGACGTTTTCTTTTTCATATTTGCTTGGTTTGGGCGTTGCACCTGCCCGCAGGTTTTTTTTTTTTTTTTTACATGCCAATTCCGGCCACTCTGTCGTGTAATTATGACGTGAAACGGGAGCGTGAATGGGGCGCAGAAACGCCCCCCCCATCCTTCCTCGGGCCTGCTAATCCCCTATTAAAAGGGCTTTGTTAAATAATGCAGAACAGTTTCCGGAAGTGGGATTATCGCCTCCATTATTTTACAAAGAAATGATATTTCACACCCAAATAGGTCCTAGTGTCATAATATCCCAGACGGTCCAAGAGGGGGGGGTGTTTAAAATAGAATTACATATATATGTATAGAAATAGAAATTCCACGGAGTTTACACAAAAAGGTTACATGTATGGTTTATTCTCCTGGTGAAGATATTAGGAGCACATACACACTTGGTATTATGTCCCAGGGAACACACATGTCGAATACACACAACTTCCCGCACGTGTGTGGAATTATCCAGGCTTCAACCACGCCCTCGTCTTCGCCTTTGAATAAAAAGATGATCAGACAACGTGATAAAAGTATTTGGCTCCAGTGTGACCGGCGAAGGGTCTCGATAATAGAGACGTTTCCATCATGCACAGTAAAACACACACACACACACACACACACACACACACACACACACACACACCATAAAACCACACACTGGCACTCGGTCCAGGAAGGAATGCAGCTCCTTCAGGAAGGAACTCATAATTCAGCAAGGCTGCGGGCTCTCGGGAAAACGCCGAGACGCGTCGTGGACGCTGCGCTCCTGTCACGTGACCCGCGCATTCCTCGCGGCCATCGAGCGACGTCTGGTGATGGCGACGAAGGCTGGAAAGGCGACGCTAGTGGGGGACTGTTCGTTAGGGTCAGCGCACCTGATCCACGCAAAAGTTCGCGTGGCATCAAGTGTGGCCCGTTCGTGAAAGAAGTTGCTTCTTTCCACGCCGCGATGTGAAAACAGCCGCGGGGAGGGGGAGTGGGGCTCTGCGACCTGAACCGACGACAATGACGCCTTTCCGTGTCACCGACGTCGCGCGGACGACACGCAAGAATTCCCCCCGTTCCAGTCCAGCCACGACGTCGCGATGCGGAGGTTTGTCCAACTATGTGGACATTTCTGTCCCCACCGCGACGTCAGGCCTAGGGTCGCTGCAGCGTGCCCGCTCCCCGGATGAACTCGCCTCTATGGCGCACAACTCAATTTCACGCGCTAGCCGTGGAAAAAGTTTTAAATGAACTTATAAAAAATCGTTTTCTGTTTCTTAAAAAAAAACGCAAGTCGTTTTCTAAAAAAAAAACGTCAGGGAAACGAATGCAAAAAAAAAAAAAAAGCAACATCAAAGTGGCACCTCGCGACAAAAGCAGAAGAATATTTGTTCTTGGCCGTGAATGAAACATATATTACCGTTTCCGACCCCATGGGCCGCGAATATCGCGTCCCTTTCAGGCGCCCGCCGGCCCCGCATTATTTGAGTTTGACTCAGGCCGGGCTATAGAAACCCTAACTCGCCATGAAGATCCACCGTCGTGGAGAAATGGGGGCTTTGTGTGGATAAAAAAAAGGGAGGAGGAGGAGGAGAAGAAGAAGAAGAAGAAGACCTTTGAAGTCTGGCTGAGAATATACAAGCCTTTCAACGGGAGAAAAGAAGAAGCCGGGGGGACGGTGGAGTAAGACGTCGCGACGCCCCTGCGATTTCAACGACCAGCGACGGCGTCGATTCGTAAATGGCCTGAGGATGCGACACAAAGCAAAGTTCATATTTATTTTCATACTGTATAAACAAAAAGTATTATTATTAATAATAATGCCTTATTTAAGGCCCATCGGACTATTTGGGAACTTTTGGGTTTTTTTTTTGTAAAGCCCAGAACGCAGTTTTTGTTATTTAAGATCGTTTTTGCGCGATAAAAAATATTTAGATCTATATTTATAACTGTCGATAGAGACTTTTAATTTCCTTTCAATTTTATAATGCACATTTTATTGAAAATACGGACAAATTACAGGGCAGTAATTCGGGGGAGGCTGCGGTGTGTCCCCTCATCTCGATCATGTTGTCGTAAAAACGGATTCTTTAACAAACTGTAACAAGTCACAAAATATATATATATATATATAGATCTATCACAAAATGCCAACATCGACGACGGCAATAATTATGAATGTTATGCCCTTCATATCAAATACAGTAACAGCGCTCTGACCGGTTGTAAAGCACAAATGGAGGGAAAGAATGTCGCCCTATGAAACTGGAACCATGTAAAATATTAACTTTTGTACAAACAATAGTAGCAAACAATTAAAAAGAGCTGAAATACTGGACAAAATGTTACAAAATGTACTATTAACACTTACACATTTAAAACGTTGCAAATGTACAAATGTACAAACCACCCCCCCACCCCACCCCTAATGAAACACTTTGGTTCGATCATACAAAAAAATGTCCGAGTCAGGTTTCAAAAAAATAAATTAAAAAGATATTCATGTCGAGACCGGATGTACAAAATAATACAGCCACACGCTCACGTAAAAGGAAAACGACCAGCTTTGTTAAATTCGTCTCTCGGTCGCGTGGTCGGGCGTGGACGCGCCACTGGGTGGGGTCTGGGACCCGCTGGCCCCGGAGCTGTGGCACACGTACCACTCGCTCAGGTTGGCCGCCTGGGAGCCCGGCGCCGGCTCGCGGCCCACGTCGGACGAGGGCGACACGAGGGACGGCGTGGACGACTCGTAGCCGGAGCTCGGCGGCGGGGACTTGCAGTGCACCTTCATGTGCTTCCGCAGCGAGCTGGGGTGCGTGTAGGACTTGTCGCAGCCGCGCACCTTGCAGTTGTACGGCTTGTCGCTGGTGTGCACGTGGGAGTGCTTCTTCCGGTCGCTGCTGTTGGCGAAGCGTCGGTCGCATCCGTCGAACTCGCACTTGAAGGGCTTCTCGCCTGGGATGGAAGGCCAGAGAGGAAATGAGGAAAAATGCATTTTCATTTCGCACCCCCCACCCCACCCTAGAACCCCGATTTCCGGTGCGACCGGCGCGCACTTCCGGCGCACTAATTGCCGCGCTGCCTAATTGCGAGTTTGACCCCCAATCAGGGACATTAGTGTAGCACAAGCGAGCGCGGCCCCGGGAGGAAGCCCCTCGGGACGCGCGTCGCCGCGAGCCGGGGGTTTCGGCCGCGAGAGGAGCGGCCCCATCATCATCATCCTCCTCCTCCTCCTCCTCCTCCTCCGCCTGACACCCCCTTCCCCCTCCCCGGGAGACACAACCGGCGGGATTATTCCTGACTGATAAACGGGCCCTCGCACCGGCAGGCGACCTGTTAACTTCCCGACGTCGACCTGTTGCGCGTCCCCGGTGACGTCGGTATTACATATATATATATATATATAATATTCATTTAATATTCTTTTTTTTTTTACACAACGGGCTCGGTTTCCGTAATTTGTAAACGAGCAACAGCACAAAATCCACATTTGCATATCTAAATTATATAAATATAATATAAAAGCCTTGATGAAGCTCGACTCAGCATCTTCCTCCCGCTACTTTAAACCTCAGAAAAATCTGTTCCGAAAAATCCGGGTTTTTTTTTGTTTTGTTTTTTTTCTATCGATTCGTACAAAAATCAAACACCCACGCAGACTTAAAAAAAAAAAAAGAAGAAGAAGAAAAAGAAACCAGGGGAGCCCCCGACCTACCTGTGTGCGTCCGCTTGTGGATCTTGAGGTTCTCCGAGCGCGCGAACACCTTGCCGCACCCGGGGAACGGGCACGGGAACGGCTTCTCGCCGGTGTGCACGCGGATGTGGTTGACCAGCTTGTACTTGGCCTTGAACGGCTTGCCCTCCCGCGGACACTCCTCCCAGAAGCAGACGTGGCTCGCCTGCTCGGGTCCGCCGACGTGCTCCACCGTGACGTGCGTCACGAGCTCGTGCATGGTGCCGTACGTCTTGGAGCAGAGCTTCGCCGCCGCCGCGCGCTCCGGTTCCAGCCACTTGCAGATCAGCTCCTGCTTGATGGGCTGCCGCATGTAGCGGAAGAAGGCGCCGGCGCCGTGGTGGTGGTGGCTCATGTTCAGGTTCAGTCCGCCGTAGCCGGAGAACGGGTCCGCTCTGGAGCCCGGAGGCGCCGGGTTCAGGTGCTCGGACCGCGCGTACATGTCCCCGGGTAGTCCTAGCCTCGCCGTCGGCTCGTGGTGGAGTCCGGGGAAGAGCGCATGGCTCCCGGCGTCGGGGTGGTGGCCGTAGTGTCCCGGGTAGCTACCTGTTGTCGAGACAAACATTCCGTGGTGAGGAGGCTGCTCGGCCGGCGCGGGCATGGCCGGGGCCGTCACGTCTCGCCGCACGAGGAAGTCCCTACCTGGGACGGCGTGAGACATGGAGTACGGGACCGGGCCGAAAGCTCCCGTCGGACTGGAGAGCACTTCGCCGTGGCCCGCGACGTGATGATTGTGGTGGTGATGGTGGTGGTGGGGATAATGATGGGCTGGGCTGATTTTGAGGGCCGCGGAGTGCCCCATGTGTTCTGGCCCGAATGGACTCGGCCCCAGGCGGGGTTCCGCAGTCATCTCCCCAGGGTGCGCGTGAGCCATTGAGTGCGGATGGCTGCCGAACCCCGGGAAGCCTGTCACGCTCTGAGGGGTATGGTGGTGATGATGGTGATGGTGGTGAGCCCCTGCCAAGTCTACTAATCTCAGCGCCGTGTTCCGTTTGGAAAACGCAGGGTCCATCACAGGGCTTCCCAAGGCATCCGCGCTCATTACTCCTAATTTTCAAATACCGTGACAGCGGGCAAAATAAATAATGATGATGACAAATATATTTTAATCGCGGTGGTTAAAAAAAAAAAAAAGAGAGAGAGGGAGAGAGAGAAACGAAAAAAAAAAAAAATAATAATAATAAAGTTTCTAAAGTTTTGACTCGATCTCGGTTGCCGACATGGAATCCCATTCGGTTGAGAGGCAGCAGCAGGACGCTTTGATGGACTGAATAGAGATTCATGGTAGGCGCTGCAGCCCGCGGAGCTAAACAATCGCCGCGCAATCTAATTGGTCGGCGCTCGGTGATTGACGTCACTCGTGACAGTTTCCAGCGCGGGGGGGGGAGCCGGTGACAGCGCGAGGCCGGTGCGCATGCGCCGTGCGCCTCGGGCGACGCTCAAGAACGAGCTAGAAGAAGAAGGAAAAAAAAATATATATATATATGTAATCTTAAGGTTATTGTGCAAACAGACAAACTCCGATATCCGAGATAAATCCACGTGAACGGTACGTAACTTTCTCGCAAGTCTTTTTTTTTTTAAAAAAACACATGCGTGTCAGCGTCCTACTCCGAGTCAGTGGAAGTTTTCTTTCTCTCTCTCTCTCTTAGCGGAACATTATTTTTTCCAATTCACAACCCACGAGCTTAACGCGCGCCGAGTACAGTTCGGTAGCTGCGAACAAGACAACACGACGTACTAACTCGTTACTTGGTCGTTGTAAAGTCGGGGGAAATCATCGTGTGAAAGTACTCTATACGTTTGTGGAACCTGGCAGCACCAACGGTATAACTTGCGGAAGACCCGAGTGGATCAGCAGATAATGAGGGGGGGCATTAAAAGAAAGAAAGAAAAAAGTGCATTAACTTTACCCGGTCCGACAAAAACCTTCCGCGTCGCTCCAGAGATGGGTGCGTTGGGTAAAAGAACGTCAGAGCAACCCACTAACAACGCATCGCAAACCTTTCTGAATATTTCCGAGCGTGTTTATTCGCACGAGCTTCGAATAATATGAAAAGGTTACAGACCCCCACCCGACCCCACCCCACGGCTTGGTCACGGTATCGGTGTCCCCGGACGGTCCGTGGTCCGTTATACGCGGGGTGGGGGTCGCAGTTATGTGTGTGTGTGGGGGGGGGACCTGTTGTTACGATCGTGGGGGTAACGTTCCTCGGCGCAGGAGACTTTCCTTCCCACCACTACTACTTACTTCCTCAATAACAATAATCACAGAAAAAAATGAAATAGATATTTATATGTAAATGAGAGGTAAATTGTGTTAAGGTGAGTGGGGTGAGTGGAAAATCTATTTTTTCCCGTGTTCAGCCGCACATCTCCAAATAGACACGAAATATAATGTGTGTGTTCAAACGAGTACGTTCCACACTTTGTAAATGCGCGAACCCCGTTATCTACTTCCCACCTCCCCTCGTGCCACAGGCCTTCACCCCTAATCACAAACCAGTTGTGTGACGTGACCCCGAAAGGTCAAGCGGTCGCCATTAGATTCATGTCGGATATCGCGCCGGGCGGATTATTACCGGCGGCCGCGGGTCCGAGGGCGGCGAAGAAGACTCGTTCCTTTTGACGCAGGGTGCCACTCCCACGCAAAAAAAAAAAAAAAAAAACTCCCACGTCCGGGGTTCTGTTCGGACCGTGCAAAGCGGAGCAGGTAAATAAGCATCATAAAAAAAAGCCAGGCAGGTGACTGCACCGTCGCCGCGCGTCGCGCGTGGCAGCGCGGTGGCGGAGGGGAGCCCGTTCATTACAGATCCCATCACAAATTCACCCACCGAAGGGACCGGCGCGGGCGGCCCGTGGAGGGCCTTGGGGCTGACGGGGCCACGTCAGAACGTCACAGAGCGGGGACCACGAGGGAGAGGGGGTGACACTGAACCCCCTTCTCCATTAAACGGGTCCCTTAATCAAAAGTGGCTCTCGCGCGAATTCATCACGAGGAGTCGCAACACTGTCAAATCGCCAAGGGGGGGGGGGGGGGGGGGGGGGGGGGGAATATACTTTTTAATATAACTTGTAATAACGCTGCATAACGTTATTCTTAAATGCTTCTTTTTTTTTCTCAATACCACTTAACCTTGCCAACGTCCACCTGTTGACGTCCTCCCACGCAACTCGCTCAAACCTCCACAACTAAAGCGCCGGGGCTCCTAACGTCTCGCGTGATCTCCCGTCGCGACAAACCCACAACTTTTTTTTTTTTTTTTTTACGTCGCGAGCGTGGCGTGACCTCCTCGTCTCTGGTTTCCTGCCCGTCACCGTGAAATAGGAAGGGGGGGGGGGGGGGGGGGTAAAAACCGCGCGCTCGCGCGCGCGCGCCCGGCGTTGTAAATAACGCGCAGTTTGCCGCGCGCCGCGCTCGTGTCCTTGTCGGCGCGCCTCGCGTGTAAATTACCCCGCGAGCGCGGCTCCGCGGCCACACCCGACCGTGTCGCGACACACCCGCCGCATGCTTGTCGCCGTGTGCTCGGTGCGGCCAGATTTCGGGGGTGGTGATTAATGCAGATTCGAGGTCAAGTGTGAGGCGTTGCGTGGGGGCGTGGGTGTGTGTGTATGGGCAGCACGTGAGCGTTACGTGTCGCGTATTTCCCACAGCCTGGTGGCACTAAAAATATGGGGGTGTTCTGTAAATATGGGGGTGTTGCGTCGTGTCGCTTGAGGGACCTTCTTTCTAGAGAGGGGTCCAGGGGTCCCGAACCCGCACTCAAGCGACATCGCGCGGGTCGTGCGGGTTTTAACCCACCCATTAGCGCCTGACGCACAATAAATAAAACGATAAACGTCGCGCTTTTCGCGCCGGAATTATTTACATTCTCATACTGTTTCATATTAATGAAGTTTATTTTGTCGGACGTTCAACCACAAGCGCGCGCGCGCACACACACACACACACACACACACACACACACACACACGAAACGCCACCCCTCGCCACAATACCTGGGATTGATGACGGGATCGGGCCAATCGGACCGGGCCCGTAGCACGGCGCGCCGTCATTCGGCGAGCGCCGGTGGGGGGGCGGGGCGCCCACCAATGGGCGCGCGGGCTCGGGGGGGTCACGTGACCCCGCCCCCTCCCCTCCCCATTCATCAGGGGTGGACGGTGTTGTCTTTTCAATTCATTTATCTGCAGGAATGATTGCGACTATCAGTCCGGAGCTCGCCGCCTGACCGAGGAGGTGAAAGTCGCGCCGCGGGAAGATAAACCGCAACAAACAACAAGAAGAAAAAAAAAAAAGAAAAGAAAAGAAAAAGAAGAGAGAGGGAGAGAGAGAGAGAGAGAGACGATATTGTGCGTGGTTCGCGGGAGCGAGCGGGGAAGCCTTCCCGTCTCTCCGCCGTGAAACGAACGAGAAGAGGAGTCGGATCGGAGTTTGCTTCGAACGAAGAAGAACGAACAAAAAAAAAAAAAAAGTCCGAGAAACAGGAGCCGACTTCCTTCCCGAAGCCTCTTCTTCTTCTTCTTCTTCTTCCTTTTTTTTTTCTCCTCCACCTCCTCCCTCCCTCCCTCCATCCCTCCCCCCCCACAGACCTGAAGATGCTCCTGGACGCGGGACCGCAGTACCCGACCATCGGGGTGACTACCTTCGGCTCCTCCAGGCATCACTCAACGGGCGACGTCGGCGACAGAGAGGTGGCTCTCGGGATAAATCCGTTCGCCGACGGGATGGGCGCGTTCAAGATCAACCACGGCACCCACGACCTGGGCTCGGGCCAGACGGCGTTCTCCTCGCAGGCGCCCGGCTACGCCGCCGCAGCCCTGGGACACCACCACCACCCCACGCACGTCAGCTCCTACTCCACCGCCGCCTTCAACTCCACGCGGGACTTCCTCTTCCGGAACCGGGGCTTCGGCGACGCCGCCAGCGCGCAGCACAGCCTCTTCGCCTCCGCCGCGGGGGGCTTCGCGGGGCCCCACGGACACTCGGACGCCGCGGGACACCTGCTCTTCCCCGGACTCCACGAGCAGGCGGCGTCGCACGCCACCTCCAACGTGGTCAACGGCCAGATGCGCCTGGGCTTCTCCGGGGACGTGTACGGCCGGGCCGAGCAGTACGGCCACGTGGCGAGCCCGCGGTCCGAGCACTACGCCTCGACCCAGCTCCACGGCTACGGCCCCATGAACATGAACATGGCCGCGCACCACGGCGCCGGCGCCTTCTTCCGCTACATGCGGCAGCCCATCAAGCAGGAGCTGATCTGCAAGTGGGTCGAGCCGGAGCAGCTGACCAACCCCAAGAAGGCGTGCAACAAAACTTTCAGCACCATGCACGAGCTGGTCACGCACCTGACGGTGGAGCACGTCGGCGGGCCCGAGCAGTCCAACCACATCTGCTTCTGGGAGGAGTGCTCGCGGGAGGGCAAGCCGTTCAAGGCCAAGTACAAGCTGGTCAACCACATCCGCGTGCACACCGGCGAGAAGCCGTTCCCGTGCCCGTTCCCCGGGTGCGGCAAGGTGTTCGCGCGCTCGGAGAACCTCAAGATCCACAAGCGGACGCACACAGGTAGGGGACCGGCTTCTCACACCCGCGGGATACGGGGTCTTGCTTTTCATTTCTTCTTGTGTGCGTTATAAACGCTTATAAGCGTTAATAAACGCTTATAAATGTGTTCAGTGTTGATGTTTTTCTCTCTCTAGGATAAAAATGTAACACGATTGTGTGTGTGTGTGTGTGTGTGTGTGTGTGATAGGTGAGAAACCTTTTAAGTGCGAGTTCGAGGGCTGCGACAGGCGCTTCGCGAACAGCAGCGACCGTAAGAAACACATGCACGTCCACACGTCGGACAAGCCGTATCTGTGCAAAATGTGCGACAAGTCGTACACGCACCCCAGCTCCCTCCGCAAACACATGAAGGTAACGCACCCTCTCTCTCTTTCCATCAGCACAACGAAAAAGAACATTTTCATTCATTTTTAAGATTTGTGTTATATAGGGTATTTGCCTTGTGATTTATATATTTTTTTAAATTATGATAACACCGTTCGGGAGAAATTAAAAAAAAAAAAATGTCCACCGCAGGTCCACGAATCGTCCACTCAAGGATCCCAGCCCTCGCCGGCGGCCAGTTCAGGGTACGAGTCGTCCACGCCTCCCACCATCGTCTCCCCCTCCACAGAGAACCAGAGCAGCAGCTCCATATCGCCAGCGTCCTCCACAGTCCACCACACGACCAGCCACGGCGCGCTGTCGTCGAATTTTAACGAATGGTACGTGTAAAAAAAAAAATCCAAAACGAGAGAGAGAGTGAGAAAGAGAGAGAGAAAAGACTGCAGAAATTAGGACTGCTCGGAATCAAAGACTGAGAGAGGGGGGAAAAAAACGTGGACCGAAAGACCGAGAAAGAAAGAAATCAATAAATACAAACGAGGAAGTTTTTTTTTATTTTTTTTTATTGCTTGCCTGGCAAAGAAAGCGATGCATGGACGAGGTACGAGACACGACGAGCAAGATTTTCTTCTTTCCTTTCTCCTTTTGCAAAGACTGCACACGAAGTGATCTCCGACTGCATGCTCTCAGCAGGTCGTGGCCTGTTCTGTACATACGAAAAAAAAAATCACCTAGTTTAAAATGTAATATTTTATTTTGTAAATAGTTATATTACAGTCTAAGGGAATTTTGTGGAGGAAAAAAATAATAATGTGGTCCCTAGATATATGGAAAATGAGATGGTTTTAAGAATATTTGCGATGAATAGTCTTCAGAAGAAGAAGAAGAAGAAAAAAAAAGAATGTTATAGTTAATGTGTACCAAATGTGAATTACTCAGTATTACTACAGTCTACGCGTCGACCTAACCGACTATTAGTATTAATGTGATTTTGTATTCAGTGCAACATTTCGTCTGAAGTCCAGTCTAAGTAGCGCAGTGCCATTGTTGTTATTTAATGTCATGTCGATAAATCGTGTAGTGAAAAGCCTGGGAAAAAAAGAAAAGAAAAAAAAAAACACACACTCCGTGTCGATCTGTTCATGTAAGTGATAAAATAGAAAAGAAGAAAAAAAAAAAAACACTTTACTCTCTGTCTAATGCCATGGCGGTTGCAAGAAACGATGACCTGTATATAAAGTAAAAATTTTTCCATATTTATCCGCATGTAAAGGGCCCGGTAACACATGTTAGAACTGATCGGTATTTATGGAGAAATGCGTTGGTAGGCTGTAAATGTAAAATTTAGTTTCCAAGATAATGTTTGGTTACATTTCGTACAATATTAAAGAATTTTAAAAAATCACCACCAAATTTTTCTAACTCTTTATTTTATTGTATTTTAGTAATGCTGTATACGAGAATCCTCATTCACACGACAATTTTACTGCCAGGACAAACCCAAAAAATAATACATATATATAATATTTTTTTATACGGTATAATTTGGTGTGTAAATACGACATTAAACGCTAAACGTTTATCACATCAGCGGCGCTTATTACTACGTTTTAACTCCTAATTCACTGAGACGGATTATTTTTTAACTAATTTAATTTCCTTATTACCCAGAAATCCCCGGCCAGGAGCCCGTCCCCCGAGTAATGCGCGCATTAAAGCGATGAATAGTGACGGTTTTATTCCTGGATGGAAACGGAATTGTTTATGCCGCGTTAATTGCGGCTCGAGCCCGTAATGCAATTTCTCATTGTTGGGGGGGGGGGTCGGGGCGTGTGTGTGTTTGTGTGTGTGTGTGTGTGTGAGAGTCGAACTTTGCCACGGTTGGAGTCATTGTCAGGCTTTGTTCCTCGGTGCAGCTTGCTTGACCGCCCCATTAGGCAGAGATCACATCAACCACCGCCGGCTACCGCGGAACCGGCCTGGGTGGGTGGGTGGGTGGGTGAGTGAGAGTGGGACATGCACGTTGTTCTTGTCGGTAATAAGACCGGGCGCGCGGATAACGGACAAGGGGCATGTTGTGTGGGGAGGGTGAGAGGCAACTTAAAAAAAAAAAAAAAAAAAGCACGCGTGCGTGTGTGCGTGTGTCGGGGTGTGTTGGCGTGACAGGAAAAGAGAACTGACTTGGAAAAATCCATCTGTTGTCATATCCAACATTACGCACGAGCGTGGCTGAAATTCGTGATATCTTATAGGTGATTTGCCGGAGAGAAAGAAATATTCATATTTTCCCCCACCCTTTCACGGGTTATTAGGCTTCGAGATATGTGAATGATGGTAATAAAATGAGTTGTTCGACTCTATTTAACACTCTATCTATCCAAAGGGCTCCGGCACATTTTCCATTCACGCGCCGTTAGAGCGGCGGCGGAGAGCGTTACGTATTGATCCGTTTTATTTTATTATTATATTTTTTTTACGGGAATTCGTTTTTACTTCAAAATGCCCTTCGTCATTCCGCCAATCATATCACTTGGTGCGTCCGCCCCCCCCCCCCCCCCCCCCCCCCCATCTCCGTCCGGGTCGTGCTACCTGTTCAATACACACACACACACACACACACACACACACAAATACGTTTTATTCATCCTCAGCTATTCCCTCCTCCTCGCACTTTTAAAAAGATTTCGTTGATAAAAAATATAAAAAATAACGTATAATTACGAATGCCGTTCATTGAAATGAAGCTTTTAAAAAGTGTCCGGAGTAAAGTTACATCTATAAATACTCTGCTAAAATGTAATATTTCAAAAAACAGCGACGACAACAACAAAACAAAACAAATTCCACGAAGTGTATAATAATACTACTAATACAAATAAACAATACTAATAATGCCGCGGCGCGCGCTTTTATTAACAGCGCGCCCTACATATGCAGATATCTGCGTGACGGATGGAGGAGAAGTGTCAGAATATCGCGGCCCACTTCGAACACGCGAGAAGACAACGGGAACCTACGGAGGCCAACATAACAAATCTGAACCACACACACACACACACACACACACACACACACATTCATACACATACATATATATTTTTTTTTTCTTTTTTTTTTTTCTTTCTTTCTTTCTTTTTTTTCTTCCCCCGGTCCCGCTAATATATTCGCATTCCCGCGGAACGTTCCATCAAACGCAACGCGCGCGCCGAAAGGAGAAGAGTTTATAAATAATTGCGGGGCGCAGGCGACGTGCGGCCCTCCAGCGCGCTCCAGCGGAATATGAATATTTATTACTCGCGCACGCGGCCGGGGAGCGCGACAACTCGATTGCTTTCCATCATGAAAGAAGGAAAGAAAGAAAGAAAGAAAGAAAGAAAGAAAGAAAGAAATGCGTTCTTGCGCGGTCAACCCTTTAAGATTTACACGGCGTTAACCGTAAACCCCCCCACCCCACCCCGAGCCCCACGCAGATGGAGAAACTCGTGACGTCTTTTTAACTTTGACCACGCCAATAAGTTTTATTCATGTTTACGTGGGGTGGGGGGAGGGTGGTTGGGATTTTTTTCTGCAGGCTCGTCGCCATGGTGATTCCCCCCCCCTTTTTTTTTTTTTTTCTTATTTGTGTACTATCTGTTTACCCACATGTATTTTTTTGTTTGTTTTGAGAAGTTTGGTCTGCGGCTGCCGTAGTCTTGACCTCACGGTTTGGCACAGGCCGAGCGTAACCTGAGATGGGGCGGCGCAGGATTTTTGCCACTGGACCAACGGGCCGCCCGCATCCGCCCATCTGTTCGGTGCACCGTGGGCTAAGTGGAATAAGAGCCTGTAGTCTGGAAAGCCGACCTTAGTGGGAACTCCAGCGATGACATGAGATAGGGTCCACGGCGGCGATGGGGGACCTTCAGAGCCAGGCCAGGTGACTGCATATGCCTGTTGGACAGAATTTGACACACACACACACACACACAACCAAACCACTTTACACCCAGAGAGAGAGAGAGAGAGAGAGAGAGAGAGACGGATGGTGAGCATGTGTGCCTGAGTGTTTCATACGCACTACAGCCGGGCAACATGGACAACACCGTGGGAGTTCAACTCGGCCGCTCTACACGGCCACGCCCTTTTAGAAATGGAAGGAGGACGGGGCGCGTGCTCGATGGCCCTCCTCTAAAGAGTGTGAATACCGCTTCTTGGACCGCGGTGCAGCTGCTGCGCCCATGATGGATGCAGGAACATAAAGGTAGCTGCTGCCAGTCCTGGACCCCCATCCCCCCCGCGCTCGCCATTCGTATACGCTTGACCTTTGGCTGACTTCGGGACTGTCAGGCGGCTCAAGGCCCACGGCTCGGCCCTGCACAGCCAATGCGACATCAAACACCAACACGGACAGCAAAGGGACGTGAGCAACCCCATAAAGTCTATTGAATGTGACTTAATTTTTAATTTTGCCGGTTCTCTCTCTCTCTCTCTCTCCCTCTCTCTCTCTTTTGTTAAAATAGATGATTATTAGTCAAGTGGGTCCAGCCAAGCATTTCTCACTCCGTTCATGAGCATTGTCCACAGAAGTCAATGAGCATGTGCAGATATGGCACTGAAAGTTAAAATGGGGTGAAAAGTCATTATGTGGTTTGTGTGTGTGTGTGTGTGTGTGTGTATGAGTGTGTGTCTTCCTCACTCCGTGAGGCTGTGCTGCCTAAAGCACATTTCTACACCATTGCACCTGTCTTGACAAAACTAATAACAACAACAACAACAATAATAATAATAATTATTATTATTATTATAGACCGATTGACTGAGGCGTCCCCGTGCACGAGCGTTTGCTGTGGACGCGCAGCTGAAAGTTTGGAGACGATCTGTGGACATCGCGCCGACGTCGCACACTCGTCCCAATTAGCCGTTTGCGACAGTCGCAGACGGAGGGGCCCGCGGACGTCCAGCGACGTGACGCTCCGACCGTGATAATAACTCGCCGTTTACCGCCTCTGCTAACTTTCACGGGGGGGACGTTTTAAACAAATCCCCGACTTGCCCGACTTTCATCTTATTAATATGGCGCGTTATTTACACGACATCTGCTGCCTTAATTGCCGCTCGTCGGCGTAATAAATGGCCGAATCCGGAGGCGACGCGCCGGATCGGAACATCGAGTCTGCGCGTTTCGGACATTATTTCTTTTTTTTTTTTTTTTTAAGGCTTCGATCTGATCTTAATTAAACAGTTAACAGCCCCACAGTTAATAAAACGGACGTTAAAGGGACGTTTGAGTCTGAACCAAATCGACAGGCGCCACGTGCCCGTATTATTCTGGGGGTTTTGCAGCTTTATTCCGCCTCTGCGACTCGGAAACCGACACCTGGCCGTTTTGGGGAGGGCGGGGCCGCTCCTGGAAAATGGCGGATTCTGTCACCAGCGCTTCTGTCGCCTGTCACCCGGGCCGCTATCGGAAAAGTTTTCGGAGTGCACGCGCAGACGTGGTGTGTCGGTGGACTATTTGCGTCAATCATAAGTCATAAGACCGATAAAATCATTATTAACCTCATATTAAGGTGTATAAAGACAGATACGCCGATTTCTAACACAAACAAGGAAATACACAATTTATACTATAGTAGCTCTATGATGGCGAGAGATCCGTGTGCTGTTGCTTTGGTCTAAATGTACAGTCTAGACGCATAGGAAAATACATTTTAAAACGTTTAATATCAATTGATATTAAACATTTCCAAAACAATTTGAAATATGTATTACAGGGAAATCACGACACGTTTCACGACTGCTGAGGCGGGAAAATACGCGCAACTGTGTCCGTGACGTCACAGCCCAGTTGCACTTCCGGGGGACCCACGTGTTTTTTTTTTTTTTTTTTTTTTTAATTCCACTTTTCAAGGCGCACAGCAGTAGTGGTCGTGCGCAAAACTAAAAATGCTACCTGGTGTGTCGCTACAATATTTAGCTTCTTCACAAGCTTCAGGGTCTTGCTGGCATAGTGAAAAAATGTCTACGTGCAGATTTGTAAAACCTCAGGATTAATATTGACCCCCTGACCTGGAACGGTGAATGCACAGCTAATAAACATGCACAGGGTGACACTGACGTCACTATTGTTATTTCTGGTCGCGACTGGACCGACGCAGAATCGCCAAGGAAGAAACCTCCTATGAAGAATACGGGTGTGTTCAAATCATTTGGTGAGTAAATGACATTGCAGCATCTTCCTGTCAGCTTGTCTCTCATTGTGTGATCTCTGTGTCTTTCTTGCCCAGGTTAATGCGTTTTTCCTAATGAGGTTTTCCTAAGTGGGAATGGCCGGCTGAGCAGCGCTACTGATTCCTAATGAGTCCACACACATCAATTTGGTGCAAAATCGACGCAAAGTAATAATTCAGTAATGGCATTTTAATGATGGATATTAAGCCTTTGTGTACAGCCTCAGTCCGACAGAAAGCATCTACGGCATAATGCTCCATCTGAACTTCCAAAGGCCTGTGTTTCCACATAAAACACAACCACCCACGTTTAACTTGCACACAGCTGCAAAAATATGGACACAAATATATTATTGTTCCCTCTTTTTGCCGCAACATGCTTGAAACGGGCGCTTGTCATTTCAACATCGCTGCGGCCTAACTGGTTTTGTTTTGTTCCACAACTGATTGCAAAAATGTGTGTTGGATTGCAATCACGCCGTAATGAGATGGTCTATAACATAGATTCTGCTCACTTAAAATTAATCAGAGGTTGCATTGTTGGATTAGGTGATGATGAGGGTGCATTTGGCACGTTGGTCATTGATTTTATCTAGCAAATTCTTGTCCCCCCCCCCTTCTTTTGCTGAATGCTTTGAAGAAATGGTTTCCGTGTTGCAGGGGCTATGAATTAGTGTTTTAACAGTGCTTGGTGTGAAATGGGTAATACTCTACCAATCAATGGCTGAAGCTTGTGTAATTTAAAGCCACGTACTGCTGGCAAATAGCAAAACGGCAAAGGGGACCCCTGTAATACATACATGCTTTAGAAATACACGTCGGTGCTGCGCAATGGACGTGTTCTATATAAATGATCATATGCCACATAATCAAAACAAGGACACATTTCAAACCGGTTATGGTTTTTCATTCTTTTTGGATGTCCTAGCCGTCAGTATAAAACTATTATTGCTTGCGGACTTGCGAAGAGGAAAAAAAAAAAGAGGGAATAATTTACATCTCATTTAGTCCATATTCATCATGCATTGCTTATTATTGATAATCATAGATTGTAGGTATTTGCTCCATGGTAACTAATAAGTACAATTTGAGCACATTTCTGCATTTTTTGTGGGCGCACGGTGTTTTCTGGAACTTTAGGGACCCTTAGCATGATGGATAATTATCAGCTGAAATGCATTTGCTTGGACCAGGTGGTTGCCATTTATTATGTTTCTTTTTCTTCGCTCCGATTAATTACTAATCGTTTTCAGCACCTGCGCGGGCAAAGCGGACCATTTTTAGTCTCACACAGGCTTCATTTGACACCGAATACTCCGCACAAACATGCAATCATTTTACCCACTGCATAGAACTCCGGCCGCCTGTTCTGAATCTTTAACAATGTACAATGGCGAACAGGGAATGTGTTTGTGATACAAATATTTCCAAAAGTGCCTCCAGATTTTCAGCACGATCCGGAGAAGACTGGAATATTCAGCACGATGATCTGATGATTATGTGGATTTGATCTTACTTCATTATGCTAATTTGAATATTGTCCTTTGAAGTAATCACCACTGACGCAATGCTAAATGTACACGACTTATATTTGATTTATAGGTTTTTTTTTATTATTATTCTTTTTCTTCATAGCCTGTTTTGAAAACCAGAGAACAAGCCATGGATTGGTCAGGACAAGTGCCAATAATTTGGATCTCGGCTTGTTTCCAACTTGCAGTGCAGAAAGCCAAACTTTCTTTCACAATCTCTGAAGGACATGTGGGTCATGTGACTATGCTTGGAGCACTTGTTGGAAATGTAAAGCTTTTTTGGTTATTAAATGATTATTCTAACAAATTGTCAACTGAAATATATAATTGTAAAAGAAAAAATCTTTTCTGAAATAAAATGAACAAGTCTGTCTTTATTTCTGTGAGTTTTTTTCACCAGTTATTAAAGTTAAATGTAATACATTTAAATGACAAATCTGAATGCTTTGATCAGTACAATAATTTATGAGAGCTCAGTTCGTAGTAGTGTTCTTCATAATTTTATAATGAGTGTTTCCATACAATAATACCACAACAGGCAAACAGTTTTGTGCATTTGAGAATAAATTAGTTTTAATTAATGGCATGTCAAATTATGTGTCATAACATTTATGCTAGAATTAGTAGTCATGATACCAGCATGTCTATTTAGAGTAACTAAGATGCATGAGACATGTGAGAAACCAACACACACTGCCAGAAGTAGATGCCTTTACGTTATGAAGCCTGCGGGCCGTAAATAACGATCTCACCGTTTTTAGCTCTTTCTGTGTGTCATAAACCACTAGAGCTTGGACAGTGCAATGATGGAGGCTGCAGACTCTATAAATTATACGAGAAGTTTTATGTCATTTGTCACACGTGTAACACGGTCTATAAAGTAATTTATAATCTGTTAATTTTTTTGTGACTGATAAATTATCACTATATATGTCTTCTACATAGAGAATAGTTTGGCAGAAGTTACTTTACAAGCGCTAATTAATATATGTACAATGCATATTATAATGAAGTGTTGGTGATTTTCTTTAGCCCTTTTTATTACACTATATTCTTGTACGTGTCGCCATGTTGCCAGGTGCCTCTGATGTAACCCAAAGTGCTCTTTTAACAAGTCACTATAACCTCTACATTCTGCTGCATGTGTAAATAGGCCAGTAGTCAATCTTTGTCACTGGAGCAATAATGCAGGCATTCCATTCTGGCACATTTAATAACCACGAGAATTCTCAGACTGAAGGAGTTTCCTAAATCAAATAAGAGGCAGAGACTAGGCCTCCACCAGCCAGCCGGAACCCTGGAGTGGATACTGTGGGAATGAGATTATGCACGGCTCCCCAGGATACACTATCTGCATTTTTATACATTTATACAATTATATAAGCCCATTGACATGCAGTCTGGATTTGCTATGTCAAAATCAAATTTGATTTACACTGTCAAAAGTCCAGGGCCTCGAAAGGCACAATTTGAGCCATAATTCTGCCTTGGTTCAACTCAGTGCTCAGTGTTCTGCTTATCTCGTCCTTCGTTCACAGAGACAGTTGTATGTTGATGGTTGAATTATAGCCAAATAACGTTATGTGATATTTAATAACAATGATGCTCCGAAATTATTAACTTTTATTTAAGTGCCTATTTCTTTTTTATGTGTAAGATAATTTTATGGTCATATGGAGTTGCTTAACGGAACAGCAAATTTTGTTGAGACAGTCATCATGACAATAGTTGATTTCAAAATGCAGCTACGTCCTGCAATGAAAACTGTCTCAGTTAAAATGAGTTTGAACTTCTCAAGAACACTGAAGTGAAAATCCCACAGTGGCCATCAGTGTTCAGTTCAAGTCACTACACTCCAATGAGCACAAATTGTGTCCCATGGGAAGTCAGCAGTATGGGTCTGGGTTTGAGTTTCCTACTCATTTTAAACTTTGTTTTAATAGAGACATAAGCCACAAAAATGATCCAAATCCAAATCAGACTTCAGTTCTGGTCTCAATCCCATTTAGAATCTGCGCTCTACTTGTAAATTGCTGTATGCTCCCTTCACAACCTAACCCAGCGAATCTACAGAACATATAACTATAGTATCTTTAAATAAAAAAAAGTAGTAATAATTAAACTGTTTATTACAGTGTATGTATAAAGCCACACTTTCTGAGCTTATACATTATACCCGATTATCGAGCTGATATGGAATAATTTTTTTTCTATAATCAGCTTTGACATGATTCCTTTAATTAATTGCTGCAACATGAACATAAGATGCTGTCTATGTATAAAAAAAAGACAATTTTGAAGGGTTTCAAGTCATTGAGTGAGTTTTGCATGGTCTGAATTCAGCCCCTTTCCGGAAGAAGTCACAGACAGAGAAATGTGGGATAGAGTATCATCATGCAGGACACCCTTCATCCTCTTCTGCAGTAAGTGTCTCAGTCAATTTAGCACCTCAGCACACACCTCTCACAGCCCTGCTTATTGATTGAACACAATCAGCGGCCGTTGTAACCAAAGATGAGACTCATTCTCAGCCCATTCTAGTAGCCTAGTGGGTAGCACCCTTGCCTAAAAACTAGAAGACCCAGGTTCAAATCCTGCTTACTAGCAAGTCCCTGAGCAAGCCACTTAACCCTGAGTGTCTCATGGTGGACTGTACCTGTAACTACTGATTGTAAGTCGCTCTGGATAAGGGTGTCTGCAAATGTAAATGTAAAAATATTCATAGCTACCTTCACGACGGATGTACTTTCTTCAGGGAGAAAAGAGAAAAAAAAAATATGGCACTTTAACTCGTCCCAAAATAATAATTATCTTTAAAAGCTAATTATGCGGTAGTAATTAATGTCATCTGTAAATTTTCGAGCAATTATGCATGGCTCTGTCAGATTTATCTGTGTTTTATTTATGTTCAATTACTCATTGACTGCAATGCCGATTTGTAAGCCCAGCTGTTGGGGGGATTTCGACAGAAAGGAAGTCATCCGGCTATCTGCATTTCCAGACGTCACACTCGCCCTTTTCTTCGCACCACCAGTGCCCTCCTTCGTTTATAGGTAATGAAAGTCACACATCATCATTCACTTAGAAAGTGCATCGTGTGTATAGAACTCGTAATGAGTTATGATCTTATATGTGATGGGATGAATGGCATTTTGGTGAAGCCCTGCACCGGCCGGGCATTTTACCAGGTCAGCGAAGGGGCGCTTATTTATTTATGTCCCTCGCTGTCGTATTTTCAGCGGGGCCACCGGTGCAACAGACTCTAAAGCAGGCATGGCATAGCAGGAGCGATTTGGCACGAAGGACCAAAATTAAAGCCCCCCTATATCTGCCAGACTGCAGCTCCCAAATCATACCCCCCTCAGTCGTCCTGACAGGAGGAGCGCTCCTCACAGACAACACCGCTTTCCTGCTATCATGGACCAGTCCCTTCCCTCCACCTCTCTGCTCCCATCTCATCCTCCGATTGGCTTGATTCCACACTCATTAGCATGTCCCATTATCCTCGCAATATTCAGGGGACTGTTTCCAGTTGCTGCCATTCCAATTATTATAATAGACAACATGCTTTGTGACTTTCAAGTTTCTGGAAGTGCTTCAGCTTTTTGGCCAAGGTCCTCAGTCACATTTCAAGGGCGCGTGATCCTCTGGGCTCGGAGGAATCATAGAGGGTGTACAGGGTTGGGGGGTGGGGGGTGGGGGTATTGCCTGCAGAGAAACCTGCAAAGATCCACCTCGAATTTGTTGAATCAAATCCTTGCACCTGGATATAATTGTTGGGCCGCTGTGCAGGGACTCTCCGTACAGGAAGAGCGAATTAGTGCAGCAGCAACCACAGTCCAACAGGCTCACCTGGAAAGGTGTTTAACCAAGGTCTGTCACATGCACGGTCACATAAAACACCGATGTCATGCAACTGCATGTCAAGTGGGAAATGTAAGGAGCATTAAAATATGAAAACCAAACATTTCATACCTCTATGTAACTGGTTCCTTTTCATCCTAACATGTCATTATTCTCTCATTGTGTCATTGTCTCAAAAACTCATTTCAGTTTGGAAGTGAGCTGAGCCCAGCGTGGTCAGGACTAAAAAAAGAAATAAAACAACTTGCTCAGGAGAGAAGACACATAGCTGCAATAGGGCTGCGGGAAATCAGCGTTGCCTTCCACTCGTTCCCCGCAAAGTTCGGCACTGGCGCGACCGCCACGTCATGAAAAAGGTCATTGTTTGTCACCGTTACCAGAGGGTCACCACAGGTCTCGAGGAGAGCGTGTAATTATTAGTGTTTACACGCTATTTAGTCTCTCGGGCCTGTATGAATTTGCCCACATAACATTTGTCCCTGAAAGGCCCCTGCGATTATTTTTTTTGTCCCCCCCTTCTCCTTCTTTCAGGTAGCGCATGCATTAGCATACAAATGACTATGGGAGACGTGCACCCGCTTCACTCGGTGCTGCCGCGGTCGTGGCTGGAGGAATCCGGCCTTCCTAATCTCCCCGCGTGCAAGATCAAGCGGCACGTTTCAGCAACGCTTTATTAATCTATACAACGCTAAGCCATCGGCGGGGAGGGGAGGAGGAGTAAAAAAAAAAAAAAAAAACACTTTAATAGAATGCGTGTGGGCCCCCGTGCGCACGGCTTTCCTCGTACCTGCTTGTGTGTACGAAACAGAATTACGCCGCCTTAACTAAATAACACAGTTTACCAAGGCGACGAGGAAAACAGATTAAAACTGAGGGGGGTCTGGAGAATATCCATCAGCATTGATGGATATCATGCATAATAACATTATGAAGCCGGTATTAAGCATTATTTCCTTTTCATTCTCCCTGCACGTGAGGCAAATTCATTTATCATTACGTGGACCAATTTTGGTTACACGCCCGAAACCACTTCCAAGGCCTTCCAAGGTTTGCCACCGGCCGCTCTGAGCGGCTGACCTCCGCCTCTCTCAGGGAGGACTCCGACGGACCGCGCCGGACGCCGCTGGAGCTTCGATGCTTCGGCCTGCGTAATTGTGGAGCGGGCGGCCGCGGCAGGCTTGGCAGTGGCCGCGAGGAGTGGCGGTCTTTGTTTCACTGAGTGCAGAGCATTAGACCTCTGGGGAAGCCACACAGCGGGGGTCGGATTAGCCCCTAGTTTACTCCAGCACGTGCTACCCAGGGCATGGCAAACTTCTCCCGCTTCTCTGCCCCTGCATTAGAGGGGGAAGGAGACCTCCTGGGACCAGCCAAATTGAACGCCATTTCTTTTTACGCATTCACTTCACACACTTGTCCTATTAGCCGCCACTCACCTGTGATTTACATAATTGAGTCAGGTTTGGCTCTGTCCGTTTTATAAATTAAAGCGCAAATTCAAATAAAATTGTGTGAAATAGTTCCCTTGTGCCATTTTTTTTTTACAGTGCGGCAGCGTGGGGAAGAAAGGTTTTTATACGTTTCTCCGAATGGATGTCCACTTTCGCTCATCTACCATGATGTTAATGCAATATTAGCAACGGTTGGCGAAAAAAAAAGTCTCACACGTTAAAGATGCTGGCTGAGAAGTTAATTGAAATAAAACCAGAATCGCGTTAATCACCACGAACTAAGTGATGTGCATCAGACAACAGAGACCAGTGGCCGCCGTCCTCCTCTCTCGAAATTAGCCCGGTGAGCGCCATCGCCGAAAGCGGATATCAGCATGATGGCTCCCTGCACATCTGTGCACCTGGGTATTACCTGGGGAACGTCTGCCGCCGCCTCTCGGGTCGGATAGCTGGAGACACCGTTCCTTATCTGCTAACCGCGCGGCAAACCCGTGCAGCTGACAGGTGTAACCTCGGAGCCTCTTTCTTTCTCAGCTGTTTCTCAGCAGAGCATCTCAGTGGGCAGAATGTATTAGCACAAAAGAAGGGGAACGACTGTGGACAAACATCCTTTCCATCTTCTCTCTATGATTTTAAAACATTTACCTTTAAAGAAAAAGATTTATGTATTGCACATATAATGTCTTTGCATACTTGCCCATTAATTCCTATAATGTACATATTCACATAGAGCAGTTTCTCAAGATTCACGATTCAAGATTGGTTTATTGTCAGTACAACATCATACACAGTATACCATGTATTGAAATAATGGTTCACACATATCCCCCCCATAGTGCAATCATAAAAGAAGGAAAGATATATATTAATGTACACACCAAACTATACTAACTAAAACTAGAACTTAAATACTGTACAGATCTCTATAAAAGAAAACTTTTCTGTAGGATGAACAGGACAAACGGGACAGCATCATGTAGGATGCCTGTAAGTGGATATGTTGGATGTTTCACACAGGACACAAAAATGAGCAGTAATGTGCAAAAATACTAATGGAGCCAAAAATACTTATACAATAACTAACTCAAATGAATTATGGGGGAAAAGTGGAGTTCCTCCCTACATTATGCAGGATATGTTGTTTTTCTTTTTCCCAAAGGACTCACTTTTTCAATTAACAATGCTACTGTCAGAATCCCTTAAATGTCATTCACTCGGTGGCTCAGAGTAAATAAAAACACTCTTCAAAAAGACAAAAGTCTTACTTTGCATTACAATTGATAGCTTGCATCGGTCGTTTACTTCCATTATGGGCTGCAGTTCATTTCTCTGCAGTGAATACACTTCAGATGCTTATTTCCAATATCTCAGTATGAGCATGTATCTGAGGCTTTATAGTAGTGATGTGCATTACAAGATACATGCATTCATTTTAAGGACATGGAACCACCTTTGCAGACATTGCTGCACCATAAAATGTCAAGATTTTCTCACATATACATGACGTTAAGTTTTTCACGTACTTTCCAGATCACCGACCTTCCACGTCAACTTCTGTAAGCTTTGGGGCTGTGGTTTGGTCCTTGTGTCCGAACGCAGTGGGCTCTACCAGACGCTGATTTGATTTGTTGATGGAGAGGTGTAGAGGGCAGCGAGGAGACCATGCTCTAATGGAGGCCAGACAATAGGCCATCACTAATCAAGGACCTCAAGGTTGCCATGAAGTTAATTGCAATGCAGGTGGTACTTGGGGGTGGGTGGGGGGGTGAAAGAGAGCTGCTGACTTCTTTACTGCCTCTGTGGCCATTGTGTCTTAACATCGTGCCCCCAGGCCAGGCTTTGCCTTTCTCCCCTGCGCCCTCCCCAGTGTTCCCTTCACCTTTTAATCTCTTATTATCCACCAATTCTCATTCGGCCCTCCATGGGTAAAAGAAACGTCAAAAAGGAAATGTAAATATTGAGCCTGTCCTGCTATGCGGTAGCTGTTGTGATGCGGGGCTGGACCATTGTTGTGCCCGTGGAACCTCAACGCTGCATTTTACATTTGGTGGAAGTGTCCCTTTGTATTATTGTTATCTGTTTACATTGACAAGAAATAGCCAAATGTACTTTTCATTGTGGGACCCTGAAAGTCCTCCTCCAAATTAGAAAGAGGTCATGAATACTGGATGACAGATTCTTTTACGTGCTAAGATAATGTGAGCTAAGCTGTTTTTTTTTTTTTTGTTTTTTTCCCAACCAACCTTCCCCTAATCCTGATTATTTGGTTTAATTAAAACATTCAGACAGGTATTGTGAACTTTAGTAATTAAGGATTTGTATAAAGTGATATAAATCTTAATAGTACTAAATAAATATTGATGTAGTTGAAATAAAATTAATGGGTGCCATTTTTTAACAGGTGCTAAGCATCTCTTTAATATTTAGTTACCTTTTAATTAAATTTTTTTTGTTGGAGTTGAATTATTTCTGTTGCCCAAAACATGATCTTTGATGTGTCATTTGGGTTCATAAAGAGAGTTAAAAATGGAAGGAGCCCCATGCTTAGCACATAACTCTACTCTTAGGGCTGGTTTGAAAATAGCGCCCAATAATTAAAAAATAATAAAAAATTCACACTTTTTTTTTTTTTAAAGTGATCAATTCTGCTTTCCCAGTTGGTTAATGTGTTCTTGGGTGACACTTTCTCACTGCATGTGTCCATAGGGCATGGCCAGTGTTGGCCCACTGCTGCCCATGCATTCTGGCTGACTAACGTGGCGTGGTTCCATCATTCGGAGCTGAGAGAAAGAGACGGAGGAGAGAATGCGGAGTCGATGGGGCGGGGGGTAGAATCCAGGCCCCAAAAAGAGACAAAGGTCGCAGTTTTTCTGCCAACCTGCGCAAGCAAAAAGGTTCTTCAGGCCTGGAACCCAGCCAGGGCATCAAACAGCCACAAGCAGAACCTCTTCTCTACAGCTTACGTGAAGAAAATAGTTGGAAGTTTGCATTTGATAAATGACAAATGACATGGCTTGGATCGGCAGGGGAGCCGGTGACGCTGGTGTGGCACTGAGCAGGGGGAAGGGGAGACGGGGTGCACTCCATTTCTGCCAAGTCCCTTTCCTGTCAGGCCGTGGCTTTGAGAGGGACATTAGCGATTCCAGTCACTGATGTTTCTTTCATAAAATGTTCTGGGAGAGAGACATTCTCAATAAAAAAGAGGAGGGAGGAGGAGGGAGTAAAAATGGTGTTGCCATGTTTTTTTTTTCTTTTCTTTCTCCCTCGCTCTCTCTTTTATTGCAAAGAGGGAACAAAGGCACTGTTGAGTTTATTCTCACAGCTAAAAAAGGGACGTTTCACCGTGTCAACAGAGGCATAATGTGCCGCGCAATTCTGGTGAGTGATCTTACAGTTGGCAGGGACGGGCCTGCGACCGCTTCTGCTGACCACACCATTCATTCAGGGCAGTGACCACTTCCTGTTTCCCAGTTCTGGGGAAGAGTAGGCCGAGTGTGTGTGTGTGTGTGTGAGTGACACGCCAACACAGGCCTAACAAATCGCATGCCGAAATCGCTTTTCATCGAAATTTTCAAAGGTAGGCCCGCCAAATAGCATTAAAGCACTGATACTTTTCAAAAAGAAGAATCAGAGATTTTTTGGGGCGGCCAAGACCTAAGGTCTGACGAGAGCAGATAAAGCAGCGCTATTTTGAACTCACATCATGTGATATTTACCGTATTAATCCAGGAATGTGACAGAGAGGGACAGGCAGAACCCGCAGACTGATTAACTCACCATTATCACCTGTGTCTCGGAGACATCCGAGCACCTCCCCGGCACATCCATCCCACCGGCAGAAGACGTGGGCAGGAAAATCCGTCTACTCTCCAGACTGCTTAATGACTTTGAAATCACACTTTGGGAGGCAATTCATGTCACTCCAGGTTGGAGAAGATTAGTTTATTTCGTCTCAGTTGGTTAAGGTATCTGCCACGTTTGATTTATAAATCGCAATTGACGTCTCCAATTAAACTGTGATCAGTGCGTTTCATGGCAGCTTAACCCTAATGTCAAGTGCTGTGGACACAAAGACACAAAGAAACTGAAAATCTGCGCACGCTGCTATACTGCATATACACAGCGAAGGTATGTCTCCAATGCAGACATTCAATGCAAACATTGTTTCTACGGTAACCGCCTTAATGAGGTGCAGTTGGCAAGGGATGGGGCTATAAACTAATGACACCTTCTCCCATCTTTCCCCACTCTGAAATAACACCTGCAGTTGTGAGGTGGAGGCTGCCTGGAGATGGGTGTGTGAAATCCCTCTACATGTGGGCTCAGGGAAATATGTCTGAGACCCTCTCCATTTCCACTTCCACTCAGCCATGGCGACTGAACTGAGATCTTGTGGATAAGAGACAGAGAGACAATCCCTGATCACCCAACAGATTCCAAACGTATGTCCAGTTCTATAAAGTAATGGTATTCGTTTTAGCCTATTAACAACAATTATATTATTATTATAGAGCAAATACAGTGGCATCTCAAATGACATAATAAATTGCCTTTCAGGCCATATATGCTACTATTATATATGCAGTAGTATATATGAAAGCAATATGTATTTCTAAATCCCAAAAAATTAAGTTGATTGACTGATGACTGACAGAAAGAAAGTTCTGTAGATAAAGATCAGTAGAACAGTGGCAGGGGAACTGACAAAATGACAGACGTTGGTCATTAATTTTCTATTTTTGGAAATCATTTAACATTCTTGCCCCTCATAGCTTTCACACCACTTTAAGAAGACCTATGCCATCTCAATAATCTCTCAAATGGACAGGATATAGACTCTCATAAATACAGATGCTACATTTGTCTCAAAACCAATTTCATTCATTCCTTTACATAATTTTAAGGAACAAATGTTATGTTTGGATATTGATTTCATACTTACAAATAGTCTGTTCATACAGTTACATTAAATAGACTTCTGTATCCATAGATAGACCTACATTTTTTTATTTGAAACATTTGAAATGTTAAATTTTTTTCAAACATTATATTTTGAGACATAATTTTTCTTGAATCATGTTTTGTTTGAAATATCCTATATCCTTGAACCATTCCATGACACAATGCACAGCCACTTTGAGTGTCTTATATAATGTTGTCCTTGTTTAGTCCACAGAAAGTTTTATGGTTATATATATAAAGATGTAATATCTTTATTTCCCGTACTGAAGCTATCTAATTCCCTGGTTTGACCCCTTTAGATCTAAATTGTCTCTTCATACACCGTTAGTATTTAAAGGTAGCATTATTATCAATTTACTAAAATGACCTGCAATCATTTTTGGGGTTTCATTGTTCAAAGGCGAGAATTCTTAATCAATAGGAAGGGTCTTTCCAAGTCAAGGCTGTAGGGTGACAATAAAGATATTGTGGTTGGGCACGGCTTAATCCAAGTATTCAGAGAACGAATAATGGAAAAGACTATCAAGTGTGCAGGCGGGTGACATTGAGAAGATAACACCTGGGAGTCCTTCAGCAGCATTTGGTAAGTGAAATGCAGCAACATAACTGTCCTATCTTGATATACACCTACTGTCTATTATTACGCAACATACATACACTTGTTAGGAAATGTAATAACTGATTAACTGGAGGGAAGTGTTTGGTTCAGTTTTAGAACTAGCTAGTAATTGTCCATTGTCCAAATGGTGTGGGGTTACTAGCAACATCCCGCAGATTCCTCAGCAGACTGAGATCAGTAGAACATGTAAAGCATGTCAACACCTGGAACTCTTCGTCACATTCTTCAAAGCATTCCAGAACATTTCTTACAGTGTGGTAGGAGGCGTTACCCCAGTAAGTCCACTGACATCAAGGGAATATTCACCATGAAGGGGTGTCTATATTGGTCTTCAACTCTACTTTTAGGGCGGTGTAAGAAGTAAGAAGAATCCATGTGAATGCCCCAACATCACACTGCCTCTTTTAACTTGGTTCCTTCCAACAGGGCTGCCTTCCAGTAGGTAATGACACATACATACACACACCCAACCATCCATCCCATAAAGATAAAGCGTGATTTTGTTCCATGGACCAGTCCAGTTACGGTGTTCAGAGCCATTCACTTAACATAAGAATCGACTTTGCACAGTCATCGCACTTTTGCCCTTATGCATTTTTTCTCCATTTGACAAATTGATGCTTATTTTAGTTATTTCTATTCTTTAAGTCTGAATTATGCCACTATATTTATGGTGTCCCCCATTATTATTGCCATAAGACTTTTTGGTGATGTGCTTTTATCGTATTCTGAGAAACAAACAAAAAAAGACTTTTACTTGGAACAAATTCCTTATTTAGAAATATATCTTTTTTTAATAGAGCCATGTGTGACACAGTTGTTGGCATCCCTGCATTAAATGCTTTGTCCAATAAAGCCTTCACTTACTGTATGCACCAATGAGCCTTTTGCAACCATGACCCTGTTGCCGAGCCCACTGTTTTGGAGTTGCTCTAATTAAGTCATCTAACGATCACATCTTTTTGTCCTCTTTGGCAATTTGATAAATTTGCATTTCATAATTATTTGTGTTTTTTTTTAACCCATCCACAGAGGACACATATGACCTTGCATTTCTTGGTGCTGGTCCCAAGCCTGGGTAAATGGGGAGGTTTGTGTCAGGAAGGGCATCCGGTGTAAAACTTTTGCCAAGTCTATGTGCGGACAACCAGACCGGTGGGTCGACTGTGGTGACCCCAAACAGGAGTAGCCGAAAGAAGGTAACATAACTATATTTTTTCTTGACATGTACGACACAGATTTAAGATAGATTTCACCTACCATAACATTTCACGTCTTGCTGTGTTGACTGTGGCATGTTGAAAAATAGCAGTTATCTGAATTCCTTTGAATATCAAAGTAAGTGTTGATGACTGAGAAGATCAACCCTCAAATGTCATAACACCCTTGTAATGTGCCTGCATAATATTACAATGCTGAGCGCTGAAAGAAGCCGAGCTGAAGGTGACATGCTGGAATCTAACGTATTTAGTGGAATTTAGTGAGAACGTATAAATCTAATGGTGTAATTTCTGAAGAAGCAACAAACGCAAAGCTTTACCTCTGTGGCCCCGGCTGCATAAATGAGTAACAGAGCATGCAGAATGGGAACGTGTAAACTCTGTAGGTTGGGCTGGATAATTGTGTCTGCTTAGCAGATAAATGATGCTGTAAAAGCCATCTGGCATGCAGCATCCAGGGATTAAATAGAAAAAGAGAGAGCGGATTGATTCATCTTATAGTGGCATTCAATTAAAAAACAGAAAAGGGGGGGGGGGGGGGTGTGCCACAAAACAACACAAGAAGAAGTAGGTGTGCAAATATAGTCTTGAGGCAATAAAAGGTTGCATTCAACAAGAAAGAAAAGTGTTTGGCATTGCACTCTAAGAGAAGAAAGAGAGTATATGAGTATACTTAGAGCTTCCCATTTTAGCATCAAACCCGCTTTTCGGAAGGGAAGTATGTACAAGGAAATAAAGCCTTGGCATCACTGAAAGAAAAAGTCTGATATGTCCTTTACATGCTCCAATTCAACAATTCTGTGGGGGGAAAGCCCAGCATGTGTCTTTCTACCATGCCCACTGAACCCCCACCCCCATCACCAAAGGTTTAGATTATGCCACTATTTGCATACATTTATATATATACTACTAGCCAAACGTTTGGACACACCCACTCGGTGGCGGTCATGGAGACTAAGTATTCTACAAACAGGCACTTACATTTGTAAATGTATTTTTTCCGGGCCACATTTCAGGACTGTGGTGTGAACAAATGCGTTATATTAGCAGTTTTAACATATATAAAACACCACGTATGACACTTGCTTTGCGCTTAATTATGTTATTACATGTTTCCAGATTCTGCAATCAGAACTTAAGTACAGCATTAGCTGTAATGCCGGAGTAACACAAACTGAGCTTGTGGTTAATGATATTCATGAGAATTGCTGCCCCTCAATAGCAAACTGCTCAGTGTCAGTTATTAAGGCCCCCCCCCCTCTATCTTGCACCATGGTATTGTGGGTAACACCCTACCAAAATTAATTAATATATAGCCATAATGTGCTTTGTCAGTAGCATTTGTTCACTGTGAAGCACCAACTTGGTATTGGTACGCGCCGTGTGATTAAAGTTTTTTTTTTCTTGCTATATTGCATTTGTCGACATGCCACCCGTGGGGTAGAGATGTTTCAGATGTTAAATTATTCACCCGGTTTAATCTATCGATGTAATTGTGGCAAGATTTTCCTGGGCATTGTACACCACATCATGGGTGTAGACACTTGGCTCAACTCTCCGTTACTCTGAACACTGAACACTGCATGCATTTGTGTACTTAGTATCTGTATTTAGCATGTGTACTTTGTGCGTGTCTGAAAGGGTTCTAGGGTACTGCACGCCCATTAACTTTGTTCAATCAGAAGTCATTAAACACCTTTCAAAGCCCCCTATTGTCCCTCTCTCGCCAGCATCAAGACAGTTCTAGAGAACATAACACCGCGACTACCCTCGACCAATGTCACCACGCCTAAGCGCAAGACAACAGACTGCTTAACTCTGAAAACAAGGCTCATTTTCGATTTCATTAAACGATCTGCGAGGATAATTAGTCGTGGGCTATAAATCAAGGTTGTGCAGATCCATTTCATGTCCCTTAATTGAAAGGGATTTTTTTTTTTGCCCTCCGCGACAGTATCGTTGGACACGGTGCTACACGGGCCGCATGATAGATGTGGAATTCAGCGCAAACAGTTTGAGTCAGTCAGGGTTTGATTGATCTGCACCCTCTGGGATAGTGAGGTGGATCTTTCTCCTTGAGCCGAGAGATTAAAGCCTTAACGACTCCCCAGCCTTCTTCCTCCTTTCAACATCCCCCTTTCCCCTCCCATTGCCCCCTCACACCCACCCACCCACACACACACACACACACACACAATAATGTCTGACCTTCTGTGTTTTTATGATCCTAGAGTCTAAAGGATCGATATTTTCTGTGCTAATTTTTTTTATGAGCTCTGCCACTCACTGATTCCCATAATATGGCTCAGTTGGCTTTTCATCTCATTTGCATTCAAATTTAGGCGATTTATTTTAGGTGCCCAAGCACCGTTCTGTAATTCCCGAGGACATTTTTGCAAGGGTTTAGTAGTGGCCCTAGTGATGCCTCTGCTGCCATACTGTAAACTGACTTGAAAGGGCGTATTATTCCATCACAATGTTACAAAAAGCACAAAGTGACTTCACAGGGATGCAGAACTAAAGCCCCAACCAGCTAGACTGTTTCTGTCTTTCACTCTCATCCCTTCTCATTTTCGCCTCTGTCCATTCAACGCCCCTGACCCCCCAGTCCCCTTCGTTCTTTTTTTTTTTTTTTACTTCTTGTAACTGGGAAGTGCTGGATTGTGCCAAAGATTTATTCTTGCCAGTGATCAATGAACAGGAAAAGGTTGCAGTTGCGCTGTCGCGGTGGTGTGTGATGTGGCCCTGGAGACCGGGGGGGGGTGGATGTGACGGTGGCGCTGCGGCGGCGTGTTGGGCAGGAGCAGTGAAAACCGAGGCCCACCGCTCTCCTCCCCGAGTGACCTGCCCGTGTGAGACTGCCGCAAGGGCCACCACAGGGGGCCGCCGCATGAAGACGGACATGAATTTCAGAGGCCATCAACAGAGGAAGCAGCAGAGGAGGCTGGAAGAGTCATTTCGGCTCTGACGTTCTTCAAGACACATGCCTTTAAAGCCGGATGCCAAAATATCGTATGACTTTTTCATATTTGTACGTAATGAACTTACCTAAAACAAACTTTTTTGTATATATGTTGGAATTGTAACTAATTTATCATTTACATTTTTACATTTACAGCATTGACCAGACGCCCTTATCCAGAGCGACTTAAAATCAGTAGTTACAGGGACAGTCCCCCCTGGAGCAACTTAAGGTTAAGTGTCTTGCTCAGGGACACAATGGTAGTAAGTGGGATTTGAACCTGAGACTTCTGGTTCATAGGCAAGGCTACTACCACCCTACTACCACATCATAGCAGATATTTGCCAGTACACAACCTACTCACTAGTTGCCTTTCCATTAACCATTAAATTGTGCAAATTCTAAGAAAAAATTATCACATCAGGTGTTTTTTTAGGCTATTTGAAATAAGGCATATTTGCCAAAAATAAAATCTATGGATTTTTTATTTACATTCACAGAAAACACAGCAACTGTCTCAAGAAATAGACACCTCATACAAGAAATGCTCTCAAGCAAAACAAAAATCATGATCCAGATCCAATGTGTCAAATGTGTACCTATTGTCCTATTTTTTGCAGCTTTTGAACACAGTCAGGGAGCCCTTTGATTGTTTTTTTTGTGAGACACCATTATTCCACTGTGAGTGTGTTTAATATTAATGCTGGACTTACAGCCATTTGGAGACGGTGAATTTAACATTAGGCCGTGTTGGGGGGGCCAAATGGCGGTTTGTCTTTCTTGAGAGAAAATCTTTGGGAAAACCCTTCCCTTGTCCCACGGGACACAAAAATAGACCCCATTCCTGCCCCTCTGTGTCAAAGTTAGGATGCACAGTGGGGTGCAGACTTCAAAGTGATTGGGGGAGTTCTCCAAAACAACTGCTGGCAATTCCAAATCAACACCCCCTTGAATGTTGTATCCCCCACAAACTATTCTCACAGCCTCACACAGTTGTCTTTTTTTATTGGTTTTGTTATTGCACAGATTACCAAATATGATACGTTTTAGTTTTTGCAAATGAATAAACGTATATACAACATTTAATATGATAAATATTATCGTTTTTGGTTTTCTTATTATTTTGCTGAATAATTCTGCTAAAATGAACTACTTTGAAGCCACACAATTTGTTGATTTGTTGTGACTGTCAGTGTGCACCTCCAGATCCAGCCCATGGATCTCTCTGTGGGCTGGACTTTAACGTGGCCCAGTCAGCAGATCTGTAAACCCAGAGAGAGAAAAGGCAGAGGGGCTGCTCTTCCATCTGAGGACCTGCCTATTTTGCCTAACAGTTGGTGGGAAATGAAAATGACCTGCTCGGGTCAGAGGGCAAAAAACATGTCAAGAATTTCCCAGGATGTATTTCAAGGACGTACAAGACAGTGAAAGGAAGGCTAGCTTTCTTTTTTTTTTAAATCACACAATCACAGATATTTATTTCAGTAGGAAAAAAAGAGAGAAGAAAATAAATGGGAAGAAAGAAAGAGATTACGCCACGTCAATGGAGGCACATGGAGACGTGGCCTTTGTGAAGCTGACGGGACGCTGTCTGTGTTGCATTGTGGGTAGTGGGGTTCGCTCCGGCCTCAGCAGGATCCTGGCCACTCAGTCCAGTCCTCAGGTGCTGTCACTCGCCTCTCTGCCATATTAATTATGGGATAAGGAGTTTAATCCCCTGTCTTTGAAGCACCAGGCCAGTTTTTCAAGGCCGGATTCTGAAATGGAACAAACGGGCAGGCTGTGCACATTACACAGCCTGCACAGGAAATAAGAAAGGCAGCAACCAACCCATTTCTTTCTAAATGTTTTATTTCCTTTACTTTTTCTCATTTGTTTTTTCTTCTTTCTTTTGCGAATCTACTGTGATTTATAATGCTTGCATAGGTGATGATCATTGTGGAATTGCATGTTTTATAGAATTTCATCTAGGGATTAGTTCACCCACGTTATTATTGTTTTTTTGTTTTTTTTGCAGATATCGAAAGCATGAATGCGAAGATTTTCAGGGTATCAGGGTGTAGCATATTGGTATATTTTTAAATATATATGTTTTTACACAGTTTGGCTATTGGTATTTAATTTTTGCCTACTGTGAATTCCCCAGGGTTTGAGTAAATCCTGTGTAGAAGCCTGTTTGTTTGGAATAACCTCTCGCTGTGCATCTGAGCATATTTATGTAAAAAAAAAATAAAAAAAACTGTGTTTTATGTTACAGAAAAATGTTCTCTCCGTTGAAGAACGGATCAAAAGAATTAAGTTGCCTGTATTTCTGAAACACTCCACTTTGTCAGGTTTGGGTTGAATCAAATTGGAAACATCTCTCTCCCTCACATCAAAAGGGAGTCCCCTGCTGTCATGTTTTACTGGACTGTCACTCGACTGTCCCGGGCAGCTACGCTCTGACCCAGCCCCCGTAACCCGATTGCATGATTGCGTTCCGGGGAGAGTGGAAGCAGGCCTGGGGATGTCTGCCTGTGCGGCACTCTTCGGTGCCCCAAAGAGCAAGACCCGCGAAAGCTGGCAGCTATTTTTACGTCTGTTGTTTCAGGTGGGCGGCCTGTCGGGTCGGAGGGAGATCAGCTTTTCTACTGCCCTCTTGTGCTGGTTCTGTCGCACACACTGTAGTTCTGCACGGCAGTTATCTCAGCATTTTTTTTTTTTATCACGTTTACCTGCTGCATTAATCCAGGAGAAGAAAGTCAGAAGATAACATTTGCTTCCAATGCTCTCCTCCACTGCATTTGTTTCAGAACATTATAACCCGGTAGTGTTGCGTGTCAGGTATGGTGTGTGACAAATGCACAGTGTCTGGTCTGGGCTTGTGTTTTAAGCCTTATTTATATTCCCCACCACATAATGAATATTCCGGTCTTTGCCGTGCTTGTACGGCATGCGTGTGGATATTGCAATCCATTTCAAGTGACCTGAAAATATGAATCATGGTGAATATTACCTTGTTGCTGCTTATTTTAACCAGTGCTTGTCTTCATCACTGTCACTGCAATTGCAGTGACGGGTGGAGAGATAAGAGTTTTTTTTTTTATGCAACCGGCTGTTTCGTAAGGTGTGACTACTGCAGAAATAGGCCGTGCCTTCAATCATTTAAGGTCACGGTGACTGTTGCATAATGGCTAGTGATGTGACCACAGAGTGTGAAAATGGCAGGTTTTTTTGGGGTCCTAATACTCATAAGAGTGTAACAAAAAATGTATTACATGTGTCTCAATAATAAAAACACAATAATTAAATATATTGGATATTTAACATTCATAGCTTAAGTCGTCCATGTCTTTCATTAGAAATGAGAGAAAACTAAAATATAAGAAGGACATATAAAAATATATAAATGAGGTGCAGCTTTTTTCCCAGGCCACAAAAAGAACAGGTGAAGGAGTGGAAATAATTGTTTGATCTGTCCTTTGCCTGTCGCTGCCCTAATCACTCAAGCCTGATTCAGAAAATGCAGGCTTGAATGTCAGAGGCCCTCCTGCCGTGAGGTAGTCCGTTTCCCCGGCACCCGGCGCCCATGCCCCTGTAATCACCACTCACAACGCCGTCTTGGCACTCTACCACTAGCTTGATTGAGCACCTCAATCTAACAAGGTATCCGTGGATTCTGCCAGGCGCTACCGGACAACCGGGGATGTCCCCAGTGATCACAGGACAAAGTCTTTTTTCACATTAAACGGTCTCACGAATCCAAACACACCTGCAACACGCAGCATTTCATGTCTCCAGATATTTCATGATTGTAGTCTGCTGGGTATCAGCAAAAAGGCAACATTGCTAAGATTTACATGTTGAGTACACAAAATTTGACAATTTTTAGGCTTTTATTAAAAAATAAACAGATAAATAGAATTGGACGATAGAATTTAACAAATGTACACTACCATATATATATATATACACACACACACACAAATAACATGCATATATATATATATATATATATATATATATATATATTATAAAAAATGCAAAATAAATGCAAATGCGTTCATTTGAAATAACAATTGTTTCTTTCGCAGTTTACTTTCGATAGAGAATACTCCATTTGCAGCATTCAAGATGTCAAATTGTTTAGGTATGTCTAATAATCAATTAACCTTTAAAAGTGAAAGTCTTGCATTACTGAACAGAGCATTCCATTCCAAGACTAATTGCTGATAATGGACTGCTCTAGATTTATGCAGATAGTCCATTAGTTAACAGCCATTTACAGCTATTTACAACATCTACCATGCCTGGACAAGATTTTTGATAATTTTTTAGGACTTTAATGGAAGCCGCTTTTTGGTATCAAAATGCAAACATTTCTAAATGATCCTAAACATTTGAATGGTACCACATTTCTTTTTAAAACCTTTCATTCCATGATAGCAGTGGAATATGAAAACATTGTGCAAACATTGCAATTCATACTTTCTGTCTCATGATATCTTCCAGCGACAACCAACAAGAAATGCTGAGACATGTGACAGGAAGAGAGGTCATGACAACACAAGCGGTACCATCAAACGCTCTATTAGCCACCCAGTTCCGAGGCTCCGTGGCAGCCCGGTTGTCAGTTGAGGCTGTTGTGAAGGGGGGTGTGTCGGGGGGGTTAAAAATCCCTGTGTGGTTTCTCTCACTATTCCCACACCTTTGGCCTGCCTTCGCTGACAGCAGGCCAGGTCCTTGGGGACCGTCTGTTTGGAAATGTGTGCTGAGGGTCTCGGCGTGTTAGGAGAAGACCTCTCACCCTAGAGTAGCACTAATTGTTTTCAGTAGCTAGTGCTTAAGTCTTGAGTGGTGTTGACTTGCTCTTGCATGGATTTATTTTCTCAAAGAATCTGTCATGTCAACTTTGTTTGGAATGTTAGTTTCAATGGGATTTACTGGATTTGAAAAGTACGTTTTAAATGTAAAAACTATTTTAAACAGCTTTTTAACACAGATGGGCTTTGGCTAAAAAAAGAAAAAGCACCTGTAATGATGGCTTTTGTCAATAGGATATTCATTGACATTTCACAGAAGTACACTTTAAACGTGCAATGCGACAGTTTTTCTTACAAGCGCATTTTGAAAGACAGGTTAAATTCCCATTCTTGGTAAGAGTACTTTGTAAGATATCAGACACTGCACTCTGAATTTATGATCAATTACAGCTTTTCTAAAGCTGGATTTAACGTGTCATATATGTCTCACTCCTGTGGGAAATAATGGCTTTGAATGGAAAGTTCGAATTTATCCTCGTGTTGCCCTGGGTTCTTTCAACCTCACATCCGTTTCCAGCTTAATATAATATTGTTGATTTAACAATGATGTATTTGAAGCTGCGGGCACTTTCTACCCTGTTCTGAGATTAATAGATGGTTTTCTGGGGTGCATACGGGTGTTTCATTATTCCAGTCTGTTTGACGGAGAGGCATGCCCAGAACATGGTGGCCAGTCCATCAATGGGAGTTATATTCAATTTCTCAAGGAGGCATTTGTCACATGGGACAGGTAGTATTAAAGCAATGAAAGGCTCTTAAGTCTCGGTAAGAATGACCTTATACACCGCATAATCACACAGCAATGGGGGAACGCATGTCCACCGCAGTCTTACAACTGCGCTTAGCCACTGTACAAAGATTGTCCCCGGTTTGATGGAAAATTGATTAATTGCGCATTTAACTGAACGCACAGACCTCCTCTTTATAATAAATTATGGTCATTAATCAATAAAGCACAGAGTCGTTCTGGAGCATGTGGCTTCCTTAAGCTCCGGTCTTTTCTAGTTGGTGACCATGCCGGGTGAGATGTTCCACACCTGCTTCAATCCAATTAGACAAGGTAATTTATGAACATCCTTTTCTTCACTAATGGGGTGGCCACTATTCTGCCGAGTCCTTATTTAACTTTTGATGGGCATTGGCTGTGACACACTCACACAAGCGAAGTCTGAAACACCTCCACCATTTTTTTTTTTTTTTTTTTTTTTTACAGGTTGCTCAGTTCAACAGACAGATGCTGCCTACGATGGAGAGTAAACGTTTCCGAGATCTCAGCAGTCTTCATCAGCCGACCAGGGGGTTCTGGCATCACACACAGATGGTATCACACTGAAACACAGGAGGTGGGAAGCGGGTACAACAGAAACATGCCCACAATCCAACAATTGCTGTACTGGAGGAAAGACTGATGTGCGTGTCCTACCAATCATATTGTTTCAAATGTGGCATAAAATATGGCACGCAATGTGCCATTTTGTGATGAAATGTGATTTTAATTAGCAACGCTAATATATTGATTATGCACTTTCATAATTAGAGCTAAAGGTGTGACCTGAACTCCTGAAGTCCCAGGTTTTCACATGATTTTAGCTGGAATCAATATCTAAAGGCGAATTAAAGGCCACTGAGCCGTGCCCTTTGGATAAAATCAAAACAGATAAATAAATAATAAACGGACAGCGTAACAATTAAGTACTTCACTGGTGGATAAATGACTGGAAAGGTTCGCCCCGGCTACCTTAAAAGCACTTTTCCCATCTACTGCTGTCTGAAGCTGTCACGGTGCCTAAGACTCGCTCGGCTTGATTAATGGTGAGCTGTGGGGCACAGCTAGGAGCTAAAGTCTCAATTATGAAAAAGCCAGTAACTAGTCCAGGCTTGCTGATGCCTTTATTCCACTGACAGCGGTGAAAAATAGCAATATTTCCAATCAAGGTCAAATCATGAATCATGCATTTATTGGCATTCGCAATGTGGGCCTTTTGTCATTGGCTCCTCCTTTCTATTCGGTGCCCCCAAAAGTTGTCTGATGACTCTGCCATCAATTTCTAAAAGTGCTCGCTGCCATCATAGAACATTTAAGATTTTTTTTTTCAAACTGTAATCCTGTCATGAAAGCTGGATTTTACACGTTTTAAGTGAATTAATTTACCTATTCTTTTGATTTAATGAAAATATTGCAATTACATGAGGACACTGCATTAATATTGATTTTCCTGGGTTTCACATACTCATAAAAAAAAAGACGGGCAAAGCCGGCTACGTATGCTAAAAAGAACGAGTGAAAAATAAGCTTCTGTTACTAATTCTGAATGCTTAATGAATCGGGCCACTTGCCGTAGTCGCTTCTAATGGTCTGAGTGGTTTAGAGTGAGTTTGTACAGGAAGATAAGTGAGTTTAATATGCACTGGAGGGTAAAGCAAAGATTCTATTACTGTGTGTAGAAATTACCTCATAAAGAAGCTAATATGGCAATTTGGGGAGCAATTTTTAATAAGATTTTTATGATGCACAGTAGCAGTTATGCTAATGAAGTTGTCATTTTACTTGTATTCTGCCTCAAAATGCTAGTCCCCCATATTTCAATTTCGGCGGATTAGGGCCAGCTAACTGTTACTAATGAATTTCATTAATGTAATGAGTTGCAAGCGGGGTTATCCGGCACGGGATCTCACATTACCTTCCCTCCGTCTTTCTGTGTCTTATGTGCAGATAAAGGAATGTTTATGTGATTATAAAGATCCTCTCTGTGTGGCGTCAAAGAGAGAGTGCACTTGGCGTGATGAGACTTTTTCACTTTCCAGAAGCAGCAGGCTGCACAGTGGTGCCCGCTTCAATACAAGGCGTCGGAACTCGCCGTTCTCCATCCATCTTAGGCACGGAGACCACCGAGGCGAACATGATCTGTCTGCATCCACGCCAAACAGGTTCCAGATATTCCGCGATGCTCTTTTTGGCGCGAGGGTGCTGTTGCTCTTGTGTCGGGGTCTGTCATTTGTCTGCTGCACCAGTGGACGTCCGCAGAGCCAGCGAACGTTTATGCCAAATGGCTTGAAGCGCTCACCCTTAATGTAGAAACATGCTAGATAAATGAACGGGGTTTATTACCTGAAACACTCTCACCGGTGTTGGGGTGGGTTAATTGGCATATTTTCTTTCCAGAGTTTAGTAAAAGTGTGTCAGGGATGCATTTATAAAATTTGAAGAAATAAACAAATACAGACGAGAAAGTAATGCTTGCAACCCACCCAGTCCTTTATAATTCATGTGCAATTGCTTCTGTCAATATGTTACATGTCTGTGTAACATTTCTTCAGATTTTCTTGTCTCTGAAACACAAACCGAACACTTAAAAGTGTATGTAAAGGGAATTAAGGGTCCTATTTTTAAGATGGCATTAAGCGCAGTGCTGCACACCAAGCACGGGTCTTGTTTACCAATGAAATTTCAAAGGCGTCCTCTGGATTTACATAAATAAAGAAGGATCTGCATGGTAGTTATCTGAAGACAAACTAACTAACTGTTTAGAACACTAAACAGAGCTTCAAATATAGGGTGGTAGTAGCCTAGTGGGTAACACACTCGCCTGTTAACCAGAAGACTCAGGTTCAAATCCCACTTACTACCATTGTGTCCCTGAGCAAGACACTTAACCCTGATTGTCTCCAGGGGGGGACTGTCCCTGTAACTACTGTTTGTAAGTCGCTCTGGATAAGGGCGTCTGATAAATGCCGTAAATGTAAATGGGGGGAGCACAATGATTGACTACTTTCACACGGACTACTTTCTGGACTAACTTAACCCAAGCCTGTCAAAATGTCACGTGCAAACATCATTAAGGAATGTGCTTCTTTTGTATTTTGTTTGTTTCTTTATGTAAATCCTAAGGACACCTTTGACCTCACACAAGGGAACAAGCCCCACGTGTAGCATAACTTTCGCATTAGCACTATTTGGTATCTAGTGCCCTAAAGAATTTATTCGTTTCTAAAGACCGCATACGTACAGTATTTGACAATTATTGCTGAAAATGTGTGCAAAGATTGTGAACTCTGCATCAATGAACTGCGGCGTTATAGCATTAAACAGTTTTTCATCACTTTCACGATGTATTTAACAAATACCGGCTTGGCTGTCTTAACCAGCCCCAATTCCCCGTTTTTGCACGTACGCCACACTGCGTAGTTAATCAGCTGGCCTGGTTCCTGACACAGGAAACGTTGCATTCTTGCACGGCTTGGTCAGGAGAGGATCAATGCTCACTGTCAATATCAGGTGAGCTAAATTGCTGTTGAATGTGCCCAGTCATTTCTGGGTGAGCACTCAATTTGGCCCAATGAGTACAATCCTTTAATCTCATCCAACCCCTAGAGTATGAACCGCTGCAACAGTCCAAAATGATCAGACGAATGTTGTGGGATCAGTTGTGATTCTTTTAATTGCTTTCTGATCCCATTTCCTAGCGTTTTTGAATCCTCGTACGCTACTGTACGCCATACTGCATACATTTTAAAACTGCCGTCATTTTACATTTGGATTTGCACTTTTATTTTTAAACTCTTTTGAAGTAAATTTTTCTTCAATGTTTTTTAATTTGTTGATTTGTTTGGGGCAGTGTTCATGTGGGCAAGTGGTGGCCTAGTTGTGTGCGTCGTGTGCTGTGCTGCAGTGTTTCACAATTACTTTCACCTTTACATCTTAAAGAATACACACACTCAAAAACACATATATATGGCAGTTCACTCAAGAGGCAGATACATTTACCATTAGATCATTTTGAAGGATGTTCTGGCTGATTTACGGGTAGTTTAAAAAAAAAAAAAAAAGAATTTAAAACCACTGGATTATAAAGCATAAGATGCGTAATATCCATCACAAGGGCTGTGACACTAAGCTGTCTTTCAAGACAGCAAATGAAACTCACACATTTAATGAGATCTTAAGCCGTGCCTGAAATATAATTAAAAACTCTGACATGAAGAGCGGTAATAATGCAAAGTGCTTTGCTATGCAGAAGCTTGCAGAACTGATGATGCTGTGCAGCACCTGCAGGAACAGGAGCAACTTTCAATTCCTCCATTTTTTGTGTTAATGGCAACCATGAACTCTTTATGTATGGGTATGCGAAGAACACTGTATTGCCACCAGACACAAAATTCCTCTTTTGACATCATCTATCATCTCCCTGCCTGCCAATTGGAATTGAGCATTCACAGTCCGTGGCATAATTCTTTAATTAAAAGACTGTTGGTGATAAATATGCTAAATCTGCTCATTTTGCACATGTCTCACTTGTCTTGTTTGAAATTACGTACATAGTTGATGCAGTCCACTACACAAATGCAAAGCCACTTTTTGAGTGTCTTATGTGATGTTGTCCTTGTTTATTTTACAGAGGGTTTTCTTAAATTAATACTATGTTTAATCTTTAAATATATATATATATTGTAATCACACTATGGGCGGTCCGTGTGAAACAGCACTTCAAAACACTGGATACTGTGTATACTGCTGCATTGACATTAAGCCTCTCTTGAACTTGATATTTCATTAGCTGAGTGGAATATCTTGGGACAGACAATCTAGCATAATAGATGCACTTCTTTAAATGCCATTACATATTACACACGTCACATTGGTTTATTCTCACTTCATAACATGACCTGCTGCTGCCCCAATGATGTAGGAACATCTCTTTTCCCTGCAGAGTTTATTTAAGTCTTCATTGTTGCAGCAGTTATAATGTTGTTGTATCCTGTGGCTTGTGAGGGTATTGTATGTACTCCTGGGTGAAGGGTGTGTCTCTTTTCCTCTCTCAAAGGGTTGACTGTGCCCGGCGTTAAAGGTCAATCCCATATATAAGGAGACTAAGAAGGAGTGGAAGGACCCTTCCATTTTGGTGAATTTGTCTGTAAGGTTTGTATGTGGATACCATACTGTTTGGGCCTTGCGTTTGTAGTTTTGTGATATTGGACTCTTATCCAATCTTTAGTGACTATTGTTGTTTGAATACAGGTGGACAGAGCTTGGTCTTGGTATTTGGTGTTCATCTGATGTCTGTCTTTTTTTGTCCTTCAGGACAAGCTGTTTGTTTAAGTGAAAGTGAAGTGATTGTCATTGTGGCACACAGCACAGCACACGGTGCACACAATGAAATGTGTCCTCTGCATTTAACCCATCACCCTTAGTGAGCAGTGGGGAGATACGAATGGTTCGGAATTTGAATCCGCAACCCTTTGGTTACGACTTTACTTTCTTACCCACTAGGCCACAAATGCCCAATAAGAGACTGTTTAATCTTTAGCTCTAAAAACATAATTGAAATGTGAGTGAGAAGTGAAAATCACCATCTCACTCACATTAAAAATATGATATGGCCATCATCCCCGGGTTCCACCAGGTCATAACAATGAAAGTGAAAGTGAAGTGGTTGTCATTGTGAAACAGAGCGCAGCACAGCACACACAACAAAATGTTTCCTCAGCATTTAACCCATCACCCTTGGTGAGCAGAGGGCAGCCACGAACGGCACCCGGGGAGCAGTGAGTGCGGGGACGGGGCTTTACTTAGTGGCACCTCAGGGGCACCTTCTGATTGCAGGTCCCGCTAGGCCACTACTGTCCAATAGTCATTTACATTTACATTTACAGCATTTATCAGACACCCTTATCCAGAGCGACTTACAATCAGTATTACAGGGACAGTCTCCCTGGAGCAATTTAGGGTTAAGTGTCTTGCTCAGGGACACAATGGTAGTAAGTGGGATTCGAACCCGGGTCTTCTGGTTCATAGGCGAGTGTGTTACCCACTAAGCTACTTCCACCCTACCCTAGTCAATGTGTAAGCTGTGGAATATACTCGGTGATACATCTACAAATCTGCATCATGTGCATCACCAGGCTGAGGCCAAAGTCATATCTGAATGGCACTTCTCCCACTTATTATTGCTTAATTATGAACTATCATTTGACCACTTTCTGGAAAAGGAGATATATTTGTGTAGGGCGTAGTCTGGTATCCATTTAAAGAAGGACAGGGTATGCCAGTATTGCTCTACAAACAGAGCTGTAAAATAAGTTGATAAATCACCCGAACGCAGGCACCTCAGAGTTCGGCCCAAGCGCATAAATCTGCATAAGTGTGTTTTGTCTGTTTCTCTATTTTCATTTCTCTTTCTATCAAAGTTAGGGTAAGAGCCTCGCCATCCAAACCTATGATGCAAACTCTTCTGGACTCTCCCATGCTGCGGCTGGCCTGTAAATGGAGATCATGTGTGTGCAGTGTTGTTTTTTCTTCTCACAGTAATCACATTTCCTCCTTAGTTTCCAAGCTGATGTGATTTAATCATTTTAATAACCTCTCCGTTCAATATTTTCCCTCACACCCGAACCATAGACATGTGCGCTCTTTCATGGTACCAGCATGTTTAGAAAAACACATATTACTTGCAGGGTGTGTTAGAGCACTTATTTTCACACACCCCAGTGCCTCGCATGCACACACACTCTTTTTTTCTCTCTCTCTCTCTCTGCAGAGCTGCAGAGGCCCAGCAGGCGAGGGTGATGACAAGGCCTGGTGGTTGGCCAAAGCACGGCTGGCGCATGTTGTGCCCTCGCCCAGTCGCCTCCTGCCACCACCACCGGCCCATATGGGCAGAGAGATTGCTATCCACCGGCTCTCCCCGAGTGATCCATCACCTCGGTCCACGCGCCCAGCAAGGCGGCCCTGGCACCATGCTGTCTGCGATCCATCAGGATTTACTTTGAGTGACGCGGGGAGATGGGCGGATGAGAGTTTCGGTTTCATTACCCCCCCCCCGCCCGCCACTCTCCACAATAAAACAAAACCGGAGAGAAGGAGGGCTTCACGTGCCTCATGTCTAAACGCTTCTGCCATGATTTGTGGCAAACACTGGCACACTCCAGCTCCTTTTTTTTTCCATGGTTGCGATGAAACACTTATAAAGTTCCTTCATGCTTTGCTTGCCATGTTACCTTCAAGATGATTAATTAAAGGCCTCACATTTGGACACCGATGACTTGAATAAGCCATTTATGTCTCCTCGTTTCCACTTTGCCAGCGAGAGCTGGCGGTTGGCGGGAAGCTGCGATGATCCAAAGCTGGCTCAGTGTGTTTTCGACTGTCAACATGAATATTTGTTAAAAAGCAGATTGGAGAAAGAAAAAACAAAAAAACAACATATGGCTTAGACGTTGATATTTTCCATTCAAGGTTGACTGTATGTCACCCTGCAGTGGGTTCGGCTGCTTACTTGCCAGAATGCCTTGCATTTTTGTTTGGATATTTTCTGTTGGGTGCCCGATCACAGGCCCGAGGCCGCATGAAAGTGGACCCCGCCCCGCGCCCCTCTTCTCTAGCTCCCACAACACCATGCGCCCGCCCCATAGCCCCTCTCTGGACGCGCGCTCCCCCTCTCCCCCCGTTTGAACGGGCTGTCAGGTTGGATTGCTGGTAGGCAGTGAGGCTGAAGATTCCCCACTGACTGCCGAGGAGTCATTGGCCAGGCATTCCTTGTCACTGGAAGTTAAGGCCGTCACTGATCCTAATGCTTACACTGTTGTTGCAGCATTCCGATTTTTAATCGCTGCATGACTTGTCAGCTTTAATGAGGGCAGCGGAGATTGAATTATCAGCATACCAATAATGAGGGTGTCACAAGCTGCCAATTACCGCCCCCCTCTTTTCTCCATGCCACGCATCCCCTGAACTTGTTTTTTGCAGCATGTAACCTAATGAAGAAAAATGTTCGGTTGTGCGTACGGCTGCTGTGTTTAATTTATGTAATGCAAATTAGCTTGCCGGGCCCAGAGGTTGCGAAGCCACGCCGTTCTTGTTTTTACACCCAGACCCGGATCGACCCACGTCATCATCCACCGGGCCGAATGTGAGCATGCTCAGTGCAGACGCCCACCGCTAGCAGAAGGCAGTGCAAGGGGCCCTCTCGGAAACCATCTCACGCAATCACTGGCAATCGCGTTTGAATGGTTCACCAAATTTGCTGCTCAAACAATAATAGGACCTCCATTTCAACAGACCACAAAGAAATCAGGGCCAGCAGCTAGAAAAAAAAAAAAGAAATGGTTACAAGCCATTGTCATATGTGGCATTAAAAAGGGGGACAGATGAGAAGGAGCCTGCTTATTCATCTCTGTAATTTTTCCCTTCACAGTCCCGATGGTAGCAATTGCAGTGTGGCCGGGGGAAGTGACTGGCAGCAGGTCACGCACATTGGTTTAACCCCTTAGTCACCCTCTTATTTTGGGAAATGACACCTAAAGTTCATGGCCAAATATATCATTAGATAACCCATGCATGATATTATATGTGGTACACAGATATGCCAACCTCCTAGCCACACACAGGGTGTAAAAAGGCAAATGGTGCTCCATGTTTGGATAATGACTGTGACTTTTGTGCCTATGCTATCCGACTTTGGAACAGCCTGCCGGAGACATATAATTTATGTAGCATTTTAGTTACGTACCTTTTAAATTGAGCTTTATTTATTTCATTCAACTTATTTTGTTTCTAATTTCTCTGCCTTGCTATGCACTCAAAAAGTGCACGACATGAGAGGAGGTTTTTAATAAAGAAACTAAAAAGGCACGAGGGCTGGGAACACAAAAGAACATAAAAGTAAACCAAAATGCAGCACAGCAGTGTTTAAGCAACATACAAGAACCAACGTGGACATGAGAAAACAACTGAATTAGTTGTTTCATCCTGTCTCTGTTCACCCGGTCTTAAATGACGGCAACTGGGGTGATCGGGACTCATCTTTCCAGTCACCTGGCTTAACCTGACTGGTCCAAAAGGACCAATTAATTGACTGGTTAACAGTGGCATATACGTCCAAGCTCTATTTGGTATAAGGCATTCTGGTACAATAATAACCAAGTTTATTTTAATCTAGATTTGCACCATTGCAAATTCACAACACCATCTATATAAATAGCAGAGAACATATCTGCTAAGGTTTACTGCCCCAGTCCTGTTCCAGTAATACACCAACCCCGATATTAGAGATCTTGAAGTCAAGGAGGATGAGGGTCTTTCTCTCCATCCCTCCCTCCCACCCACTCGCTCTCACTCTCTCTCTCTCTCTCAGTTTCTCAGGAAACTAAGAAAAGTACCAGACCCTGACACATTAAGAGGTGGAGACATGCCCCCAGTCAGTCAGTCATTCGTCTAGAGAGACAGCCAGCCTTCCTCCCACACCACAACCAGCAGCAGAGATTTCTGCCAGACGTTAGCCAATGCGCTTGAATGAGTCCTTTTCCTCCTTTTTTATTCACGTCCCACTATTTCAAAAAGTAAGTTTAGGCCACAGTGATGCTTTGCTCAAATTTATCTTCAGCACTGTGGCAAAGTACAGACCAAAAAAAGCTCATTTTTTTTGTTTTCTCATTGTTAAAGGACAATAATTAAGAAAAATTGCATGGTTTGAGTATTTTTTTCATACCTTCCAGATTTATATTTAAATTTTCATTTGCAGCACTTAATTTTAATATATATGTTGACACAAAATATTTTTAAATATGGATAGATATAATTGCCATTGTAAACGTGTTAGAATGGTAATTGAAACACTTTATTCTTTAAAACAGGCCAAGGCTAAACCTGGAGTCAAATCTCATTAAAAGAGGGTGAAACTGTAATATTCTCAGGGCGCTTTTCACACAGACCCAGTGTGAGGAGAGGTCAGAGTCAGGCGTCAGTCTGTGGCCCGTTCCCTTTTTTTTTTTTTTGGTTATTAATAAACCAAAATTCATTAAAGAAGGTCTAGGAGAACCCCCTGGTAGAACATTACTCTGTCTGTTCTCTCCTTTGTGTGATAAGAAGAACCCTGGTGATTCCTTGCATGGGTCCCAAAGCTACAGGGGAATTTCTCTCAGAACCTGGCCCATCCACTCCATTCCACACCGCATTTCCTAAAGCTTTTCATTCGTATCCCCTGGAAACCGTTCTGCATTCTTTAAACTCTCCTTCAAAAAAGGATGGGGTTGGGGGGGGGGGGGGGGGGGGGGGGTTGGAAGGGAAGGCAGAAAAAAACCCTTACACGTTTGGCTATGCCCTTTGATCACACATTTATCTTTAAAACAGATGGTTGACCACTGTGACTGTTTATGTCAATACACACTCATTTGAAAGCGGCGTCCAGGCCTGCATTGTTGCTTCTCTCAAAAAACCAATGAATTTTCACTAAAATAAAAGGGACGATACTGCGCGTGTTAACAAAGCTTCTTTTTTTTTTTTTGGTCTCAAAGAGAGCTGTGGGCTGTTATTCGAAAGCTCTTTTTCATAATACCCATGTCTGCAAGCCTGGTTCTTTACATAATATTTCTAAAACATTATTCGCACCTCAGAAGAATACAGTGAAGATAAAGCACTAATCTGATTATTGTTCAATTATGAAAGCTCACTGGTCTATAATTCCCAGGAGATTTAGCATTCATATTTACAGTCTCAGAAATGATCTAATTTTGATAGTGGCTGGCAGCCTCTGAATGGCAGCGGAAAGTGGATTCCGTACCGCAAACGAGATGGGGCGTGTAATTCTACCGTAATAAACTGTGGTTTGGGAGAAAGGTGGTAACGGCGGATTAAAAGTAAAGGGGCATGTATAATCGCTCAATCCATTTTTATCTGAGAAGACTAAAATGCTTTGCCGGGAACCTGACATCAAAAGGTTGTCAGAAGTCATCAAAGCAATAAGTGTGAACCTGAGTGGCTGTATTTGATGTTCTGTGAAGTGGACTTCTTTGTTTTTTTTTTAATTTTATAACTTTTTTTCACAGTGCGTTCCTAGTGATGTCATGTTTAAATCCTCTATTAGATAATTGCTGATTGAGGACCATCCAGCAGCCCATTTTACCCCAGCCCAGTCACCTGTCCTGTTTGAACACGAAAAATATCCTATCAACCTAATGTTAGGGCAGACCCATTTTATTACATCTATACCAATTTGTGTAAGTAATAGCTGATTTAATATATTAAGAGTGTGAAGAGAACATTATACATATTAACACAGCCTTAAATGCACAAAAATATGCATAGAAAATAGCCAAAAGTTATGGACAACAGATTAATGCTCCCCAAAAGGCCACTGTAATGCAATAAAAGTGTCATAAAAATTAATAGTGGCCTGCACCAAAAAAATAATAATAATAAGGAAAAGATGGATTCATATATACCTTCTGATACACATCTAACAATGATTGTGTTTTTGGATATTTTCTTCAATATACATCCTAACTGAAAGATCTCATTCTGTCTGGTACAGCATTTCCAAAACCACTTCAATAAGTAGTGTGTTAACTCTTTGGCCCCACAACAGTGAGGCACACACAGCTCAGATCACATCATTAAGTTCACCAATGACATGACCGTGGTGGACCTCATCAGCAAGAATTACGAGTGGACAATGGCTGTTGATTGCGGCCGTTCATGGAATGAGCACTTTTCACTGAACATTGACTGTAACTTAAAGGTGATCATCAGTAGCTCCAAATTCCTCATCTGGTTCTCATCTGGAGAGCATCATTTTCACAGAAAGCCCAATTGTATCTCTACATTCTGCAATGGCTGGGAGAGCATATTCCTTCTTATACAAGGGGACTGTCACCCGGCTCAGGCCGCAACTGGGACCAGACCGCCCAGGGTCTGCAGTGACAGATGAACATCAAGGCTGGACCCGGAACACTGGTGCAGGCCCTTCTTGAAACAAAGAAAAACAGGTGTAGGGGATTGGCAAAAGGCGTGGCCTGCACTCAGTGCCCCAGGACCGGCAATCGTGCCCAGCTCACACTGGAGGGTCCTTACAGTACAATTGCATCGTCACTGCTGGGTGGAGAGTGGTCCAAAAAAATCATCTGTTAAGGAACTTACTTCGTATGGAAATGATTCTACGCACACTGAGATGCATCTATTGATCCACATGATGCGGTAAACGGAGAATTCAAAATGCTACATTAAATAATTTGTCTGTTCCTGAAGACAGTCACTGGAAAGCATTTTCTAAAAACATTCTATAATGTATACAACATTGAATGTTGTATAAATCAACAGCAACTAAATGAATGTAACTCATTAAAGTAACACAAAGGCAAAAAAAAAAAAAAGATTAAATCTGGGGTTTTATAGTCATCAACATATTCACTATGCTGTGAAATTCATCTGCAGAAGACAGTATAGCATGACAGGTGGTGATGACAAATATATTAATAATGAAAATGGAGCAAGTGACAGGTATAATGATAAATTAGCCCAACTGACTCGTGTAATTGGGGTAAAAAAAAAATAATAATGCAAATACCTGTTCATTTATGCAAGAAAATGAATATTTTGGCTTTAGCCTGATACACATGATTTGCTAAATGTGTGATGCAGCTCATCCTGGAATAACACCAAGTCTCCCACCACCCTTAAACACTGTCACGACAGAAACCATCTCAATACTAGTGACAGTGTGCTTGTACCACAATATTTATGTATTTATGGTTTTTAATATTTTAACCCCTTAATATCTTCATTAATGTCAGTTTATTTAGCGCCCGTGCACCCTGTGAGGATGAGGAGCGTGGAGTGCTACGTGTCATTCCACAGCACCCACGCCACAGCATGCACTGATGGTTGCCATGGTTCAGGCACCAGCAATTTAAGCGCCATCGTCTCCACCGGCAACGGCGCGCTCCACGCTAAGTGGCTTTGCGAAAGCTGACGCCTGCCAGCGCCGTCAAGGTTGTTGTCACCGCCAACTTGTTTAAGCGCTGACTCGCGGTGTCAGAGATGAAAGTTCCTGTGGGAGGAAGAGGGGAAGGGGGGGGGGGGACCAGAAGAGTGATGTGAAGCAGCAGAATTACTGGGTGCAGGGGACAGACACCCTACAAATGAGCTCCCAAAATGTTGCTTACCCGAGAACATGCCAGAATATAATATATCTAATCAGTCAAACGCTGAGAAGCTGACATCCCGTCTGCGGGCCCGATGCTCCCCTCCCTCAAAAAGGCGAAGCCCCATCCCTGCCCTCCATGCGCTCGGCTGAGCCCGTGGGGAGCCCCCGAGTGGGATTCACTGATCTGCCTCCCCGACTCGCCCGGGCCCTCCTGACAGATGCCCTCCAACTCACCCCCTCCGTTTTGCACATGCGTTCACACTTACTTTTCTTTTCTTTTTCTATTTTATTTCGTCGAACAAACGGGGGGAACTTTACCCTCAATTAAAAAGTGGCCCTGAGAAGCGGCATGTTTTGCATTTGGCAACAATGCGCATGTTAAACTGAAGGTGATTTTAATAGGATTTGCTGCCGTTGGTATGAAGAGATTAGCAGCTTTACATCACGGAGGCGCTGATCAGAACGGTGAGGCTGTTATAATCTGGCCAGGATTACGGCACAGGACAGCGAGGAACCGAAGGACCAGAAGTTAAACCTGAGCATGTCTGTCCAGAGTCCTCCTGTCCTACAAGCTCTGTTAAATTAAAGGTGACTTGATAAACCACACTAGTCACCCTGATGTAAAACCAGTAAAACCAGTTGGCAGCTCCTCTTAGCTGGTATGACCAGGTAAATGATCAAATTATCATGCAAAAGCACATATTACGGTGACATATATCAGGTGGAAATCCATCTTATTAGCTTTAACAGATGCTGTGCACTGTGTGCTGTGCTGCTGTGTATCACGTGTGACAATCACTTCACTTTCACTTTTAAGGTGCTTTGGTAGTTGATCTTAGCTTGTGTGGTGTGGTCAGTAAAAACCACGCCAATCGTAATTTAAACAGGCCATATTATCACCCACCAGGTTAAACTGGACAACCAGCTTTTATGAGGACTACAACACTTCTTTCTGATTTTCACATTTCCAGGTTTAAGGCAACAAATGCAGTGTTAGTAGGCCGATGAGGCGAGACGGCACCAAAAAAATGTGCTTTTACTTGAAGAAAAGAATTATCATTAAAATAATATTTAACTAGCTAGATACCTTTTGTACACTGCGGGAAAAACACAGAAAAATAACAAGCTCATCAAGTTTACCCAGTTTTGCCCTTTCCAAAGGGGTTGTCACACAAGTGCATAGCCCTTGTCCAGCATCGATCTCTTCATAAAAGTCAGTGATGCACTTCCTGCGATAGTGAGTAATTCTGTGCAAGGAGCCAACAAATACAGCGCGGCGGTCGAGGTGTTTTTCATAAGTAGTTGGCAAATTGCATTGGACCGGGTGCCTCTGCGAGTCGCCGGCACGAACATTCTCCAGGTTGACTCGATTACCACTCCTTCCACCTCGCATCATTCTCCATTACCGAAATTGCCGCATGTCCAAAAGCATGCAGTTCTTTTTCCTCTCAGTGGGATGTGCCGGCTCTCAGAGTTCATTTCAATGAGCTGAACTGTCAGAAAGCTTCTTTGGGGAGACATCCTTTTTCTGCACCTCGCTTTTTCCCACTCTCTCACGTTTCTTTTGTTTTTCTCGTCTGCTTCACTGTGCAGCCTTTTCCACTTCTGGAAGATTAAGAGTGGTAGTTGCTTTTAAGTATGCTCATGCTAATTATACTAATAAATGCTTTCTGCAGCAGTTTTTATTATATTTACCCCATTTTTTACCCAGTTTTGTCTGATGAATAGTGATATATGTGTAGACGACTGATGCCAAAACAGTGTTGTGAGAATGACTGGGGCCGTTTGAATTTCAAAGTAATAAATGATGCCCATTTTTCATAATGTTACATGATTATGAAATCTCAACAAGCTTAAGTGTGTCAGCAGCATTGAGTAAAGCGCATCATACCGTGCAACAAAATGTAATACCATCTAGTTACCATATACCATGTGTCCTAACTCCATTTGTAACTCCTTCATATACAATGCACATACTTAACAAAATGATTTCCAAAATGTGTTTCAGAATAAATTGTGTAAGTAGAGTAAATTTTTGCAGCAGCATTCACAGTAGGAGATTGCAGTGTGACAGTAAAATACTGCAGTAGTTAATATTGTTTTTTGCATTTTGTCTAAGAATGGTAAAGTATGTATGTATGTATGTATATCAGCATGTACAACATAATTACATAACAGCATTTATTACATGTTGAGCTGTACACTGTAACAGGAGAAAAGGCGCGGCCACACTTTTGAATGATTTTTTTATAATTTTATTCTTACCTTTGTGGAACCCCTACCTTCTCACTGGCCTGATGCCTGGTTGTACGACAAAAAGCTCTCTGTGAATGGCTCCCGTACGCCACGGCCAATGGCACCTAAGCCGAATGTCTGTGTCTGATTGATGCAAACGCCCAAACAAGCTAATCTCTCAGACTTGATTAAAATACCCAAATCATATTGCATATTTTTTCCGGAAGCCAAATCAGGATGTGGTCTTCTCACGGCTGTTAAATATATAATTCCTTCTGTAATCAAATTTCCGCACGTCATATTATGACAGGTAATCAAGTGTAGCCTTTTTGCATTTTAGATGCCTGGACAGACTTATCTAACTGTTTTAAGCCTGCCGCATAAAAGATGCATAATATTAATGATGTTTCTATTAAAACATCCCCGAGTCCCTTACAAATGATGTGGGACTCCCACTGTTTATTTGTTTTTGGCGAGCTATAGATTATTGCCCGGAGCGTTAAATAATTATGATTGGGGAGGGGTGCGGATGTTGCGAGAAGAAGGGGAGGGGGGAGGTAACAGCATTAAGATCAGATAAATTAATTTGTAATGAAATGGGCTCGTTTTGCATGACAGCTGGCGGGACCCATTCAGAAGTGACGAGGAGGGAAGCGGCCCACGTGATGGCGAACAAAGGGGTCCATCATCCGCAGGACGAGATGGAGGGCGTGCAACTGACACATCAACAAAAAAAATGAAGAAGAAGAAAAATGCATGGCCTGGATCAATTGGGGATGACCACAAAGACAAGGACATGTGTTTTAGCTGTGAGAGGGCCATGCAGCCCATTTGCTCCAAGGGCCAATGAGTGTTCTGCAGCACAAGAGCACATCACATCTACACCGCTCTAGAGAAACACTCTTAAAGAAGGGATAAGGGCTGTTGTCATTGTCTTGGGATACTCCACAAACGGGGCCTGGATTTGCCAAAAGCTCTGAAGAGAGCTTTGTTGCTAAGAGCACTGAGACAAGTGCAAATAAGACAAGCGAGGGGCACGTTCTTCAACATTTCGCCCTGTTTCACCACATTTCACCAACGTTTTCCATGTTAAATGGAACGGAAATTCAAGATTGACGAATCTAAAGTGTTACAAAAGTACACAGAGTGTGGAAATAGCATTCCTCCTCGAGCCAATGATGCAGCAAAAAGCATATGGAGTCTGAAAGTTGCAGCTTAACTTCTGGAGTAGTTAATGCTAACTAGCAAGCTAGTCCTATACTTACAGCATTTATCACACACTTTTATCAAGATGGAGATGGATGGCAGTAGCCTAGAACAGGTTGTAATAGACTTGCCCATGTCACCCACTTACTTCTACTGTGTCCCTGAGCAGGACACTTAATAAATCCCAATGGTCACAAAAGTGACCAGTTTTATTTATTCTTCTTATGGAGGATCTAGTATTTTTTCTGTTGGCAAATTTTACTTAAAAATTAAAAAACACCCTGAGTGGTTGCTCTGGATAAGTGTATATGATAAATGTGTGACCTTTTTGATTCAGGTGTCCCCATAACAACAATCATACAAATGTGATTTAGTTAATTAAAAATCATGTGTAGTATTAATAAACTACTCTACGTTATTATTACATAATTATATATTATTAATATAATATAGTAATATGGTGTCACAGCTCAAAAATATACAGGAAAATGTGTGGTTCTTAGCTTTGAAAAGGGATCTACATCTTTGAGGATTTTCAATTTAAGAATGATTTGCAACTACTTGCAAAATCAAAAAAATTATGACTGGGGTTTTCAATGGTCTTCAATCAATCTAAAAAAATGTGTGTGTGTGTGTGTGGATGTGTGTGTGTGTGTGTGTGTACTATATATATATATATATATATATAATATATTTCCTGACAACTGCTTAACAAGGACATACCATGAAACAAACCAGAGGGTCACCACAGCCACCACCACCGTTCCAACTACAGCTATAGGGATCTTCAAATGGACCATTATGGACACGTAATCTAGACCATGACACTGACTACATCCTGGACTTCTCCAACCCTAATACTGTAGGACTATTATATCATCCCCAACCCTGCACTGACACCATTTGCAGGCTCACTCTACCCTGGAAGGGGGTCCCTCTCTGTATCACTCCTTCCCAACGTTTCTTCCTCTCTTTTTTTCTCTCTCCTAGAGTTTTTTTGTGTGGAGTTTTTCCTTGTGTGCAGAAGGGTCAAGTGTGGGGGCTGTCAACTGTAGGGCCTGTCAAAGCCCATTGAGACATACTGTATGTGATTTTGGGCTATATAAGAAATAAATGTTGTTGTTGTTGTTGTTGTTGATATATACAGTACAGGCCAAACGTTTGGACACACCTTCTCATTCAATGTGTTTTCTTTATTTTCATGACTATTTACGTTGGTAGATTCTCACTGAAGGCATCAAAACTATGAATGAACACGTGTGGAGTTACGTACTTAACAAAAAGTGGAGACCTGGCCTCCACAGTCACTGGACCTGAACCCAATTGAGATGGTTTGGGGTGAGCTGGACCACAGAGTGAAGGCAAAGGGGTCAAGAAGTGCTAAACACCTCTGGGAAATATGATTACTGCAAAGCAAAGGGTGGCTATTTTGAAGAAACTAGAATATAAATGGTCATGAAAATAAAGAAAACACAAAAGCAGCTTGTTAATGAGACATCACCAATCAGTTATAACTTTGTTTTATATGAGGTTTAATTGTCCTACATCTAACTCAAAAAACAATATACACACACGTGATGGAAGTTGTGTTTAACACAATTAATATGTGTAAAATCGAATGTTTTTCAGGACTATTTAAGCCGTTGTCTACATGCAGATGTCTAAATGTTAAACTTTAAGATTCTGCGAAGACATTGGTCCTTCTTTGGGAGTGTTTGTTTCTGACAACCCTGAGGGCGTATTTGGGGTGGCGTTGAGCCTGAACGCGCCCCCTGCGCTGAGCCTTATTTGCGCCTGTCATGGTGCCGTTCAAAATAGAGGCCTGCGAGGGCAGTAGGTGAACGTGATTGCCTATGTCATCTAACCCTGCCGCCCACATTTTATTCCAAATCAGCGGCATCCTTGAGACTTCTTTTACATCAATGTGACAACGATGTTACGTCTACGTGCAGTTTGGATCACGTAAGTACGGCATGCGGACTGTGAAAGTGTCATATGTGGGTGAGCACAATTTAAATGAGAGGAGAGGGGTAAAACGTTCCCGAGCTCCACGTCCGGCCCTGTTTACCGGAAGCGTCTGTGACCCGGCTGCTCAGCCCCTCTGACGAGGTGCCCCTCTCTGTCCCCACGCCCGGGAGGAAGGGCCGTCGCCGCGGCTCAGCGTCAAACTTTAACCTTTCTCAACTTTAATTACGCCGGGGAAGTTTGGAGCGCGCCGCGGCGCTGTCTCCCTGACTCATCCCTCGGCGAGTGCTGATGGGAAGTCCGCATGTGTGCCCCGTCCCCCGCTGTCTCTGCCTGGCACTGCACGCTACGCACCGCTGACGTCCCTCCTGACGTCCGGGACCCCTCCACCACCCTCGCCCTCGACCAACACACTAGCTCGTAAATACACACGCACAAACACACGCATACATATTGACATAATCTGCACGTTGTGTCTGTGTCTAGAGTGTGTGTGTGTGTGTGTGTGTGTGTGTGTTTGCACTTGTCTGAGTCCACAGGGAGACACATGCACACACATCAGAGGTTAATGGGCTTTGCTGAGGAGGAATTTTTCACCCAGGCGGACGGGGTGGTGGCGGTATTTGCCTCTTACTGTAGCGCGGGTCACCTTCTCGTTTGGGTGTAAAGACAGAGAACGACGGTGGGTTGATTAACCTTGTGTACTGTGATCCCATTACCATCGCATTACGCCCGTCGCCGCCGCTCTTTTTCCACGCATCCTGTGTGAGAAAGGCTCCTGTCGTTAAACGGATAAAAGACCAGCGCTCAGAGAGATTACAGGGATGTTCTGTGTTTTTCATCTTAATCTATCATTTGCTGATCATTTGATCCCCTTTTGCTATCAGGCTTACCAACCTACAGCCGTCCCTGCTTAGAAAGACATAACTCTTTCTTTTTTTTTTATTGCAAATCCTGCACATTATCAAAAGCATCCTATATGACCACTTGTAAATGAACCACTCTCACACATTCAAAAGCAAGTATCCTCATGAAGTATCCAGTAAAATGTTCATTTGTGCAAAATGGGCAGTGTACTCAGTGATGCTCAGTACATCCCACTTACTACATTTTACTATGAAACTACTCTGCATGTTTTAAAGTACAAGCACACGTCCACATTTCTGCCATTTATCAGAGGGCCTTTTCCAGAGCGACTTACAATCAGCAGTTACAGGGACAGTCCCCCCTGGAGACACTCAGGGTTAAGTGTCTTGCTTGGGGACTCTACAGTACTAAGTGGAGTTTGAACCGGTGACCAGTGAACTGGATTTCTGTGTCATACACTACAAGTCTACTGCCACCCTAAAAATGCTGCTTAGCATCTAACAAAAGAGCAGAGCCAGAATTTATGTTATGTTTAACTGCATATATAAACTGCATACACACACACACACACACAGTGATGTGAAGTACAGTCAGTGCAAATATAGGTAAAATGAAGCAGTTTCGGGGCTCAGAGAAATACAATGAATGAAGTAACTAAGTGTGACGTTGCCATTAAATACATTATGGTATACTGTAATTGAGTGAATACATATAAATCATTGTTTTGCATTGATGGTGTACTCAACAAGTGTTCCAAATGACAGCACAGTCATTCACGGCCCTGTGCATGTTTTTCACTTCGACCACGAATCGGGTTTCCACCCTGAAAACCTAAACGTAGTTATGCTGGTAACCAAGTGTACTGTCAATCACTTGCAATCAGTCCCACACCCCCCCCACCCCTCATAGCTTGATATGTCAAGATTAGGACCCCCTCCATGGGGGGCCCGGCACACACTCAGGGAAATGAAGAGCCATGTGGAAGTTGTACCTCTCTTGTTTGGAAACTTTTCCAGAATGTCACCCTTCTGTGTCCCCTTAACCCGCATCAAACACAGCTGGCAAACACTCAACGCACTTTCCATCGGAATTCCACTCTGACTACACATCTTTATCATTTGTCCCACCGTGCGAGATGTGTACAGAGTATTTTTTATTCAGGCGTTTGCTGGCTATGAAAACCAGACCACTAGCTCTAATATTGAACTGGCTCTGACACTGAAGGTTCAGTGTCATAGTTTATCTGATCTAGATAATACATATTTTCTCCAACATGCCAAATTTTTCTTGTATTATTCTTATCTTTTTTTGGGGAGGGTGGGGGCTTGTGAACTACAGCTAATTTACCAGTTTAAATAATGAAATCGTGACATTATTACATACTTGAAAAGCTCCATTATGATGGCATATAGTTAATGGTCTTAATTCACCATTAGTACCATATTTCCTTCAATGGCCGTGACAGAAAGGAAACCTTTCAGCATCATTTTCCTTTGCATACCAAAAGTCATTCAGAAAGGCAAGACCTTTAGCTGGAGCGGCGTGCTATTCATCGGCCTTTTTTTTTTAATTACAATGTTAAACCATTATTTGTTTCAGCACCTGGTTAAGCCATTCATGCTTGGCTAAATCCGCCTTTTTTATCCCAGGTGTGTTGGAAAGGCTGCGAGGGGGTGAATAGGTCTGGCGTCGCAGGAACATAATCGGGTCGGCAGAACGGAGGGCTGAATGGGTCTCTGGGATGTGATCAGATGTTACACACTCCAGGCCCGCAGATAAAGAGTGCTACGTGGATTACGCTCGGAAAAGAGGATTTAGTCAAGGATGTGTCCTCAAGTTTTTTTTTTCTCTTTCTTTTCCCACCTCCCCTCTTTCTTCTGCCAGGTTGTAAGTATCATGAATGGCTGCTTTTTCTCGTCAATGGCAGTATTAGGCTTGGATTGGCTTTGTTGTGCATTTCTCTGCATACATTTGTTCACCTGATTGAAACCTAGAAGCCATGCTGTTTTTTTTTTTTTTTCTGGTCCCTCATCTTATATCCTTTTTGCCCATCAGCTTCCTTTGAAGTTTGCAGTGCAGTTTGCTAATATGCCTTTGTCTGTCACGATGTCATTAGCCAACCTATATAGTGAAGAACCTGACCCCTGCTGGGTTTTTTCTTTTGGATTGGCTTACCTGTTTCACCGGCTTGTTTGGGAGATGATCCTGCCTCAGTAAGACATATAAGCAGGCAACAAAAGTAGGTCAAGTGAAATGAAAGGGGAATTGGTGGAGAGAGATGTTTTGCCACAATGCACGGCATAGGCTTTGTGTACCTCTTGAAGTATAGGCGAGTCCGCCCGAAAGTTCTGATTAACGAATTAACGCCCGTTAATAACCCTTCACCGGCCTGTGTTAAATGGATTAGGCCTTTCCGTGCAGTTTCTCCTGGCAAAAATTTAATTAAGATTTAGATTGGGTTTGAGCACACACGGACAGATCCGCTGAATGTTCCTGATGTTCTTCAATTTGGGGAGCAAAATAACTTAAGCTGCTTCACCAATAATTAGACTATCCCCTTTTAAATGGTATCTAATTACGCTTTATCCCTGTGTAATTTAATTTCCCCCTTTCAGCCTCCCCGCTTGGATAAAAACTGTGTATTTACATTTTAAAGGTCATTTCGCGTTTGTCTTTTGCCTGAATAAGGATTAAGTTGTGTGGTGTTCCACCACCGCGACCCAAAAGGGTCGGATTTACCAACAAGTTGGCGGGGATCTCCAAAAGTTTGCACTCTTTTTACGGGCCCAGCGATGGTGTTTAAACAGATCCGCTCTGAGATTCACCTGGTACATGCTGCATTCTATGTTGGATTTGGCTTACGTGCCTTTGACTGATTTAGGGTGGCTGTGGGGTGGGGGCTTGTGGGGTTCGGGGCTGCCTTCCCAGTGTTAATTTACTTAAAGCAGCAGGGGAAGCCAAGGCTGTACGCTGCCCATGACATTATAGGAACAGGGAGTCCAGCTGACTGGCTTTTTAATTGACAGCAGCAGGCTTAAGGATTTGACCAGCAAGGCCTTTTTTATCGCAGTTTTAAAGCAAATAACATTTGTGGAAGATTTACAAGGCTGAGCGATTGTTGGGGGGCTTTTTTCTGTCTTTTACTTCATTGAATTAGCACCTGCGAAAGCCGCTCTGGAAAGGGGGTGACGAGACAATTGGAGGTGTCATCTTAATTATTTTAAGGGGCACACTTGCAAAACGTGCCTGTAAAGGATTTCTCAAAGCTCGTACCTTGCAGTATGGGGTAAGTGGGTTAAAGCAGCAGGGCTGGGATAATATGTTGCTCACCCGGTGCGGCGGTTCAACCTCGGCCACCTTAAAAGTGAATCAGGGACCTGCGGGACAGCATTTAGATTAGATATATAAGAAGTGCCCTGTAACAGAGATCCAATAAAGAAAAAGGAAATGGATGCGACTGTGTTCACTGGTGAAGCAGTTCTCTTTTAGAAAGGTCACATAGCTGCCTATCATCTGCAGCAGGGGCGGTTTCCTGCTCTTCCAAGTGCCTCCAACCACTGCTATTGAGAGGCGGCCAAGGTACACAGCGCAGTGGTGTAGGCAAAAGTGATCCCTGTGTCCACTCCAAAAAATCCTCAGAGGAAGCGGAATCAGAGGGATTCTCTCTACAGGCTTGGCAGTAAAGAGATGTGTGACTTAAAAAAAAACAACAACAGGGTTTTAAATGTCTGAAAAGTATGCATGTACAAAAGCCTAGAAGGCCATGCATTTGATTTCAGATTGTTCTTGTCATTGGCATATCTTGACAAATGTATGCAGGTGTCATGACAAAATAATGTTTTTGGGTAGATTTCTAATGATCTGAATTGAACTTACAACATTAAGAATCATTATTCACTGATAGCTTTTCTTTGTAAACACTATGTACCTTTCGCTGGTGGTGCTAGTGAAAACTCGTCCTCAGCATTTTCATTAAAAAAATAGATAAATCTGCTTGGTAGTTATCTGTATATTGACAAAGAGAAACCAAAAAGGCCTTTTGTTGGTGTATAACTATTTCTGCCTCACAGACTACAATCTACAGTGGTGTAACTTATTGACAAGTTTGTTCTTTTCATATTTATGTATTTACATGCACACTACCTCTTCTGTGTTTAAATATATAGTCTATTATTGCACTGTTTCATTTTGCACAGTGGTGTGGGCAAGGTTTTTACTGTGCACCTTACATTATGCTCATTTCCTTTGTTGTCTACATGTTTTGTTCGCATTAATGATTCCTCTTGTCCTGCCCGTGTCCCATGTTTGCACTTTATGTCAGACCGTAAATCTGTTTACGTGTAGCACCTATGAACTGTCTAAACTCTACATAGCTGAAATGACAGTCAAGCTCACTTGAACTTGAACTTGCTAAATCCAGAGGATCCACACTACCACACTTGGCATGCAGTGCTGCAACTAACACCACTTTTTTAATAGAGTTACAGGATACATAACACCTCAAAAACATTTTTACACATTTTACACTCATTCATGTATCTACAGCTACATTAATAAAAGAAGTAATGGATTAAAAATCTATTGATACCCAATATGGAACATTTCTGTCAAATATTTAGAATGGACCTAATATAAATGTTTCATTATTTTGTAATAATAAATTATATGGACGGATAAGCCAAAAATAAATTCCTAGCATCTAAAGGCTTCAGTATGTATTGGCAAGGCCTAGGTTTTTATTAGTTAATTTATCTGTTTTATGCTCCAGGTTTGGAGATAAGCTGTGAAAAATGCATTCTGGGATACTGTCCCGCTGCTTTGCTGATCCCTCCCTGCTGGACTGTCCCTGTCCCACTGCACCCCTGCTGACAGTGGTTTCCCAAATTTGTCCTGATGCTCCTAGTCTGTCACCACGCCCCCAGGCCACGCCACCCTCAGCCAGGCCCGGTCCCAGCTCTGAGGACCAAAGCCAGCTGAACCGTGTAACTCCCGTCACATTGGGCTGAGCAGAACCAGCATTGACAGATCGCAGACCGTGGACGTGCTGGCCACCAGTCCAACAGCATCAATATCTACTGGTGGTGGGCCGTCCCTGGCATGAGTAGGGCAAGCCCCGAACAAGAATTTACCAGGGAAATAAACCCAGACACGTAAAAAAAACAGGCGTTTTTTTGTAATCAAAGCCAAGAGGTTGATAAAAATGGGGCAGAACCACTGCAGGTCTGAGCCTCATTATAGAATGGATGAAAGGTCAGCGCACAATCTTTTTTGTGCCTGGGGCACATTTTGGGTTGCATTTGTGGGATGAGGGGTTTAACCACCTTGCACTCAACAGCATCCCCTTGTTCCTTTTTAGCCTTCTGCAGCACCCAGACAAAACTGAGGGGAAGGTCCCAGAGCTCCCATTAGAGCCCATTGGGGGTCCTGAGTGTCACCCATGAAATTAGGATGTTAGGGTGTGAAAAACAGGGGAGGGACCGAAAGTAATTCTCATTATTGTTAGAGTGTTCATCGTCCTCGGCGCCGCCTCGGCCGAGCTGGTCCTCTTCGTCAGAGGTCAGGGAGCCAAACACTCCACTCCAACTGAAACACTCAGGCACGATGCATCAAATACATTTTACTGCAGTTGGAAACTGATTAGAATGATTGTAAACTTTACATAAATATGACATAATTATTTCATTTTGTCTGTATTTATGTTGTTCTGTTCAATTACAATATAATTAATGAAATGGGTATTTGACCTTGAACTGTACACGATAATGTTTCAAATATTCAGTTTTTTCTACCTTGTCAATGTTCACTGTTTTGGCTTTTTTATACAATGTATAGATGTATACAATGTATTACTGTGTAATAATCTATTATAGCATGTAGTAATTATATTATGCTGTAGATTGTGCTTTTACAATACGAGGGTGGGTGTCAAAGGCTTAATAGTGAACAATAAGTGCAAAGTAGCATAAATGCTTAATACCTACATTTTCAAATTAAGCTTTAAATTCGTCTCTTTTGTCTTTATCCTCCAACTACTGGAATGTCACTTAGGCTGAAACTTTTTTTTTATTACATCTGAATAATTACTAAATCCATGGTTTTGAGTGAATATTTAATGCGGATGTAAAAGGAATGCCTCAAAAGTACCAATCCGCTTTTCGTCTGCAGGTCAAAAAAACAACGTGTCTGCAATTACAAGAGGTCCGCAAAATTGCCCACTACTCTTAATCACACGGCTCCCTGCACTGGCCTCGGCAGAAGAGAGAGGCAGGGATGCCACCGGGATTGCCACCAGAGGAGCAGCGTCTCAATGGCAGATTTCTGACGTCCATAATGGCTTAATGTCTGAATTTGACAGCGATATTCGAAATGGAAGGGGGCGCTTTGGCGGAGTGGTTCTCCGCGCGTCACCGTGGCCCAGGGGCTTTTGCTGTCACAGCTGACGACAGTGACTTCCTCCATGCAGATTAAATTGGTGTTTACAGATTTGCCCTGGGTGTAAGTTTTTCCCCCCGCTGGGCTCCAGTGACACTGGCTGATGAGGAGTCGCAGACAGGACCAGTCGCAGGCAGACGCTGATTCCTGCGCCTCCATCACTTCAGGACTGTGATTCCTAGTGGAACGGGACTATCTGGCTGGCTGCTCCTCAGCAGAACAATGTCTGCTGTAGCACTGCTGCTGTCATTACTGATGCTGATAAGGAAGCTTTTACTTGAGCATCAGCTTGAATTTCATTTAATATCCAACACTGCCCTGCATATTGACGCATACTACTCATGAAACATTTAGGTCAGTGCAAACGAAGCAATTTTGATAAAACTACAAACTGGTTTTTCATGGTTTTTTGTTCAAAGTGCTTTTGCTTAGCAAAGGTTGTTGCAGCTGGACAGTAAAAAAAAAAACGTCTCAGAGTTGAAAGTCTCTGAAGATTGTTTTCACAGATGCCTTTTTCTCTCTTCGGGTCCATTTCAAAAAGGAAAGGAATTTGACTTGCAGCCGAGGCCAGAACTGGCGGTGCCTGTGAATCAATGGAAAATCAGCTGAACCAAATATTTTCTTTCGCAAAGGCGAAGAAGCAAAAGTGCACTGTTGCTTGTCCTGACCCGTCCTGGAGATCAATGTTATCCTCGCTCATGAATGGTGGTCCGGCAGAAGGTGGATGGTGATGGTTCGCATTTTGCAGTCCCTTACAATATCCGTTCTGTGACACCTGTCAGAAGTGGAATGTCACACACAAGTGCTTGAACCCTACAGGAAGATCCCCCATTACTGGCACAACTAATGTGTCCCTCGGGAGCGGGTGACTGTAAAATGACACCTTGGTTATTGTAAAATCTTGGTTATTGTAAAATTAGCATTGTTTAACATTCATGAGAAAGGATGACGTAATTTTTTTGGAAAATTGTACGTAAAATGTAGTGCTCTGGGGTGGGCTGTGCTATCCCATTGATTGAAACACAATCAAAGGCAAACACTGAGTTCCAGTCTATATTCTAAGTTATGTAAATAACATAATCAAGGCTAACGCGGCATACCAGAGAGATAGGAAGCTGGAATGTCGCGTGAGCTGTGCCTAAATGGAAATATCAGAGGCATACCATTTGCATTTATTAAACTTTTGCAAGATGATTACAGGCAGTTGAGAAAAGGCTACTTTATTCAAAGAACACTTTATTAGCACAAATGTATTATTTGCAGTGATCATTTTTCTGATTTATTTTCATTTATTTGGTAGGCCAATAGAATTCTGTTTCTCAAATAGATCTCTTTTTTTCATCTTTGCATTTTGCTTTGCTTTTGGCCAGGAATTGTGACCACAATCGTGAAATGAAATTCAGACGAATACATGGTTAAACACAGACAGCTATATCCCCACTGGCCCAGTATGTATCAAACCAGTTTAGGCACCGGACCAAAAGAATGGTGTTTCCAGGAAATGGAAATGGTGAGTTCTTAGAGGCACATCTGAGTCTTAATTCTGTGCTGTAAACAGTGGTCTTCAGCGGGCTGCGTTGTTAGTGCTATGGCCCCCGGCACAGGATTGATCCACTTCACTGGCCTGGCAGGGGGGCCGGGGATCTGCAGGGGATCAGCGGGGCTCCAAATCAATAAGGTTAATAGATGTGGGGGCCACGCAGTCAGAGGTGAGCAGCCTGGCATTTTCTGTGCCAATGAAGAAAATTCCTGATGACGAGATGTCACTTTCTGGCTCTGTATTAATGTCAGTCTGATTACCTGCAGCCACAGTGTCAGTTTGGTGCGTTAGCGAGGGCCTGTGCACTGCCTATTAGCTGGAATTATCTTTACCAAAGCCTGTGTCTGCCCCCACCCCTCGCCTCTCCAGCACCTCAGATTAGGACGGCATTCGCCACCACTTCCTCTGTCTGGCCTCCTCAAATTGCCACCCATTTAACCCCCCCCCCCCATTTACCCTCTCTTCCTTGGCCTGATTTTTGATAATAACAACAGTTTCATAATCACTTGACGCGTAATTTGCTCTAATTTTGAATTTGCTGTGAGTATTTTCCTCTCTAAAACACTCACGTTTAAATACCCTGTGCAGAAGAACTCACATCCGATTTCTGAGGGGGCAAAATTGCACAATAAGGAGAAAATGTCCGGAACTGTGGTCAGAACGGCCAGGCATATCCTCCGCCCTTTGCCTTATAAATATAAAGTCATTATAAATAGAAATCACGTTATAATATAATATTGTTGTCATATACAGCATTATTTAAGATTCCATTTTACATTTTTAAATGCTATATTACAAATGTGTAAGGTTCAGTATTACATTGCAATAGGCAATGTAACTACAACTGTACCTCAGTTCGAAATATGTACATGAGTATCTTATTTTTTATGATGCAAATGCTTTTAATTACCCTGGAAATACTATCCCTAGCCATTGCAAGACTGTAAAAAAGGGAAGCATAAGAACAAAAGCACCACTTATCTGTGCAGCAGAACAAAGTGCCAAGGCAAGAAGCAATCCTGCGAGGCAGCCCTGTTTGAATGAAACACCAAAAAAAAAAGATTCATTCTCATTTGAGGTTTTACCTAATGAGCTCACAGTGAGGGCAATGGTCCGGGCCGCGTAATTAAAAAGCACCCGCCGCAGACCGCACAGCACAGGAAGTCCGCAGTCATTCCTTCGGCATTGTAACGTACACAGAACCATTAACATTTTTAAATGGGCCCTTTTTAATGTGGGTTTTTTTTTTTCTACCGTGGACACAGCCTCAGCTCCTGAATGGAGAAAATGCAAATTGGGTGCTTGCTGGTCCATTGTTGCAGCTAGCTTGCTGCTCGTACCTGCCCTGTGTCTGCACCGGGGCCCATTGTCAGTGTACAGGGGTGGTGAGCGCGCCATACCGCCACACCTTCAATTATACAAGCACCTGCGCCGCTGATTGGATCAAGGTAAGGGGAGGGTCAGCAGCATGCATGCTGGCTCTGAAAAGCTCCACTTTTACAAAAATCAAATGTTTAAAAAAAATCTCTAAAATCAGCCCTGGTGATAATGACACAAATGCTCCTTTTGTTCATTTTAATTGTGGAATTGTGTTCAGGGTAAAACTCTATATAAAACAAACAAAACTGAATAAAGTTAGCAAAGGTCATGTATATAACAGTAAATTGGACTGTAATGTAATAAGTTGAGCTTATTATTATTGTCATTTGACTCAAATCAGCCCTATTTGCACAACGGGCAGCGATAAAATTGCTCAGAAGTAGACAATTAAGAGCTCTGCGAGGAGGACACATCTGATCCATTTTAAAGCATAACCATGTGGAGTTTATTAATATAAGCAATTCGAATTTTAACATTTACCACCAAAAAATATCAAACATATTTTAATGTGACTGTTTGCCCGCTATTTTACAGCCCTAAAACACACACAAGCTCCTCCAGTTAAATAAATATGGCGCCGAATACATACATTCGCCCGGCATCTCTCGTGCTCATTTGATAATCTGTGGGGGATTAGCGGCAAGCAACAGAACAGAATTTTTCACGGTGGTGAGGAAGTCGTCCCACAGAGAGAAACAGCCCTAGAGATTTAAAGGATAATTGCCCCTGGGTGTATTTAGATAATAAGCATTACAATCCAGCTCTTTAAACTTCGCAGACAGAGTCTATTCTTACACAATCTTTAGTGTTTCAGGCCGGAAGACGTCTGAGTGTCAAATCATGACATTAAAGCTAATGTCAAATATTATTCATTAATCAAAAGGCCCCTTTGAAGTTGATGGAAAATGGCTGGCTTGATTTCTGGAAGACCTTATTTCATGTCACTAAGCATTTCACAGCGCACAAAAGGCCGCTTTTCTCCCCCGTTCTTTTGGATTTCCTTAACAGCTCATACAGTCGTGCTCTTTTTCAGCTTTGCATCATTATACTTGTCACATAATTTCTTGATAATTAATGAGCTAAAGTCTCCAGTCTGTGAGCCCCCTTTTGTACTCACTGGTGCCTTTGCCTTTTTTAATGACAAACAGACATTGGTTAACAAGCCTTTTTTTGGGGGGTTTGTTGTCATTCTCTATCTTCCAACCACATAGTCCGTGTCAGTTTGTTTAGTCTCTCTGTGTGATTGGAAACCCTTCAGAAACAGTGACCAACAGCAGGTGAGGGCCGTAAATGCTTTGAAGTCTCCCAGTCCTTATTGATCGTGTGCATATTCCCCCAAATCAAAGCGGGCTTCAAAGGCATATTTAAACTCTTAAAGACCCTGCCCTCCCAAACCAGGGCACCAGTGACAGCGTGAACATGCGTGGCAGGTGGCGGTCGGAGTCTTCTTCCACCCTCCCCCCGAACACCACGTGTCCTCTCCCTGCTTCAGGCATTCAGGTCCCTTCTGACCATTTGACTGGAGCTGGTACCTGTTAATTACAAGAGCCTGGATCCTGAATACTGAAAAGACTTCACATCTCTGTAGGAAGTGAACAACAGGAGATGTGTTGGAAATTAATTCAAATGTCCGTCAGAGGCTTTCTTTAATGGGCATGAAGAGCTTGTACCTCCAGTTCGTTCATCCTGACGCGGTCTGGCCTAGAGAGATGCTTACATGCTCACGAAGAGAAATAGCTACATGTCAAACTTGCTTCTGTTAACGTATGCTACTTCAGGTTTATAATACACCAGAGTATGTATGCAATATGCAATACATACTATATATAGTATGTATTATATATAGTACTATACTATAGTACTAGTACTATATATAGAATGTATTGTAATACTATAATACTATATATGTAATACTATATATAATACTATACACACACACACACACACATACACACATATATATATGTGTGTGTGTGTGTGTGTGTGTGTGTGTGTATATATATATATAAACACACACAGTACACTGTACTGAGTAGCTGTTTTGGTTACACACTAACCATCGGAAGAAATGAGGGTAACTGTAGACTTGGTCTTTTTGCCATATTCCTATGGTAGTTGTGCCAAACCCACTGCTCTATTCTGCATCTTGTAAACACAACGTATTGATTTCTGAGGAACTCCAAATCTGATGCATGAATATATACAAATATATATCGCCAGTGTTATAAGGAAGGGTCAGTGTAGATTTTAACAAAATGACTGAAAGTGACCGTCAACCGTCACACAACCAACATTAAAAGAACTTGCTGTCGCATATCTATTTTTATCCAAATTGAAATTTAAAATCACCAGAGAAATCACCTAGTGGAAAGACATTCGTGATACCTTCTATTTGAAACAAGGCTGGCTGGTGTGTGTTTTTTTGTTGATCTGAATGGAAACTCAGTCATTTCACAATTGGGTTCTCACGATGACCTTCTGGTTACGGGGCCGTTTCCTTAACCGCTAGGCCAACCACTGCCCAGTAGACTTTTCTGGCACATTTTTTGTTGTTTCACCATTAATTAATGTGCCACTTGTTTCTGTATCAGCTTAACTTTCAAGACTTAGTGATTCTCAGATATGGTGTGATTTTAGCTAGAGAGCTAAAATCACACCATGCTGATGTGTTTTTAGAATGTATTTTGTAGGCATCTTCCTTTTGCTCATCCCCTGTACATGCTGGGACTACAGGAAAACTTGGTCGTGATCAGCAGGAACCGCGGTCGGAAATCGGGGCCCTTCGCGTGAGTCCCTGGCCGCGTTCCTGTCGTGACGAAAGCGGGGCTGCTGATTTAACTCGTTCTCCGCAGTCACCGGCGTCCGCCCCGCAGCCTGTCAGCTTTTCACATCCTCACGCACGGACTGAGCGCTCGCGAGGAGAGGACGCCGAGCGGCCCCCGTTTTCCACTGTTCCGAGAGATTACGTCTGTGCCCGGGCTCCCGTGCTTCCAAGGGCGTTAATCCTCACGCTGTAATTTAGCTCCGAGCAATTTATGCTGCTAATGAGCGGCTTCGTGCGAGGAGGAGAAAGCGGGAGAGTTGTTTGGGTATCAGGATTCGTCTGCGTCTACCTCGGCGGAAGCCGTCTTCAAGCGGCCATGCAGGGGGCTGCTTCCAGCAGGAAGGAAACACGTGGGAGGCTTTGAATCCTCGCGGAATGGATCCCGTCTGACGAATCAGCATGCAAATTTTTTTTTTTTTTTACTTTATTTCATTTTCGCTTGGAGCAAGCTCACAGGGCCGGTCGCGTTGACGCCGAATGCACTCGTGAGCCAAATTGAACGTCTCCTGAAACCGCAGGGGGGGCATTCAGTTCTGGACCGCGTCTGTGTTTCTTCCAGCGCACCCCTCTGGAAAAACAGGCTTCACGTAGTCCATTTTCCAGGCCTCCTACACAAAGAGATTTGTGTAGAGATTTCTTTTTTTTTTTTTTTTTACTCTGTGCCTTTCTTGTTTTCCCTCCATCACCTTAATCTTTGAACTATTATAGGGATTTCACGGGGAGCCGCGACTTGTAAGACGGGAACAAGAACACGAGCAGTCGTTGTAAATTTAAGCCGCTGCTGTTGGAACACTTCTTGGCAAACGCAGCGGAACAAGATGGCTGACTTTTGCTCAGTGCGCGAAGAGGACGGCTCATCCAGCCTTTTCTTCCGGGAACACAAAATGTCCATAATGAACCTACTGACCCTCAAAATCTCTTTTGATGAGGTTTAAAAGGACGCTACTTGTCATGTTTTTTATCGACTGGGTTTCAGTTGCTTGTGGATTTTTGTGGGCAGCCGAGCCTGAAAACTCTCACCCGATACAGCAGGTGTTTGAGCAAACAGTGCCATCTCTCTGTCTGTCTCTCTGTCGGTCCTTCCTTCTCCATTTGCACCATTTCTCCTACTAGTTGACGAGTTTCTGCAAACCTTAAATGAACAAAGTGAAAAAAAAAAAGTCGCTCAACTGAGGTGTTTTTTTCGTGAGCTTTCAAGGAAGTACGATCTCACAACTGCAGTTTTGCACATTTTTTTGTTTCACGGGGCATAATGTGTAGTGTTTGGCTGTGGACAATGGCCATTTTATTAAAGCATGGAATGTGTGGTCCATTTTGGAAGCTTAAAATTTGTGGCATAAATCTAGCAGGGAAAAGTCCACTGCCACTGTCTTCTCCATTTAACATTTCTGCAGACCCTATTATGTATTCTACAATGGATCATTTTAATCATGTGTAAATATAACATTCTTTGAAACTGTATTGTCGACTGCTCTAAAAAATTACATAATTATGCATTCATGTGGTGTGGGATTAAAATGTAGGTTTCTTAGATGTTGCAGGGTTGTGATTTGTGTAGAGATGAAGCCCATCTGGGCTCCAGGGGGGTGGAGGGAGGTAGTTAGAGAGAGTGGGCGGGTTTTGGTATATCCTCTGCTTTGGTGTTTGCGGTCCATGTCATGTAATTATAACCAAAACATAGGAAGTGCTCTAAAAGGCCAAAGAAGATATACGTTTATTGTGGTCCCCTGATAGAAAACTTCACAAGTGAGGTACCTAAATTGGCCTATTCAGAGAAAATGTTCCAAATGAGCTGTGAATGTTAACTTTCACTCCCCATAAATAAGTATGTGTTTTTTTACAGACTTCAGTCACAATGCCTCGCAAAGGGACAATTGGGACATTTAGAAGGAGTGTGAAAAAGTCCTGTGTCCATCGCCAAAAGAATGAACTATGGCAGACTGGAGATTTTGAATAGGCTTTTTACAGGTCACAGATTCCATTCAGCAGGCTGACATAGTTATTTTCTGACGGTCATGGATGGGCCTAATTATTATTCCAATCATACTCTGCGGGAACACTTTAAGCAAAATTATGCGCCTAGTGCTACTTCTTTGGTCCCACTGACTCTCATTGGCTGACATGTGAACACTTTCCATTTTTGAGCTTAAGAAGAGAAAAAAAAAGCAGGAAGAAACAACTTGTGTGCGATAAACACTTGTTTCTTCCATCTTTGTTGCAAAGTTTTCCTTTTTCCCTTCAACTGCCCCTCCCCTCGTCTCTGCCCAGCTCTACCCTGCTCTCATTTTATGCACCTCCGGCTGCTCCATCTTTTGTTCTATATTCATCCCAAATGTGACACACTCATTACATTTAAATATTTTAATATTGTTATGTTAAAAATATACAATGGTAATCATTGGGATCATGGTAATATATTTGAAGCCATACATCACAGAGATAAGAGAAACAACGTTGTTGCACACGTTCACTCATAAAAATATCTGTGACATCGTGATTAAAAATGTATAAAATACGTATTCATTTTCACAACATCGAAATAAAGCGTAGCATAATAATGTTGTTATCACTGTCTTAGAGCATTTACTTAAACAGACTATCGGTGAGAAATGCTAATAGATCTAAATGTTTAAAGTATATAAAGTTGCCTGTGTAGTACTTTTTTGTCTGCAACTCCCTGTCAAGGCCTTATGACTGAAGCACTTCAGAATGAGAATGTGTGTCGACCGGAATGTTAATTTCCCAGATAATAATAAATGTGTCCTGTGAAACTGCCAGTACAGAGCCCCTCGCCCCGAGGCAGTTGGTTATTGCTTTATTCTATTAGACGGTTATTACGAGCAATCACAGGCCCCCATGCCCCCTCGTGCAAAAAACCTGCCTGAACATTTATCATGGCATGTACAAACGTTGCGAACATATGATGGCTGCTTTCACAGCTACGTTACCTCCGGGGCTGAGAGGCTGCGCTGTATGGGAAATGTCCAGTTGGCTGCAAGTGCATCTGCCTGTGGGCGCCATCTGAGCTCAGCTTTGTGCTGAAGATTAGTGGGACGGCCTTCACCTCTAGATGGATCCCTACCTTCCCCTGTCATCATACTCAAATGCAAAAAAAACCCCAAAAAACATCAATGGTGGATAGAGTGTATAGACCATGTAAACATGGTAAAAGGTAAACTCTTGCTCCGGGTGTACTTCCATTAAACTTCCACTTGACCTTCAAATGTAATGAAGTATCAAAAGTTAAAGCTTTGCTCTTGTAACAGGACAATCAACTAATTTTAGGGGAAAAGATTATAATGTCACGCTTGCCACAGTAATCTCTTGATAGAATGTCATTAGTTATCCTGACACTGACTTCTACTTTATCATTGTCATCAGCCCAAAACACAGAAGGCAAACAACTTCCATAAAGTCGAACCAAGTGGCTATGAAATATGTTTGATCGTTCATTTGTCACGTTTAATAAAGAGTTTAAGATTTAAATAAAAAAAAATTCCTTTAGAGTTTTCCTATAGTTACTATATTGTATTAGTCAACTTATTATAAAGCTACGCATGTCTCGATCTCAATCGTGTTTTTCTCCACTAAGCAATATAACAGTAGGTTCCAGTAAAAAATACAGATACATCTACTCGTTTAATTCTTCCTTCAGAGCCCAAACCACCTTGGAGTCATGGAGTGGTGCCTTCAACCCTTTTCATTTCCACAGCAATAGCCTCATGCCCGAGTTTACCCTCCATCCAAGCTCAACTTTGCCCTTTTACTTCTCACTCCAACAGCAGCCTGAGGGTATTTACTCCACCGTCTACAGAGTAATTACCAGACTATTTAATATAATGCCAAGGCAATCACAGGGTGATAACATGCAATTAAGACTGTGTTCTCAGATTAGAGAATTGATAAAGTGCCCATCTCGCAAATGTCAAACAGTAGTGATTTAATCTGATTATTTTCAATTAATATGCATGTCTCCCAGTCCCACGTTCGCTGGCGTTATTGACATTGATAAATTGAGCTCGTCCTGGCAGAATTTGTCCTGGAGACACTCCATTTCATTGAGTGTCGCTTCTTTTTTCTTCCTGTCTCACCCCGGCGCTGCCTGCGAGCGACGAGCGATTTCAGATCAAATCCCCGCCAAATCATCTTTAGGCTAATACTGACACGTCAGTCGTAAGAGGAACAATAATCTGAAAGAGCTTTTGATATAAACAGTGTTAAAATATAATTGTTCGCCGTGTCATCTGTCCCTCTGCTAGTCGTGGGAGGGCCGCTGTCGGAGGAAGAGGGCAGACAGGAGCCCGGGGAAGCGGGCTTATAGGGCCGTGTCCTGGGACGGCTGTGTGTCACGATGCGCCAGGATACACCCTGTATTTGCTATTCAGGCTTCAGAGGCTCCAATGAAAACACACACACACACACACACACACATCCAGCCATCAGCAGCCAGTGTGTATGAAGGAAGCATTCCTCGGCGGTTTGACTGGGGGAAGTGAATCCGCTAATGGATTCCGGCATCCTGACAGATGGGAGACCGCGTGTGCGAGTGTGTGTCGCCTGGACCCTCCAGCTTAAGGAGCTACAGTGGCCACCATTTTACGATTAAAACATCTCATGTCATTTCCTGCTCCACTGGTTGCTTCCAACACCTTCTTCCCCCTTTTCAGGTCTGATATGAATTGTGTTTCCACCCCCCATCAGAGCTGATTATCAAGCCTGTGCTTTTCACCAGCCTCGCTGTTTCATGGTGGTCCCAGGAACAAGCCAACAAAGAGGCAGAATAGGAGGGGATAGGATCAACCAGCGTTGTACTTGTGTAGTCATGCCATTGTTCCGTCCATGCACAAAGGGCGATGCTTGGCTGCATCCTTTTTTAATGTTTTTTTTTTTCTCCTCGCCCTCTTTAGCTGTGTCGTGTGTGGTGCTTGGGCCGGTGGCGAGTGTGTGCCTGCGTGTGGGTTCCTTCTGCGTCGTCAGCAGTCAGACCAGGAGAGAGCTCAAGATGAGGTGTCTGGGAGAGGCTCCTTTCTAATGGAGCCATCAGTCAAGTGCCCATCCAGCGTCTCACACCAGAGGGCCCTTCCCTTAATGCCGAGGCGCATCGCGCGAGCGCCAAGAGTGGAGGCCATTTGTCAAAAACGTGTCCGACGGAACCTGCGCTAAGTGTCTGCTCTTGCGCTTTAGCGGACGCCGGCCCAGGTTTGGCGGGCAGCTTCGCTGTGCTGCTCAACAGATTGAGGAATCTTCCCCGGTGCCGTAAGCTGCTAAAAGCTGTTAGCAGACATGAAGTACATGTAAACCTCCAAAAAAGAAATTCCTGTAAGTCCAACACACGAACAAGGACAAGAAATGTAATGTAATTAATTTTAAATGTAATTAAATTATTAGGACATAGCTGCAACATAAAAATTTAGTCTACATTAAAATAGAACAATAAGACTATTCCACCTGCTTAGATGACATACTGTCACTTCAAACAAGAAAGGATTCCTTGAAGAGGAGGAATGCACAGTCTTGTGTTTAATACCAACCCCTAAAGACAGAAATCTGCCACTCCTGAGCACATCAAATGCTTGTCGTCTAAAATATCGACATTTGTGGACATTACCAACACACTAGATCCTACATAGTGCCCTTTAATATAAATAACGTTATAATCTCTCTAAACGGGCTACATCTTTAAAGGATGACTCCATCTCTCCCTGTTTTGTTTGGGGACGCTTGGCCGTGGCGGCACTGAAACCTCACAGTTGTTCCAGCGGCTTCCTGCCGTTGTAATTATGCAGCGGGCATGTCGTCCCCTCCGTGCCTGCCGTCATTAGCACTGTTCTCTGCATCGAGGTGAGCCCACTGCTCACGTCCCCGTGGCACGCGGTGCCAGGCGTAACTGGCACAGTAAAGGGTCTACATCTGCCCTCATCTCGTTTCACCATTTGCTCTGTGAAGCAAAACCACCCAGACGGGTCCAGTGAGTCGAGGCCCATTCTGGACCATGTTCCGTTTGGATCCAGCTCCTTCGGTGGCCCATCCAAACAAAAGGCTGGCATACAAATCTATGAGGGCATAAGGTAAAATTTTACCGTTCTCAAGTGTATACTGTACATTCAGTGCATACAGTAAATTTCTCTCTGTCTTCCTATCCTTTGTTTTCGTGGCGCTCACTGCCGTTCATGTAAATCAACAAATCCACTAGAGAGCAGTGCAGAATCCAAATTTTCTTGCCTTCTGACAACAACAAACATGGCAATGTGATAACGTAATTATTAAAAAAACAGGCAAGGGTGGTGGTCACTAACGTGGCACCAACTGCTCCCACAATTTTTTCCATGGTAATGCTAGGTTCTGCTTTTATCCCCAAACATCAGCTGGCTCAGCGGCTAAGGGAACCAGAAGGTTGCCGGTTTGAATCCTGAACCCCCAAGGTGCCACTGAGCTGCCCACTGCTCGCTAAGATGGGTCAAATGCAGATAAAACACACCAGCAGAATTCCATTTTTGTTGCTTAACCTTTAACGCTGAAAATATTTAGACAGTTTTGAACAGACAGTTTGAGGCCTTGCAACGGGGCCTGCGACCGTGGTAGTTCACGAGCGGATGTCAACATGACGCCCGGGAAGAGACATTTTTAGCTGAGCGCGCAGACGCCCTCGCGCTTGGAGCCGGCATCTGGAGTGTGAGGAAACAGTGTTAAGTAGTTTGCCTTGTTAAGGGTAATCAGACATTAGGCCCTATCAGTAGGCAGACACGGTGTTGTCTCCACGGACTCCACTGCTTGCATTAAACGCGCTACAGTCTGCCTCTGCGTCTGGGGATCTCCAGGGGCCGCCACGGAGAGGCTCTTCTGCAAGAACGTAGCTGCTGAAGAGCCTTCAGAAGCCGGAAAAAAAACACACACACACACACACACACACACACACAAACATCAGACACATTTTCCAGACACATCTTTGGGTAAACAAATGTTGCCTTGGGGTGAAATGTGGAACGGGTGCAGCTGTTTCTGATCCGGCGCACGCTCGTGGCAGCGCGGCGGCGCAGAGATTCGAGGGACGGCATCGAGCGCGGGCGTCGGGCCGTATGGATCGGCTTCGTCTCCCAGCGAAGACGCTGGGCTTCTGAGAGCCCCCCGAAACCCCTCTCCCATGTGAGCGTCTGCTTGTTTGAAGACCGCCCGATCAAAGTGCTCCCTCTCAGATCTCCTTTATTAGATTTTACACTCGCTCCGCGGGGGAGCAGGAAACAATGCTAAACACTGCACTTTGAGTTAATACATTTTTATTTTCCCACAGATCGATCACACGCGCATTTGGCAACGTGCTGCTGCATCGCACAAACGGCGCTGCTAATCTAATCAATTAATTATGTCTCCGAAAATGGTTACGAGCTATTCTTTGCGAGCGGCGTTGTGCATGCTTATGGATTATAGGAGTTTGCACCATTATGTCGATTAAAGCGCATCAATAGGCTGTCAGTCCTAGTAATTATTACATATACATATGTACATGTAAAAATGCAAGTGGAGAATAACACATATAGATATATATATATAATATGTATACACACACACACACACATTCTCCACTTGCATTTCAACATATACTCACAATCAGAGCAAAGAGGAAAAACAGACCATTAATCGCCAGGGTAGACGGCCGCTATGGGAAGAGTTCTGCTTGAATGGGGTCTGGGCACAGTGCCAAAGGAATTGAAAACCTCCCTCTCTTCCCCCTCCGACGACGGCCATGCTGTTCGCTTGTCGCGAGGCGCGGCGCGGCGGAACACTGCACATTTTGCGCTGGCGACGGAGCCGGGCCTTTGTTGTAATGTCCCGTTCTTGCTGGCCCCCGTGAGATTGTCCTGTTATCAGGTGTGTTTTTTGGAAAGCGCATCACGTTTTGCAAAAAAGCAGAGCAAACCCCGGGGTATTCCGTTCTAAAAGACCCTGTGCATTGTTGGCTGGGCGGCAGCCGCGTCGGTTTGCAGAACAATCGGCAGCTTGAGTTCCCCCCGACACTCTTAATCTCCCTAATGCAGCCTAATGCTTGTTACTCGTTTTGACTAGAGGATAATTCGCCGAGGGTCCCTGAGAGGAAGCTCTGTTTTACAGCTCGGGGGTTAATAACCTCTCAGCCCCCAGGCTTGGCCTGGGCACCGGTGAATGCCAGGGGTTAGTGCTCTCCGTTTTTTTCCTCCCCTGTTGCTGCGTCACCATGGCAACGGATATAGAAATCACAGTAGTGGCTCGAGGCGGGGCGGCGCGGAGGAGGAGGAGGCGGGTGACGGCTCAGTGGCACTCGAGTGACACGTGAGGGCCGCAAAGGTGATCGCCGAGCGGAAATGGTCAAGAACGGGAGCTGAGAGGGATGAAGGGCTGATTAACGGAGCGAGCGGCCACTACGGGACACAGTGGCATTAAAACTTAATGCCAGGTTGACAGGTCTCCTGATCTTTGCCTTGTTAATGGTACTGACCACTTGGTACCATTGTTAGGATGCCACTTGCTACCACATTGCTCCCAAAGGATGCCACACAGTCAGATTCTATGACTGAATGTGAGTCGCTCTGGGTAAAGACATGTAATGTTAGCTGTGTGTGTTTGGTGACTCTTAAGAAGTTACCTTGGTCTTACCCTAAACCTTCTTCGCGCATCTTTTTTGGCCTAAAACCCTCCATACAAGTGTCCCTGTTTCGGGGGCCAAACTGCAACACGCATCCGGTGACTTGCAGAACTTGCACAAGGCATGGGAGGCCTCTGCTGGCCACTCAGGTTCTCACATCCGTCACGTCAGCCGGGAAACACGCATACCTGCAACCTACGAACATCGGCGGGCCATCATTCCATGCAGGCAGTACACAAATAAAAATTTGACCAACCACCTCGTTCCCATCTTGGCATCGCAGTTCAACGCAGAGTCCAGACTTTTTTCATTGAAAACCATGGCTGGATTTATTCCCCCCCCCCCGCCCCTCTCTCCACTGTATTAAAAAGCATGTGTCTAAATCAGTCAGCTTCCGCGACGCGTCTCAGAACAGTATCTGTTCAATAAAACCTGTCAAAGGCTGCATACAGTTCATTGAACAATAAAAATCGATACCATTAAACACTTCTGAGAAAACGTACACAATCCTCTCGGGGCCTGGCGGGCTCCGGGGTTTTTGACTTTTCTTTTTTTTTTTTTTTTTTTTTTTTTTTTTCCAGAATGGCATTCCGAGGATCTTAAATTCTTCATTACACTTTCAGCTCCAGAGTTGTGTGTGTTTTTTTGTGTTGTTGTTTTTTTTAAAGGAAAAAAATACTTGCACATGAATGGAGTGTGTGCTGCACGTGGTCAGCAGCACACACATTTGTCACTCTGTCATACAGACGAGGCCACTTGGTGCTGGGTTTTCCCAGGCGCTGACCACAACCCAGGGCCTTTGTTTCCTGCAAGCATACCAATTCATTCACAGACGTATAAGCAATTTTAACCGAAGTTAAGCAGGGGTGGAACTGCTTGACATAATCTTGCAGAAACGGCCTCCACCGTCGGCCAGATGACAGGTCGCATTAAATCTCTGTCAGAACTCGAGCGCGGAAAAGGGAGCGGGAAACCAGGTGATGGTAAACAACCGAGCCTGAATAGCCTGGTCGCTTCTCTAAACGCTGCGATCCATCACACGCACACACGTCCCCGCCTTAACCTCAAACCAGCATTATTACTCTCATCATGGTCCATGGATCATTATCATTTTCAGCTGAGTAGCAATAATATTACAATTTGTTTCATAAAAACATATGAGCATGTGTGATCAGCTATATTTTGCGTGGGTCTTTTTTAATGAAATTTTATGCAGATGTACTTTTGCAAATTAATGGCTGTGCGAAAACACTTCCCTTATAGACACGTTATGACACTATGGTACGGTACTGCCATACAAAATCAGTATTTCATTCCCAAAATTGACAAAAGCTTGAGTTAAAAAAATTGTTAGGCTGCCTTGCATGTACATTTCAAATGTTCCGTTTTTGCATGACTTTTGTTTATTGCATGCTGTGTCATGATCCGGTCCGGAAGGGGTTACTACTGTCCGGGATCCGGAGTAATGTAATGTTTCCTAATCGTGTTCACCTGTGTCAGATCTTATAAAGCTGCCCTGTTCATGTCTGTTCACCGTCGGGTCATTGTTACATGTGACATGTTACCTGTTCCCCTGTTACCGGATGTCTCTCCTGTCCTGTTCATCACATATTAAACTGCTGTTTCGTGACGTCGTGCGAATACGTCCTTTTTCATCGTCGAGTCTAGTCATCATTTCAGATCACCTGCCTCGCCATTCCAGACGGGCGTGACATGCTGACAACGTGTATTTCGTACATGCTGTGTACATGTAATGCATGTACCCAACATGTACAGCTTCTTTGATAAGATTTAGAGCCAAGATTGAATGAATTGAATTACTTTGGTTGGTCTTATTGGTGATTATGATCCAGCGCTCAGTTCTACACCAGTTTTTTTGACCTAGAATATGTTCTTTGGCAATCAAAATGCACAGAACCAGTTCCATTCAATTCCAAAGGCCTATGAATCAAATGCAATCTGTTCTCATCCGAAACTTTCATTTTACTGATGTTACATGTCCACCCCGCCTCTTCCACGATTGACGATGGCTCCCCTCAGCTCTCCAGTTCTCAGGCCGAGGTCTGGGGGCCCAGCCAGTAGCAGGAACTCCTTCTCCCATCCCCCAATCCCACTGCTCCATCAAAGTGAAAGTAGCTCAAGGCCTCAGAGGGTCGAACTGGCCAACTTGGAGGTTGAGGAACTATTTGCCATGAACTGAGGTCATTTCTCTCTCTCTCGTTCTATTTATCGCTATTAGTCAGAACTCATGGCTCAACCTGGTCTTCAACTTCCTCCCGAATCCTCGGCTAAGCCTGTCATTTCTGCCTATTATTTACTTTAATGGGCTTTGGCTGATCCCCGCCGAAGCCTTGGATCTGGGAATAATGCGGCCAAGAGAAGCCGGCCCAGACGTGGGCGCGGGTCTGCCCGTAGATTAGCCATGGCAGATGGGCTTTGCAGTGGCTTCCTGTGTGCAGGAGTGTTGATTGAGAGCGCATAATGGGAGAGGGCATAATGGTGTCCTGACAATGGACTCAGCCACCTCGCTGCACCTTTTTTTTTCTGGAGAGGAAGCCAGAGTGCAAGACCAGGCACAAAAGCAACTGTAAATAAGCATGAATGTTAATCCAGTATTAATTGGTTCCTTCTTAAACTGGGTGTGCAGCTTCACAGAGTTTGGGTCCGCAGCAGGTCATTAAACGGATCGGCCTCCTTTTCATCATTGTTTACTTAATAAGACCTCTTACACATACACATATATAAAAGAATGAACGATGGGCAGATTATCTTAGAGGTATGAAAATCCTCTCCTCCCCGATTAGTGCATTACAGCAAGAGATTTTTAGTTGTACAGGAACTGGCGAGACGCAGGATCTCTCACGGCAGAGGGACGTGCCACATGGCAGATCATTTTGCCAGTTCCGCGGCTGCAGGGACTTTTCGGGTGGTGGTACCAGGGCCACGGCGGGGCAAGTGTCCCGCCAATGAACCGCTGAAACCTGACGAAGTCCTCGGGTCAAGTTTGTGTACAGGAGTTTCATCTTTTCTTCACCCCCCCCCCTCCCCTCTTCTCCATGTCTGCCTCTCTCCCCCTCCCTTCCCCAGGCCGGAAAGTTTCCACACAAGCGGCGCTGCACAATCCACTCGCACCAATTATCCCCCTCCTCCGAGCGCCTTTAGCAACTTTTTCAAAACTCCTTTCACTCCACTCTTGTCAAGCGATGAAAGAAAAACTAACCACCATGTCAAGAGACCTCAGCTGCCTAGCAACTGGGCCACAGTTTAATTCTGATTTGCTTCAGGTCTTGAGTAATGGAAATTGACAATGTTAAGCCAGTCACAAGCGTTGTTTGTCACCTCTGAAATGCAAACAAAACTCCATTGTTTTTTCCCAAAGTATTGAGCATGATTGATGTTTGGCGCCACAATGGCATCATTGATTTCTCCCCTGTGTTTTTGCTTGGATTGATGTCATATCTTTTCATGGCATATTAAATGTTTTGGAGGAGCATGAAAATGTGTGTCTTTTCATCGCAACGTGGACCGCGGTGCCCCCGACGCTCCCTCAAAACTCCCCAAGTTTAATGATTCTATTCAGGTTGTGTCCATTTCACCCAGAAATAATTTAATAAGAAGAAGCCAGGGCTCTTCAGGAGTCACAGAGGCCCGGCGTAATCCCGAGAGAAAGGATAAAAGGGACTTGAAAGAAATGAGCCCTTTTTTATTTAAAGATGAGTTTTTTTTTTTTCCTTCTTCTTCTTCTTCTTGACACCTCGCCTTCTGTTTGATCAAGAACATTTTTTGTCTCTGACACACTTTGTGTACAAATATTTTGAAGGCTGAGTAATTACAGCCGTGTGTGTATGGTTAAAACCGAGGAATCGGAGTCAAAACTTAACCAAATATGGGAAAATATTAATAGTAATAATAATAATAATACACAATTCAAACAATATGCATGCTCACTGAATGTAAATCAGTCAACGACAATGATTTGGCAATTAAGTAAAAAAAAAAAAAATCACTACAAATAAGCATATAATGCACCTGCATTGGCCTTGTATCACCTGCACCAGTATGGTGTTGGTGTGTCCGGAATTTTTTTTATGTCACATATTGTCCCGCTTCACTGCCAATATCGTCCACGTCCACACTTACTTGACCCCATGTGTGATATTAATAATGAATGAAAAAAATATATCTTGACTACACGCAATCTTTTTTCAAAGTGATACTAAATCCTTTTTTTATTACATTAAGAGAGACTGTATCATGTTGTCCTTTTACATGAGATGCTTTATTAAAAAATCAAAACGTGCAATTTTATCAGTAAACCCTTTGTGACCAGGAGCCTTTGAGGCAACAGTATCGTGATTGCAGCAAAGATTAAATAACGATTCGGCCTTCAGACAGCTGATTGTTCTCACGGAGTGGAGGATTTGATAGTATGATATGGAAGCTGGCAATTTCTTCTGCTCCACAGAGCATTTTTCAAAGGCCCAAATGGCACAATAAGAAAGCCATCCATCACAAAGGGAAGAAAATTAGTGAGGAAAAAATGAGAGTCTACACCCCCCACCCCCACCTCCCCACTCACTCCTATAAGAAGATCAGCTGAATATTTTGGGAGGAGGAGCCCACAGTGGGCGATGGAGGCAAAATAAATGGTGGCACCCAACGCCAAGCCCTCGTAGCCAACAGCCCACCCCTCTTCTCCTGCCCCCTGCCCCCCGCTCCTCTTTGCAGGCTGAGGGCGACTGTTGCCAGGTGGCTCCAGAGGCGGAAACGTGGATTTATGTCGCTCAGGTTTACATTAGCGCGTCTGACAGCACCAGCAAGGATTTTAAAGAGTCCATAATCCACTGAGTAAATAATTTTCTCACACCCTGGGTTAGCACTGTGCCTGGTGATAAACTAATGTGTCTCATCTTATCAGGAAAGGACATAACAAGGGAATACGTGACTCTGTGGGCTTTATCATTTTTAATTGCGCCGTCCACAAGTCCCCTTTTGTCTGGTTTTAGCCACACTGTGGCCTCAAAGCATGTTCCAATCTTGGCACCATGTAACACATGAGCCGTACATGTCCTGTGAAGGAGGGGGAGTTTGATATGGTATTGGTGGGGGACTTATCAGAATCATATGGACTACAATTTAATTGCTCTGTTATGCTTGTGTGTGTGTGTGCTGTTCAAAGATCCTACATTGTGAATTCCTTGTCAAGTGTCATCACATATCAGCATATATTATGTTTAAAATGCTTTAATCTTATTGTCTTACATTCATCCTGAACAAAACATACATTATTTTTCGCAATTATTAATCACATCAAATCTGTTATACATAGCTGTGGTTCAGTGCTCAATATTGTAACAGAGCTATAACATTAAATTAAATATGTATTTGTGTGTGTGTGTGTGTGTGTGTGTGTGTGTGTGTGTGTGTGTGTGTGTGTGTGTGTGTAAAAAACACTTTCATCATCTACTTCCCTGTTATTCTTCTCTCATTTGCAGACACACACACACATAATCAAGGACCACACCACCACAGCTAATAGTATCTTGTGTAGTAAACATATCAGATGTCTCCAAGGTCCCGACATTGTCTGAAATGTTCCCCTCTCCCTGTAACAAATGCCTTTTAGCAGTTTTGCCATCTGTCCATAATGAGGCCATTTTTTCACTCTCCCATTTCCATACTGTATTGTGCTTTGCCTTTCAGCCATTTGCATAATTGTTGAAAGATTTTGCCCCAAAATTGATATCCACATTGTGACTGCGAGAGAATGAACTTAAAACACAGACATCCTTGCACATGGGGGGGCAAAATAAGAATGAAAAGGGAGATGGCAGAATGGAGATGTTTGTGAAATTAAGTACAAAGCAAATCCAATTTTTTCTATTCCATGCACTACGGTAACCTAATCAGCGTGGGTTTATCGGGTAACCCACATTTAAACTTTAGCCCATGGGGGGGCTCTTTGTATGACTTAATGTACATAGAAAGCGAAGGACTTGCTGAATGACTGATCAGATGAATCATATTTTACACAAAGACTAAAAACAAGCCGATCTGAAAGGCATGTGAATTAGTGTTGCTGCCATTAAATGGAGAGTGACTATAGAAAAAAAACTAAATTTAAATAATTAAACATACAAAGGTTTTTTTTTTTTTATTGAAGACACAATGCTCAACTATTTTAAATGTATGGTGAATCTAACAAAGAACAAATTTAACATCTTACCCAGTTTACAGGCTGCAAAAAAGGCACACATTTTGATGAGGCAGAAACATCTCTAGTAAGCGATTCATTCAAATCTGTCTGATTGGGAAACCATGCAAAAGTCTGTTGTCAGCTCCACTAGTTGGTCATTTATGATAAGATGAGCAGTTTATTATTTCATGCGTATTAACATTGTATAACATTGTATATTTGCAGCAATCCAATGACATTACCTGTAACTGAACCCACTTTTTGCACTGCATTCTTCATCTTTTGACCATTTTTTTTTTTAAGTCTGCTGTACTAATAAATGTAAAAATTAGCTTTCACGTAAGAACAAAGAAGGACAGCCGGATTTGAACTGTCGTAATTGTGACGGTCCATTGCTAGCCTCCCCGAAAATTGTGCATTTAGGAGCCATTAGTACAGAAACGCAGAACCCAGGCCTCGAAGAACAGAATAGCATGTCATTTTTTCCCCCCAGTCCTCATATGTGCTAGCTATATAATTTTCACTCCATTAGGATTAAGGCGGCGCGCTATCTGCATTATCATGGTATGCAGTGAGGCGTGATGGCTTCTTTCTTGAAAAAGAGACGGAAGAACGAAAAAAAATGCTTTTACTTTGGGTAAAGATCATATGAATATGTATGCTGCACATATAAGTTCATATATCTCATTTATAACATACAGCATTTGAAATTGTGTAGAGTTCGTCAGAAGTTCTGTATGAACAGTCACACTCAAAGTAATCCAACAGATGCTGATGTCAGCCAGATGATCTTAACAAAATGTACTGGGGAAAAAATACTGCTTTGTTTCCATCGAATTTCAACTTTCATTAATAAAAGAAAATATATCTCACCGCATAATTATATGATTAGAAAAGCTTTGAAAATAAAAACAATCAGCAGTAGAGCAAAAAGCATTTCTTAAGGAGGAATGTTCATTTTGCTTGAAGGCCCTGTGTAGGTGATGTGCACAGAGGTCAGAATCTGGAATCTGGATTTCTGGTCATTCGCTCATCGCTGGCCTTCGGCGGCGCTTCTTGCTGCGCTTCAACAGGATCTGACTCCATCTAGTGGTTCAGGCCGCTTCCTTCATGTATCTACAGCCAGACCAGGCATGCGATTGTTCACATGAACACCTCCACACATTCACAGCAAACAATGCGCCTTGTATTTCCTTAAAAATCCAACTTATTATTATTATTATTATTATTATGCGATCGTAGCATCCCAATAATTGCCTTCATATATGGCATACCTTTGGCCTTAAGGTTCCGGTGGAGGCGATCGGCACCCATAGATGGAGCAGAGAGTGGGGGATATCAATTTATTTTGCGGGGAAATAATTACAGAGGCTATCTTCACATAACATGGGCTTAGCCCATCCCTTCAATCTCAGGTTTATGCTAATGCTACGATAAAGTTGTCGCTGTCACACCGATTTCCCTTACTTTTTTTCAAATTCTAATGAACTTGTCTCGCCCCGTTTTAATTTAGCAGATTACTATATGTAAAGAAACAATAAGCGGGGGGCTTTTCTCTCATAATCATGTAATTTACCTCCTCTTGCAGGTTTTATTTGACAGGGCAATTTCCACACTTATTAAGCTTCTGACACACTTGAAAATAATCGTATTAGAGTATTCTTTAAATTAGCTCGATTTCTGTGAGAGAAGTCGCTTATTCGCCGTCGTAGGCCGCCCTCGTGGCCAACTTGTGATGTCTCTATTTGCCCGCTGGCGGACGCTTTGAGGTTGGTTGAAGGAGGCTGATCAGGCTGCAGTCTCCAGTCAATTACAAAGCCATTCCGCACCAAAGGGCCAGTGCGTGTTTAATTTAAAAATGTGTAATCAAGGCCCCTGCGCTTAATTGTAATAATGAGATAAGTGCTCAGGGGTCCGAGGTGGAGATGGATGCCTTTGGTGCTTGTGGGCCCCACGGCAGTGGGGGTGATGGGGAGGGGGGGTCACCGTTGAGCCACAGGACCCCGGGCCCCGGCTGAGACTTTGAAAACAACTTCCAACTCTTGCTGCCCGTCCCCCCACTCCCCCCCGGCTCCTGCCGCAGCCCCCTCCAGCGTCGCCTCCGCTGCCACCACCCACAATATTTAACGGGCTTGACATTTTGCCTGGGCGCCATCGGTAAACAGTGTTGGAAGCCGTGCGGATGAAGTTGCGGTGTCATAATTCACCGGGGCCGAAATAGGGCCGCTCGCTGCGCGAGGCGAAATGAGACGCAGTCGTCCCGCCGCCCCCCTCTGGCGAGGAATGCACATACACAGAAAACTGGTTACTAGTTAGGCTACACTGCATCCTGGTACTTTTATCTTTGACCTCTGACCTAGCGCACATCTGGAAACATAGTCGGGAGCCCTGGGATGAGGAAGTTTTCTCTACGCCAGCTGGTTATGAAGGGAAAACTTCTTTGCTTTTTGCCCACGTGCATGCACGCTGCCGTTGTTGTTTCTCTGTGAGTATCGTTTTTTAATGGCTGCTCTGGTTATGAACTCTGGAATATTGACCGTTTTGAGGGGAGAATGCATGCAGGGGATCTTGGAATGGTGAGATCAGTGCATCGTTGCCCTGTGGCGGTATGGATTCCAGATCCAGGGAGTAGATAAACATCTTCAGGAGGGTTGGGTCCAGAAATAAAAGGACAAAAAAAGGCCCAGGATCTTTGAAGTCCCTGTGATGGTCTTGCCTAATAGACACCCACTCGACAGCCAAGTCAAACATTCCCTGGTAGGACCTTTTTGAAGTTACACATTGAGACATGTTTCTTTGGATCAAACAGTCCTATTGGATGTTTATTTAGTTAGTTCATGAGCTGGATTGAAGAATTTTTCTGCGCTAACTGGTATGGCCTGGTCGCCTCCACAGTTTTCCCACTGAGTGTTATGGGAATGTGGGTTTCTTTAAGAGGTGCAACACAAAAGAACGTGCCCTGGAGCCAGCAGACTTTGGTACTTCACTGACATTAATCCCGCTGAAAACATAACGTGCGATACTAATGGTAGGATCAGTTGGTGTAGGATCAATGTGTGTATGTGTAGTACAGATTCAATCAGTGCTGCCGATCAAAGTGTTGCGTGTAACTCTTTAACTGGTACAAAGCACGCTGAGTCAGGGTTATTCTACTGGAGGTTTGGCCTGTCATAGTGATGGCAGGACTGTATGAACGCTCACTCAGGCTCCCTGTTCGTAGGAATAAAGGACATCTATATCAAAAAATTTCAACAGAAACTGTTCAAATACTTCATTGCGCCCTTTATGTTAGCATCAATGTGGCTGACCTTTTGACAGCAAACACCGTATATAGAGCACTGTATAAACACATATACTGTATAAACACATATATAGAACAATGTAATGTAGAGCACGGACTGAAGCCTCTCTCCATATCCACATCCGGCCTTTACACAAATGGGGTTTAAGGCATTGCTCCAAGATCTTAACTATGTTAACATCCTATACGTCATGTTGATTTCAATCAGTTTCATACTCATCAATCATTCTATAACGCTTGTGCCATTTATTGTGGAAGACAGCACTTCCACCACCATAGGCTGAATGTACATTCAAAGCTTGTATGCAGTGTATGGTCTTTGCTCTTGGACGCTGTATTAATGGGGCTGTGGTTTAATAATAAACCGCAGGGGATCGGAATTGAGCAAAAGACCGTGCGTTTTCGCATGGGTCGGGTGTAGAGTCGAGTGTGACTGTATTCCACACCGTTTAGCAGCACTGACATTTACTGGGGCGTCAGTTTAACGCAGGACAACCCCAGCCAGTCTCCTGTGCTCTTAACACTGCTGTGTCTGTTCCGCGTCAACTTCTGCCTCCATTCTCTGCTGATTTTATAACATGGGAGAATGTGCGGACCTCAAGCTGTGCCGAATAAAAGGTATCTGTCTCCAAGATTAAAAAGACACCAAAGACAAGGGGAAGAGAGGCAGTAAAGAGTTTCCCCCAGGTATTCGGGCTCAGGTGTGCCCTCCCTTTGGAATTCTCAGACCTGTCTATCAGAAATCTCGCCTGGATGATGTCAGAGGCCTGTCATTCCCTTGGTGTAAGGCCAGCATGGCTCCATCTCCCACTAGAATTGCTGATGGAGACAGCAGCTCCCCTGGCTCTCCTCGGGCCAACACAGCACAGTCCTGCCTAGGGAAAGTGGCCTTTACTGGGAGCCATCAACCAATTAATCATCAACAGATAAAGAGCGACTTGCAGTCAAGCTTCACTGCCAATTGCGTGTTTTACTTTACATTTTAAAGAATGTCTTGTCAGCCACTTTATTGGAAACTTTTGTCACATTCTATAACCACCACATCTATGTGCCATGAACGTTAAAGTTCATTCAGAGTCTTGGACTGCCACTCCATGGATTGACTGAGGTCCTTCAGGTGATATTCCACTTTTTCCAGCTCAACTTTAATGCTACATTTGATGTTCAAGTGTTTGGTTTCTACTGCCTTCATTGCAACTTTGCTTTCAACTGCACAAACAACCAACCTTGTAAATTAAATAATTTTTATAATGAACTATGTTGTCACTCATCGTTAAATTCAGCTTGTCACCCAAAGCATTTAGTGATATATTGTATGAGGAGAAATGCTTTTCCTACACGTACAATTTACGCGTTGATCTTATATTATGCACATTTGGTCACATATGTGTGTTCTGCTGCAATATTCAGTTTGTTCAGTTTTGTACTTTTAAAACCTACTTTGCGGAACACTAAATGTTTGAATACCTATTTTCAGGTTCTTCACAGCAAGGATGTTTATGTGAAAGCCCAAATAAAAGTACTAATAATTGCACAATACCACCCTGAAGAAGGATTTGATTTCATTACCGTCTTTTGCATTCTGCATAAAAGCGCTCCCATAAAAGCCGTAAGCACGGTAATCCATGCCAGCGTTTTTCCATCTGAAGCCCTGACTGTGAAGTAATGCCCAGAGCGGACTGTCATGTGAATTTCATCAGGTTTTCTGTACTGTTCCCCCTGAAGGCTGATGTGCACCATGTTTTGCTTTTAGTGTCGCATCATTACACCACTTCCCTGACAACACAGCGTTGCGGAGCGTTCTGGAATTCCATAAATGAGTTGTAGCCGGCGACATTGCGGATACCGCCAGAGGAGAATTTGCAAGTCTGACAAAAAAAACTAATGAAAATGTGAGATAGAATGACTGGTTATCTCCAAGTCGACATGGACCAGCCATACATCTAGTAGCTCGGCTGTAAAAAAAAAAAAAAAAAAACGTAAAAAAAATAAGGACGAAAAAAACAACAACTTTCCACATCAGCCTCTTCTCTAGAGATAAGAGCAAAGTCTGTCAAGAAACAGAAATGGAGAGAAAAAGAGGAGGGGAATCGAGCCACCGGGACTTCACAGGCAGTTGGCATCTGAGGCTCCCCACGTCACCTCCAGCGATTAGCGCTATCAACGCCAACCCATCGGCAGCCATCACAGGGCATTAAGCCCCTTCGTCCGACCAGACAAAAGGCCAAGTAATGTGTCTGTGTTTGCACAGATTAGAGCGGGTCGCGGCATGCTAATGGGAATCATTACCAGCACATGATAGCGAAACAAACGAAACGCAGGGCGTATTTTACAAGGCAGAACGTCCCGAATCAAAAGGTTAATTACATTTGGGCTGGGCTTCTCCGCTTCACTTTGGACCGCGGACCTTTGATCGGACTCTCGCTTCGCAATTTCCTCTCCTCGATCTCGCCCTCTGCCTCGAGTGAAGACAGAATAGATGTTACATCTAGATTCAGTTGCCTGCGTGGTTCTTGATAAGCTTCAGGCAGTGACACTTTCCTCTTATTCCTTTTTTTTTTTTTTTTTTTGCATCACAAAATGCATGACAGCATAATTAGCTAACATCATCAGACAAGAGAAAATGCCGGAGAGGGATGATTTCATCCCCCTCGCTTCTCTCAAAGTTTTCTCACCCCCGAGGTTTCCTGACTATTTACTTTTCCTGAAATTAAATTGGTTTTGCTGTTGGGGAACAAAGACTGGGGAAAAAAAAGAGCACAAAAATATAATAATAATAATGAAGAACGAGCGCAACGCTTAATTGCGATGATGCTTTGGCAGCGGCAATGCGTTTGCTGTGGGAGCCAGAGCCATTTCCTTCAGCATTGTCATGAGCGGGCTGAGGAAGACTCTGCCGAGCGCACTCTTCACCTGAGGCCACCATCGCAGCCCCATCCATCCTGCCAAGCCATTACCCCTACGCTGGCGAGAAGATAAATATTGCTGCGGTTGCCAGTTGTTGCTGCAAATGAGAATTTTCGAGCCAGATTTATCAAGGTTGGCAAAAAAGAGCAGGACCACGTCCTTGCTCAGAGTTGCTGTGCGATCCAATTTGGAATCGTTGTGCAGTAATGCTCCCTCATAGCATTTGAATGATGGCCTGATGCACAGGATCAACGGTGTTCGTCCAACTTCATTAGAAACTTGCAAATAGATTGTAATAATTGGTTGCATTTCCATTAACCCTCAAATTGTGAAAACTGAGATTTTGAATAAAAAGTATATTGAAAAAACTATGTTTTTTGTACTTGCATAAGGTTAAAAAAAAAGTTGTGTTTCATAATACAGCAATAGAAAACAGGTTCTCACAAGGGATGACTATCTTTTACCAACAAATTAGAAATTTTGCACAACACAGCTTCTGTTGGACAGCAATTGGAAAGTTTAATCAATCGAAAAACATTCATCAGTTCCAGAACCAAAACGGAAAAAAAACTCCAGAGAACTTGGGAACTTTTCGCAGCGTATTCAGGAACGACCTTTCGACAAATCCAGCGGTGCACCTTGCATGTAATCGTTGCCCAGATTACGGCCCAAGAACCCTGCCAGGTGTAAACCATACGTTATTTGTCATGCGCCTTATGGCAGTGTGTCTGAAAGATACATAGCTCCGACGATTACAGGACCACGTGCACCACTGAAGATAATGCAGCCGGACTCGAGGCCCTCCGAATGCCTGCAGGGTGAGATATGGACCAGCATGTGCAAGTCTGGACCGCATTATGTCCGCCACATCTTGCTTTCATGAGCGAGGCGCACCTACACTTGAAACGCTTTAACTCTGCTTCCCTCTCTAGTTCTGGTTTGCATTTTACCCTCGCTGGAGGATTCTTGTCTAGTGAGTGCGTGTGGACATCCTTGCGTGTGTGTGTGTGTGTGTGTGTCCATACCCACACGTGCATGCCGGCCTGTGACTGACAGTAGAATGCGGTGCCGTGGTGTTTGACACATCTGCTTGGCCGGTGTGAATTACACAGCTCTGAAAACTTTAACGGCGACCGTAGAGTCCGGCTTCAGAGGCCTGCGGAGCGGCATAGGAGGGGGGAGGGGTGTCCAGGGGGCTCAGACCGTCCAAAATAAATCAAGCTGGTGGTGACGTCACCAGGGTCCGCGCGGTCCCGACAGCTCTGAGATGACGCTGAGAAAAACCCCTTTGGCTCCGCAGTAAAAAGTTGCGCATCGGAACCTGTTGCGGTCGAGCCCAAGCCAAAACGGCCCTCCGCGGAGCGTCCCACGGTGCACCGCCATATTTATGTTGGCAATATATGCCGGCGAATTAAGATCGTAAAACCGCGCGACCACACAAAGGTCTCGTTAACCTCCGGGGGTCTCTGTTTAGTGCCAGCGTGTTTATTTATGCGCCGTGGACGGAGAAGAAAGTGTCTTCCCTCCCTCCTCTGTCAATATTTTTCTCCCTTCGTGATGCTTTGCAGCCCTGACGGGTCGGGATTTATCGTCCGACAAATCCCGCATTTCTGTTTTTATTGTGGGTTTCTTCTGGGGAGGGGCTGCTCGTTGTTTGTCTCTGTTGCTGTGAAAATGGCGGCCTCCCTTCCAGGTTTTTCCTGGTTTTCCCGGCTCTCCGCCGCTGCGCGCGGGGATCGTGATGGCTCATACATCCGGATGGGAGCCTTCCTTTCAGCGGCTCTTTGTCATCGGGCCATTTTTTTTGGCGGAGGGGTTCAGGAACAGCGGCGGCTAATTGGGTTCGTGTTGTACGGCCATTTTAACCCTCTCTCTTGACATAAATGATCATTATGGCATGAGAAAGTGAGGGGGCATTCACGTGAGCCGGCATCACGTGTACAGATGAGGGGGGAAAATGATCGCTGTGGCAACAATAACCCACACTAAGCTGCCAGTGGCTGAAGACGAAGAGTTTAAATGGCAAAGGTCGAGTCTAACAATGTCATGCATCATTTTTACTTCTCCAGCCAGGGAGCAGCCTGTGTTTTTCACACAGTGTAAAAATGGTTTTACTGTGTTCCCCTGTATCAGCATAACATATACAGTATAGTATTCTGTAGTAGGTTACAATAATATGTAGTTATTACAAGTACATTTTGCAAAAGCTATTTGAATATTTGAATTGTTTGTTGTGTTATTTTTGCAAAATTTTCATCACCGTTTTAGCCCTTCTCATTAAGATATTATATAAAATGCCCTTATTATAAATAAAAGCTTGAAACCCAAGTAAAGAAGAGAAGCCTTTTATTTTTATTTGTACAAAATGCAGCATGCTTATAATAATCTTATTTTTAAAGGTGTACTTATTATTGCTGTTTATTATGTTGTTTAAGCATAGATTGTGTTCTTTAATAGTTTATGTATTGGCACTGTAGTCTTGCATCTTGCATAAAAGGAAAAACATTCGGAGAAATCCGAGGCTGAAGCTCCCAGTCCGTCCCATCCCAGTCGCTCTGCTGAGCCCAGATCCATGTGTGCCTGAAGGCCGTCCAGCCCCACACTCCATCTGTATCTGACAGGCCACTACCAAGGCGAGGCCCACAGTGTCTGTTCCAAAAGCAGCTCGAAATTCCCTCCCTATGAACCAAACCAACTTGTTCCCCACCCACAAAACTTTGACTAAATCAAATACGGACAAACACAAGCAGCCGCCCCTCCGGCTGAACACCTTACCCGCCCATCGACTCAGAAACTTGCCGGAAAGAAAGCAAGGAGTGCCTCTCCCCCGTCGGGACGAGAGAGGCGGAGACCCAGAAGATATCAGTGAATAAAGAAAGACCCGAAAATAAAATTCAGAAAAAGCACGCGCTCCGGATACCTGGAACTGGCGACCCCTGTGACCTCTGTGACCTCTGTAACACACGTCACCCAGGGCCGTGCAAACGGGCGATCTGTCAGGGAGCTGTTCGCGTCCCATCTCTTCTGCTCTGGCCCAGCCTGGCGATATTAAAAGCGAAATGTATTTTAATTAGCCCGCTCTCTCCTTTATTTAATCGACAAAGGGCCTTGGTGTCCAGCTGTGACATTCTTGACAGGCGAAGAATGTTGTGGCTTCAGCAATTTCCTCCCCCTCACACCTCCGAGAGACCCCCACCACCACCTTCCACTTTCCCCCTCCCACGACCCTCCCCTGAAAAAAAAAAAAAGCAATATATTTTCAATTTTACATGGAAAACACAGTTTACTGAAATAGATGGGTTTCAAATTAGAGCCAAACAGACTGTTGATTTCCAGCGCGGCATGACAGCGAGCAGATTGCTCCCAGTGATTCTTGATGCCTTCTCATCAGAGGCACGGCTGTTTAATATTTCCAGAGCTGTTAACTGTCGGAGCGGCCGCTCAAATGCCTCTGTGACACAAATGCAAATTGGTCGTGAAACAAAACAAAAAAAAAAAAAGAAAGAATGAAAGAAAGAGAGAAAGAAAGAAAGAACAGGGGAATGGTGGGGTGGGACGGGGTCTCGTATGGCAAGCGGCGTTCGGATCTGTGATCAGTGTTCTCCATTCTGCTCCCCATTAGTCCCGTTCCCTTCCGCGAATGATTACTTAAAACACACAGTAAGGCAGACTAGGGTTGTTTAAAGAAATTGCTTGTGCTTCGATGCGGCGTGGCGCTCTGTCACGCTGCTTTTTCGTTTCTTCGTGTTCGCCGGCTGCAGGCTCCGCTGCCGAAGAGGAAGTGGCTGCTCGGTGTGGTGGGAGCTGCTGAGACTAATGAAAGTCTCCAGGCTGCTCGGAGAATAGGAGGATGGGGGGGTTCGCATGTGCCAGGCAGTCAGTGGGAATCTCTGGTTTTAATTTCCTTGTTTTTTGGGGGGGGGGGGGTTCCCCCCCTGCGTTAGAGCAACTACCTCTGTGACACGGGAGGACACGTTGCACCAGCTCGGTTTTCTGCAAGCTTGGAAACACCTACTCGATGGGCCTTGCAGGTTTTTTTACGTGATGGAACAAAACTGTGAAATAAAACACACAAGGTTATGTAATAAGCAAAAGAAATTGCAGGTAAGATACACAAAGCTGCACAAAGCCACAAAAAAACCATCAAACTTGATAGCAGGTGTCAGAAGCCACGATGGAGTAAGAGAGCCGAGGATGCTAATTTGCCCTTATAGCTTTTATAGTGATAAAGTGTTGGGTCATCGAGCCTGATCTAAGCCCATTTACACAAAACTGGTGAAAAAGTTGTCTACTGGTGTAACTCACAATTAGGGACGACAAAAGTCTTTAAACAGGCCTGAAAACGTGCTTCCTTTACGTGTTTTTTTCCTGTGTGGGAACTTGGAGCCCCCATGGCTGCTCTCAGGTCGGTTTCCAGCGCGAGTCGAGCTGTCAGTCATGTTGTGAAGGCTCCGACGGGCTCAGGTTGGGCGAGGCCTCCTCGCTAATTAGCCTAATTAAACACCGAAGCTAGCGGGAAACACTCCGAGGTGCGGCCAGGGCTCTTCAGGAGGGCTCGCGGGAGAGGCGGCAAGTGGGACTCGGCACAACTTTGTTGGGGTAAGTCGAGAACTCGTCAGCTGTCATTGCCGCGAAGTTGCCCCTCAGCTGCCGAGCAGGCTTCTGCGGGTCTTTGGGCCCGACTGCGGCCGGCGATGATTTGTGTGCACATTCCTGTGGCTAAAGCCTGCATCGCGGCTTCATGTGTGGAAACGGAATTAATTAATTGCTACAATTATACTCTGCTAATAAATTAGCACTGCGGATTTTATTATGTCTCACACAGAGGGAATGGTATCACTTGCACTTTGGCGTGGCTGTTTGTTAAAATGCTTTATTTTATTACAGCCTCCTTAATTTGCTGGCGTTGAGCCTTCCAGCCACCCAGCTTCACTCATAATTTTTTCTCTTTTTTTTCCCCCACCCCTCCATACTGCGTGTGTGTGTGTGTGTGTGTGTGCGCACTCACACACATGCTCGTGTGAGGGCCCAAAGTAGCGCCGGGTGTTGCTGGAACTTTTCCATGCATCATAATCGTTTGCTAATTCACTATGCTAATTAAGTAATTAATTTGGGAACAGGAGATTAGATGTGGCAAAAAAAAAGGCGGGGAAATAAAGAAATAAGTAAAGCGTTCAGTGTTACCGCCGGGCGACCATTTCAGTCTGACATTAGAAATGCAAACTGACTCTCAGATGCCGCGGCGTGTTTCCTGTGCCCAAGGCGAGCCGCTGTGATGAACTGAGCGCACGTGTGCGATGTGTTCATGCTGCAGCCGTTTCACTCTTTCAGGCTGCGCAATACGGCACAGATAAATACGTTTGTATTGCAATGGTTTGTAAAAAGAAAAAAAGCATATCCATGATATCATGAGCCATGGTTTTAAACTAAGTACATGTTAAATAAAGTAAATGTGGATGCTTGTAGTTCTTGAGAAGATTACCTGACCAAACTAAAAGTGAAGCTGTATTTTCGGTTCAATGCAATGTTCACTTCTTCCAGAAGAGGGCGACATTATAACCCAAAATTTCACTATTACACAGTCCCTTCGATATTTTTGGGAAGCTCCATCTTGACTTTGAGTTTTTGGCCTACCAGTGAGATGTAAGGTCAGTGAAAGATGGCCAATAAATCTCCAGCAGATCATATGAGATTTTCTCAAGGAGGCCTGCTTATTTGCTTTGGGAGCTGTGTGTGCCCAGGGGCAGACCCCATGGCTACAGCCAGACTCTTGCATAAACTGACCATGGCAGATAAGAACAAGATCATCATCACAGACGTTCATACAAACTGGTCTAACCTTAAGCACAGTTAGTTTGAGAAGTGAGATTTGGAAAACTGAAAGCTTCCCAGAATTCCATGGAGAGGACTTTTTGTATGGTGTAACCAGAGATGGGCAGAACTGAGCCATGTTGCAAGATCACAGAAGACATAAAGTAAAGTGAAGTGATTGTCACATGTGATACACAGCAGCACAGCACACGGTGCACACAGTGAAATTTGTCCTCTGAGTGACCCTGAGTGAGCAGTGGGCAGCCATGACAGGCGCCCGGGGAGCAGTGTGTGGGGACGGTGCTTTGCTCAGTGGCACCTCAGTGGCACCTTGGTGGATCGGGATTTGAAACAGCAACCTTCTGATAATGGGGCCGCTTCCTTAACTGCTAGGCCACCACTGCCCCCGCTAGGCCACCATTGCCCCCCGCTAGGCCACCACTGTCCCCCGCTAAGCCACCACTGCCCCATGGATGTGTGGAGCTATGAATCGTGTGTTACCTGCGAATCGCACTGTAAAAATAAGTCAAACAAAATCTCTGTGAAGACCTGACTATGTGAGAAAAAAATGCATGTGCACATTGTGACAATATTGCTACAGCTGACACTCATTTCTGAATTAAATCTTACAAGTTACACTATTTAAAATTGATCATACAATGAAAAGAAACAATGCTTGATCAAATGAAAAATCCTGGATGTGTCATTTTACCAATTTGCAAGTTAAAAGTGTTCCCAGGCAGCGAATATCCCAGGGCATCCAACATGGACCTTCACATTATTAATGTCGACTCTAAATATAAATTGTGAAAATATTTACACACTTTGTTCAAAAGTTCAAAAGTTCAAAAAAATTCCTCAACATTATATTCCTGCCGTTCCCAATGGACCCTGTGAAGCCCTTGAATAGTGTTAGTATTTATCCAACAAGCAACCTAAGGTAATATGTCTCAGCGTATCTCCACATGAAATTGGGCACATTTAGTTCTATTTATAGAGTATTTCCATGCACCAAATATAGAGCAGTTACCCTCAAATTAAAATAAAAAGGCACAGCTTTACGTGGTGGTGCCCGGGAAAGGTCATATTTAGCAATGGGCCTGTTTCTATGTTTGACATCCATCTACAGATGGATCTAATGGCGTCAAGGTGTTAGCAAAAGTACAGCATGGTCCCTTTTATGTGTGAAAGCATTAGGGGCCTTTCAGGGCGAGAAGATGACGTGAGCGCGTGAGAGCAGGCGGCTGAATGCTTTTCCCTCTTATTTCTCCTTCTTTTCTAGGACAAACGATCCGGCGACTGCACCACAAGCACAGTGCCGGTGAATGGGGGATAATAAACCTCGGTGACTCCGAATGTGCTGTTTGACAGGCAGAACAGGACGGCCGCCGCATCGCCGACGAATGAGAAGGGCGCCGGTTTCAGGCGCATTTGGAGCAGATGCTGCAGGTTACAGGCGAGGGACGCGGGATAGGAGGCTGAGCTCAACTCTCAGGGAGAAAGAGAGCAAATAAATAAATAAAAGGCAGATAAACGGTTTAATACGCCTGCTAATCTTCCCGAGCCATCTGGTGTGTTGGACAGTACCGGGGAAACGAGATGCACAGCAGCCATTTTCCGAACCCAAATCCGGGGCGCAAGCACGCCCGGCGGGGTGCGGGCTAAATCACTCCAGCTCGGCCGTCCAGGCACTCCTGATTAAAACAAACTCCAACGAGATCAGATTTGAAGGGGATCCAGAGGTGAAACACGTTGACAGCCTCTTCCAAGCGGTTTGACCGGAATGCGCCTTGGTGCCAAAGAAAATGCACAGTTTCCTAATAACGGTATCAGGGGGAAATATCTGGCGTTAGCAAAAACCCGCACACTTCGCACATTATATATATCGAGAAAGCTGGAGGATGCTGGTCCCGCTGAAGGACTTAAGCTCTGGCCATATTTAAGTGTTCCGTGTTTAAATAAAGAACTCTGTGACCTCAATTTTGACACCCTGCGGGTGAAATATGTTAGCAGTTGTGGCATTTGGATGTACTGCCCAAGGCTCAATATCTAAAAAAAAAAAAAAATACTTGGCCACATTGTGTAACAAACGTGTATTAGAAAAGTCTCAGAAGAAGAAGTCAGGAAAATGTGTTTTTAGTTACATGGAATACTTTTTTTGTGTTGCCTGGGTAGCCTTTAAAGTAAAGTGAAGTGGTTGTCACATGTGATACACAGCAGCACAGCACACGGTGCACACAGTGAAATTTGTCCTCTGCATTTATCCCATCACCCTGAGTGAGCAGTGGGCAGCCAAGACAGGCGCCCGGGGAGCAGTGTGTGGGGACGGTGCTTTTCTCAGTGGCACCTCAGTGGTACCTTGGCAACCTTCTGATTACGGGGCCACTTCCTTAACCACTAGGCAACCACTACCCCAAAAAGCTGCAACTAGATTCATTCCCATCACGACTGTGATAGAAATTTACAAGACGAGAAACTATCTAAATTTTGTTACTGATGACTGATGATATTATGAGACAGCCTTTGGACGGAGAGAGGAAGCCAGAGAACCTGGAGGACACAGACAAAACAGAGGTTGAAGGTTCGAATCCGGATCCACCAAGGTGCCACTGAGCAAAGCACCGTCCCCACACACTGCTCCCCGGGCGCCTGTCATGGCTGCCCACTGCTCACCAAGGGTGATGGTTAAAAGCAGAGGACATATTTTGTTTTGTCACCGTGTGCTGTGATGTGTTTCACAATGACTTTCACTTCATGATATATTAAATATTAAAATATTTTCTCGTTTGTTCAAATTGAAACGATTGTTAAAGAACTCATGAGCCTCTTTTGGGTCTGAAAGTTTGTACCATCTGAACATGCCACCTCTGCATCATAAATATCGCTTTTCATTTGCAAACCTACATCAAATAGCTGACTGAGAAAGTATTTTTCGGTCGGCCTGATCATTTTCAAGTCATTAGTGGCAAACTGTTTCAATTAGAAAACACACTGACCACTATATGCACCGGGGTGCAATGGGCTCTGAAGTCTGCACCATATTTGGTTCACATTAAAACCAAAAAGGAAAATGTTTTGTGCCTCGATTGCATGGTACGCACAGAAAGCCAGTCGGGAAAACTGTGATTTACCAAAAAAGGACAAAAGCAGCATAACTGCAGAAAATCCAGGTGATGGTAAATGGATTATTCCAAGACCAAGCCAAAGGCCAAATACAGTGGTATTTAAAGAGCTTAAGAGGAAACCAGGAGCAGATGAGGAGAAGGAATGTGGCCAAAAAAAAACCCCCAAAAAACAGGTGAACAGTAAGAACTGGCGGCCTCCAGTGGTAGGGAGTTGCTAGTGCACAAACATGACACTGGGACCTTGACTTGGAACTCTTTGAGTTTTTTTTTTATGTATGTGGCATCTGCATGGGCATAAACTTTGAACTTTGATCTGCAACAACAATAAATCTGTTCAGTGGAGAAAGACCATCAAGAGGGGGTGTCAGTGCATCAGATAAAAGTGTTTGTCATATCCCACTGCAACTAAAAATATAGATAAATACATAAATGAAATGAAGCAATATGGGCATGTAATGAAAATGCTGTCTTAACCTTGTTGGGTCTTTGTTCAAGCCGAGAGGTGAGCGTCCAGAGATGGCAGGTTGCTGAACACGCCTGGAATAAGCAATAATGTGATTTTCTGTGGGCCAGTTTTCTGAGCAATATCTCCTGCTATATCGCTCTGAGCGGGCATATGGTTTATGATTCAATTGAGCAGACATTTCTTTTCCAGACTGCGATGTGCAGGTGCTTCTGACACACACCTGTCTGCCACAGCGTGAGTTAACACTCCCACTGTAGGTGAAACACCACCAACGAACGTTTTAAAAGCTGATTTGTCAAGGCACAGGTTTTATGGTAAGCTGCGCGGCTGCTCTTAATGTATATGTAAAGAGCAACAGTACAGGGGAGACGCGGATTTTTCTTTTTCGCGAAGCATTCATGGAAACATTTTTCTTAGAACATTTACCCGACATTGGTTTGAGAAGTTTTTAATCCCTGATTTGAGGCCAAGCATATACAAACTGTATTAATTTATTTGATGCAGTCCTCACACATTTGTATAAACAGCTAAATCTAGTCCTCCAGAGGCTGCTATGTGAGATACCAGCATTGCTGTGGGAGCCTGAAAAGAACAGGACCTGAACAAATTAAAGTAAAGAAAAATTTCCGGCAGTCAGAATTATAAAACCGCAGAAAATAACAATATTTTAATCAAAGGAGAGAAAGGAAAGTTTAGGGTACACATGCCGAGGAATTTCTTTCCCTGGGAATATCTGCTTTAATTACGGCTTGCGTTCAGTTCTGATTGCAACTTAACAAGCAACAAAAATGATGGATCGGTGGGAAATATCACATCAAACATATCATTTACATTTACATTTACATTTACAGCATTTATCAGACGCCCTTATCCAGAGCGACTTACAATCAGTATTACAGGGACAGTCACCCTGGAGCAATTTAGGGTTAAGTGTCTTGCTCAGGGACACAGCGGTAGTAAGTGGGATTCGAACCCGGGTCTTCTGGTTCATAGGTGAGTGTGTTACCCACTAGGCTACTACCACCCTATCAACAATATCAACAATTCATTTCAACTGTTGCCAAATTTAGTGACGTTCTGCATAAATTAGATTGCTGGATGACATAAACAGACAATTGTGACACACTGTGCACTTCTTGTTCTGTACATCGTTGGGTCATGATAGATTCAGAAGCTGATGGTGAAACCGAACAAGGTTTCATTAAAAGTGCATAGATATGAGACCACCCTATTGCCACTACCCCCTTGGTTGCCATGGCAGTTAAGTGTGGGCAGGATTCAGAAACTCAACAGCACAGACATGCAAACCTTGTTTTAGAACCAAAAGGGCAGAAGGCATTTAGTTTCAGGTGTTTGTCACACGCATTCATTTCTAATCCAGCAATTCGGTGTCACATAATAAGAACTACACGGAGTGTTCTGCGTGCACTTCCCATCATGCTTTACAATGACGTACAATCTGGAGAAAGGCCTGCTTTGGTCACTGGTTTTATAAAAGGTCAGTTCTTCCTCTTATTGTGATGACAGTCAGGGCTTGAGCTGTCATCGTAAACAGTCCAGATGGACATCCCAAAATCCTCCTTTAACCGATGGACAAGCATCTAGAGATTCAGACATGGATTCCATAAAGTAGCTTGGACTTTACTTTACTTTACTTTACTCTCCAGACGCTTTTATCCAAAGCGACTTATAAGAGGAAGACACCAGCAATTCTCGTTTGATTTCTATAGATTTTGAATTACAAAACTAAGTTAGAAACTTGTCAGAAAAAGAACATGCTCGGATATTGTTAAGTGCTAGATGAAGAAAATGTTTTAATTTTGTGCAGTGTGTGTGCATTTCGTCTGAAATACTTTTTGAATAAGTGGGTTTTCAACTGCTTCTTAAAGGTGGACAAATTTCACACAGAAAAGGTTCACAGTGGGACAGTGGTAGCCTAGCGGGTAGGAAGTAGATAAGTAATCAGTAGGTTGCTGGTTCAAAACCCCACTGAGGTGCCACTGCTCCCCGGGCGCCTTTCATGGCTGCACACTACTCACCAAGGGTGATGGTTAAAAGCAGAGGACACATTTCACTGCGTGCACCGTGTGCTGCGCTTCACAATGACAATCACTTCACTTTCACATATCGAGTACACGCAGCTCTTTTTAACACTCTTCGCTATCACGGATGTTTGCATTTAGTCTATGTGCTTGTGTTGTTGCTTCACTGTCGACTCTCCTTGTCCCCTGCCTGGTTCTGCCCGGACACAACGCCAATTAAAACACCTTGTCTGAGCACTGCAAGGTCACTCGTGCCAAGCGCAATAGGAATGGGCCAGGGCCTGGCGGCCACCCCGCTGGGTGTTTCTCCACTGACAGTCAGAACTCTGTCAACAGGATTCGGGGCATGTGCAGGAAGACGGGCACCCGAGAGAAGCCATTGTGTCAGCTTCCTACCACAAGCTCCACAGCGACTTCCTCAAAGCCGGGCCTTTTGTGAATTCAAAATAGCCACGGCAAAATAACACATAATGTTTATGATTCTTGTGTTTGATGGGGTTTGAAAATATGTGACTGAACCATAGGATATTCGTGTTGACTTTTCTTGCCTTCAAAGGAATCATCTGTGGCTTTGATAAGCTACATGTTATTTTATGAAGTGATCCATGACTGTTTTTGACATTGCATCTGCGTAACATCTGCTGCAAGACCATGAACCCCTTGAAATGTTGCTCTGAAGACGAAAAAAAAAGCTTTGGTTGCATTACCAAGACAAACAATAGCATATATAACAGGCCTTTACAGTAACTAGAATTCATTCAAATGAATTGGCATGCAGAATGGCTTCTCAGCCATGGTGTTGCCAAAGAAATCACTGGCAACTGTTCGTTGCCATGGAAATAACTTACATGATATTGTTTTATATTAGGCTAATCACATCTGTCAGAGAGCTGAACAGATCAAGAACTAACTTGTGCAGGGTGGTTTCTGCATTAAGACTGCATCTGACCCTGAACGGCCAAGTCCTGTTGATTCAGCTGGACCCCAAAACCTCCCTCAAGGGTCCCGGACAGAGAAGTGGTAAAGAGGGTGGATTTGGGGCAGCCAGTGCCGTGGAGTCCAACTGGGCGCCTCAGTCCAGTAGAGAACCCCTACTATTTTCTGCTGTCTGAGATTGAGGGATGGTCTCTGCAGCACGTCTCAGTGTGACTTGCGGGGATTTTATGTGGCCATGGCTGGGAGTTTTAGGGTTTCTTCAGGAATTGGTTTACAAGAGGGAAGACCGTCTTCTGGACCCCCAATGTCCAACCTACACCACCTCCCCACAGTATGAACAGGCACTAATGTGCAGACGTAAACAGCACAAGAAGTTCACAAGGCAAAGCCCAAGAGAGCTGTGGAGAGTGTGCCTCTCCCAGCGGGTATTTTTAAAGGATGGCAACGTAAATATCACATTCTGTCACATTGATTAATAGTTAAGATTTCAGTGTGGGAAAGAGACAAATAAAAATGATCTGGCAGCAAAATCTGTGTTTCCAAGAAGCTGTTTGGTGTTTTATGATAATGTATTATTTTAATATAAATGACAAAAAAGAAATAGGCATTCATGTTTGTGTAGCACTGGTGGGAAAACAGAATTAATGAACACGATGTTATAGTGAAAGAACAATTCTGCAACAATTTAAAATGATTAGATTCCATTCTGAGATACTGTCAAGTTAAAATGTCAAATAAAAATGTTCAATAACCACACACTAAAATCCAGAAATCACTTTTGATGTCTATAATAATGCATGTTTTGTGGTTTTCACTCATAAGTGGCTAGGTATCTGTAAAATATCTGTAGATATCTGTAAAATAATAATGAAATATAATGCACATCAGAAAGAAAAGTATTTTTGGTGTTATAGTAGTAGAAAAGTAAAAGATCCATCCTTGCACTTGCCATTTAAGATTGGGTTAGTATACCTATAATTATTAAGATCCAAATACTGATGTTTTTATTTTATGTTTTATGCTAGAATTTTCTGTTAAATTCCTCCTCAGTATATAGTTTATTTTTATTCCTCTTCACATTTCCTTGCGTCTGTAATTGCACAGCACTTCCTGTGTTTGTACCATATTTGTGTAGGTTGACATCTCAGTGTATGTCTTGTTTGGAGTGTGAGTTTTTTTAGCACCGGGTTCATAGGATTCCATGACGAGTCGAGTTAACCCGGGCATGGGCTCTCAGGGTCATGCAGGGGCGAATGTACTCTGCTGAACATACTTCTAGGTGAACATGGGTCCTTTTATACTTAATACCGTTCTTACAAAATACGTTTTTTGCGAAAGCTTTTTGTTCTTATTTAAAACACATAAGATTACGAAAACTATAGAATAGAATATAGCACAGTATAAAATAGGATGTCCAAATGTACAGTCAAGAAAACAAATGTATAGTATAACATTTTGTAATATAAATATGGACTTCTCTATTGTAAATGTATCCAACTGTAATTAAGACTGAATGTAGACTTGGGCAAGTTGTATGTACACAGTGAGTATATGTATACACAGAACGGTGGTATAAGTAAAAATTACAACACTGTACATACACACAGATACACAACCGAGTGACAGGCCTTGACAATAGCATTAGAAATGCACCAGAAAAAATATATTAAAATTATATGATTAAATCATGATTTTACATATGTTTTGTGTGTTCTCCACTTTTTCTGTTGTTTTGCTCATTGCATCCAAACACATAAACCAGAGTCACATGCTTTGTTTTATTTGGCAATAAACTCATCAAAAAGGCACAGACCGCATTCAGGCAGAGACAACCAAGCTAACAGTTTTTCCATCTTCCCCTCAAGAGACGTGCTGTAAATATTTTCAGGACCTTGACAGTGCTGCATTGATTGGAATGGAGACTAATGTCCTTCGTCTGTGGGCCTCTCCAAAAAGGCCTTTTAGATCGTGGCAAAAGGTTCCCAGTAGTGATGTTGTGTTTGTTGATTTCAAGAAGTGCTATAAGCTGCTATATGGCCCTAATATGCTGCTATTAATGATGTTGCTCAGACAAATAATGGGTGGGGTTTTAGGATATTAATAGTTTTGCTTTGCATGGCGCCCTCATTATCAGAAATGATTACAGCGGAACACAAAGTGCAGGTAGTTAGTTGCAGCTTCCTCATCTCCCAGCTATGGTTAATTAGCAAGCTGGTATTTATTCGGGGAAAAAAAGCCCAGAACTTTCTAAATCTTTCTAAATACAATAATGATAAATAGAGGTTGGTCACGTTGTGCTTTGCAAATCTTCAAAAACCATACCTTACACTGGTCATACTTATTTAACTTTAATAGCTGGATAACCAGCTTAATCAGCTCATTCTTTTTAGTTCTTTCCCAAAAATTGAAATGTACAGATTCACTTACTGGATGGGATTCTATTTTTAGTTGGCAGTACCTCCAGTCAGTCATGCTTTATTTACAGTAAGTGCTTAATTTCCACCACCTCACAAAGTATTGCCTTACGTGGGCAGATGGCTCTTTGAGAGCTGGCATTTAAAAAGGTTTTTAGCCGTCACAATATGGTGTTCAAATGCCAACCATTCCCAGCAGTGCTGGATGTGTGCTGCAATCACGTGTAATTACAGCCTATTCAGTTCCATCTCTGGCCTTCATTACTTTGATGTGGGGATACGGAACTCTCAGTCGTCTCTCAGGTCGTTTCATTTGGGTACTTACTCCTTCCAATTCCAATATGAGCCTATAAAACAATGCAGTGCAGTCACGAGAAATTGTCATTTTTCCGACCTAACATACTGATGTTTTCAGGAAAAATGTAAGTGCATAACACATCAGTGTTGTCTTATCATCATGTTGGGGGAAAGACATTTTTAAAATGTGCTTCTAGCGACCTTTTGCTCCTGTTTATTCTGACTACTGTTTTTTGGAAACCAGTAATTACACTAGGACCCTGATAACAGATGTTATTGGCAAATTCTTAAGACACCCAGTAAAACGATAAAAATTCCTGACAGACCATGAAGGGTGGGAGGACAAGAGAATTTCATATAAAAGGTGAAGACGTGTGTGAATTTTTGATTGATCCTAATTAATATTTTTTAATTTGGTAGAATGGATTTACATCGCCCATTATCATCCATAATAAAAATAAAAAAAACTTTATGCATAATAAATGCTGCCTATATGAACATTTCCAAAAACTCATTCAGCTGTTTAGTATATTTTTGTATATTACGTGAAAAGCTAAGAGCAGCTTTCTAATTCCTTTGTGGAATTAGTTGGGAAAAAAAACATACAAGACTGAATGTTACACGGTCTTTTGGGTCACCTAGCTAAAAAAATTTTATACAGTTATATATGCTATGACAAGAATGAGTGTTCTGCCAAAATCTTGGTTTGGGGTATTTGGTTGTTGGCTGGTATATTTTGGAAATTGTTGGTATATTTATTTGAATCATACGAAATTTTCGACAAAAAGTGAATTGCATGAGATGAAGCATTTAGATTTCCATCTTTCCATGATGCATATTTGCAGTGATATATTTTATGGATTAATCACAGAGCCCTTAGAGGGGCTCTCACAAATGGTCACCATTTCAACTGTGAGTCTGACTTTTCTAACAAAACCTGTTTTTTGCAAAAAGCTACAACCCAACCAACTCAGCTTTATCTCCCCGTAAATGGTCAATTTCCCGTCACTTCCAGTTTGTCCCCGTATGTCATATCTAGAAACCCCAAATATCTGGTGCTTTGGTATGTTGTGGATGACATGTGCCCAGTTGTTGCATAACCTCCAGCCTGCGCTGTATGGTGTGATTGACAGATTAATAGTTGTGTAAAACATGAGTAAAACATGGATAAGAATGGTATAGTACACCAGTTTGAGTCAAAGCATAGCAGTGGCCTTCATTGAGAGAACTCTTCAGTAAACAGACAGACCCACCAACATTTTGTAGCTTGAGTGACAGTGACATTGAACAATAATATTGTGATTTCTGTCATCAGACTCAGAATCGTCTTATACTAAAACACTGGAAAACAGAAGTCTGAATAAAGTCTTGTTTCTGTCAAATTAAAAGACTAGAAAACGCCTGAGAGAGAGAGAGTGAGATAGAGAGATCAGGAGAGGGAAAGAAGGGCAGGACCATGACGATGGGAGGGCTGAGACATTTGGGAGAGAATGTGTACAGGGAGATGCTGTCCAATATGTCGGGGTGGGGGCTGCTCACTTGTTCTTGTGAGTGTTTGTGTTTACAGCCATGTGTGTGTGTGTGTGTGTGTGTGTGTGTGTGTGTGTGTGTGAGAGAGACACGCATCCCAGGGCTCCACCAGATTTCAGTATCAGGGGCATTCATCATTGCTGAAAGGGCTTTGGCTCTCTTTCTCTCTCTCTCTCTCTCATGCTTCCTCCAAAGTAGCCGAAGCACCCAGCTTACCCACACAGGTAAGAGCTCTAACTTATTCTGACATTGCTTTCAAACCTTCTTAAAACTGTTCTTATGGAAATGAATTGACCGAATAATGAATTAGACATTTTTAGCTCATAAAATTGTTCTTTATTTATGTCTAGACGTATTTACAGTTGAATCATGCGTAAACAGCAGGGATTCTATTCAAGTGAGTTGGATACTGCTTGGTTAATGAGTTTGAGAAAATACAAGAATGTCTGTGCATGTTGCTGATCTTTGAGCAGAGACGTGAACTGGGCACACACATGCCAGCGAGTCCCTGCTGACTAGAGTGTCCATTTCCTGAACAGCATCTGCCCCGTATCTTCAGAAACCCGCTCTTATGCAAGATTGAGACCCCACTGGGAAGAGAGAGGGAAAGAGGGAGATTAAGACAAGGAAGAGAGAGAGAGTGGGAGGGTGAGAGAGAAAAGAAGGGACTGCTGACATCCAGCGTCCTCCCTGTTGATGAACTTGTTTAGAATGGCAGCTGTTTGGCATTCCTTAAAATCCAGGCTCCATTTCCTCTGTAGACCCCAGGCTGAAACTTTTCTGTCAGCCTATGTACGTTTTGGCTTTGTTTTTTTGTGGGGCAGGAGGGTTTGTGGTTGGTTGGTTTGTTTGTTTGTTATAAATAATGAATTATTTTTATTCATTACTACAACATTACTAATACATACATTACTTTGTATATAAATATATATACAGTACAGGCAAAAAGTTTGGACACACCTCCTAATTCAATGTGTTTTCTTTATTTTCATGACCATTTACATTGGTAGATTCTCACTGAAGGCATCAAAACTATGAATGAACACATGTGGAGTTACGTACTTAACAAAAAGTGGAGACCTGGTCTCCACAGTCACCGGACCTGAACCCAGTCTATATGGTTTGGAGTGAGCTGGACCGCAGAGTGAAGGCAAAGGGTCCAACAAGTGTTAAACACCTCTGGGAACTCCTTCAAGACTGTTGGAAAACCATTTCAGGTGACGAGCTCTTCAAGCTCATCGAGAGAATGCCAAGAGTGTGCAAAGCAGTAATCAGAGCAAAGAAACTAGAATATAAAACATGTTTTCAGTTATTACACCTTTTTTGTTAAGTACATAACTCCACATGTGTTCATTCATAGTTTTGATGCCTTCAGTGAGAATCTACCAACGTAAATGGTCATGAAAATAAAGAAAACACATTGAATGAGAAGGTGTGTCTATACTTTACACATATTAGCAAGAAAACATGACATAACACTTTTATTATCTAAGTGCCAATAGCTTTTTAGTATTAAGTTACATTTATGAAAGAACCTCTAGATGGCGTTGTCTGTTTGATGTGAGTGAATTTACTGTATTGTTAATTCAAAAATATATGATAAAAATAACATGCTGATCAAGAATCTACATATTGATGTTCTAAAATATGCTTGATTTTTACTATTTGCATTTAAAGCCAATTAACTGCAAAGACATTTTGATGTTCGTCACAAAAGACCAAGTGAAAGCCACCAGCGCACAGTAGCAGAAAATGAGTGGATTAATGAGCAGACAGTTGCGTTAATGGCTGACACAGAGGTGCTGAGGGTGCAAATTTGCAGCACGGCCCATGGAAGAGGAGTTAAATGAATCATTAACTCAGATGCTGGTTTTAAAGGCCTGCCCCTGTAGTCACCAGATGGTGGTGTTCGTGTAGAAATTGCAGGTTTATGGGTCACAAACAAATAATTCTGTTCGGGGGTGGGGGCAGGCCCCTGCGCTGGCTTTCATCCTCTCCAAACGACCATTAAAGTGTACCATTTCATTAGTAGCTGGATCTTGAGTTTGTGTTTACAATGCAGAATATGAACATGTCCTGGTTTATAGGGCCTGAAATGCCTCCGTGATCGGGGGTGCAGGAAAGGCAGGGGTTCTTGACTGACGTCAGCCGGTCTGATGTTGAAGCCACATTTGCTCTCATCGGGTTTATACATTTCTTGGACTGCTTTTTTTTCAGCTGTCCAAGTGGGTGGCAGAGTGCATGCTGTTCATGGTCAATCTGGGCTGTTTGACTTCCTGTCTGTGGTCACTGAGGCTTTATGACCACTGTTTCATAATGCACTGGACAGTTGCACACACGTCGCTTCACTGCTCTCGGTTTTCTCTGCTGAGCCCTTTTAACCCACCACTATTTGTGCAGAACGCACCCAACATGGCATGGCAGTATAATACTACTATTATAGAGCATAAAGAATAATATAAACAGAAATAATAGAATGATCATTTATAACTTTATAATTCAGTGTACAGTAAAATATGGCAGCATTCTAGAACACAGCCTGCTTCAGATGGTCATGGACGTCCTGCAGCAGCCCAACGAGATTATCTAGAATAAGGAGAATGATGTCCACATGCTTAATTGTCCATTATGCACTGGATGAGACACCAAAAACCACTATCAAGCTTTCCGTAAAAAATCAATAATGTTTAAGATTTAAGATTGCATCTAGGTCATTGATTCATGAAAAACTTGAAATTCTGGTTTTAAAAACTGAAGAAGCTTGTTTGCATGCAAATTATTTTAGTATGCACTATGACAAAAAAAATTCATAACACAAATGCTCTGTGCAAAACGTCACGTGGCATTATTTCGTTTAACCTCATCTCGCCATAGAGAATAAATACAGGTTGGAATATCACTCAACATTTCTCTCTTTACCCTGATTTTACACAAATACACTTTACACTTTCTACATGGATGTCTCAAATACATGCTCCACAGCAAAAATTGTGCTGGTCATTTCTACGCCCCCGTTCCCTCGGCGGCCTAATTTACAGCCCCCCACTGTGACAATCATTAACAAAAGAAAACACTTCTAAATCCGAACAGTGACATTTGTGCCACTTCTTTATTGTGCTGGGCCTGCAGAGGAAGCCTGCAGTGATATTTCATTATTTTGTTGCCCTTGGCGCCCAAAAGGTTCTCTGCTTTGTAGTGATCTTCACATCTGCAGCAGATATTGCTGTTGGTTTAACTGGGTTTTTCTTTATTTCTATAGTAGAAGAAAAAGGGGGGAAATGTATTAAAGAACAAAGCCAGAGAAAATTGTTGACATACAACTATAGCTGTTTTATTGGCGCAGGCCTGGCTGACATCTCTAGTAATATATGCCAACTGGAGTATAGATTCACTGCATCTTCTGGTGCCTTCTATTGTCTGATTAATGTGTTCTCTTTACCCTGGAGACGTGCTTTCTCGCGTTTCATGCTTCATCTGAAAAAGTTGGCTTTTTATTTAGCGTGGAGAATGCCGCCTAGTGGGCTGAAGGTGACTTGCAAGTGACACCATGATGGAGTATTTGGGACGCTGAGGAAACTTCAAGTGAAGTGATTGCCCAATGCATGCTTTATTATTGGCTTCCTAAATCAATAAGAAAACATGAAAGGCATTTAAGATTTGAAGTTGATTTGGGAATGTGCATCTAGGCCACCGATTCATATAAAACTTAAAAATTCTGGTTTTAAAAACTAAAGATGCTTGTAGCAGCTCACATGCTGTTTCTCTGTTATAAGCCTCGCCTGCCAACTGGCTTGGTTGCTTTAGGGTTGCCATGTGATTAGAAGAACCAATTTCTCTAATGATGCCATGCTAATAAACAATGGCATTTAGCGTTTGACCTCAGTTCACTTTATGTCCTTTCATGATCTACTTTAGAAAGTAAAAAAAAAAAAAAAAAAAAAAAAAAAAGCACTCTGGGCTAATTTTCCCAACCAACGCAGGTTTGATTTTCTCACAGGGGAAAGTTTCCACATCCGTGGACCCCCACTGTCCTGTTTGTCTAGGTGTGCGCTGATTAGAAATTCTCATGCTGAGTCCAACAGAGCAGAGTTGGCCCGAAAACGTGACGTGTTTGTACAGTGACTCATTATTGCAGGTTTTATTATTATTTTTATTTGTATAATTTTTTTTTCTCGCTTTTGCTCTTGCTCTCTCTCTCTCTACCCCTCCATACCTGTAAGGTTAATGGTGCCGTTATGCAGGGACATTCTCTGGCATGCGAGTCTTCGTTAGAGCCAATCGTAACCCTAGATGAAGCCCCCCTTCCGGATGCTGACAGCTCGCCCAGATGGACGGCCCGTTTGACGAACGCTGCGTTGTTTTACCGTTGACATACATTCGCAAACCAGACATTTAAAGGGGAGGGGCGGGGTCCGTGGCTGGGGGGGGGGGAGCTGCAGGCTCTAACCTATAACCACGATTCAAAGGGCATTTTGAATATTGAATAACATTTAACATCTGTTTTTGATGGCTTCTTGCTTTACAGAAATAACATGAACAGTCGCTTTGCTTTTAATGTGCGGGTTTTAATGAGATGGTGCAGTGTGAAGGCTTTCATGCTCGCTCATTTGGCTTAACGTTTATGACTCTAGCCGGCGGTAACGATCGCCGCCACCCCAGACTATCTGTGACACTGTGGTTGTTTTCTTTTATAGGAGACGCCAAGGCCTCTGCCCGGGGCCGGCATTGGATGCTATAGACGAACCCCTGCAGACAGGGACCACTTTAACGTCACCGGATACGGCACTAAAACCAGAACGGGGGGAAAATGGAGAACCTCACGTTGAAAACGACTGAGGGAATCCGCCTGAACTGCAGCATGTCAGGAAGGCACAGTTTTATTTTCACCTTGATTCCTGTCGTTTACGGCTGCAACTTTGCCATCGGCATCGTGGGAAATAGCATGGTCGTTGCAGTTATCTACTGTTACATGAAACTGCAGACGGTGGCCAACGTGTTCGTGCTAAACCTGGCCGTGTCCGACCTCACGTTCCTCATCACGCTGCCCATGTGGGCCACGTTCACCGCCACAGGCTACCATTGGCCCTTCGGGAGCTTCCTATGCAAGGCCAGCGCAGGCCTGGTGATCTTCAACCTCTACACCAGCATCTTCTTCCTCACAGCCCTCAGCATGGACCGCTACCTGGCCATCGTGCACCCGGTGCGCTCGCGGCGCAGGCGAACGGTCCTCTACGCCCGCATCACCTGCGTGGGCATCTGGGCGTTTGCCTTCCTGCTCAGCATCCCGACGCTGCTCAGCCGCGACGTCTTCGAGATCGAGGACGCCAACAACACCGTGTGCGCCATCTGGCACGACTCAGACCACATCAACGTTCTCACCATCAGCATGATGAAGAGCGTTCTGGGCTTTCTGGTGCCCTTCATCATCATCATCACATGCTACTGTCTGATTGGACGGGCTTTGATGGGGGCTCGGGTGCAGATCCAGAGAAGTGTGCGGTCGCGGGACGACGAGGTGCTGAGGATGTTGGCGGCGGCCGTGCTGGCCTTTTTCCTGTGTTGGGCGCCACATCAGGTCTTTCACTTCATGGACATACTGGCCATGCTGGGAGTGGTCAAGAACTGTCACACCCTGGACATCGTGGACACCGCCATGCCCTTCACCATCTGCATCGCCTACTTCAGCAGCTGCGTCAATCCCATCCTCTACAGCTTCGTGGGTCACAACTTCCGAAGGAATCTTCTGAGGCTGCTCCGGTGCAGGCCGCGCTCACCTCCAACGTTCACCTCCAAAATGAGCGCCATCTCATACCGCGCCTCAGAGGTGCTGCATTTCACAGCCAGTAAAAAGACCTCCTCGTCAAACGTTAAGTGAGAACAGGCCTTGCAAACACATGCGTATAAGGTCTCAGGCATTTCATGCGTTCATTTTATGTAGAGAAGGATCTTATTGGCAGTCCCAGATCTCTTGCTGTGAATGGAACCAGAAGTTCTCAACACAAGCCCCACCAACACAAAGGCAGTGTTTGCATAAAAATATCATTTACATTTACATTTACAGCATTTATCAGATTGTCCTTATCCAGAGCGACTTACAAACAGTAGTTACAGGGGACAGTCCCCCCCTGGAGCCACATAGGGTTAAGTGTCTTGCTCAGGGACACAATGGTAGTAAGTGGGATTTGAACCTGGGTCTTCTGGTTCTGGTGTTACCCACTAGGCTACTGCCACCCATTCAACTAAACAGAAAACATGGCCAGTCTCCAGGTTTGCACTAACTTGAGGAAGCCACAGTGGTGAGATTGGCCAAGGCCGAACTAGCACACAATGCGCAGATCTTAGCCTGTCTTGGTTTGCAGGTCACTTTCACCATCAGTATTCACTCCGGCGTTCCTTTTTAACACAGATTCATGCCTTAATCACCTATACCGCTCACATTACCCTTTTTTTTGCTTCTGTGTACCGCATTGGGATGTTACATCGATCAGCCATCAGGTCTCTGGCATGCTAACATGTGCATTAGCATCCCGTTAGCGTATTGAATGTAGAGTGAGCCTGGTGACAAAAATGACATGGCCTCCACAGATGTTCCACAATTCGTGGACATGTGTGAAAATAAAGATGGTGACAGTTGTTGTGGTCATTTTGTTCATCTGTGCATGAACAGTGTGGTTTTAATTCAACTGCAACTTGCCTTGCAAACATGAACAGAACCCAGAACTTCAGGAAAATGTCAAACCACCCGGCTCATTAGACCAGACATTGAAAATATTATCATTACCTTCTGTTTTGTTTCGCTTATGGTACATGTATATTAGTCAGTTTATAAAATGAATGGGTCTTTAGTTACTTGTCTGGTTTGTGTTGTTAAGTGGGATATTTTTACGTGAGTGTGTGAATTCTGTATTTAAGTATTTTGTGTGTGCATGTAATAATGAAATATGTGTTCCAAGTGCACTTAATAAAATGAAATCAGGTTCATTTTGTTTTCATATATTGTTTTCTTTCTCTAACATGGTTGCCTGGACATCCTGTCAAAAATGTGGCCTTCTCCTCTGTAGAAATGCAGAAATATACTCAGTCACGGGTTAATGATTGAAGCTGTATTGTCGCGAAGTGTGACCCCCTCTTTACCTCAGGTAGCACCTTAAAATAACAGGTGCAGACGTTTGACTTGCCGATAACGCACAGGAATCACACGTGCCCCGTTCTCCTCGAAAACCGCGGGGATTGGATGGCCAGGCAAACACCAGAGTTATAAAAGCAGGCCGAGAGCACGAGTTTGTTCACACAGGCAACATGAAGGTCCTCCTACTGTTAGGACTAGTGGCAGCCGCTCTGACGGAGCAGATAAAGTTTGAGGGGTAAATGATCACGCTTTCACTCCTACAGATGCCACATATACACCACGCGTTGGGTTGGGTCACAGAAGTGACATGACTGAGTTCCGTCTCTTTCCTTAAGGGACAAAGTCTTTCGTCTGAAACCTGCCACAGATGACGATGTGTACATCATCCAAGAGCTGGCCCAAAGCATGGAGGTAAAGCAGTCAAAGGACATAGAACAAGTCATGGACACTGACAGCTGAAAAATAAAAAAAGAACGATGTTGAGTGGAGAAGCAATCCAGAATCCGTTTACTTCAGTGTTGCTTTCAGTTGTTTCAGACTGCTGATAAGGCAGCAGAAAGCACCGAGGCCCAAGAAGGTTTTATGTTTGAGGCCGAGCGTGTGTTGACAGAATAATGTGTCTCCGGCGCCCCCTGCAGGTGGATTTCTGGGAGCCTGAACATGCTGACCTGGTGATCGTGGACGCCAACGTGGACATTCATGTTCCTGCTGCCTACGTGGACATGGTTTTCACCGTTCTGCAGCAGCACGAAATCAACCATGAGTAGGAGCCTGTTAAAAATATTTAGTTTCGTTTTAGTGCCTGTTATCGTGCATTAGCTAGAGCTGACAGGTAATCACACCAGGGTACACGGTAAAGGAACATTTTGTCCTTCTGCGTGCTTTTTTCTGTTCTGACACAGCTTGACAGCCATGAGACTCTGAAAGTCATTTTAACATTGTCAGTGAGCTGATGAACTGGTGCTTTAGGATGCTGGACAGGGAAAAAGACCTTCTAAACTTTTCCAGGGTGCTGATGGATGACCTTCAGGGCGCAATTGACTCTCAGCGGGACAACCCAGATGTTTCTGGCAAGGCTCACGACTACACAAAATACCACTCCTGGGAGAGTGTAAGAATGCTGTACCCTGCCATCCTTCATTCAGCCATTCATCTCTCTGTGTGTGTCTCCTTCACTATCTGCTTCCTTTGTTGCTGTGGTTGTTTTTTAACTGTAGATTGAGGCCTGGATCTCCTCCATCACCTCTGCCAACTCTGGTCTGCTCAGCAGGCAGGTTATTGGAAACACCTATGAGGGCCGCCCCATGCACTTGCTCCAGGTAACATTTCATTTGCTTAATATGTCATATTTAATTACATTTACATGTACATTTCCAGCATTTATCAGACGCCCTTATCCAGACCAACTTACAATCAGTAGTTACAGGGACAGTCCCCCCTGTGTTAAGTGTCTTGCTCAGGGACATGATGGTAGGAAGTTGGGTTTGAACCAAATGTAAATACATTAACCGTGATTTCACTGTGATTTTAAAGTGGCATTTAAATTTATCCCAGGCTAACGTTTTGGTTTTTTTAACTGAATCAACACTCACACAGGTTGGTAAGAGCACTGGCTCCACCAAGCCTGCTGTCTTCCTCGACTGTGGCATCCATGCTAGAGAGTGGATCTCCCCCGCTTTCTGCCAGTGGTTCGTCAATGAGGTAAAACCCTCACACTGACAATATCATAAACATTCCCACCGTATTTATTGCTAAATTTTCATGTGTCGTGGCAGGCCGTGACCACATATGGAACCGACCCTGAAATGACCAGACTTTTGGATGAGATGAATGTCTTCGTCCTGCCCGTCTTCAACATCGATGGCTATGACTACACCTGGAACAGAGTATGGACCCCATGGCCGTGAGAAATTGCATCGGAATTATTTATTCACCTGTAACTCGAATAAAATTGCTTTTTCTTTCGTACTGGCAGGACAGAATGTGGCGCAAGACTCGCTCTAAGAATTCTGGCTCTAGCTGCATTGGTACCGATCCAAACAGGAACTTTGACGCTGGCTGGTGCAGTGAGTACAAAAAAACATCCCGAACCAGCAAGAACTCAAAACATGTACAGCAATGTTTCAACAGAGATACCAACTTAAAATATGTATGTCTATATTGTATGTCAGATGTATTTAAAGTACTTATGTAAACACAGGGGTGCTGCAAATTTACAGCATTCTGTGGGAAATACCATGTTGACCTGAATATAAGAAAAAAATTAAGTCAAATATTTTTATTTATTTGTCAAGAGCAAAATGATTTAGTTTGAGGACAATGGTGATAAGGTAGACTGTTGTTTTTAAGATAGTTTAAATGAACTTCTTAAGCTGACATCATTCATATTTAGATTATTTGTCACATTTAAACTAGCGAAACTGGTGGCAATCTACCAATATACCATTTTTTAGTCTAGAAAGACAAATCTTTCTTATATTCAGACTAGCTGAGGTGTGCTGTGATGTGGATTCTGTATTAACTTCTGCACATTACTGCAATGTACAGGAAATGCAGCGTTCTACAAAAGTAAAATCTATTTTATCTATTTAATCTATCTAGTTAAAAATCTATTCACTATAAAAAATGTCATGGCCTTGTTCATGGCCCATGCAGCATCTTCAAGTTTCAAAGACAGAGAGACCCAAAACATAACCTCTGTGACATTCGTTCCAGTTCCCCAAAAAACCTGTTTACATTTTAACTCTGTTTTGTCCAAAGCCGTGGGAGCTTCCAGCAACCCTTGCAGTGACACCTACTGTGGCCCCAAGGTTGAGTCTGAGATTGAGGTCAAGAACGTGGCTGACTTCATCCGCAAGAACAAGTCTACCATTAAGGCCTATCTCACCATCCACTCCTACTCTCAGCTGCTCCTCTTCCCCTACTCCTATACCTACGAGCTGGCTGCTGACCACAATGAGCTGGTAAACCCCAGGTCATCTTACCTAATGCTGGGCAGAGAGTGATTCACCACCTGGATGGAGAAACGTCCAGAAACTGACCACTGGTTTGGATTTTCCACGTCTGTTTTAGATGAGTGTGGCTGAGGGAGCTGCCGAGGTCCTGACCAGTTTGCATGGCACCAGATACACTAGTGGTCCTGGGGCCAGCACCATCTGTGAGTATAAGATATTGGTGTTGACTTTTCATTGAAGCCCAAATGATGCCATCATACAAATGGACGTTAAATCATCCTTTTAAAATGGCAGATGTTTGATGTGTAATTTCAGACCTTGCTGCTGGGGGCTCTGATGACTGGGCCTATGACCTGGGTGTAAAATACTCCTACACCTTCGAGCTACGTGACACCGGCCGCTACGGCTTTCTCTTGCCTGAGTCTCAGATCAAGCCCACTTGTGAGGAGACCATGCTGGCCGTCAAGTACATTGCTGCACATGTGCTTAGAAATCTGTAATACATAAACAGCAATGACAGATATGAGATATTGCTCTCTAAATGGTCATTTCACCATTTCAAGCAATAAAATGATCAATAAAAGATATTTAAACTCTTACGAGAAGTGCTATGAAGTACTAAATGTTATTTGAAGTGCCTATGAATTGGCACATTGGAACTCATAATCTTTTACAGTAATGTCATATATACACCAAACCAGTCAAAAGTTTAGATGTGCCTACTCTCTGGCATTCATAAACACGAGTGAATGATTAGACCGTTCAGGACTGTTGGAAACCCTCCCTGAGAAGCCAAGAGCGTGAAATGTCGACATCACAGCAAACGCTCCCTGATTTGAAGAGACGTTTGGCATTTTTTTTATTATTATATAACTTTATGTGTTTTATTTTGTAGTATTGTGTTCCCAGTTTTGTTCTATAATTTAAAAAAACAAGATCCATAAATGAGTAGTGACATCCAAACATTTGACTGGTAGTCTATATTCAACTTAAAGAAAAGTAGTGATAAAAACCTCATAAATATTGGAACATTTTAACCTTTTTAAAAGACAATAATACTGCAACTACAGCTGTGTTTGAGATACAACTTCTTTCTTTCTTAACCTCATACACTTGCTAGAAATTTCGGCTTTCATGCATATAGCCATTGTTTTTTCCTTTGACCTAATAGACCATATTGACAAGCTAACAAATATACTCATTTGATAAATGTTAAAAATGCATATTTTGGAGAATGTGTCCACTGGTGCAAATAATTGCTAGTTTTATGAATTAATTCGTTTTTAAAAATTAAGATTTTAGGAATGTACAATATATTTTTTACGTTTGTCAGGCGTCAGCTTTAAAATTCATAAATTTAAAATTTAACCGGTTACAATCTGACATCATGCACATCATGCCTATGAACCAGAAGACCCAGGTTCAAATCCCACTTACTACAATTGTGTCCCTGAGCAAGACACTTAAACCTAAGTTGCTCCGGGGGGACTGTCCCTTCTAAGTCGTTTTGTATAAGGGCGTCTGATAAATGTCGTAAATGTGAATGGAATGTAAATGCACAGGACCGTCGGTGCAATTCGACGTTTCCACCAGCAGATGGCAAAGTTGTGCTTATGTTGGGAGTGGTGCTGTTCCCGAGTCTGCCATTGGGGGCGCTCTTCCACCCACTGTGCCCTATCAAAATCAGGAACTGGAGCAGAAACCGGAACGGAGAACGGTACTGCCTGAAACCATGGTTACCCGCGGCACTAGTTCTGGTTGATCGTGTTGGATCTACCTTATGAACCAGTTAGACTGACCCGACCTTGTTTTTCATGCCGGGGAGGGACACTTTCAGCTACATCGGGTTCTCAAAAACACATTCCTTTCTTTTCCTGATCCAGAGACTCGTATGGTTGTTAAGAAATTCTGTCCGAGCTCGAAGTGTCCTCCTCGCCATTGATTATTATCTGACAGCCCACAGCGGTGCCAAGTTCCGGCTTTTATATTCCTGTTCAAGTTCGTGTGTTTTTTTTAGTTTTTTTTCCACGGGGGGGGCGTGTCCTCCCGCGCGGTCACGTGACCAGCGTGCCCCGGCGTGTATAAATTCGGCCCCCCGGACCGGGGCCCATCCTTCTCTTTCAAACTCTCATCTGCAGCTCTCGGCGGGGGCCGAAGCCTTTATAACACGGACCCATGGCAGGTAGGTGACATCTTTTGTAGTGTCCCTTGGTGTCTCTTTTGCACGTTTGTTTTTTTTTTCCCAAACGCTTCTCTGCACTGGAGCTTTGACTCTTAAAAAGTCCCTTTACATTCCAGCGCGCCTCGCAACTTAATGTCACCGGGAGATCCGCTACGCGACACCTGTCACGTGGTTGCCGAATCAAGTCCATACCGAACATATACATTAGACTGTCACTGTCATTAGACTTAAATAATCCGCACGACTTCTGTTGCCCGCTTCCCTTTAACCATCTCCAGCGGGGTGTAAACGTTCATCCGAACGTTTGGCGAACGTTTCATCCTGCGTGAATGCGAACGAATGTCTGTGGATGCATGCAGCACTGTGCATAAGTTTCAGGCAACCGTGTCTCCAACAGGAACAGAACTCTGACATTGTTCAGCAAGGCGTCTGTCTAAACGTGTAAACCACGTCTCTAGAAACGAATGAATGATCACTTACAAGCAAAGGTTTACAGGCACATTTAAACCAGGCAATTCTGCGATCAAATCTTCAGGAGAAGATTGAATGTTTGACACAATTTATCGGAACCCCCCTAACTCATATTTCCACAATACATACACCTTATAAATTCAGTTGTTAAAAAAAATACATTTTAACATATTAAGTCCAAAATAATGATGTGGTCCAACCCACATGCGCTGATGCACTAGATACTGTAGTAGTCTGATTCTGACCAGTTTTGCTGCTTTTTTTAACTCTGTTTTCAGCTTTCCAAAGATCATTGAAAAATGTTTTTCCAATAATCGGTGAGGATTTTAATGTGGGATCTGACTCATTAACAGCCATTTCCAGCTTCCAGAATCATGACCGTAGTGTCTGGACTGGTTCTGACACATTTGACGTCTTTTTAATGGCCCAAAGTGGTATTTCTTTTGAAGTGTAGCGTATGTGTTTTGTTAATGTTTTTTCCACCACTTTTAAGATCAGGCATTTGTAACGCTGGCCACAAATGACAGTTATGCTAAAGGAGCCATGGTCCTTGGAGAGTCCCTCAGAAACCACAAGACTACCAAGAAACTTGTGGCACTCATTGGCCCCCACGTGACAGAGCCATCTAGGTAGATTTTTTATTTTTTTTATGATTTTATATGTGTCATTTTATATAACGGAACCTCTGTTGCTAATCACATGTCCATTTTTTGTTGTATGTCAGGGCAGTGCTTAATAAGATCTACGATGAGGTCAGGGTGGTGGACGTGCTGGACAGTGGGGACACAGCTCACCTGGTCATGATGAAGAGGCCCGATCTGGGGGTGACCTTCACAAAGCTCCACTGCTGGGCGCTCACTCAGTACTCAAAATGTGTCTTCATGGACGCAGACACGATGGTGCGTAAAATGCTTCAAAATGCTCGCTTATTTGAGGGCTGTGCCTTGACACGCCGAGGTCTGGTTCTTACGTAACGTCGAGTCAGCAGGTTTTGCCGCTGTTTGCTTGGTCTTGATGAAGACTGAGCGTGTTATTAACATTTAATAACACATCTGTGGTTCTTTTGCAGGTGGTGTCGAACGTCGATGAGCTGTTCGACAGAGAAGAGCTGTCGGCTGCCCCGGACCCCGGCTGGCCAGACTGCTTCAACTCTGGCGTGTTTGTGTTCCGTCCCTCCGACGAGACGTACAACAAGCTCCTTCGGTTCTGTGCGGAGCACGGCAGCTTCGATGGTAAACTAGAAGGGTTTGCTTGGCTTATGTCCTGGTTTTAAAGTCTGATTAAATGACACATCTGGCTTTCCAGGAATCAGCTTGTAGACAGCTTTGCTTTATGTATTTTAATACACTCCTTTTTATGCTATGAACCTCAAATTAGGTCATTAATGACAAGATCTAGTTGAAAGTGTACTAGTTTCATGCTCTAGCATTTGCAGAATATCGGTCAGAATGCACAGGGCGTACTGCATGTTAAACTAGAAGGTGGCATGTTCTGTTACGGTGTCTGGAATGTCTGCTATTTTGAGTCCGCAATTTTTTTTTTTTCCATTTTTAGACTGATCTGGCGTTTCTGTATTTGTACTGTAAACATGCTGCATTCACCTGCTGCTTAGTAACTCATCACAGACAAGGAGGCCTCTGTCTGACGTCTGTCCTTTTTTAATATTTAATTTATTTTTTTTTTTTATCTGATTTATTATTTCATTTATGAAAGCGTTAACTCATCTGTACCATATAAAATTGCAGATGACTGCAAAAATCACCAAATCGCTCAATCACCTCCCCAAAATGCTGCTGTCCTCATGGGTGCTGCTAAAAACGTAGACTGCATCATAACATCTACTTACTTGTTGTGTGTCTGCAAAATATTAAAAAGAGCATTCTGGGTAATTTGGCATATGTTCTTGGTTAGAGCACAAAGGGCCCTTTCATGCCACTTTCTTTTCGGCCATGTTTTAGAGGTCTCCTGGTTGTGAGGCAATGTTTTATAGGCAGAACCGCCTAAGAGAAAGTTGCTTCCAACGTAATGAAACGTTTGAGTCTTGGCGTGCACATTTGTCCGTGAATGCATATGATTATTCTGAGAACAACAATGCTGTTTTATTTGAAGGCCAGACGTAAAAGATAGTAAGTGGGTCACAATGAGCCTACTGTATCCATGTGGCATTGCTAAAGGTTTCAGTGTGCCAACGTAGGAACAATTAGCCTTGGGTTGGGCTTTGAAGTCCTGAATATTATTGGGAATGAAAAGAGTTTGTGTGCATCGTGGAAACTGGACCTTTTTCAGCTCTCTAATGAGTGCCCGGGCCCGTGTTTTTTCAGTGAGCTAATCATTTATCCATATTATTCTTAGCTGCGTTATGTGCTCTAGGTCATTAAGACTGAAATAATTTTTGGACAATTTGATGGTTTTGTGATTCCAATGTTTAGTCGGTAATGGACCTTAAATCTTCGTGTGGTGTAAAGCGCCCTGTTTTCAAGGTGCACATGGCCACAGCAGTACATGCTAGACATGAAGCCGTATTCTTTTTAGTCACATGCACACCATGTATCCATAATGTGCTCTTTGGAAGAGTCAGGTGGATGAAGATTACCATTATGCATCATATTTCAGCATAAGAAAATTTAATGCAATATAATTTTATACACATTAAGTCTACATATGCGCTTACAGCAGCAGACATAAGATTTGAGAACTTAAATAAGGCCCAGAATGTTTTTATGGCAGGTAGCTGCCATGAGCCACAAACCATCGTTGTCATGGAAGCTAAATAAATATTGGAGACTTGGCCATTATTAAGTTTAGATTGCTGCTTTATAAGGCAGGGCTGCAGGACAGGGCAATAGTTAAATCTGCGGACGAAAGAAAGGGATCTGGATGAAGGTTTGGGTTCCAGCTCCAGGCCAGGGCTCTTCCATTATTGCTAGTGCGCTGACCAGAGGCTGTCGGCCGGCTCGTGGCCACCGTCTTATCTGCTGCCAAGGTAAACTGTCGGCCGGAGCGATGAAGCATTCCTGCAGAGCACCGCTCATCCCTTTCAAATGAAGGTTGATATTGCAGTTCTTCAGTCCCCGCGGGGGAGGATCTGTGATTATGCACAACATTTGTTGCCTATTTTCAACTCCACAGTCCGGGGATCTCAGAGACTCTGGTCAGCTGTGTGAGAGAAAACAGCGGGTGACGTGTCAACTGATTGAAAGGTTGCATCTTCAGTGAAGCTCAGGGGGAATCACGTTTGACCCCGGAGGAGCACTTCACCCCTGTCCCACCTGTCCACTGTCTCTTCCTGCTTTCTAAAATGCAATTTCCTTTTATAGTGCCTGTAAGCCTCCCTGGACTAATCCTTGGCACTACTGGGAATATTTGCTGGCGTTTAGTTGGTATGTGGTACAGCCCGTGATTTTGGTCTACTGACCTCACTGAAAGACAAATGGCCGGGTTGCCACTGGCGATGGAGCAGCTCCTTCAATGCCATTAGGCTGTTTGCTTTTAGTGTTGCCTAAGTGCATTTAAAGAATTTCAGGCCTAGTGCCCCATCCACTCTGCAGAGCACAAGCATGGAAATTTACCAGGAGAGACAGTACTGGGCAAGATATTTTGATCTATGACTACATATTTTATATATGACAACATAGTGTGAAGTCAAGTGATTGTCATTATGATGCACAGCAAGCACAGCACACCGTGACCCAACAAAATGTGTCCTCTGCTTTAACAATCACCCTTGGTGAGCAGTGGGCAGCCGTGACAGGCACCCGTGGAGCAGTGAGTGGGGACGGTGCTGTGCTCAGGGGCTAAATTCGGACCGGCAAGCTTATGAATACAGGTCCGTTTCCTTAGCCGCTAGGCCACCACTGCCCCAAGTGTGGATAATTGCTGTGTTCTGATTGGCTGGTAGGTGAATATTGGGCTGACGTCAGACAAGCATTGATTCATTAAGAACTTTATTGTGGAATCTCATACTTAATGCACACCATATATATTGTCAATAATTGCCAAGTGATGCTGAATCATTTCAAATATATTTATAAATATAAAAGTATTGGTTGTTAGGTTTATCTAGATGCATCTGAAAAAACTAACCTGTCATATGATATTGCAAATAATGAGCGGATCACAATTTAAAGAAAGTTTTGTTTTTTGTTTCATTTAAGTTTTTTTTTTGTGCTGTACAGTTTTGCGAAAAATGACTCATTAGCCCACATTAACCCACTGGAGTCAGGTTGATGTGCATGAATGTTTTTGTTGAAGTCTGAAGAAAGACATTCCTGTCCATTCCTGTCAAGTGAATGGTGAATAGGTGTACTGAGGTGGAGGAAACTTGGTTGACACATGAACCACCCCAACCAGTGAACACTTGCTGAATACCTGTGGCGGAACGTGTGACCGAGCAAGAAAGAGGACATTAGAGAGCTCTGCCAATGCTTAACATGCAGGGATCGTTATTCTTGTTAGCGATGTGTTAAGTGGTTTTGCATAAAACAGATTTATGAAAGTATTGACAAAAATTCTCCTGTATTGGAATGGACTCCATATTAATATTATATATTATTATATAATATAGATTAAGAGGTTCAGTTCTGTTGTCATCCCGTTTTAAACATAAAAAAACAAGGTTTTTGTATATTTTGGTTTTGTTATGTATATTTGCAATCCTGTGTATATTTGCTTTTTTTTTAGTGAAAGTGTAGTGATTGTCATTGTGAAACACTGCAGCACAGCACATGGTGCACACAATGAAATGTATCCTCTGCTTTTAACCATCACCAATGGTGAGCAGCCATGACCGGCGCCATGGGAAGGAGTGTGGGGACGGTGCTTTGCTCAGTGGCACCTTGGCGGATCGGGATTCGAACCCGCAGCATTCTGATTACCCGGCCGCTTCTTTAACCACTAGGCCGCTCACTAATATTGTGTAATGTTTGTGTGACCATGTCATTCTGACTCCATATTTGATTTCCAGACACTGGTGCCATAGTGTCATGCTGTGTGTCCTGCTGCAGGAGGAGACCAGGGAGTTCTCAACAGCTTCTTCAGCGACTGGGCCACGGCAGACATCACCAAACACCTGCCCTTCATCTACAACCTGAGCAGCGTGGCCATCTACACCTACACACCAGCATTCAAACAGTGAGTTTAGCCGTTTCATAGGACCGATATAATAAATGTAGGGCCTTTATTTTCTTATGTAAGATGTAGTGCATGGGGCATGTTCAGTAATGTCACGTTCACTAGTTATCTGGCTTGGTAGCAGCCGTGGTACTGAGGTGACTCCAACAGGGATCACGTTTGCAATGGCCTTTATACAAGGGGTATGGACAGTGAGGAGAAGGAGTGAAGAGGACAGAGGAGAAAGAGAGGAGAGGGTTACTGGGCTACACCCAGGAATGTGAAAGGAGGGGCTTTAAATAATCCAGAATGAGGAATTAGGGTGTGGGAGCACCATCAAGTCATGCGTACAGGCTCCTCCAGTTTTAAACGTAATTAGAGTTCATCTTCCAGAAATAATTACACACCAACATGAAGGGTGGTAGTGGCCTAGTGGGTAACACACTCGCCTATGAACCAGAAGACCCCGGTTCAAATCCCGCTTACTACCATTGTGTCCCTGAGCAAGACACTTAACCCTAAATTGCTCCGGGGGGGGACTGTCCCTGTAACTACTGATTGTAAGTCGCTCTGGATAAGAGCGTCTGATAAATGCTGTAAATGTAAATGAAGTCTGTGTGGGTCGTTAGTTCCCCCTCTGGAAGATACAGATAGCTAGCAAGTAGTCCTTTCTTGCAGAGGTCCCGGAGACATAAATGCTGTGGTACTAGCAAACACATGCCCAGTGTAATCGAACACTGCGGGGACGGCGATCACATGAGGGCTAGATGACCGTCACATCGGATTACCAGCGCGGAGCAGCGGCGCATGAGCCTCCGAGCCGGGCTAGGATATCCGCCACGTCCGCACCCAAAATAGAGACGCTTATTTACGGCCCTTTGCGCCGTCACCATCGGTGCTGGTCTGCGCGTGCAAACGCGTCCCTTGATGTTGGGATGAGTTACTGGCGCGCTACCGCCGTATTAGATAATTGAGGCGCCGTAAGGAGGGCAGGGACTCTGTGTGCTGCCAGTTGTATGGCCCCGCGGTTCCAGGCGCTTGTTATTGGCGCTGTGTGCTCAGCCACGATCTTGTAATTAACTCTTCCCTGGTCTTGAGTGGGCCTGCCGGCTATTATTGGCTAAAACAAATAGCCGCTTGCGTTTTCTTTATTTCTATTTTCTTTTTTATCTCTCACTTGTCATGCAGAGGGTGCTGAATGAATCTCAGATGACTGGAAGATTGCGCTACGGAATAAAATTAGAGGCAAATGTTTTAGAGCTCCGTGTATATAAAGTGTCAAAGGGGGGGTGTTATCGTATTTCCCTAGGTGGCGATTATACGATTTTAATTACACAGGCTTATTTAAGGACTCTCATGTGAACACGTAGCTTTTATTGACTTCATTGCTCATGGGGTTCCGTCAAACCTAGTAGGAAATCATTAAGATGTTGGAAAATCTGTGCCGCATGTAAATCTATTTATATGCAGCAGTTAGCGACATGGTCTCTTGCCTCCAAGTTTGTGAGTTCGAATCCTGGCTCAGACCTTGTGTGTGCTGAGCCTGCTTGGTCTCCCTGTGTTGCGCGGGTTTCCTCTAGGTTCTCCGGTTTCCTCCCGCTGTCCAAAGGCATGCACTCTATATGAATTGGCGACTCCAAATTGATTGTGAATGGTCTGTGTTTGCCCCCAGTCCCCACCCTGCACCCAGTGACCCGGGAGGGGCTGCAGCAGCCACGACCCTGAGTAACAGGACTAAGCAGTTAGGATATTGTGAGTGTGTTATAAAGCTAATGTGTTTGAGGGTCATTGCTAGGTGTTAAGTTTGTGTTGGGACCAGCATTGCTCAATAAATCATATTTGCCATAATGAGGCATAATGTGGTTTTATTATGAGAAAAAAACACATTTTGTGGGGGAACCCTAACTTTCGCTATGAACATTGTAATTAGGCTTGCAAAAGAACGAAAGAGTGAGTCTCCTGAGCTTAATGACAACCATACGTCTTCATCCCAACAGCTTGGAGCAATCTTGCTAAAAGAAATTCTGCTGTAAACCATGTGCAGAGCTGGAAGAGTTTAACTACTCCTGCATCATAATTCTGTATCCAATTACTTTCATTCACATTATTATCAAGGTGTCGTGACGGACAGGCGGACACACTCGCACAGCTTACAACAAACAGGTTCACGCAATGATACGAGACAGACGTGTTAGGGACTCGACAAGGACAAAGCACAAAAGGCAAACATTTCGAGAACAGCTGTACACAAGTTGAAGTTGAGCTTTACTGTCATTTCAGCTACATACACACTATGACAGAACAGAATTAAACGTTTGTACAGAACTTGGTTCTAGATGTAACATTTAAACCAAGTTTCGATTAGTGTAATTGGAAACACAGTCAGTTCCTGACATGAGTGATGCACGTTGTCCTTAATGTTGCACTGTTAGAACAAGGCTTTTCTGTCATCAGGTATGGCGGCAATGCAAAGGTGGTCCACTTCCTGGGAAAGACAAAGCCGTGGGGCTACACGTTTGACCCCAAACAAAGAAGAATTCGGGGTGATGTCCAGGAAGCCTCTGCACACCCCAGCTTCCTGCTGGAGTGGTGGACCATCTACTCCAGCTTGGTAGTTCCCATGCTGCAACAGGAGTATGGAGACCAGCCTTTCCTCTCCGGCTGTGAGGTAATTAAGGTGTAAAAAAAAATAATAAAGCACCTTCTTTACAGTCTACTTATTCATTTATATTAAAAGCTTTTCAGATTGGTATCCCAAATGTCAGTAGAATTGCTTTCACATGTAAAAAAAAAAAAAAATGTGTTCAATTAACTGTGCAGGGTGGATAATGTATAATGACTGGATAATGTAGTAAATACAGTCTCCTGTAGGTACACCTAATTTAGTGTGTGCCTCCTCTGTGTGTTAAGTGCATGTTTATTATAAAACAATAATGAAGATGAGAAGTGGCTTAGATGTTCATTTTGTACTTTTTTCTTGTCTTCTTTTACAGGAGGATCTATCATACTCTACCCAGAATGCATCACCCCTTCTGTCCTCACAGGAGCGGAAGCAGAAATGGGAACAGGGACAGGCGGACTACATGGGAATAGACAGTTTTGATAATATCCAGAAAAGGCTGGATGCTTTTCTAAAGTAAAACCTCTAGAACCTGGTTTTACAGTGGGGAGGCGGGATTCGTACATAAACATCAGGTCTCATGTGCCTATGTGATAATCTGACTTCTGACTCTCCTTTTCACCTGCTGATCACAAACTGTGCTCATCAGCTACCATTCACCCATGTAAAAATTTACTCGAACTCTTCTAAATTTCTTTGAAAATCTTTTAACATCTTTACTACTCAAAGTAGTGAAATCCCCAAATTATAATGCCAGATTCAGGACTAAAGAGGCTCGGTGTCCATGACTCTGAGACCGTGACCATGTTGAAATTGAGCTCTCTTTGTGAATATGTGAATAAACATGTTGCATTACAAGACTTCTAGGTTTCAAAGGGAACACAACTTTAGATCCCTGTTTCCTGTTCATCTTTAGTTGGAGTAACTGCAGTACTTTTCAACTTAGGGACTGGCTGTAGGGTCAGTGGTACAGAGTTTTAACTAGATGATATCTGGCAATATCCGTCGAAAGACCACGGGATGTGGTAACTGGAGTTGCATGAATGGCTTTATTGGGTGTTAAAATGTCTTGACTTGGGTGAGAACATAAGTGTTAATAAAAACACCAGGCCATCAGTTCTATTGTCTTGAAACGAGGGATTTTTATTTACCAGCCACAGAAGCCTAAGCTGTGGCCTGAGCTTCTACTGTTTACTCTCTGCACATACATCCTTATTTTTATTTCGCTTAAAGTGCCTACAAGGCTCCATAAATGGAGTCTGTTATTCACCTGTCTCTCTGCTGTAACCTGTTATAGGTCCGTCTGAAAGTTCGAGTCATGGCAACTTTAATGCAGAGACATTTCATTCTGCATCCACAGAACTTTGTCTGTAATAGGCCCGTTTTTGGTTAGGTTGCATGCTAGGGCGCAATTTTCCCCACGTGTGGTTTTTATCCTTTTATTTTTTTTTTAATCACTGCTGTCGTAACCTCTAATAGTTTCTGTATTGGTGATCTGTTCAACTGCCAAATTAAAGCTAGTGGAATTCTTGGACTGTGTCCATGCATTTCTTTATGGACTTCATAATTGGTGTATGCTGACTTGAAATAATAGCCTACAATATTAAAGACAGGAAAAAAAATAAAATGTATTTATATATAACGGCAAAACCAAGCATGATAATAGAGTAAAATTAATTACAGTAATGCTTTCCCTTTTTAATCCAGAGTGCTTGGTTGGCTTTGCATGGCCCTAAATATACGTGAAGACTTAACGTTTTTACACTAATATGAATAATTACTTTCACTGCAACTTTAATTTAGGGCTAATAATGTTATCAAAGTGGTTTTAATTATTTACAGTGTCATTGTATTGGTCGATTTTGTATAAATTTGTTTATGTGAATCTGTGTAAACAAAGCAAAAAATAGGAGCACAATTAAATGTTTAATTGTTTTATTACTTAAATTTGAATTGAAAATAGAATACAGCTTTAAATTATATCCAGTTTTGAGCTAATTGTATTGCATATAATCTGCACATTCATTCTTATCAGGACCCCCAAATAATCTTTGCTTCAATATCACCCCCCAGTGGCAAAAGATTGCTTTTTTTTTTTCAACGCTATACTACTATAGTTCAAGCAAGACTGACACCCAGTACTTTAATAAATCTTTAATAATTCACTTCAATATGTTTCAGCAATGTTGTATTTGAGCACTCACTTTTTCAACATATTCTTATTCAAATTCTCTCTATTAAGCCTCCTGTAAAGAGTTTATTTAGAACTTGACCAACTTTCTTATGGCACCCTTGTAAATCAAATTTCATATAAATAAAAGAAATAAAACAGTATGACGTACAAACACACAGTAAAATCATTAAAATTACCGGACAGCCATTTTCTATTTTACATTTAGAAAGCTGCAGTTGTAAAAGAGGACCTAAAAAACAGGAACTATTCCATATCACAGAAGATTAATCAATCAAAGGTGCTTGCCTGTCATGGGAATAGAAGGCAGTAAATGGTGCTCTCAGTGACTCAGAGTTTCCTAAACTCTTTGTACATTTTTTGCAGCACCTGTATGTCAGTGGGCCATCTTGCCCGTACGGTGTTTAGGGTGCAACCAAGTGCTGACAGAGTTGTTTAGAACTTGGGTGAGTCTTGAGGTTCTGACAAGAGACTTGGGCAGGGTTAGGAATAGCGCTCAGTAAAGCGCTGGTGAAACTCTTTCACCTTAGCCAAGAAGATCTTCAGTTTGTCAGTGGGAGGGAGAATAGTCATCCTGTACAGAGACATGAAAAAGAAAAGACATGATTCAACAAAGAAGATAGATGAATGCTGAATAGCAGTCAAAACATTCAAAAATTCAAACCTGAAGTGGTATGTTCCATCTCTCTGTCCAAAGCCACTTCCTGGGACAACACAGATGCCCATCTCATCCAGTAATGTCATACAGTAAAACATGTCTGGTGCCTGTCCCTTCTCCTGAAGAACAAACAAGAAAGATATAATAAAAATGGCATGAGCATTAGTAAAAAGGTCAAAAATAAAGGCAATTTATATGTAGTGTGAAATAGACACCTTTGCTTCCTCTATGGCTTTATGAGGAATCTGGATCTGGGGGAAAGAGTACATTGCTCCCTGTACTGGATTGCAGCGGATCCCTGGGACCTTATTTAATATTTCTTCCGTCATCCGCGCCTTTTCTGCAAGAGCAGCCAGCACAGCTGTACGCTCCTACGGGTGACACATAATTCAGGTAAACATCATCTCACAGATCATTTCATCAAACAGACCAATAAAGAAATAAAAAAAAATTTGGATTATACAAAATTCTTGTTTCTCTGTGTTTTACACGTTCTAATTAAGACCATAAAAAGACTAACGTTCATAAAGGTGGAGTATGAAGGTTCATCGGGTTGAGGGGGATTCACCACCAGGTCCAAAAGAGCCTGTCCAGGCACAGGTGGACACAGCCGAACTGAAACAAGTTTAGTGAGCTGAGCCTTCACTGCAGGATCCAGGTTTATCACCTCCATGTATCCACCTCGGAAACCACATCTAGAAGAGATAAACAGCAATCAACACCAGCAATTATACATACAATGTTAGAACTATGCTTAAACACAAACTACTGTGTTACACATTATTAAATTCAAACCAAGATTTAATTGTTCCCAAGGTTGTGTCTGACATTTTGGGAGACAATTATATAGGATAGAATTTAGACATTTCTGGCATGAATGTATTTATTCATGTAATGTAATAATAAAAAACTTACTCTCCCATATAGCACTTAGATGTAGAGTGGAAGGAGGCCAGCTCCACTTTCTCTGAGTATTTGGGTCCCATCTCAAACAGCACCTTTTTAAACGAGTGGAATTGACAGCCCTCTGCATACACATTGTCCTGATAAACCTGTATTAATATGGGAAGAGAACATGGATGTGTCAAAAATATAATTAATACAAATCTCATATGAATAGCAGTAAGTGAATGTGATAGATTTAATATTCTTGTCATGCACATTCTCCAGTCCACATTGGAGAAATGCATACATTGCTTCTATGCCTGTCAATTGCTCATTTAAAAAATTGGGGTGAGATACGATGCTTTTTCATGTGCAGAATGCAATTCCTTTTTTAGTTGTGCCTAGTAACTACTACTATGGCATGAACTAATAGCAAACAGGCCAGCGTTTTTCAGTTCAATTAAGAAGTCATGGCTAAATGTTGTATTTAATAACATGGTAATGGCAGCACACAACTACCAGCTAAGCTTAGGTAGGTTTCCTGTGCAATGCAAATCGAGAAAGGGTGATGAACAGACATGAAACAGGCATCACTTGTGAAGGAAACTCTTACCTCATCGGCCATCAGGAAGAGATTTTCCTCAGCAGCAAATCGGATCACATCTTCTATGCACTGTCTGCTCTGGACCTGACCTGCCGCGAATCAAGCAGAGCAACAATTAGCCAGAAACAGGCTGACATTAACTGAGGGACGTGGGCCCATGAAGGAGCTGTCGTACCAGTGGGGTTGCCAGGGTTTATGACACACAGCGCCCGCGGGTTGCAGTGCTTCCTGGCGGCCTCCAGGGCGCGCCGCAGCTCACCCACAGCCAGGCTCCAGTTGTTGGACTCGTCCAGGTAGTAGTTGATTTGTATAGCACCCAGGTCAGCCAGGGCGGCGGAGTAGAGAGGATACTGGGGGATTGAGATCATCACACCGGTCCTTGTTGGGCCTTCGCCTGACACTAAAAGCTTCAGCATTGTCTGGAATAAAAACCAAAATAAAAGCAGAGAAAACCACCTTAAATGAGTCCATAATGCAAGGTTAATAGTCTTTGCCAAATGTTAATTAGAGGACTTTGGATCAAATCAGATTAAAGAACTACTGGACAAGGATTATGAAATGCTTTCAGAGAGGGATGAAAAGCACGTTCACACCTTTTGACCTGACTACATGCTGACATGCATTATGTGTTGATTTGCTATTTTGCTGATCTGGCCAACCTCCTTTTAAGAGACCTGGTCACAGGGCTGGTTGATAAATGTCAATCCGGGCACACATTACATTCACTAACTGATAATACAGACGGGTACAGTGTAACATTCTCACCGCGATGGCATCACTGGCTCCTGTAGAGAGGTAGATGTTGTCTGGGTTGGAGGGGACTCCGCCGTCGCGGCGCACAATGTAGCGTGAGACATCCTGTCGCACCAGTTCGATTCCCTGACTGGCGCTGTAAGCACCTGAGACAACGACCAATTACACACAACATAGAGTCCCATACAGGTACATTAAACAATTCACATCATTTCACGTCACGGGAGTGGCCTCACCAATACTTCCTCCTCCACAGGCCTGAAGGATGCGTCGTGCTCGGTCTTTTGCGTCTTCGGGGAACTTGTTGTCGTTCAAAAGCTCTGGGTACGAGCAGAGTGCTAGCACCTGATTTCAAGCATACACAAAACACACCAGACAAAACGATAAAAGCCAAATAAGCCCAATGGCATTAAATGTAATGTGAGGCTCCTGACTAAGCTGCTCCTTACGTAATTCTCTAAAACAACAGGATAACATATATAAAATATTTAGGTAAAAAAATGAATTGCAAACATTAATTGTTCTTCAAAAACAGAATTTCAAACAGAATTTGTAAAAGTGCTTTTGGCGGATTATCTTGACAGCTGTCATTCCTATGCGCTTTCGGTCCAGCTTTTGACCGTACCTGTCTGAAGAACGTGATTGGCTGCTGACCCATGGCATGACAGTCTCCAATGTTGGCCTTGATCACTTCTGTGAAGGGCTTCTTGACTCCCTTCATGATGAAAGAGAACGAAAGCTTAATATAACAATGATCAGATAGTGAAAGACCAGACCAGCATTCCAGCCCCAAAAAAATTGAAGAAAAATCATATGTACTTTGATTCTGCCTTATAATACAAATGTTTTACATTTTTACATGATTGAAGTTCATCTTCACAAAAGGTGATTCTTCGGCCCACCCTGCTCGCATACACTACTCACAATAAGTTTCGGGATATTGTTATTTACATGAGTGCTTTTCCTATTTGCTCTGAATTGAAAAGTGAAAGTGAAGTGATTGTCATTGCGATCCGCAGCACAGTACACAATGAAATGTGTCCTCTGCCTTTAACCATCACCCTTGGTGAGCAGTGGGCAGCCATGACAGGCGCCCGGGGAGCAGCGTGTGGGGACGGGGCTTTGCTCAGTGGCACCTCAACGGCACCTTGGCGAACCTTCTGATCACGGGGCCGCTTCCTTAACCACCAATGTCCCACAATTTTAATAAAATAACTAAAAGTTCCCTTTGATATTACTAGTAATGTATGAGAAGAAACACCATTTTCATCAGTTTAATATTTATTACCCCAAAAATTCAGACAATAACAGGGATAGCTCCAAATACACGCAGTTCTGCCAGGTCATGTGGGGGTGAAGTACGATCATTCAGTCTCTGCTTCAACTGGTCCCAGATGTGCTCTATGGGGTTCAGGTCAGGGGACATTGATGGCTATATCATGCCATACCATTCCATTCCATTCCAACTTCCTGAAGTCAAGCTGTGACAATTCTACCACGATGTGGTGTTTTTGTGTCAGTGGAGTCACCTGAAACAATCGTCTGGTGGTGGAGTCGTTTGCAAATGGTTTGTCTAGAAACCCTAGAACCCCTCGCATTTTGTGAATGGGTCTGTCTGAATGCATAGGTCCTTAGGTACTGGTCATCATTGTGGTCTATCATTCGTGGGGCTCCACACCTGGGTCGGTCATGAACTCTACCAGTTGTTCTGTATCTTGATATCCCTAACTTATTGCGAGTAGTGTACGGCGTGGGCCATTTATATGGGATACACCTTAATAAAATGGGAATGGTTGGTGATATTTATGTCCTGTTTGTGGCACATTAGTATATGTGAGGGGGCAAACTTTTCAAGATGGGTGGTGACCATAGTGGCCATTTTGAAGTCGGTCATCTTGGATCCAACTTTTGTTTTTTCAATAGGAAGAGGGTCATGTGACACATCAAATTTAGTTTTAATGTAACTTTATTCTTTCATGAGTTATTTACAAGTTTCTGACCTCTCATAAAACGTGTTCAATGTCACCAACCATTCCCATTTTATTAAGGTGTATCCATATAAATGGCCCACCCTGTATACTCCAATATCTTTAACATCTTTTTAATTAATTAAGAACTGCCACAAGCTTTCAACTTTCAACTGGGATTCTACGGTATAAGAACATAATCCAGTTTCACCTCCCAACCACCTAACTGCGGTTTTCGTTCCCTCCCGAATATCAAACAAATGCCATTCAGTTTGTTCTCCAGTGTCTTTATTCCTGCTCTACTGTCATTGGCCAGTTTCTGAGGGGTGTTGGCTGATTTCTTCCAATTACATTTAGGATCTCTTAGTCACAGTACAGCATACCTCTGCATAAAAAATGACAAGTCATTAATCTAATAAATCACTGGACCGATGCTTTAGTGTACTATTTTACAGAGTAATGCTTAAGGTCTTTATCGTTAATGTGTTACATTTTTCTTCTTCTGTTAAACATTAATGTAGGTGGAGACAGCAAAGAAAATGTGTTTAATCATCTCAAACACCCGCACACACATATGTACACACACACCACCCTCTTCTTGATCCCACTGCATCCTCCCTCATTAGCAGCTTTGTGTCACCAGTCCCCTTTGCCCCCGGTGTGGCACAAAGCCTGGCACAGTCCGCACCTGGCACAGGGGCACAGCCACAGCTCTGGGCAAATAGAGCGGTGACTGGCGTGTCGGGGTGCCGGTATGAAAGAAAGAGACAAAGCGAGCAACACAGAGGGGCTTAGTGTTTCCAGGAATCCGATATAAGGCCTGATACTAAGCTCTCTCTGCTCATTAGTAAGCTGCTGCAAGCATTTTAACCAGACGAACACACAAATACGTCAAACTGCAGAACCTGCGGAAACTGTGGTGCACCATACGCTGCCTGTACAACCAGACGTGTCAGATCTCTCGCGGAACTGACCTCACAAATAGGGCCCAATGGGTCACAATTATTATTATAAAACTCGTTTAATGTTTTTACCCCCCAAGGAAGACAAGGAGATCTCAAAATCGCGAGATATTATAGAAAATGAGTTGGTCCAGCGGGACTCTCCATGTCGCTCTGAATAAGGGCGTCTGCTACATATCACAAGTGTAAATGTGAATGTACACTGATTACGCAACAGACATGTATTTGAAATATATCATTTGATCTAAATGTTCATAATGATATGATATTGCTATATCAGAGCTTTGTAGTTGTCTGAATTTTCAAAACCGAAAACATAAATATCATAGCAATTTGGGTTTGTTGTGCAGCGGGAAAATTCCCATGATGCATCACTCTGTGTCTGTCTGTGCATGTGCCTCCTTTATTGCACTTCCCAGTCCAACCCATAGCGAAAAAAAAAAGAACAAAGACCCCAGTGTTACTGGCGTTTCAGAAGATTCGGCCACGTACCCGTGGCGCAGCCTGCACGTGAGTGAGTGACTCTGGTCACAACCGGGGGGTCACAGCGGGCCGCGCCCCGCACCGCGACCAGAACATGGAATTCAGAGTAAAAATCGCCACCCGATGAACACCGCCGGTGTTCTGCAGCCCACAAAGTAACGCAACACTCAAGCCTGCACTTGCCCCGGTCGGAGGTGAGCGTGCCGGCTGGCGCCGGGATACACCCCAATACTGGTTCTACACTCTATATTGCACTTTGATGTGGCACCGCGAGCTACTGTCACTAGTCATGCGGTCGCGGCCAAGTTTGCATGATCATGTCTCATTTGCACTTTTTATGTCGTGTCGGTCATTTTGTCAAATGTCACACAATCTCCTCAGGATTTCGACCCTCGATATCTGAACAACAGGCGAGAGGTCGAGGTCAAGCGGGTCTTCGTGTCGAACCTTTGCCCCAGCACTGATGGAGCACAGCACACACTCACCTCCTGCAGCTCCTTCTCCAGCTGCATGGCCCTCTGCACGATGGGGCCGCGGACCGCGTACTCCACCCGCTTAATGTTGGGGTTCATGGTGTCCAGGGTGAGCACCCTCTCCGGGTGCAGCAGGCCGTTTTCCGTCATGTTCGTCCGGGATTTATCGCTCGGCTGCGGGGAGTGCGGTCGCAGGAGTCTGGGTGTGAGAGAGAGAGAGAGAGAGAGAGAGAGAGAGAGACCACTTTATTACAAACCAGTCATGTTACAAATAAAAGAAACCAGTAAAGGCAGGCGATACAACCACAGAAAACTCACAATCCAGCAAAGCAGTCAGTTTCATAAACACAGTCACCGAGAGAGAGAGGGGGAGAGAGTGTGAGAGAGAGAAAGAAAGAGAGAGAGGGAGAGAGAGGGAGAGAAGTAGAGAGAGAGGGATGGTGAGAGAGCGAGCGAGAGAGAGGGAGAGAGGGAGGGGGAGCAAAAGAGAGAGGGAGAGAAGTAGAGAGAAACAGGGAGAGAGAGAGGGAGAGCGAGCGAGAGAGAGGGCGAGAGAGAGGGATGGTGAGAGAGAGAGAGAGAGAGAGAGGGCGAGAGAGAGGGATGGTGAGAGAGAGAGAGAGAGAGAGAGAGAGGGAGGGAGAGCGGAAGAGAAAGTTGTAAACTGGATCGCGTGTGACACGTCCAGCTGCGTGACGTGGAGCGACAGACAGAGCGCGACAGCTGTTCGTCACACACACACACACACACACACACACACGGCGAGCCGACAGCGCACATGACACTTTCGTTCACTATTTATCTACTTTATACAAAAATAAAGTTACGTCCTGGCGTGTTTGTGTGTGTGTGTGCGTGAGATTGCGTAAAAAAACCTCACGCGAGACCAAGCTGCCGGGTTCAGATAACAACACCGCTACCTTCTACAAACGCCCATGCGGACGAATTCGCTCGTCTAAAACGCCGTGCTAGTTAAAAACACAAGAAGAAGAAGAAGAAGAAGAAGAAGAAGAAGAGAACCGTGTTCGGGTCCCGCCGCCCAACTCCAAACAGCCTGCCGTTACGCAGCGCGGCTCGGCCTCCAGACGCTGGAGCTCGTCGCGGACCCGCAGCTTATAAAGCGACCTGGACGTCGCCACTCCCTCCCCGCCAACCGAGCTGACGTCCCGCAGCCCGCAGAAGCACCCAAAACAACCTTTATTTCTTATATAGCCCAAAATCGCATGAAGTATGTCGCAATGGGCTTTACGTGGACGTGTACTCGCCACAGCCTGTTGGCATGGCAACAGAGTTCAGGTAGTAAGTTAGTTTATTTCTTTTTTTTTTTTTTTTTTGGTTCAGTGATACCATACCTGCAGCGGAAGGACATTCATGTTCGTTTAAAGTGAAGTGATTGTCATTGTGATACACAGCAGCACAGCACACGGTGCACACAACGAAATGTGTCCTCTGCTTTTAACCATCACCCTGAGTGAGCAGTGGGCAGCCATGAAAGGCGCCTGGGGAGCAGCGCGTGGGTACGGTGCTTTGCTCAGTGGCACCTCAGTGACACCTTAGCGGATCGGGATTCTAACCGGCAACCTTCTGATTATGGGGCCGCTTTCTTAACCGCTAGGCCACCACTGCCCGTGCATCATTAAACATCATTTAACTGCTGTTAACTTTTTTTTTTTTTATCATTTGAATTTCTTTCTTGATGTCAATTGTTTTTTTGTGGAGTTTTTCGTGGGACTTTATAAAACCTGCAACACAGAGAGGACGCTGTGCACAACACAGCGGTTACAAACAGGAGAGGAAGAACAAGTTAATGCTAGAGGCCTACTAACTCAAAGGGTTAACATGGGGGAACAGACCCCCACACTTTGTTGGTACGTGTTGCTAAGGGCAGTAGTTAATGACATGACTCTCACATCCTTGTCTTCCTTCTGCACCGCAGCAGATTGTCCGCATTGATTGTCGAACCCGTTTTATCCCCATTTACCCAGGCTGGGGAGCAGGACCGAGAAATGCACTGTCACATGCATGGCTGGGTTCCTGTGAAGATGAAAGTGAGTTAATCCTTCATCCACGATCACCTGTTGATGTAATGACACTAAACCGGACACAGATGTTAAACGGTAAGATACTACTGGGTGATTCTCTGGAAAATGAAACAAAGCACTTTTACTTGTCCTAATATTTAATGTGGAACATCATTTAATTTATCTATGTATTTAAAAACCTGAAGGTTTTGCAGACATTTGAAACACAGCTACTTCTCGCAATGTAAAATTTGTATTCATTTCAATGAAATTCAAAACACATTATTATCATAACCCAGACATTCAAAGATCAGTATGTTATATTGAATAGTGCTTCAGGCCTATTTAAAATATTCATATTCAATATTCAATGCACCACATTTTAATTCTTAGTACTGGCTATAATATGTTAAACCTAACAGCACTCATGTAGCATTTAGACCAGTGACGTTGTCGCTGGAGATGTGATGGTCATTTTAGTTGCATATATTGGTATTGCATTAACATTATTTTATTGAAGTGTTGCACAGTTTTCACGCCCATTATACATTAAAGTATTTGGTGCAATAGTTTTGTCTGAATGCTTGTAGATTTCACAGATCTTTATTGTGAAAGTTTGTTTTAACAAGTGAGACTAGTTTTCTGTGTCCCGTGCATCACATGGCAAGTTTTCAAACTGCTTGTATGGCTTTTGTCATAACTTTATATTGAACTACCCAGTAGTAAAGCTCGACAAGTACTACATACATGTCACACTTGTTCATAGTTCTGACCACTAGTTAAGGGGATAAGTGTTATCAAAATGTCCCATGTATCACGCAGAGAATCGTCCTATTACAATTAAGCGTTTACCATTTGTAAAACAGAATTTCCTCTTGTGGAAATGGCACTGAGCTATGGGACATAAGATGTCTCACATCCACTTTTACTCACTCATGTCTACGAGGTAGTAATATTGTTAAATGCAGGTGTCACGACTGGCAAAAAAAGCTGAGAAATTCCTCTCCACTGACAGTTTAAGCTTACAATTAAATAGGCCTGTATGGTTTTAAGCATTAAATGTTCAGAAAAATGCTCCTATACTGTCCACTAATCATCTTTCAATAAATATCAATTTTCATCAAGTATCAGTTGTTAATAAGAGAAAAATAGAAATTACTGAAATTCCACAAAAGTGAAGCTACATTCAGAACAGCCCCATTCATACACGCTGTGAACTGTAAATGGAAGCTATTTTGAGTTTGAACACAAGGCACGCGTAACAGTTATAGATCATTTTACCTTCCTCGATGTGACTTGAGCCACAGTTGTCCTCTTAGATATAATCTATCCGTCCTTCTCTCTTGCCTTCCCCCACTCGGCCCTGATTGCGGTCTGAGACGCTCTGTGGTCTTTAGTATTCCAGGGAACTGTTGGTTACATCACATCTCCAGAGTCCGTCCCCCTTCCTTTTCAGTGAGTGTCCTCTCAGAAGAGAGCAACAAACCTTCCACGTGACCTTTGGCCCTGCTGTTTCAGCAACCTGCCAGTCACCTGGGAAGTGGCGAGAACCAAGTCACATGCCAACCAAATCTCAGGAAACTCAGATCCTGTCATGGTGTCCGGGCCATGTCATGTCACAAGTTTCTGTAATGTGATCCTGGTTAAGAGAGGGAGAGAGAATTTTGGCATGGGTCCTCCGAAATGCAGAGTGTGAGCAGTAGAAGAAGACACCTGATCTTCATTCATGTTTTCGGGGGGTGACTGTTACATGTCCTCCTCCTTCGTAGGTCATCATGTGATGTTTCACATTTTGTCCAGAGGAAATGTCAAGACACCCATAATAAATTACAAAGCTAAAGGCTTCTCTGGATACACATGGGTGCTACATTATTGACAGGATTTTAACACCAATATACCTGCTGGATAGTTTAATTTCAGTTTTTATTATAATGCACATTTAAAGAAACAACATTAGAATTGTGATTCTAATATCTGTACCATTATCTTCAGTAGACTATAAAACATGTCCCTTTGGACTTCTTATCCTCACAAAGGGCAGCCATAGTAAGAAATAATAAAAGTTAGCCAACTTGGTGATTAGCCAGGATTCAGGTTGTCCAGGAGAGAGCCAAGAATGGAGGGAAGGTTATTTTGTGTCCTGCAGGGCCATTAAAAGTCCAACTACACCACATAAAGCCAGCCACTAACTGTAGTAACCTCCAGTTCTGAAAACTCAACATCAGCAAGTAGCAACTCGGCTGTTTAAAAGGGAAACTCCTTACCTCACTGATAAATCGCTGTCTTTCTACATCTCAGAACTTTCAACATGTGCAACTTGAATAGTCAGCAAGTGTGTGAGCACACAAGTGTCAGTGTCTGACCTTCATTATGTATTATGGCCATTGTTTTCATGTCTACACAGCTTAAACAGCATTTGATGCAGCTGTTTTTGCCACAAGTTGCAAAAATCAATACTCTTAAAGTGTGATATATTATATTTAGATAAAACAAGACATGTGAAAACTGTGACATCACCATAGATTCCATTTATTTATAGATTTATAAGTCGGATCAAAAAAAAAAAATGTACAAAAATCCATGTCACTAGTGACCCCTGCACAAAAACGACATCCAAATACCCCCCAACACCCCCCCCCCACCCCATTTGGTATGGCCAATCGTCCACTATATATATATATAATTCACTACTAAGGCCACCTCTGTATCTCAGAGACTGGATGCTACTGTATGTAGTTCCTTTAGTTCTTTGTATTAAAAGAAACATATCCATGCTGTTTAACCATCTTACACCAGTGACAATAGGGCAATTTGATAATAAAAAAAATAACTAGTAATAAACATAATCATTAATAAATATAATTATAATAATATATGATGAATATGTTTGTTATTGCTGCAGTATCAACATTCACAGTCACCATTTTGACCACTGTAACAGTGCAAGCAATGCCTCAATTATTTTTATTTTTATTTATTTTATACTTGAGCGGTCAAGTTCAATATTTGTGGAACACATTGTGGAACATGAATATTGCAGCATCAATTTGTGACAACATTACCCAACCCTAAAAAATAACTATATCCTTTTTCAATCATACTGCCAATTAAACTGTTAAATCTATAAAACCTCAAAATAAATTCACACCAAAGTTAACTGAAAATATATAAATATAAAATGAGGGTAGTTACAAAAAAACAGTCTACAAAGGAGACAAGCCCATAAACTTCACAACAAAGACAAAAATCTGATGTTCCTGTACTAATCAATATCAATCAATTGTTTTGTGTCATTATGTCACCATAAAGAATAATATAGAATGCACTATATTCTGTTGGACTATATATGTTCTCTCAGATAATAAAATGTACTGTACACTTTACATTAAATTGCACATGTAAACACAAATGAAACTGTGAACAAAAAGCTGTTTACAGCCTGCAAGTGACTGTGCTTGATAAATTCAGTGAAAGTGGAATATGCGTAGTACCTTCAAAAAAAATCCACTCACCAGAACTTCCAAAATAGTTCCACTAGGAAATACTCAGTTCGGAAACGGCTCAGTGGAAGCATTGTATGCATTCCTTGGTCCACTGTAATACGAACCATGTTCTCAAAAATAGTTCTTTTATTTAGCACATTCTTAAAGATGAGAGAAACAGCAGCTGATTCAGAAAACAAAAGCACATCAAGCAAAATGCGATGCAAATAATAATTTGCAAACCAGCAACTACGAACAATTTTGGGTCTGGAAATTATATATTAAATAAATAATCAATCAATCATACTCATGTAGAATTAAATACAAACATCTGAGCCAAATCAATTCACAACAATATTTTGAAAATAGATTATTTTCTTAATAGAAATTTTCAGACAAGCTACTTTACAAATTTTCATCTTTGGTTCTTGGTAAATCCCCATTAATACAACGTTTTGCCCATTAACATTCGCTTCCCATGTGGACCATGACTTCTAGTCTGGATTCTGAGCTTTTAATGTGCAAGAAAATCAAAGAAATGTAAAATCAAATTCATAATTCTGAGAGAGACGCAAGGTGAGCCTGCAGCGATCCCATGAAATATATGGAGCTTCTTAGTAAAGTGCTCAAGTTTCAGAAAATCAAAATGAAATGTTTAGCAGTCAAAAACTCTAATTTTATTAATTACTGAAATGAAAGAAAGAGAGAAAAATCTACCAACGACTGAAAAATGAAACAAACTGGAAAAAACATTGAGGCTGTGCCACAGTGTTTGTCTTCCTCAGACAAACACTGAGTCTTCCTCAGCTCCCACAGTGCTTTTTAAACAGGCAATTTTACAGCACCCTGTTTCTGTCGTGTCAAATAAACAGATTCTTTCATTTTGTGCAAAACTTTTCGTGTTTGTAGAAATGTGTATAGCTGTGTCTTGACTATGGATTCATAATGAGAACTTGGTCCCAGGTCCCACTTTTACTACATGAGTCCACAGCAAGGCTCCTTGGTGTTTTGTGCTTCTTCTTCTGGGGCCTTTAGTTTGAGGAGGGGTGGTTCTCCACTGGCAGGGGTGAAATACACTGTACTAGCTGAAGCTACTTCCTCCTGTGGTTGGGGCACTTCCTGTGGCTGAGAAGGCATCAGCTCTGAGGGGGCAGGCCCCTCCTCAGAAGTTGGAGGCAAAGGCGGAGGCGGCGCTGGGTGTTTTTGCAGCTTGGCTGCCGCACGTTGCCGTTTGAGGTCCGCCAGCGTTTGGTGGGATTTCTCCCGGGTCATGCTGTCACCTCCATCACCTTCTCCAGGGCCAGATCCTGATCCCAAGGCGGGGGTCAGTTGGTAGGACGCACTGCGGTCCATTGGCCCCCCACTGCGGAACTCACCTGGCAAAGAGGTGGACAGGGAGGTATGCAGTCCTCCATTACCAAGCAGTGAGTCCTTCTTCCTCTCACCCTGCTCATCATCCTCTCCTTGTAGAACCGCAACTGCGCTGGACACCTAACCAAAAGTGAAACAAATCATAATGATCTTAAAATGTACCAAGTTTCATTTCAGTCCCTCAGTCAAATTATATGAGAGTACAAATGTTGTGTACCTTTTGTGTCTGTGTGTGTGTGTGTGTGTGTGTCTCACCATGGCTGCATGCTGGTTGAGCTCTGCGTCCGTCTGTCTGTCCTCATCATCATCTGCTGCCTCAGGCTGTCTGCCGCGCTCCTGCCACACCATGGCTTCTTTATGGTGCTCCCGTCGGTACAGCGACGAGCGTTCGTTCACACTCACACGCCGCACTACCTTACTGCTCAAACACACCACAGAAAACATTCCAAGTCAGTGAAACGAGGAACACTCCATCCCTTCTTTACCATTCTTTTTTTTTTTTTTTTTTCCCCCACTTTCTTACCCCCTGCTGCTGGCACTGGAGGCTCTTCTCTGCAGGGTACCCTTGTGCCGGTCCTGATTCTTCATGATGGCATCATGTTTATGTTTTAACTCCAGCATTTTGGCTCTTACCTCCTCGTCAGCACACACATCTGTGGAGACAATGACAACATCAAGCACAAATGCAAAGCTGTGTGGGAAACTACACCTAATATCAACAAATGTAAATACATCATCCAACAGCAGGTTACACTAATATTACGTTGCCCTGTTTATGAGTTACAGATGATTCAAAGTCATGATGGGGAATTTTGAACATATCTAAACATTTAATATCTAAATGTTGAGTAAAGTTTAGAAAAAAAAGTGTTGTAAATCTCTATAAAAGAAACATCCATGTCTAGAGTGCTCAATCCCATTTACCCAGCGGAGTCTCATCCAGGGCAGACTTGGCATTAAGATTGGCCCCATGAGCTACCAGTAGCTCCACCATCTGAATCTGTGAGAAACATATACATCAAGCTAATCAAAACCTCAACAATCATTGCATTTACAGCATTTTTCAGACGCCTTTATCCATAGCGACTTACAATCAGTAGTTACAGGGACAGTCCCCCCCATTTACGACCATTGTGTCCCTGAGCAAGAAACTTAACCCTGAGTGGCTCCAGTGAGAACTGTCCCTGTAACTACTCGAGATCAGGGCATCTGATAACATTAGGTTACATTTACATAATTTTTGGACCATAACCCACCTACATTTTACTTAATGAATACTTAACCATCCTGCTCTAATAAGTAAGTAATTGTGCTGCAGTGCTCACCTGACTCCAGCAGGAGGCGGCGTGGAGTGGAGTCCAGCCATCATTGTCCTTATCCTCCACAGGTACCCTGTGCTCTAGCAACAGCTCCCCCACAGAGGCGTACCCATTAGCAGCCGCTATGTGCAGCTGGAGAAGGTCCGTAGAAAAGGATATTAGGACACAGTGCTTACAGTTCTTAACATTCCCAGCATAATGCTCTCTGTTTCAACCTACCATATTAATTCGCTTACAAATTATTGTCTACATTAATGCTGTTAATAAGACACTGCCAATGGCTCTACCAAGGTTGATAACCACTGGTTTAAATGTATTCTTTTTATATACTGTATCTCAAGCACATAAACACACCAGCGTAGCCCCCTGCTCATCTTGCAAATTCAGGTCTTTTCCATTCTCTATCAGAGATTGAATGTCAGCCAGCATCTGCCTCTCTTTTGCACTTCGGCACTCATCTATTCTCTCCTGAGTTATGCCTGCATACAATGAAAGACAGGAAAAGATCGGTTAAAATGATACAAAACATCACAGTACTTCCTCACACTCACAAGCATTTACGTTCAACAGATAAGGAACCTGTTTATGAAAAATGTCACTTTGTGAGATTTAACTTTATTACTGGTTCCCCTAGCCTGTCTTTGGTCCTGTAGTGGCTAGAAATAGGCGTAAAGAGTGCTTTGGTGATTCCGTTTCGCCATTTAGAGAGCGGCAGCTCAGACGGACGGATCTGGAATTTGTCCCTTTATGTTGTCATAAGGGGAAACGTTACCTCCCCTTTGTCATGCTTTGTCCACCCAGAGAATTTCCCACCCCTCACCTAAAAGGTAACTGCACCGCCAGTCATGGCTTGGAAACATGCGAAGCATTGCAGTTGCTCATTGATTGGATGTAAATAAAAAAGGGCACAAATAGTTCAGTCATGCAAGACTGAGGAAACAGAGGGTTACATTTTTTTCTGGATCACTTGTATAGGCCGCTCTCCTCCTCGTCCTGCCTCTCTCCTCCTCTTTAGTATTTAAAGCTACACAAACCGAAATGGTGTGTACTGGGGGAAATCTCTTTCTGGGACTGGCTGTAATTCTGCACCATGCCTGAATTTCGTAAAGAGACTTCAGATGCAGTATTTGGGTAGTATTTAATCTTACAATATTTTAAGTCACCTAATTTGTCTAAGGGAAATGCTAGTGTGCAAATAAAATGTACAATCCAGACCTGCCATTGGTGCCTCACACTTACCCTGCTCTGCCATGACCATTTCAATGAGCTCCAGGGTGGCCTCATCCTCACAGAGGTCATAGGGCATGTTGCCGTCAGCGTTCACTGCTAGCAGGTCAGCACCACTGTGCACAATGCATAAGGAACATGCCCATATATGAAACACGCAGACACACTCAAAGCCTATAAAATGCCAGATCATGAAAGACAGCGAAAAAGCGACTCACGCCTGCACCAGCAGTTGAACCAAGCCGGTGTGTCCACAGGTGGCAGCAGCATGTAACGGCGTCCAGAGTTCACTGTCACAGGCGTTCACACTGGCACCAGCATCCAGCAGACACTGCACCACCTCCACAAAGTCATCAATGCAGCACTGGGACATAACCAGGACATAAAATTCATCTAACAATGCAAAAGTGTTCTATATGGTGTGACACAGTTAGATTCTATTTTAGAAGTAATGTGTAAAATATAGTTCCCTGGATAATTAGTAGTATATCAGTATAATAATCAGAAAGCATTCCACAGAACACACAGGATATACAGAACACACCCAGTTTACACCCCCCCCCCAACAGACATATCACTTCTGATTAAATAATAAAAAGTTGTTATTCAACCACTAACAAGAAAGTTTATTACTTGTAATAGAGTGGCCTCTTTATGGCTACTTATTTCTACTTTGATATATTAAAAATATCTGCACCTAGGCCATAAATATTGGAGCATTACATTCTGTTGTTGGTCAGACATTGTGACTAGGCATGCACAATTTTTAAATAGGACGGACATAATCTATCCACACAAAACCAGAAATGCTATAGTCAGCTCTAGGAAGTTCCACATACACGCAAATACAGTCAGTAAATCCCAGCATTCACCAGCTCTCCGTGATAGTGTGTGTGCAGTCTCATATATTTGCATAGGTGCCCCTTCCGCTGGTAAATACTCCCCAGGGCCAGCAAAACCAAGGCTAAAATGTACTTGTGTTTTACTAGCAGCTGTCTATCTAGCACTTTGTGTGTGTTGTACATAGGATGTGTGTGACATTTTTGTTGCCTAAAATACTGTTAAAACAAAATTACACATCTCTCTCTTTTCAACCTTTATGTTCCTGACTGGTCTTTGTTGGCGTCACTGGGAGTGACAGAGGGACGATTGAACCCAAGAAGGGCTAAGCAAGGAGCCATAAGGGGGCAGTGTGAGCCCACAAACACATTTCACACACTAGACTCTGACACAACGGAGACACAACACAGATAAATAAAACATCATGTTGTGAGTGTAAAGAAAACGGGGAAAAAAAAAAACAGGAATATGGAAAAGCACTGAGGCAGTGTATGAACTACAGATGCTCCTGTCAGTTCGCCCCATTCATCCCAAGTTTCTGGTTGTACTATTTTAAAGTGGTAACACCAAATGTTGGTACTGTGTTGTTGGAACAATTTTATTTAATTGGCCATTAGGTCATTTAGAAATTTCATTGTACTGACAACTCTTTTCCAGACAAGTTGTAAATGACTCTGGTGGCTGGAAATGGCTGTTAATGATGAAATATCTGCATACATTTTGAGAAACCCATTATCAGCAACAATTGAGTTTTATCGTGGGAAAGCAAGGACATTTCGAAATGACCCTAAACTTTTGAATGGCAGTGTATTTATGTGCATAAATGGTACCTGGTGTAATGCTGTGAGGCCATCTTCATTGAAGAGGTCCGGACCAACTCCACTGTTCAGCAGTTCTCTCACTGAATATCAAAACAAAGGCACACATAAAACACAAGAATTAATCACTCCCACCATTTCATTTATGGAATTTGTACAGTCATGAACTGCAAATCAACACACTTAGCGCTGCAAAGCTAAAAAGGAAAAAACACTATCTGATAAAAACCTAAAAGCTGTTGAACATGAAGCATGAGTCATTTCCCTTTGAATGAAGTTAGTTTATAGAGGTGCTCGCTGCGGTTAAAACCAAATGTCAACTCAAGTTTAGACTTTGTTGGGGTGAAGTACAGCTCATGGAATCTGATTCAAACGGAAACCCAGTTTGGGTTCAAAATGGTCACGTTACTGGCGTTTATGTGTTAAAATATTTAACAAATGTACTTTTTCTCTCTCACTTACTCTCTACAACCACATATTCCTGGTTAGGGTTGCCGGACACAGCGTGGGCACTCACACAGGGCGGGACGCCAGCCCAACACAGGGCACACACAATTTACAGATGCCAATTTCCTCGTGGACATGCCATCAGTGGGAGGAAACTGTAGAACCTGGAGGAAACCCGCGCCCAACCCGGGGAGAGCATGCTGCGCACATGCAAAGCTGGGACAGGGATTCGAACTCACTACCTTGGCCCTTGTACATTACTCTAATAACTCTATTTGACTTGTAAACGGTGACCGGATTTGCTTGTGAAAACAGACTGCATGGCACTCCAAACGTAAAGGACACTTTCACTTGTCCATGAACGTTTCTGCTTTTTGTAGAGAAGGGGATTGAGTTAGTGGAGAAGATATGTTTTCTGGAGCAGCTTCAGGTGTTTTAAAGGCTGGTTCTAGATAAACCTGCCAGTTTTGTTTGTCTACTGAACAGACACTTTTTAAAAAGATTTTTATTGAAAACTCTTATTGATGTAACCGAACAGACACTTGCACCTACATTCAACATGCCTGCCTTTTCTGGCCATAGCCCAAAATAGAAACCCTGCAGGACATTTCTGAAAGTTTATCCCCTATCCGTGAAATAGCTCCTCCTGTTTTAAATACAAGCAGTGAGTGTTTTGGTACTTAATCATGAACAAGTTAAAAGAGATCATGAGTGGCAGGGGATTGCGGTCATGTCAATAGCCCCATAATTCGCGGTCAGTACTTACAAATATTCAGTATATAACATTAGTTCGTTGATCAAACCTTTGAGCATGTCTCTCGAGAGTCACATTGTGCAGTTATTGTCCATTTGAACGAAAGCCAAACCTCTTTGAGATCTGTTCTCCGTTACACCCCAACCTCAGCTAATCGCATAAGCTGGTCCTCCAGACAACTTAATTACCTCAAGCAGATGAATAAAAGCCATTCCATTCAAATGCTTCCATACAAATCAGGCTTTCCGTACAAATTAAGGGCATTTTGATAGGATGGTCACTGCAAATCAGTACAAAGTGACAATGTAAGTGATGAAATCGATCCTAATGAAAGAGGCATCTTCCAGAGTGAGGAAGCAACATCACTGATGACGTTTCCACCACCACCAAAACCTCAAATGAGGCTGGAGTAACTAGTTGTGCTAATCAGCTGCTTTCTCTGAACGTCTAGAGTCCACAATGGTTTTGGAGTCATTTGTTTTTAACAAAGCAGCTGAAATGCACCGAGTATTTAACGCTTGTTCTTTGACTTGAAATATGAATGCTAATCTGTCCCGTCTAAACCCCAATTACAGACCAGACAATTACAGCCCCTCCCGTCTGACTCACCTTCTTCCAGGTCGTTGCGTGCAGCCGCCTCCAGTAGGGTGATGTTGCTGGGGAAGACAACTTTGCGGCTCTGCTCCCTTGTCGTCTTGTCCGTCTTGTCTCCCTTGTCTCCCTTCTGGGTGACCTTGCCCACGCGAACACTGTCCTTTTCCATCTGCGCCCATCCTTTCAGCTGCTGGGCACGCCGCTTCTGGGCATGCTTGAGCCGCTCTGTAGCAGAGAGCCGCCCGACCATAGCCATTTCAGACAGAAGCTCAGCGTGTTCTGCCATGACCCTTGAACCCCAGCGTCTGACCTCCAAATCGCCCCCTTTCACAAAAATGTATTGGCTTTATCTTGTTGAATAACTTGAATCTAGGTGGTCCAGAACCACAACCATCCCTACGCTTCGGTACCTCCTGGATGTGACAGCAGAGCCTGATGCCCAGGTGAGAGAAGAACAGTCTCAAGAAGCAGATCTGCGCCTCCTCACACTTGAGCCGAAAAGCAAATGGCAACGTTGCGTGTCATAAGCAAGACCTCTGGACTGCGTACAAGCAACATCTCCTATTCCCCACACAGTTATTTACACCAAGAGTCTCCTTTCCATTCTTACCATTTGCCAAGCCACATGCACCACTCATAATCCGATTTCGGATGCTCGCGATCGGTCTCCCATCACAGACGCAGCAGCTTCAGATGCGTTTTTCTCAGGAACTACATCCATGATGAACACCCAAAGCTTCATTCCATTCAGGTATTCAGTCACTCATTCCACCTCGATCTTTCAGAGACGGAGAGCGGGATTATGGGACAGGGTCACATGCTCTGGGGTCTCACAAATAAAGCAAAGCCAGCAAAAATAAAAATCACAGTGTTTCCATGCGAAGGTGGTATTCCAGAACCAGTCACATCCTTTAAGCCAGGATGCAAAATTGAAGGGGGAAAAAAAAAAAACCCCAACGTACTCCAAAGCTGAATAATGTGACAGTCTGAATCCCGGGTGATGGTTAAAATCCAGGGTGGAGGCAGCCGGAGGAATGGAGGGATGGACGTGGGTGGGTGGTCATTGTGATCCGCTGTTTCCGAAAGTGGCAGGTCAGTGTTGCAGGAAGGGCCGGTGCTATCGACAGGGGTCCCTTTCAGTCAGCTTCGGTAGTCTCCTCAGACTTCAGCACAAACCTAATGGGGGGGAGAGAGAGAGAGAGAGAGAGAGAGAGAGAGAAAAAACGGATGAAGCACAGAGGCAGGGTAGGAGGAAAAAGAGTTTACAAAGCTTTTAAAAACGGATCTAAAACTGATCTAAAGCTACAAAACCCTAAGCCTCGACCCAGAAAATAAAAAAATCCGCAGCCTGAAGTTTAATCCTTTCAGCATTTCTTAACAGGCTTTTGCACATAACACCCACACGCGGGCCACTGGAAAAGTCAGGCCTGGGCAGAGAGCGGTGAGAGGACCACGTTACTCCGGTAAATGTGGTAGAGGCTACGTGCACATTCCTCTTATCACCCAATCTCTCCTCGCCGGGCCTGTGCTCTCCTCCCGCTCAGCGGTAACAGGAGACGCAGGCAGAATTTCATTAATGATTGACTCCTCAAGCAGCACCTTTGGTACTTATCGTTAGAACAAGTGAAAGAAACGACGTATTGTTTCTATCGCCGTGACGTTCCAGTACGCATCCACGCGCCCCGCACAGATGACTTTTCCCGACTCGCACGTTTCCCAACATACCTCGCTTCAGTTCACTATGTGTTTATTAAGAAGGAAAGGGTCCGGGCATCGTTGAGCGTAACCCCGCCTCCTCGGCGCGAGCTTCCCCACCACTCGTTTTCGCATCATACGTCTCCCGTCTCCCGCCCTTGTGTGAGATCAAGGCCGATCTCACACAAGCCATTCTTTCCAGGCAGCCTATCCATTATTCAGCAGGGCGCTGTGGGAGCCGAGGGAAGGTCAACTAAACAACTGTACAGCCAGATCTCTAACAGGGCACTGGGCCGCACGTGTGTGTGTGTGTGTGTGTGTGTGTGTGTACGTACATGCATGTGTGTGTTCCTTCATTTACATTTTCACTAGATAGAACTGTGTGAGAGGATACTACATTCAGAGAAAGTGCCAGTGTGTGAGCCAGTACTTTAAATATTATTATATCTTACATTATATTAGATATAATTGCTATGATTTGTAGTCATTTTAGAAAGCTGTATACCTTTCAATCTTGCATGCAAAGATAATATTTATATTTTTTTATTATTATTATCATTTTTATTAGTAGTAGTTGCAGCATTTTTAATAATAGCGTTTTAAGAAAAATAACACTACCGGGAAGTAGAAAACCGGTCAGAGATTCCTGCTGCATTTGACACCGCCGTACAGGTGATCCACAGCATTCCCCTGGTGTTGGTTACACGCGCAGCCTGATGGCCACACGCTGCCTCAAGGCATAACTAAGGCGACTCCAGTCCACCACAATGCCAGCGTGAACTATATTCAGGGTGACCTATCCTGTTACAGGGCTCACAATGTAAGGATTTCCTAAGTTTGAGGTGGGATGAATGAGAGTGCAATGGTGTGGCTACGCTAAAGAAAGTGGGTAAAAACACACACTATATTCGCGTACAATGACATTACAACCCCACCCACCAAACCACTAGGCCCGTCCTCTCAAATGAGAGGTGAAAAGCTTTGCGGATTAGAGGCTATAACAATTTCACCTTTGATCTTCCTCCATTTTTCCCCACCCACCTACACCCTCATCCCCCCTTTACAGCAGTAAGCCCCTCCACATGCAGATGTGGCGAGGGACCGCCTTCTTGCTCAAACCCAGGTTTTACGACCAGGAAGAGCTCGGCAGTGCCTGCTGACTCCACTGGTTACGCTTATCCTCTGGCGTGAACCAGGAAGAAACAGGGGTGTTATTCAGGGGCTGGGTAAGCAGATTTGAGGAGGGAATTTACTGGCAAATTCTCAGCATTTCGTTTTAGCTGAACACAATCTTTGGACATTGAAATGAAGAAGAAGAAAAAAAAAAGTCACTGCTAACATAATAATAATAAAAAATCTGAATGTTTATTTGATCTGTTCAGTGTTAAGAGCCTTTTATTATCTGTGGTCATGAAACCAGTTTGCTGTGAACCTCCACCTCATCCACAACACACAGAAAGCAAGAGGCTAACACAGAGCTTTACAAAGAACTTCAGGAACCCTACTACGCACTTCCAGTCAAAAACTGCACATTTTAGCAAAATACACTTAAAACAACAATATACTATTCCTGCGTTAATACCACCAATTTCATTAAATGGGATTTACATATTATTTAATATTCTTAAGACACATGACAGCACACACTGTATGAAGTTGCCTTCCACTACACAGCCCAATCTTCGTGTGTGTGTGTGTGTGTGTGTGTGTGTGTGTGTGTGTTACTGCGTAAGCATATCTTGGGGTCAACAACATCCTTTTCCTGTCTGACTCCCACCATGCTGCCCAGCAACACAAAGGACCAAGGACATCGCATTGCAGTTTTTAAAAATATTTAAATATCAATCTTCAGAGTCTACTGGACAAAGGCGCGAGACTCATTAGGCTTTTGAACTTCATAGATACACACATGAAAAGAAAACAAGAACAACAAATTGCAAATGCTTCGTTATCACAGTTATTAATATATCACACTAGATAAGATCACATGTTGGTGAAGGGTCAGGAGAGATAGGCAATGGCACCTACAAGAAAACTTTGACCCTTGGGATACACTCACAAGACTGCAATGGGAAGACACATCAAACAGAAACAGGCTGCCAGAAAACAGCACTATTCAATGTTCAAGTCACATTGACACAGTGGTGTGAAAAAGCACTTGCCCCTCCTCTGACTTCTTACTTTTTCCCCTAAGTAATCATATTTAGACGTTTTAGAAAAAGAATATATTAAGAAATTATAAATATTAGTCAAGACAACACAAGACTTAAATTTAGACAAGATTTAGAACACGCCTGTTCTAAATCAAGAAATAACTTAAATAAGACCTGCCCGACAAAGTAATGTAGACAAAAAAAAATCTAGATGCCATGCTGAGATGCAAAGAAATTCAGGAACAAATGAGAAAGAACGTAATTGAGACCTATCAGTCTGGAAAAGGTTATAAAAGGTTGGGGTGATTTTCGGCAAACCAAAATCACCCAAGAGTGCAGCAGCAACTCATTCAAGAGGTCACAAAAACATCCAAAGTACTTCAGGCCTCACTTGCCTCAAGGTCAAGGTCAGTGTTCATAACTCCACCATAGGAAAGAGACTGAGTGAAAATGTCCAAGACAAAAACCACCAATGAGCAAAAAGAATATTCAGACAAATCTTGATTATCCCCAAGACTTTTGTGAAAATACTCTGTGGACTGACGAGACAAAAGTTTCACTTTTTGGAAGGTGTGTGTGTCCCATGACATTTGGTGTAATGAAAAAAAGAACACCATACCAACAGAAAAACATGGTGGTGGTAGTGTGATGGTCTGGAGCTGTTATGCTGTTCATGACCTAAAAGATTTGCTGTAATAAATGAAACCATGAATTCTACAATCTACCAAAAAATCCTGAAGGAGAATGTCCGGCCATCTGGACAATGATCCAAAACACACAATCAAGTCCACCTTTGATTGGCTGAGAAGAAACCGGATGAACACTTTGGACTGGCTTAGTCAAAAGTCCTGACCTTAAAGGTCCCCTATCATGAAAATTTCACTTTGTGACTGTATTTAACATTAACGCTAGTTTCCCTTGCCTGTCTATGGTCCTGCAGTGGACAGAAATGGCAATAGGTGTAAAGAATGCTTTGGCCAGGTTACCTCCCCTTTCTCATGCTTTTTTTCCCCACCCCTCCTCTAAGGTGACTGAATGCAAAAATGTATTTTTTTTAGCTCGTCATGTGATTTTGCACTCGTGCGAAAATTGCTTGAGTAGGCGCCATGCATCGATCACCAAACATTTTTAAAGTGGCCTCGCCTACTTATCATGACTGTAGCAACAGGGAGAAAAGTTATTTATTGTGGTAAATCAAATGAATTTTGTGATTATTGTCAATAGCGTGAAGTGGTATTGTTGAATTTGAATATATCTGATATAGACCATCAAATTCTGGTAAATTTTACGTTTTTAAAATTATAATTTGATTAGGAATTCTTTATTTGAAAGGGGGTTAGCCACCTTCTCGTGGTGAGGGGGGGGGGGTGCCTCTGTGACCCAGCCTTAAGGTGGGACACCCAAGTTGGACAAGTCTTATGGTAGAGGCCTGACAACATACAATCCAGTTACATGACAATAACAGTTATCCAGAGCGCCCCACCATTTCCTGCCTCCATCGTCACCCTGTGCACCCTTCACATTTCTGTCTGCCCCCGCATATATGCCTGTCTAGAACTGGAAATGAACAACCATATATTATGTTCAGGAGGCAATCACTTAGTCACAAACGATGGAACCATGTTTGGAAATGTTTTTTCTTCCTTTCAAATAAAATCCTTCACTTCACCACACTAATTACCACCTCACACGAGTACCACCTCACACTTGAACTGCACAAAAGACGAGCAAATGGAGAGCGGGCAGATCAAAGTGGAAATGAAGCGAGAGGAGAGATGAAAAATCAATCCATCCATCGGTCCAACTTCAAACAAGCCCCTTAATTATGAAACAGACTTTCAAAAGAAGAAAAGTGGATCAATTGAACACTGTGAACACTGGGATACTTGGTCTTGTTTCATCCATTTCATCCTCAATTTCCTGTCTCAGATGTGTACCAGTGGATGAAAGGTGAAGAAGGCTTTTAAGATGGACTTTCCATTACATACAATTACATGCTGAACGCAAATTAACATCATATATACTGAAACCTTTTTATGAAAGTATTGTGAAGTGACAATACTTGTCAATAATAAAGCAAATACTAGTAATGACAGGCAAAATATATATTTATTTATTTATTTATTTTTAAACATTCTGTATGATTTCGACCCTGTTAATTAAAAAAAAAAAAAAAAAAGTATTTCAAATGAAATTTACAGTTCAATGAAGTCACAGAAAGGCCACAATGAACCTGACATTCGTGTCCTTGATGAGTGGATGTAAACCGTAGCATCAAATTGTCACACGCATGATATGAACGAAGATATGAATGTTCTTCAGGTCCTCAATCAGCATGTTAGAGCTGTGTAGACCATGTTCTGGGATACAAGTGTGGAAAAATTAAACCTCCATTTGCATATTTTGTGATGGTACCTTCACCGGTTTAGGTATGATATTTTAGAATTTCAGGTCGTTTCAATTGGTCACTTGCACATGGGGGGTGTGGTCATGATAACAGTGTGTTATTATGTGAAATTAACGTGCCATTTTATACCACGAAGGAATGTCGATCACGGTTGTGAAGGCTACGTACAGACAGCCTCAGCCATATCAAGGCCAGGGCCATCGTTCTGAGCGCAGATTACATTTCCCAGATAAATCGAGCTGCAACTGGATTGAAATTTTTATATTTCAACTTTAGCGATTTGCCAGGTTCACGTGTGTGTGTGTGTGTGTGTGTGTCCGGTCACCGTACACAGGCTGGCCCACAGTGCACACCATCGCCTGAAGACAAGGGCAGCAGTGTCACCACGGCCAGACTTACTCACCAGCGAGGGAAAAAGGCCAGTCATGGTCAGGAAGACAGGGGGACCTCTGTTCAATACGTACAACTTACTTCTATTTAAGATGCATGTTTTTTTTTTGTTTTTTTTTTTAAGAAAATTTCATTCCAGGCAAAGCTGACTAATCAAACACTGTTCATGTTCTTCAAACAACCGTTTTTAAAAGGACACGCTCAGGCAACATCCAACCGTTTTACACACCGACTCTGAGACTAAGTAAAACCAACGTTTCCCTGTCTACAAAAACAGGGCACAAACTGTTCTATTCTGCAGCGCTGCAACATGGGGTTACCCCGCGGCCTGGACCAGCGCCCCAAGCGCTAATCTCACAGGGAATAGGTATGTTTAGAAAAGCTCGTTTTTGTTATTCTGACTGACCCTCCCCAGCCTGGACCCCGAAAAGCACGACGCGCAACGCTGGGGAAGGTGGGGGGCGGGACTATAAGGCCGGTCACGAGCCGGGTCGAGATTTAGGGTCAGCCTCCGTGGCACTACATCCGAGGCGGGGTGTGTAGTCGGGGACGAAGGGGAAGGAAGAGGAACCGGGATGACAATAAGGAATGTATCGGGGAGGAGGGGTGAGGATGATGTATGGGAGTACAAGAGCAGGAAAAGGAAATGGAACGACCAAATAAAAAAAAACATTAAAAAAAACAGGAAGAGAAGGAATAAGAGGAGCGAGGAAATCATAGTGAACCGAAAAAGAGAAAAAATGACTGCAGGTCTGAGACAGAACAGACGTCAGCAGTTTAGATTATGCGGAGTTATTTTAATATCAGCCAGCCTACACAAGAGCCACGGTGTTTATGCTCGGCCAGGGTCTCCGCCGGCCCTTTACTCCACCATCCAGCCCGAGTGGTTCACGACCAACATTACCCAACCCGTCCTTCTTATTCATCATTTTACAAACTTCAGGCGTGCACTTGTAACCTTCTTATTGTCTAACTTATGAACAGAATCTACAACAAGAGTGAATAAAAAGATTGTATTCATAGTTGGGGTCCTAATGAACCAGAACTGATCTCTTCATCGATGGTAACCTGAAAGCACGTTGTAAGTCACTCTGGATAAGGGCGTCTGCCAAATGCCATAAATGTAAAATGTAAATAAATGCACCAGTAAGTCCTGGACGGATATATGGCCTACAAGACGTCAATGTAGGATAAACTTAAATATGATTTAATCCACAATAATTCGGTTCGGCACTAAATTTGCCCCCCAGGCAGTCAGTCCCAGGAGGCATGCGGCGTGTAGGCCTTCTGCGGATCGTTTAATCCACAACTTCATGTGTGTTTGGGGTAAATTACCAGCGTTGGCCTGGAGTCTGACGCAAGATGAACAATTTTCTCACGTCTTCACGTCACGCGTGTGCCTGCAGCTCAGACGCGGGACGTCACAATTAAAGACAACTCGCCGCTGATGCGCGTCCATTACAAAAAAAAAACTAGACCCGGGTTCGAATCCCACCTACTACCATCGTGTCCCTGAGCAAGACACTTAACCCTAAGTTGCTCCAGGGGGGGACTGTCCCTGTAACTACTGATTGTAATTCGCTTTGGATAAGGGCGTCTGGTAAATGCCGTAAATGTAAATGTCATATTAGTAAAAAGTTGGGCGCAAGTCCGGTTAGTCACAAATTTGCAATTTCTGTAACATAATTCCTTATTAATTACCAAAATGCCGGAAACCTACACGCCACTACGTCGGCTGTATTAAATAGCAAATTAATTAACTTAATCCCCATACTGAGGCGGCTGCACTGCTAGCCAAAACGCGCCCGGCCAGGCGCAAAGTGCGCCGCACGCCTCCTTACGCAAAGTTTACGCAACACGCCGCGCGGTAAAAATAAATAATAATAATAATAAATTTACTGTCAGGTGTAAGTTCAGCCCTACCTGCAGCGCTCGGCGGCGGGACCTGCCATGTCCGCGTCTCCCCTCTCGCCGTCCCCTCCAGGGAAATGCTTCTCCATAACAACCGTGAGGCGGAGGTGCCGCCGACGTCACGCTAACCGGAAGTGGGTGTGGTCTCAGTGCTGCCCCCTGCTGGGGCGAGTGAGCAATTGTCGCGCCGGTCCACAGGAACTGACTTAAAAAAAAAAAAAAAAAAAAAAAGAAATACGACGATGTGACGGTTTCGATTAGAGGATTAAATAAAATCAAGGGATGTCAAAAGTGTTCTGACAGAAATATGTAAAAGTAGATATTTTCAAGACCAAGTACTCAAATACTGAATGAGACCTGCGGATTGACCCGGCATGTCGGTACTTGTTCACTTCGTCCGTCGATATTTAGAATTTTATTTGTTTCTGGTGTTTCTCGGCAAGCCACGAATGTATAAAATGGCATTTGACGTGTTTGAATTCGGTCGTTTTACATCGACGGACGTCCGCCGGGGGGCAGACATGTCCCTGCGATGCAATTACGCGACTTCCTGCGTTTTATCCCGCCGCTGCTTTTCTCTTCCACCAGTCAGCAGCAACAATGCCTTTTCCGTGCTGCTAAAAAATATAAAAAAAAAAAAAAAAAAAACATTTCTTCTGTCTTCTGTGCGCCAGGCCAGTGTCCGCGTTGCGCTCCGCCGGGCCGACATGAGGAGGAAGAGGAAGAGGAGGCTCCCCGCAGGCGGCCGAGCCCTCACCACAGTTTATTCATTGTAAACAGGGGTGACACGGCATTGTTAAGCATTAATGTTCCGGACTTTTACTCCTTACCGAAAAATAAACAACAAAAACTTTTTTTTTTGGGTTCCCGTCAGAGGGGCAAATTGTAACTAAATTATTTTGCATCATTCTGAACGGTTTTATATAGTCCTGCCAACCTGTTATATTAAATAAATATATGTATGAATGTACATAGGTCTATAAGTGTGTATAGATGAACAATATAACAGAAAAAAATCTAAATCTTATAAACACAGTGTACACAAAGTGCAGTGCAATGTTAATGTGATTTATTTCATATCATCTATGTCATATTTTCTTTTATATTCGCCGTTTATGTTCCTTGCATCGTGCTGCAACTGTGGCATGACTATTTTGGAGGATCTTTTGAATATTAACTAAATGTGCTTTTTGAGTTAGTTAAGATGTTGCAGAGTGAAGTGGGACGCAACATCAAAATCATTGCAGCTCCATGAAATCCGTTTCACAGCAATGCCAGGCTGGATAAAGTGCATTTATTAATTCATCGCAAGCTCGGCGCAGAAAGGCAGTAATCTGCTGACCTCTCCGGTCACCCCGCTGTTTCCCGCGCTTTGGTGGTGTTTTCAGCAGTTCTTGCACCCGGGGGGGGGGGGTGGGAGTGGGCATGCCGAAGTCTGTCGACTGACTTTTCACAGCTACACTTAACTTGGACGTAACATCGAGTTCACATTGAGTGACTTGGGACAAAACATGTCCATCGTGCAATATACAGAAAGTTGTTCTGCTCCACTGTGCCCCCCTGAATCGAATTGGATGGAAACAGTCACTGTCACTTTCACCACGCTGTTTGCGTTTGACGCGGCAGCATGTGGCGCCTGTAGTGCTGGCACCGAGATGTTTGCAAGACGAACACTTATCTTCACACTGCCCGGCAGCGTCTGTCGTTCGAGATCTCCTGACTCTAGCGGGCTAAAAAAAAAAACGTCTCCCGAGTGCAAAGATTACTTTGTTTTCTACCTCTCGCGCCCACCCCGATTCTTTTGTTACCGGCTGAGAAATTGCATTTGTCGGGGAAGTGTCTCTTTGATGGACCAGAGGATGATCCGGACATTGGAGGATGTCGGCATGGGCTCCAAATCAGCTCAGAGGGGACAAGGACAAAAGGGAGAATCGGCGTCTCAGCGGGCCCCTCAGACCTTTCACTGCTCCTCTGTAGTGACGGGGAGTAGCTTAGGGAGGCTTAGGGGAGGATTAGACCAGACATGACTCTGGCTGCTCCGCCACCGCAGGTCTGCCAAAGCCAGATCGGCTTCATTAGCATGTCACCAACATCCGTCGTCTCCCGCGCACAGGGCTGTGGTGGCAAAATTGCCATCGTCCTCCTGCCACAAACGCCATGAACTGCGGGTTGAGTTTCTTTGTTTTCATTAAAAAAAATATTCTGTGTTTATCAGAATCGCAATAGTGTTTATTGGCCAAGATTGTGAGCAGGAGGGTGACTGCAAGGACAAAGAAACCATGTCGGCTGGTCCTGGTCCTCACACTCGTTTCTCGCCATCCAGAGGGTGTGAGGGATCTGTGATGATCTTTTCCCTTTTCTGAAGAGGGACAGGTCCTGGATGTAGATGAAAGTGAAAGTGAAGTGATTGTCACACGTGATACACAGCACACAGTGCACACAGTGAAATTTGTCCTCTGCATTTAACCCATCACCCTGAGTGAGCAGTGGGCAGCCTTGACAGGCGCCCGGGGAGCAGTGTGTGGGGACGGTGCTTTTGCTCAGTGGCACCTCAGTGGCACCTTGGCGGATCGGGATTCGAACCCGCAACCTTCTGATTACGGGGCCGCTTCCTTAACCACTAGGCCACCACTGCCCCAAACTTCAGCAGTTTAACAGCTGCGTTCTGGGAGGTGTAGAGGGAGAAGGGCCTTGCTCGCTGCTTCCTGTCAGTCATGAAGCTGGTGGTCCACTGACAGGTAGTAGGTGACATGCTGGGAGGGTTTGGAGGAGAGGACATTAGGCACAATGGCGTTGAAAGTCAAACTAAAGTGCACAGTAGAGACTATATACACACGGACATTCAACACAGTTTTTTTTATTTTTTTGAGATTTGAAGTGAAGCAGCAGTGAATAATGCTTCATTTCATCTGATGCAGTGAATACCTTCTCAATTCTTGAAACAACCATGGCTTTGGAAGAGGGGCAGCATCCCTGATGCCGGGATGGAATGGGACATGAGTTGAAATGGACATCACAGAGCCTGAGAGTATTTGGGATGACTTCACTAAAATCAAGCTGGAAAACATCTCTGGCCTGGGATCGGCGTTGTATAGAAACCATGGCACCGTAGCCAAATCTGAAGGTCGGAAAAGCAAGTATTGATAATCTCGGAGCCTGGGTCGGTTCGTTTCCCCACAAAGAGGAAGTCGATGCTCGGGTTCGTCCAATCAGGAGGACGGGTCGCCGTCGCGTGATCTAATTGGACCGGGCGTCAGGTGCACTTCTTACCCGGGGGCTCCGGGCGCGTCGCGCCGTGTGACCTGCACTCGGGAGACGTTTGTCTGGCTGGCGCCGTGGAAGTCGCGTCCTGCGGCGCGTTTGGTAAGACGGGGCGCGGGCGAGACCCCGCCGAAGACGTCACCTCGACACGTGACCCTCATCACCCCCCCACCCATCAGAAATCAGACGTAAAAAAAAACATCATCACGCTAATTCGGTTGAGAAATACGTCAGATACGTCACATATACAGTTCGGCCTTATTTATAGGGAACTTTACAGAGAACCACAGGTGGAGCGGTCTTGGTTTATTTCTGAAACGTCGAGTGCTCCATCGTTGTTTTATTTCTTGTTATAATTTAATTTTACTTTATTATTTTATTTTTTTTGTATTTAATGTGACCGCTTGCGCTGCCAGGCCTCGAACCGGCCGCCGCCGTCCCCTCGCATGTTAAAAGGTCCAACACGTTTGCAGTGTCGTGCTGAGCTGCGGGGACTCGGGCATTAGCACCACATTATTCACCATTACTCGACCGGGCAGGGCCATCACCGAAACCGCTTTCCCACCGGGCCGCACCCCGCCAAGATAACCCCCTTAACCCGGTTCGTAATCCACGGCGTTTGCGTCCATTGGAAGAAAACGGTTCCGAAATCTTTCGATGTACGAACTTGCCAAGAGGGCACTGCAACAGTAACAAATGAATCGACTTAAAAAGGCCCGCGATCAAACATGCAACGTCTGCATCGATCCACGTTTCGGTTCCATGTGCGGCGAATTCCAAAAATCCCAGAAGCGCTCCGTTCATTCTCGAGCCGGTCGTGCACTTTTATGTCATTTTAATATGACTCGCTGTCTTGCTAATTGTTTGCTTGGCCTAATGACCTAATCGAGGTAAGGATGTGAGAAGTGCTTTTGTATATTAGCCCTCGTGCTCTGTGTATATTGCTCACTATGAGTTGTTGATTGAGTTGGACGTTCTGCGACATAACCCCCCCCCCCCCCCCCCCCCCCCCCAACCAAGACAATAAATAATTCAGTTGAATTCAGTTTTTTTTTTTTCCATTAATAACAACGAAACGATTTCTGCGTCGGCGCCTTCGTTGGAAAATATAGGTGCGTTGTGACGTCACTGCTCCCCCCCAAGACACCCCCCCTGCTACGCTCTGCTTACTGTAAGCAAACTTTAGGAATTTGATGGGGGGGGGTTAAGGAAGGAGAGTTGGGGGTCGGACGGCCGTTATCTGCCTCAGAGATAGGTTTTATTTATATATATATATATATATATATATATATATATATATATATATATATATAATGTTGAAATTCGTATTACATGGACACAGAAATGATGACAATTAGGTTAAGTTGGTGTTTTACTACCATTTTTTTTTCTTGAAGTAGTTTGAATATTCCCATTTATCCCGACCGGTGGCCTGGAAAGACGGCGGTCTCCGTTCACTGGACTCTTTCGGAATGTTCTTTAAATGGAGAGTTGCGTGAAATTGGGTTTGTTTTAGTGGAGATTGCCATTATTTACAGGTTTACTGTTCTCAACACACACACACACACACACGCAGTCCCCGCACCCCCTGGGCTGACGCGTCATTCTGCGTGCCGATAGCGCCCCATTCTCCCCTCGATTACGCAGCGGGATTTACATGAAACTGTTAATTGTTTGCTCTTCAAATAGAGTCGGCCTGGAGCCAGCAGCCTGTCGGGGGTTAAGGACCGAGTCCCTCCCCTCTGCGTCCCTCCCCCCCGCCCGGCCGACCCCGCAGCCCGACCTGCGACTCGCGCTCATCAGCATGACAAAGCACTGGGGGGGTCAGGGCTCGCTGGCACCACCCGCGATCCCCTACCTGCCATCCTCCGGACTGGGAGCCCACCGCGACCATCAACTTGACTTCGCCCCGGCGATCGCCAGGGCCCACAATGCGCACCGCAGCCGTTCGGGGCGCAGCGTAGCGCGCACCTCCCTGGGCCAGTACTGGCACCCTCACCCCTACTTGTACCAGGAGCCAGGAGCTCGTTTGGGTAGGCGCGCCCCTGCCCTGGTCATGGAGAAGGAGCCACCGCGTGACCCCGGGTCAGGATTCTACACCGCGGCCCAACACGCCAGCATGGAGCCGCCGGCCAAACACCGGAGCCACCATGCCGGGGCGCGCAGCGCACTGGAGCAGGACGGGGGCGCCAACCAGAGCAAGAAGAAGAACTACCAGCGGTACCCGAAGCCACCCTACTCCTACCTGGCCATGATCGCCATGGTCATCCAGAACTCTCCCGAGAAGAAGCTGACTCTTTCCGAGGTGAGGAGTCGTACCCCAATATTGCGTGAAGACCTTCTCCATGTAGCCACGGCGTGGTTGTGCCGTTTTGGATTTTAGTCCAATCATCGTGTAAGAGAATCGGGCCGCTTTTTATGATTGTGACTTTGTGAGCAGTTGTGATGTTTGGGGGCAGGACGCACCTACGCAAACACTCGCGCTGCGTAACGCAACGCAGCGCAGCGCAGCGCGGCTCCTGACGCGCGACGCTCAGCAGATCGCGCCGCGCCGCGTTCAGGATAAGATACAATGAAACCAGACACTGATACTTATCAGCTGGTCGATAAGAACACAACCAGGATCGACCAGCTACGAGGTTTATTTAGATTGCGCAAAGTACCCCTTTGGCCACTCCAAATGAACCCCCATTTTAAACAAGTGTTGTTTATTTCCACACAAACTTATTGAGTATTTATTCAGTCAGTTGGTTGAATTGTGTTTGCCTTTATTTTGTAGTCCATAATATATTTTACACCATTTGTGCGTGTAGGTTGTTGTGCGTAGCTGCTGAATAGTGTTGAAACGTTTTAATTAAAATAGTCGAATCTCAGAGACACTACCACAGGTCTGAAGGTAGGCCCTGCTCGTCATTATGAATTTCTTAATGAGTTTCTTTTTATTCACAGATATTAAAGGAGATCAGCACTCTCTTCCCATTCTTTAAAGGGAATTACAAAGGCTGGAGGGACTCTGTGCGACACAACCTTTCCTCATATGATTGTTTTGTGAAGGTAGGTAGGTGTGTGTGTGTGTGTGTGTGTGTGTGTGTGTGTGTGTGTGTGTGTGTGTGTGTGGTGTGTGTGTGTACACATACGCAGTTGTTGAGGCTTCTCTATTTTCATTCAAATTCTCCCCTTTTGTTCCAAATTAACATTCTCTTGTCCCCTGCAGGTACTGAAGGATCCTGGGAAGCCGCAGGGAAAAGGGAACTTCTGGGCCGTGGAGGTGGGTCGAGTTCCTCTGGAGCTCCTGAAGAGGCAGAACACAGCCGTTTCGCGCCAGGACGAGACCATCTTTGCTCAGGACCTGGCTCCCTACATCCTGCACGGACACACTCCTGCACAGAAGTCTGAAGTACAGCCGCCCAGCCCGCCCCTGCTCCCCACGTCGACCCGCAACGCCACCACCCCTCCAGAGGATTTGTTCCGACCAAAACTCGACTCGTCCTTTGCCATCGACTCCCTCCTGCATAGCCTGCGGCCGGCCAGCACCCCTGGGGAGGGGCTAAAAGGCAGGGACAGCTGGGGGCTGGAAGCAACGCAGCACAGCACAAGGCCGCTGTCCCCGCCACGGCCGCGGTATTCTTCGTCCAATCGCAGCGTGTCCGCCAGCTCAGCCAGTCCGGCTTCTTCCTCCTCGGATGAGGACTGGAGACTGGTCTCGCGGGTGGGAAAGAGGCTTAACGATGGGCAGGCGGGTTCTGATTGTTATGCCGATAGTGGCCCACCTTCCAGCAAATTAGCCAAGAGAGGCTCAGCCCCTCCCTGGGAGTTACCCACGTCTTATGCCAAGTATACTCCACCCAACGCGGTGGCCCCACCCAGTATGCGCTTCAATGGTGGACCCTTTGTACCAATGGGAGGACTGCCCTTCTACAGCTACGGAGGACCCCCAGTCACTCCAGGACATTTTGTTGGCCACGCCTACTGGCCACTGCTGCCAAGCGGACCCATGACTCTACAGGGCCCTCCGCTGCTCATGGACCTGGACAGCATGTTGCAGTCGGTGCCGCCCAATAAGAGTGTTTTCGACGTTCTGGGTCCAAGCAGCCAGATGTCACACCAGTTGCCCAACCAGTATTCTTTACAGAACGGGCCTCCCCTTTCTAGATACCCCCAGTATTAAAAGACGATGCCCTCACCCCTTCCTCAGGGGATGACTAGTTCTCGGAGTTTAAGTGTAAAGCTATGAAATGCTTTATTTGTATTACTTCAAATATGCAGCTACTACCTGAGTGCCAATGTGAAGATAATGAATGTAGGCCAGTGTTGACCAGATCTTTTGCACTGCCAGTTTTTTGCACTATTTTATTTTGTTGAATGTTAGTGTTTTTATCATTGGTTTTCTTTTACATGTTGCATACTGTTGGATTTTTTTTTTTTTTTAATCAGATGTACTTTCAGGGTATGTTTTATGATCGTGCTCCTGGTTGGAAACGGGATTTTTAAAATATTTTAAACGAAACCCCGGCTAGGTGGGAAATACCATTTGAATCAATATTTCATTTTAAAACACAACATTAACCCATTTTATTCCAACACTGAAACCATCTGACACTGCCCCACCCATTGGTGTGATTATTAATCGAATGTAGCATCCCCAGAATGAATTCATTAGGTTGCTATGCCATGTTTTGTGTTTGTCCTTTTTTTTTGTTCCACTTTCGTCTTCCTTGGAACTGTAGTTGTAAAGCATTTTTTGTGTCTAGGTTTGTTCTACTCACCCCCTCTCAAGTTTAAAGGTCCTATGTTGCTGTATCAGCCAGTGCAGGAGGAGGATCTAGTCTCAGATCTTGGGGTGTGTCAACCATACGTTTTTTTTTTTGTTGTGATTTTTACTTCTGTTTTTTCTGACCTACAGTATTTACTCACAGATTTTTTTCTGAGCTGAGCTACTTGCACCACTATTAAAATAATTTTTCCTAATTTTGAGGTTAAGGAAGTCTCCTTTGTCTGAGTGAATTATTGAAATCTGCAGATAATGTTTGTGATGAGTACTTTCATCTACATATTTTTTTCCTCTCTGCTTTTTCTTAACTCTGCTTAGGAAGCTCGATTTACAACAGCAGATAGAGATTTGAATAGAAGTGTTCCTGTTCTGGGGTGGGGGGGGTGTAATGGTCCCTCTGATCTACGCTCCAGCAGGGTTGTAGTTGCCTTTTCCCTGCAAGATTTGGGTAGGCTGGTATAGATCACACCACCTCCTGCTGCCAACTCTGACATTTACCCACGTCCTGCGGTCGTTCAACCTCGCCTGACTCCCCCATGTTACCTACCTCCCCCGAAAGGCCCAGGCCTCCCTGGGTCCCCTTATCTCGTCGTTTACGCACTGTAACTTTGTGGAATTCATCTGAAAAGCCAACTGTACTTTTTTGTCTGAAGACATTGTAATTATTAATATTATTTATTTCAGCATGTTTTGTTCCTATTGTAGAGTGCACCAAACAATGGGGTCCTTTTATAGACACACCACACAAGCAGTATTCATGGATCACAACAAAATCAAAGGTTTTTCCAATTTATTCAAATTATTATTTTTTGTTTCAGAGAGAGACGTCCTTCATGAATACAAATGAATAAGTGTGAATACAGCTCCCCTGGATAAGTAAATACGTGGTCCATTTTAAAAGATGAGTGGAGTGTGAATGTTTCAACATTAACATAATCAGGCCTAAATGTCCCCTCGTTGTTAAAACAGGAAACTTGTCGTTCGTTGGAGGTAGTGTGTGTGTGTGTGTGTGTGTGTGTGTGTGTGTGTGTGTTTCTGCATGCCTTGGCAAAATAGGCACCAGAACACTTCTGCAACCAGATCTGCATCCAAAACAGCTGTGGTTGGCATATGTGTCGTCCTACTCTGTGAAGACTGTGACGGCCTGAATCCGTATAGTTAATTTCATGAGCAGAAAACAGAGTTTTAGGGACCACATGATCACAAAACCCCAAGTGTACAAGGGTTTTGTGGGCAACCGCACCTTTCTAGAAAGTTCAGATAAAAATCGGCCACATAGCCTTGTCACTGGAAAACAAATGAGAAAAAGATGGCAGTGCCACCTCACAATTAAACCATTTATTTGCCCAAAGGACACGTGAAACACTGACATACTCCCATATGGGGTTACTGTTGTTGTTTTTTACTGTAAATTTACACATACAGATTTAACTGACAGAAGGGGGCTTTATCATGAGTACCACCCCTCTCAGCGACCCCTGTCCACTGGCGTCTCAGACACTCTCCTGAGCACGCCGGTACTCGAACACACTTCCTCGCTCAGAGAAAGACTCATTAAGACGCCGACGCTTGGGGGGTGCGGATTTGCTGTCGGGGTCGTCCCCTTCCACCTTCCCATAACCCCCTCCTCCGGGAGTATACAGGCTGAACATGTCCTATGGGCAGAGAAAGACAGTTGATAACTATTTAGCAATGGTCAGTAAGGCTCATTATCAGAGAGGAACAAAATTAAGTCTAAGATAAATGAGACTAACAAGTTAATAATGTTACTTAGTTTCAGTCATGTTCCATTTAAATGTCTTGCCTACCTATACAAACGACCAATACAAACTAAATTGATAAGCCATAGTGAGATGTGTTATTATTAACTAAATTTTAACCGTTAATAGTTAACTCTATTGCGATAACCAGTAATAGTCAGCATAATACAAAACACTGCATTAACATTGCATTAACTCTTCTATGTGCATCTTATTCCATTATTTTCCAACAATGGAGTAAAATGTGTTGTTTTTATAATAATATGCTCTAATATTTTGCTCTAGGCCTTCCAGTGGCCTGGAACCCGCGAATCTAGTGTAGAATATGTTAGTGTTTTGCTTCCAAGAGGAGAATGGGTGGAGAAATGAAATATAAATGCAGAATTTTGTTCTTTCTGAATTTACATTTTACAGACATGAAGAGAGTAAAAATCTCTCACCCCAGGTTCCAGGCTGACTGAAGTTTTGGCCCCGAGGTTGAGAACTCTCCCATCAGCCCTGTGGAGCAGATTCAGACCCGGAGCTCCACTCTCGCCCCCTGGCAACGAGGACAAATCAAAAAATGTCAAAATACTACATTCAAAGAGGGATCAGGATTAAGAAATTTCTGATTTGGGATTAGGAGGATAAAGGTCGCTGCCAGGCTGGTTACCACTGAGTCCGTAGGGTCGTGTTGAGCGTCTCTCTGTCAGCACAGATAACACCACCTTCTCCCTGAACAGTAGCTTCCGGATCACACCGTCTCCCCCGTGAAATCTTCCTGCACCGCCTGCATCCGGTCGCAGGGAGAACTGCTCCAGGATGACGGGATACCTGCAGCACAGCAGATGCTGGGTCATCCATCAACAGACCCACACAGAGATGATGTAGAGTTCTGCTAATATCGGTAGGGCTCTTAAAAAATGAAACCACTGCAGGTGGCACACAAATGCCAAAAGTATTTCTAGCTCACATTCTGACAGCGTGGCAAAGGTATTTTTACATTATGTCTATCGGATTCCCTGACTTTTAAACTCCCTGCGCCAGCACAATAAAAAACTGATTACCATTTTACCACTTCATTGATTCTTTTCGAGAGCAACTCACTTAAGCATATATTATATTTTTCCAATATTATAATATTGGAAAAAATATTTATTGTAATTTTTCCTTATCGTATTTTCAGATTCTGGATTTCATGATGAATATAGCATATGATCTGTACATGATCTATGCAATTTAAAATAAGGGGAATCCCAAGTGTCCTTGGTGCTAGTGAACACATCCTACAAATTCTGCTCAGCCAGAGCTCAGGAGCTACTCCACTGTTAAATGGAACAATTTCAGGTGGAGAGAAGTTCAACTTGGGACATAGACATAAAATGATGACTTTGGAGGATAAAACGGTTTATATCACTTTACGTTTGTTGACCACTCTACTGGCTACTTATACTTGTGGGTTTGTTTCATGTTAAAACACCTCTTCTCCAGAATCTCTGGATCAGTGATGCGAGTGTTGGTCATGTGACTGTGGACACCACTTCGCCCATGCCAGCATGGGCCTGCTCCAGCACCCCCAGCCACTGTTTCATAGTAGCCACTTTTGTCATTTCCAAAGGTGACGTTGTTCATGCAGCCCTGTGGGAGAGCAGAAAAATTAAAAGCATCTGAAGGGGACAGGGTGGCATATTCCTCCAGACAGCAGTGTCTATGTTCCACACACCTGTGAGGCAGCGCACACGTCAAATGCTCGGAAGATGACATCCACTACCCTCTGTGACGTCAGCACATTGCCGCCCACCACTGCTGCATTCTGGGAAGGTTGGAGGATGGAGCCTGGGGGGATGATGACTTTGATTGGAGTGAGGCAGCCCTGAAGCCCATGGAGATACGAAAGACTCCTTTGTTATCTGAGATAACACAAGTATTCGTGATATTCCTCTTATCTGTGAGATGTGTCCTTCTTTGTGACATACTGCATTTGTATTTAGTAGCGCATTTAAACCCAAGTTGTTTCCAAGTGTGTTGCACATTGCAGAATTGAAAGAACCAACCAAACACCAGATATGCCTTCTTGCACCTTTCAGGGTGTGACACGATTATATGTAAACATCACAACTGGGGTTTGAGTGTGGCAGATTATGTATTATTGATCTATTATACATAACCTATGTGTGTTTCACAAAATGTATTTCCATTAGTTCCTTCCTATGTCACATAGGAATCACGTTTTGCTATTTTCCATCTAATTAGACATTATTGTTATTTTAGAAGTGACAAATCCAGTTTCAGACCAACCCAGATAACTACAGAGGACAGACGTGGAGATTTAATGGAGGCCTGCACAATTAATAGTGCATTTCTACCACCCCCAAATATTTATTAATAATTTATAAAACCATGTATTTATAAAGCAAAAGAAAATGTATCCTACAAATCTATTCCCTGTGTGTGACCTTTTATTGGATGCCTTATGAAGGACATGGTGCAGCCATGATTACTGCTGTGCAATAATCTGCTGTTCTCTGTGCTTTAAGGACTTTCACTCTGAATTCTTATGAAACTCAGCATTCAGTCAGTAGGCGGGGCAGAAACTGCTTCTAATCTACAAATAAACTGGTCTGACAACTGGAGTTTTGTAAGGTACCTGGTTGAGAGGGATGTCCTGGCCCACCATGCAGCGCAAGCAGTAGATGAGGGCAGAAAGTGTGATGGCTCGAGGTGCATTGCAGTTACCCCAAACCTCTGTTCCAGTGCCAGAAAAATCAAACACTGCACTTCCCTGACACAGACAGAGGAAGTGGAATTTAAGTAAGTAGCAGAATAGGAGAACTTAGGTGGCATCGTCCCCTGCAACACCTACCTCTTCTTCATTGATCTTGACCCGCAGTCTGATTATTGTTCCATCATCCATCTGGTCTTCAGACTCCACTTCTAGTGAGCCCATGTGTTGCCGTCGGCGATGGGCAAAATCTTTCAGCATGTCCCTCACGGCCAATTCCGCATTGCTCTGGGACCAAACATGTGGTCAGACATGTAAACATACCCCAATCAGCACCCCAAACAACAACTCACCTGAATATAGCCCATATAGGCCTGCACCACTGCCAACCCATAGGTGTCGATCAGCTCATTCACAAGCTGGCATCCTCTCTGGTTGGCTGCCACCTGTGCGCGCAGGTCTGACAGGTTGTCGTGGAGATTACGAGTTCCAGAACATCCTGGGTGCTGCGCAGGGGCAAGCAAGGCATCGGTTACAGCTAAAGGAGGGTGAAACAAAATGAACAATTAATGCTAATTATCACGTACGACTGAAGGCTCTACCTGTCCATATTTACACATGCGCTACTTGAGCAATGATTTGATTATATCTGTGGAATTATTCAAATTAGAAATATTATTAGAAATATTAACAACACTAAGCATGTAAACCAGTTGTGCCTCTTCCTTGATCTGTTATCAATAAACTGGTATTTTGTCCACATAATCCACTGCATAAAAAGCCTGTGATGGGTACATGTCTTCAGATCTCAGAACCATCTGTAAAAAACGGGTCCAATCCATGGAGGCCCAACCTCACAACTCAGAGGATCTGCTGGTGCCAGATACTACAGCCTTGGTGTTAGATACCACAGGACACCTTCACAGGACTGGTAGAGTCCATGCCTCAAAGGCTCATTGGTTGGCATGAGGGGAATGTTCACAGTATTGACTTCAGTTATAGACAATTGTCATTCAATATATTGATTATTCCTTAATGTGATATCATCATGATAGGATAATTACATTTACGGCATTTGGCAGACGCCCTTATCCAGAGCGACTAACAACGTGCTTTCATGTTACCATCAAGGAAGTATTCAGTTCTGATTCACTAGGACTCTAACCATGAAGACAAATCATTTTATTCACTCGGTTGTAGTTTTTCTGCCGTTTGAAAATATTCAGCGACTGAGCTGTTCTGACCTCGAGGAGAACTTCATTCCACCACATCTGGGCCAACACAGAGAAGAGTCTAGATTAGTGTCTTCCTCGTACCTACAGCGGTGAAGCGACCAGGTGAGCAGTACTGGAGGGTCGGGGAATGCGAGGTGCAGTGCGAGTTTGGTTTTGTAGGCCAGCATCAGTGTTTTGAACCTGATGCGTGCAGCTACTGGGAGCCAGTGGAGGGAACGTAGCAGAGGGGTGGTGTGGGAGAATTTGGGAAGGTTGAAGATCAGTCGTGCTGCTGCATTTTGTTGTAGAGGTCGGATGGCATTCAGAGGTAGACCAGCTAGAAGGGAGTTAAAGTCATCCAGTCATGATATTACTAGGACTGAACAAGTATCTGGGTGACCTGTGTTGATAGATAAGGGCGGATCCATCTGATATTGTAGAGAAGGAATCTACATGAGCAGGAAAGATTGGTGATGTGAGTCGAGAAGGAAAGTTGGTTGTTTAACGTGGAGTGGTAGTAGCCTAGTGGGTAACACATCGGCATGTACATCGGAGGGAGGAAAAGAGAACAAGAGGAGTTGTGTGTTGTCGGCATAGCATACTGGGTAGGATCATATTGCAGGTCAGCTTATGGAGAAATGTAGATATCCTCAAAAGAACTACCTGCATCCAGTTAAACCCAAAATGATATCTTAATGTCTATACACAGTATTATACTCTTGCATATGATGCAAAGGAATTATTTATTCTATAACATACTCTTCTGGCAGGCCTTTTTTCCCTAGATTTCTGGTTTTTGTTTGCAGTTTCGCCAGTTTGCTTCAAACTAAACCTCAATGTTTCTCTCAGGCAAGGAAGTTCACACTGTTACGCCAACAGTGACAACAGCAAACTGTCAATAATGTCAGTGAGCACAGACCCAACACTCACATACCTCTTTATTGCAATTCACTCAACTCATTATCGCCAATCTCCAGCCTCAATCTCCAATCACAACCTTCAAACTTTGTTCCAGTTTTTAGAGCAGGGCTGGGCCATGTGAAGATTCATGAATAGTCAAAAATCATTCTGCACACATCCACTGTTGTACAATACGCACCATGCTCGCAAGGGCCCTTAATCAACTGTTGCTGTTATATTGTCATATGAAATTACAATATTTGTTTGGTGGTGTTGGATACTGGATACCGTCCGCGATTAAACATCAAACGTTAACTGTTTGCAATTTCTTGCTATTCTTTACATTACATTACATTCCACTTATTATGCAGATTTTTTATTTCCAAGGCATCTGACATCCTCAGGACAAGCTTAGAAAATAAAAATGCATACACATTTCTGCGCAATTCAATGCGTGTGAACTTTAAACAGGGTTTGTAGTTTCAGATAAACACATGTGAGCAAATATACATTTAGGAGAGGAGGTTCTCTCTGAATGGATGAAGAGATTCTTGAAGATTGAGATTGATGGAGCTGGTTTGGTAGCTTGTTCCACCATCTGAGAACCACAGAGCAAAACAGCCCTAGACTAGTATTGTGAATTTGTTCACAAAGACTTGTTTGGCTTATGAAATACTATACACTACCGTTCAAAAGATTAGGGTCATTTAGAAATGTCATCGTTTTGTTAGAAAACAATTGCTTGGTCATTGAAAAGACATCAAATGGGGGGAAATCTCCAGAAATTGTTCATGTTGTTTAAATGTCTTTGGTAGCTGGAAATGGCTGTTAATGCATACATGAGACCCATTATCAGTTTGAATAGAATCCTGTAATTGTTAACCAAAGTCTTTAAAAGCTTTTATTAGTAGAAAAACCTTTGAGATTATCTTAGTGCAGCAGAAGACAGTTGTACTAATTAAAGAAGCAAGAAATCTGAAATCTTTCTATTCAAACTCATGATTTTTTTTTCCTTATGTAAAAGCAAGGAAGTTTCTTTTGAACTTTTGAGTGTATAAATAATATGTAGACATATGTTTATGTGCTGATTTGGTTGGCACTGATGAGTTTAAGAAGCCGCTATAATCTAGATGGGTCTATACATGCCATGCCCCATCACTCACCCTGTTCCTGGAAGACCCCGTCAGACACCAGCTTGAAGGAAATGAAGACTGCTCCCTCCTGCTGAAGGGAGGTGGAGTGGGGGGGCATTGAGCCCGGAGTGATCCCTCCTATGTCAGCATGATGCCCCCTGCTGGCCACGAAAAACACAGGGCCAGTGACCCCAGGCTGAAACACCTGAAGGAGAGGAGGACACAATGAGAGACCATGTCAGAGATGGTGACGTAAGATTGTAAGCGCTGATGTTATGGAGTTAGAGTAACTCACAGGCGTGATGACTGTCAGATCAGGCAGATGGCTACCTCCGGCACATGGGTGGTTACTTAAAATCACATCCCCTTCTTTCAGACTGTTCTCCAGAGCCTTAATCTGAGTGAAAGAGAAGAGAGGGAATGATGATGTCTATAGTATTTCCAAAATCCACGGGGTCACACTCTGAGCACATCATCAAACCCCACCAGTAGCAATTCATGATAAAAAATGTTACATATCTATATTTCACATGCAATGTCTGATAGCAGGATGTGATACATGCAGGACGGAATACATGAAATGACAATAAACATAGTCAGTTTAGGTTACATTTTACAAGGCTGCAGAGAATAATTTCTGCCTCATGCTCTAAAATGTGGAGGCTGATCACAAGCAATAACATGCAATATGTAGAAATGTAACTTATGTTGATGACAGATACCAGCTGTAGTGTATTAGCCAGTTCTTCCCTTGTTCCCCCCCATTTATATATATAGTCATAAAACCCAAGGGCATGAGATCTCGCACTATGTTGACTGTCTGCTTTGTTGCCGTTCAAGTGCAGATGTGGATGACAGTCATTAACAGACAATACTCATGTTGATGCTGATATTCTAGAAGTGGCAAATCAAACGAGAACTAAACATTACTGTGAAGACTAATATATTCAGTATTCAATAAATTTTGCCCAACCTTGATATAAGACTGAAGGCACTTTCTTTTCTTCAAAACTGTGTGGCCAGCGGAAATAATCACAAGGAAAGTGCTACCAGATTTGCAAGTTGAACACAGTCAGATATTTCTCAAATGCACAACTTTTCTGCTGCACCCAGTGCTCAGGGATGAGCTGCGGCAGCCGCAACCCTGAGTAGGACTCAGTGGTTATGGAAAGTCAGCGCGTGAATGTGATGTTGATGGTTCAAACAGCATGCTGCATATTCTAAGTCTACTCAGTGTGCGTTTTCTGTGCACTGTGCTGCAGTAGCCCACCTGGTACTGCACAGTCTCCTGCATGGCCCCCAGGTGCACTGGGATGTGAGGGGCATTCGATACCAGCCCCCCATCAGGTCCGAACACAGCACAGGAGAAATCCAAACGTTCCTTTATGTTGGTGGAGATAGAGGTCCTTTGAAGAACACGTCCCATTTGCTCTGTTTTTGTGAACATGCAGAAAAGAAACTTTTTTAAATTATGTATTTCTTATTCTTTGAACACTTCCGCAATTTTACACCTGCAGACAGTACCTGCAATGCTCATGAATCGGTGAGAGAAGATGGACAGCTGAATGGCATTGAGCTCGGTGCCCAGTGCACACTGGGTGTCTGTTCCCACAGTAATGCACACATCGCCCCCTGCTGTCAGCTGTGCCACACAGCCTGGTTCCACCAGGATGGTGCTTTTAAAAAAAACTAAATGAATGCAATGATCCTTTTCAAAATGACATTCTGTCTGACCAGTCACAGCAGAACAGCCTCTCTGTAGCGTATAATGAATATGAATTCTCATCTAAACAGGGATTTCAGAAATGCATACGTACATACCTGTTTTTATCAATAATGACAGCAGGACCATTGATGCTGTGATCACATGACAGTGTCTCCCAAAGGTACACATTTGTGTCCAGGTAACCGTTGTCAAAGTAACACCGGGTCATCTTAGCAAAAGAAAAGACATAATTAATCAGAACTGAAAGGTTTGTTCGCATAAGAGCTACTGTGCATTCAGCATAACGTCCAGACTCTCAAAAACATGAATTTCAGCAGATCAATAGCATTTCTTTCATTAATAGTCATTATTCCAGATGCATGATATCACATCAACAGATTCTGGACCCAGCACAGCTTAGGTGAAAGCTGAAGTATATTTAACTGGCTTTACCTTAGTGGGCTTTTGTGTAAAACTGCCTGCTTCAGCGTGACTCAGTGATTTGATGCCAGACTTCCCTGACCCTCTAACCCTAATGTCGTCCACAATGATGGGTCGATCAGCAATTGTGAAGCCAAATTCCTTCAGGTACCTGTTTAGATGAGAATGTGGAGAATCAGTGAGCAACAGGCTTACCCAAACAATTTGCAGTTTTCCTCTCTCTCACACATACACACACACACACACACACACACACACACACACAGTGTTACCGTTTATTGAAAGCGCTGCGGAAGTCCCCAGAGTGGCAGGACTGGGCGTTACTTGGGTAACCATTAGCAGTTACCATGAGAGCGCAGTCAGTGCCTTCGTAACGCAGGTGGAGAAACAACTCTGTCTGTATCTGAGTACTGACAGACCAGGGAGAGGAAAGGTGAGTGCAGGAGGAAGGACTGGCACTGGAGAATGAATGGCAGTATATAAAGGTGTCTATAGGACCAGTGCTGCAGGGTTCTGTGTACCTGGTGAAGCCGCGGGTTCTCAGTGCACCCTGGCAGCGCTGAGACAGCAGGTCCACTCTGCGGTCCAGTTCGGAGAAGGAGCCCGGCTCATACTGCAGGGAGCACGGCTCCTGCACCTCCTCCACCACGTCTGCCAGCGCCAGGCCGTATGCAGACAGCACTCCACTGTACCTGAATGAGAGCATTTTCCACATATACAGACTGCATTCATCACACTCATTAATACAGCCAGGGCCATAAATATTTTATAATATGTGCCTCTAAGTGACTAAAAGTAATGGTACAAATCAACAATCATAAATCAAACTTTCACTTTTTAATACTTGGTAGCAAATCATTTGCAGTCAATTACAGCCTGAAGTCTGGAACAGCATGACACAACACAAGTGATTGAAAAAAGATCAGGCCACTGTCATCATTGATAGATTAACGCTACATTTCACTTGATAAGCCAGTATTGGAAAACTAAACTGAGAACAAAAAATGTTAAAAAGCTAAACATTGCTTAAAAATGTTTAAGAAAATGTAGCTAAACAAACAAGAAATTGCTTTAATAAAATGATGTGCAATTAAGTACTTTTTATTAACATATTAAATTTATGTATGTTTATCTCTCAAAGTTGAACAAAATTCTCTCACATGAGATAAGTTAGTGACTTGTTGTTTATGATAAAAAAAAAATTGTGAGATTGTCCCAGGTAGTTTAGAGAACAAAATGCATGCTTCATACCGACACACGCACACACACACACAGAACTCACTTGTGTATGAAGACAGTCTTCATGCCCAGGGCTCGTGCGATTGCACATGCATGCTGACCCCCTGCTCCACCAAAACATGCTAACACATGCTGAGAAGTGTCATGACCCTTAGCCTGTGACAGGACTGCCAGCATTAGTGTCATCAGCAGCAGCATGACTGGTTAGTAATAACAAGTAACAAGTTCAAAATCAGTCAGCACATGTACAGAAATAAATGTCATTACCTGAGTCAGGGCTCTTATTGGTCGACACATGGCCTCATTAGCAACACGAATAAAACCCATGGCAACTTCCTCGACGCTCATTTTGGACTTCACTACCTTAGCTATGTCATTGTGCATTACGCCGCTCCCATTAGTGCTGCATTTTGATTGGCTGGTAGACAGGAAGTCATTTATCTCCTGAGTGAGCTGTTGGAAGTGCTTCATGGTATCTTCAGTGGAAAGTGGCTCATTCTCTCCCGGCCCAAAGATCCTTGGGAAGAAGGAGGGCAGCAGGCGTCCGAGAGCAAGGTTTGCATCAGTGACTGTGAGTGACCCACCTGACAATATGCAAACATAAATTCAACTATTCATTTGTCCACCTATACACTCTTTATTGTAATATGCAGTGGGTTGCAAAAGTATTCAGCCCCCTTGAACTTTTCCACATTTTGTCACATTACAGCCACAAAAATGAATCTATTTTATTGGAATTCCACGTGAAACACTAATACAAAGTGGTGCACACTTGAGAAGTGGAACGAAATTCATACATGATTCCAAACATTTTTTACAAATAAATAACTGAAAAGTGGGGTGTGCGTAATTATTCAGCCCCATGAGTCAATACTTTGTTGTCTACTGCCAGCTTTGCACATCTAGAGACTGAAACTCTTGCTCATGCTTCTTTGCAAAACAGCTCCAGCACAGTCATTAGATGGACAGCGTTTGTGAACAGCAGTTTTCAGATCCTGCCACAGATTCTCGATTGGATTTAAGATCTGGACTTTGACTGGGCCATTCTAACACATGGACATGTTTTGTTTTAAACCATTCCATTGTTGCCCTGACTTTGTGTTTAGGGTCATTGTCCTGCTGGAAGGTGAACCTCCGCCCCCAGTCTCAACTCTTTTGCAGACTCCAAGAGGTTTTCTTCCAAGATTGCCCATACATATACATACACATTTATCTATATCTCAATAGCTTAACATGTTTCAAATGCATTTTAAGCTGCTTATTGCAATAATTTTAACTGCTTTACTATATCTGCACTTTTAGTTCTTTTAGGACCTCCCATTGTTGTGCTGTCACAATGCCTTATGCCTACAGGCACACCCTGTTTATATACTGATTTCAGGACTGCTAACTGCACCAGAGCATTTGAGAAAGAAAGCTCCCGTGGAATCTGGTTTTAGGAGAATTGAAGAAAAGCAGGGCACACTGTGCTTTGAGCACACTATTACACATTGTAAAAATATACGGGATGAGTCTATGAAACGGTGACTCCAAAACATTTAAAAGTCGGGGCTAGTGCATGAGGATATTTGAAAGATATTTGTTATTTTACGCAGGTTACAGCAGCCGCTTTAATCCGGTGCAGTAGAGCTGATAGTAATGGGAGATAAAGGCTGTCACCTTAATCTGTGTGACAGGGGGATTTACACAGAATTGGTGATGTGGAGCGAGAGAGCAAGAGAGAGAGAGAAAGAGGCTACAAAAGCCTTCTTCTGACAAAAGTGAAATAAAGATAATTTAATCACTAAAATGATGCACTTTAATGTTAGGAAACATAGAAGGTGAACTCCAGCACAAACCTTTTCTGTAACAAGCAGGTCCTGGATGAGCCCCGGCAGACTCTGGTCCCACCACAAACATTCCTGATCTGGAAAAGAAAAGGACACCACAATATTACATCAAGGAAAGAAATTTATATAATATTTATATCATATAAGTAAGATATTCAAAATTCAGGTGTGACCTACTGATCATTGTAATTACTATCCATTTAAAAGGGCTGTTCAGTGTTTCAGAGAGTAAATGATTCTTATTAGAGTTTAGTGTTAATCCTGCGATTTGAGTTTAGGTAATAGATAACGCAGCTGAAAGTTATATGGTTTAAGGTATAGGCTTGACCTTTGCACCTTAATCTATAATAACTGACGCAACCATATGTTAGTATAATGTTATTATTTTATGTGACATTATGTATGAAATTATAATGTTTCAATATGACCTAAATCCAAATGCCCTAAAGATGAATATCCAAAAAAACAATCGGGAAAAACCCTATCGCACAATGCTGTACATTTGAAGTTTTACATTATTTGAAATCCCAATGAAAACTCCTTGATGGGGGTAAATGGAGAAAATAAATACTGCAACCAAGATCAGTGCTGCCTAAAAAAATCCAACCAGGATGTCTGTTTTTTCAATTCCTTTAAGTTCCTGTTTTTGAATCTGTAAAAGTGCTAAGCGGGATTAAAATCATGAATTAATGACCAGTTATGACTTTATCAGCAATTTAAGACCCTAATCCAAGAATCCACACAGGGGCCTGAGGCACCAACCTGAAAAAGAGGCGTGAGCCCCCGCCTGCAGCCACAGTGTTGATGTCCAGCTGAGGGGCCTGGAGCGTCACTCCAGCTGTGGTGGCTTCAAACACATGCTCATACTGCCCAGCATAGCGGCTAACGTCAGTGGAGGTACCTGGTGGTGTCACAGAAGAACTGGTGAAAGGTCTCCACTTCAGTCCAACTGTGAGCCACAGTTACACAAATAATGGTCCCCTTCACCCTCATCTATCTTTATTTCTGTCGTGCCTTTCTTACCACCCATGTCAAATCCGATGACAGGTTTTTTATCGTAGGGATTGTAAGAGGTGACGGCGTAGCCCACCACACCCCCGGCCGGCCCAGACAGCACCGCCCTCGAGCCACAGAATTGCTCCATGGGAGTAAGACCCCCATCTGACTGCATAAACAGCACATTCACTTCCTGACAGATAAAAACATATTATTCAACTGTCTATATTTCATGAAGAGTGAACACACATAATACACTGAATACACTGACCTGCAGGCCACCTTTGAACCCAGAGGTGAAGCCGCGCAGGTACTGCCGTATTTTGGGGGTGAGGTAGGCATCAGCGCAGACTGTGTACCCTCTGGGCACCGCCCTTATCATGGGCATCACCTCACTGGACAAAGACACCTGGGCGAAGCCCAGTTTCCGAGCCAAGGAGCCAACTGCCTTCTCGTGAGCTGACCATCTGCAACACACATCCAGAGGCACACAGCTTAAAACAAACATACCGGGAAGAGAAAGTTGGATAACGTTTAATGGTGGAAACTGAAGACCGTTGTTTTTTTTTACAGTGAACTTGATTTATCTAAATTTCCTCCTCAGAAGACCTCAGCTGTAGTTCAGATTCCAGCAGTGTACATGGTAGACTGCAAAGCAAATGATTTCATCGTAGTTTCCCCAAAGCCAATATGCTGTTATACCACTTAAAATGTTTGTTTTTTTTAACTCCTGTCTGATCAGGAGATGGAAAAAAATCTGAAACATTAATTGCCATCTACTCATGTATCTTTGTGCATGTAAGTAGTATATGTTGTAATGACTTTGTCAGCAGACCAGGGGCTGGTGAATCGTTTTCTGTGGTTTAACTTGTGTGTACTATCTGCACATGAACTGGCCCAAGCACACCCTGCTACACTCATGACTGTGCCAGTGGGTCCAAGGCATCTTGGACTGTTTGCCTGAGCCTGAGTAGAATGCTTATCACCTGAAGGTGCCTTTACTTGGTGTTGTGACTGCGCTTGGTATTCTGTGAGAGTTGATTACATAAGAGCTTAAAAGAAAGAGTGCGCACACAAATGCTACTCTCACAGTTTGAGACCGGTCCGGCCATGACAGGGAGGGCAAAAAACACACACACACACACACACAAAGAAACGCAAGCTGCAAAAACAAAGGAGTGTGGGAAACAAAAAGGAGTGCTGTGGAGCTGGAACAAAAAGCAAAGCAGAAAGAGAAGCAGTCTGACCCAGACTGAATGTCCTTAAACTTCCATCCAGTGAAAAGTTATTGTGTGTGAAGGGTGAGCGCTGGCTCTGCTTACGCTATGGTATAACTGACTACTGCTGTGATGGAGCTGCTGGGATGTGTGATGAAATGGTTTATCTTTATCGAATAGAATATAGAAAAGTGAATAAATAGATAAACCGGCAGCTTAAGGCCTACCTCTTTAGATTTACATTTACAGCTTTTATCAGACGCCCTTATCCAGAGCGACTTACAATCAGTATTTACAGGGGACAGTCCCCCCCTGGAGCAACTTAGGGTTAAGTGTCTTGCTCAGGGACACAATGGTAGTGAGTGGGATTTGAACCTGGGTCTTCTGGTTCATAGGCGAGTGTGTTACCCACTAGGCTACTACCACCCACTACTCTTTAGACAATACTTAGACTAACTCGTAAAACTCTTTCATGTAACTGATTACTTTCACTGACGCGAACCTGAAAGTCACTCTGGACAAGCGGGCTGTAAACGTAAATGTAAGACAAGAGACAATCACTTGGCTGTTATCTGTATCTTGAAGAAGGGAAGCTACCCTTTTTGTTGCCATTTCTGTCTTTAACTGTATTATGATGACGTGGTGTTTAAATGCAAAAGAGCCCCAGCAGAGCACCAGGTGATAAGAGTGCAGCTCTACTGACGTGTACGAATGCAGCAGCAGCACTGCCAGGCTGGTGATGCCACGGGACAGCACGCCCTTCAGGTCCTCCTCGACCCGCTTCAGGTTCAGTTCACGCCAAACCTCCAAACTGTCACCTGTGCTGCCTGAGAGAGAGCAACCACTCAAACCTCAATCATACACTGAGAGTAAATATGATTACTTTGCCTACAGAACTGTATCTGTAAAAATATATCGGTGCCATCTCATTGAGGATGCCCTTAAACATAATACATGTAATTGATCTATAAGTAGATTAGTTGAAACCCTATCATCCCTTACACCGGGCCTATCACCTTTCCAAGCGCTCATCCATACTTTTAAGTTAAGGAGGAGCCCTGCATACAAACAGTGTAAAAATTACCCATGACCATGCGCTTGGGCTCCTTCCTGGGCAGCTGGCATCCACCTTGTTTCAGGACGACTCTCTCCTCCACTTCGATCACCTCTTCATAGAGAACCTCCGGCACAGATACCTCCTGTGGCATGCAATGTGATATCAGAACGTGACCATTTTAATGATGTAATGCTGCAAATTCTCTTGGATTTAGGTAAAAAGTGTATTGAACCATCACAAGCAACGTTCATGGCTGTCAATACATAATCATGGATACATGACAAAGGCCAAGAGAATAAGGTCTACAACCCTTTTAAAAATATTGATATATGATGTTGATTAATCCTCTTATGAAATCCTCCAATGCTTTTTATTAATCTTGTATTGTTCATGTGCTCAACGTCTGCTTCAACTAAATATATATTTTATATCATGTTACGTGCGGAATGTATCTGTGTATCCGCATCAGGAGGAGAGAAGACTGAAAAGACAGCACATTCTGTTCCCCTGTCTATAAAAGGAGATAACAGGACACTAACAGGACAAAGCAGAGACATGAGTCTCGGAGTCCTTTTGCTGGTTTGCTGGAGAAGGGCTGCTGAATGCATGCGTGCACTCAGTAAACCTTTCTGTAATGTTCTTTCCCGTCTCACCGTTGTTCATCCATAAAGGGACATACCAAACAATGCACATATCCCCTTTTATGCTACGTATAAAAGTACTGGGCTAGTGTGTTGCTTGTGAAATTTTAGTTTATGCAAAGAAAATTGTTGCAGGGGTTCTTGAAGATTGCACATGTTCGGATGGGTTGGCGGGGTGAACACTGCAAGAAAGCCATTTTTTTCCCCGGCATGAGTATACGTGTATATGCCATCTGCAAAAGAACCCTTATGAGGTGAATGTGGAGCATTTAAGGGTTAATTAAGCCAATCCATGCAAAGCACAACCAGTGGACACAGCCATGCATGTGTAGAATCTGTCCCTATTGTGCGGAGACGTGTTAATGTCTTCACTGTCAGCACTACTCCCTAGTTCAATCTTAACCTTGTGTGAGAGAAGAGATCAGACTGATTAACTCCCCCTACGACTGTCCACGGGGAACAGAGCCAGAGGCTAAATCCGTGTGCAGACAGCCTCTCTGGGGCGAACGGTACGTGCGCCTTTGACTTTGCACCACAGGAGCAGCCTTGGGTCAAATGGCAGAGAAGAAACCCTGGGAAAGGCCCTGCAGAACACCCTTTAACCTGGATGGAGGCCTGGTTGGATTTCACACATATCAGTTCCCCTGACAAAAAAAAATCTACAGTTTGTGATGCTGAGCCTTTAAGAGTTGCTAATGTTAATGATTTTTCTGCACATGATAGGCAACACTACAACAACTTCCCAATCCATAGAAGTATCAATGCTTGATAATCAGTAGTGAATTACTGTGAATATATTTCACATAGCCTAAGGCATTGAGACAAGACTTTAATGAATAGCCTGTAAGAAATGGTTACTGATGCACAAACTCTAGCAATGTGCAACCAGGTATAGGTTAATGTGCTTACCTGTGCTTTGGTGACACCTCCATCAGGTCTTATTTAACTGCACCATATTCATCAAAATGAAAAACGTTGTTTCCCATCTCACCGTTGTTCTCACCCATAAAGGGACATACCAAACAACGCACATATCCCCTTTTATGCTACGTATAAAAGTACTGGGCTAGTGTGTTGCTTGTGAAATTTTAATTTATGCAAAGAACATAGTTGCAGGGGTTCGTGAAGATTGCACATGTTCGGATGGGTTTGGCAGGGTGAACACTGCCAGAAAGCCTTTTTTTTTTTTTCCGGCATGAGTATACGTGTAGATGCTGATTACATGGTGAATGTTCAATCACCCAGGCAAGTGTAAAAACCCGGCCGGACGTGCTCAGGGAAAAGAAGAGATCTGGTCGCCCTAATTTAGCAGGTCTGTGCTACCTGCAAACAACTCACCCCGAGAGGCTTCAGATTTAAACAAACTGCTTAAAAGCTCTGTGGGGGTGGCCAGACAGGGAGGCATATAGGGCATTTGTGATGCATATTTCGAGCGACCTTTTATGCATTTTTAATGTTACAAGATTACAATGATCTTTAAATTTCAAACAACAGACAAAAAATAAAATACAAATATAAAATTATTATTTATTTCCCAAAGCCACAGTGTAGGTATGAAAGAGCCCCAGGTTGCCGTCCCCTGATCTAGATAAATAAGGGTCTTTGTCACACACTCGCTCACTGTCCTTAAATGACCTGTTACCATCCCCGGACACTGGGCATTTACAGCATTTATCAGACGCCCTTATCCAGAGCGACTTACAGTCAGTAGTTACAGGGACAGTCCCCCCCCCTGGAGACACTCAGGGTTCAAATAGGCTGTGGTTTGAGATTGGTCTTCGGGTTCATAGGACAGTGTGTTACCCACCAGGCTACTAACACCCTGCGCAGGTGGGGCACACACACACACACACACACACACTGTTCACTCATACATGCACTCACTCACAAGAGGAGGGCATGTAAAAGCCACACCCATAACGTCCAGGTGAGGACTCAGACCTTTCAGCAATTTATATATTGTCTCCTCCATCACAGATACGTGCCACTCACCAGATCAAATAGATTCGGCCGCGCCTGTGTGCCTATATGCAGCAGGTCCTGGAATCCCTGCGTCACCAGCAAGGCCGTCCTCTCCCCCTGCCTTTCCAGCAGCGCATTGGTGGCCACTGTGGTGCCCATCCTAATCCAGCCAATCAGGGAGGCGTCCACAGGCTGGTCCCTGGGAAAGGCCTGCCCGGTCTCCTGTTAATACAGTAACGCAGCGAGAGGATGGGGCTGGAGGAGTAAGAGGATCATGACAAGTCTGCACAGGCACGCGCTCTTCAACAAATGCCAGGCCAATATCTCCTTATTATGGAGAGCAAATTTACCATTTTACACACAACAAAGTCTTGACTTGATTGTGACTACAATTCATGCTAGAAAACAAGTGCTGTGTGATAGTGTGGAATTTGATGGCAATGATTAATTGCTGTAATATATAGTGTATAAACTTTAAAGTATAATAACCTCAGACGGCTTCACTGACCTGTTCCAGGACCCTGCGGATTCCCTCCGTTGGGGCATCTTTGTAGTTCTGGGGGTCGTGAGAGAGCAGTTTGAGGACCCTCTCCCGGCCGTCAGGCAAACGGGCAAACACGTCCGTAAAAGTGCCGCCCCGATCGATGGCAAAGTCGAACTTTCCCTGGGATCCGGCCATCTTAATCGCGGGCGTCTGAGGAGCGCAAGGCCAGGAGCGTTGAAGCGGCTTCCATCCCACCCGGCCGAGAGCTCGGGAACGCGGGACGGTATTTGCCGGGCACCGTAATGAGAGATGCGCCCGGACGTAACGGGACGCGCGGGGTTTTTTTTTAATTCGTGGAATGAAACGCGTAAATCGTTACATACCCGGTGCGGATGAGCAGAAGTCGGCAGTAAAGGGTGCAGGTCCTCGCGTCCTCGGCGGTGCGTGTGTGTGTGTGTGTGTGTGTGTGTGAGCAGGTCTCCGCTCCCATTTGCTGAGGCTCTCGCTCCACCCCCGGCGGCACGAGACGAAAGGTGGCGCGTCGCCTGTCGCCCGTCCTGGTGTGAGGGGGTCATGCGCATTTGAATAGCGCGGACATATGAACGCCATTACAAGTCACAGGGAGTCTGCAGAGTGTGCAAAAGACAGAAGGCGGGAATTCATGAGTCCCAGGTTCAAACCCCACTTACTACCGTTGTGTCCCTGAGCAAGACACTTAACCCTGAGTGTCTCCAGCAGGACAGTCCCTGTAAATACTGATTGTAATTCGCTCTGGATAAGGGAGTCTTTAAAAATGTGGTAAACGTAGTAGTATTACAGCTGAAATTGTATGAAATTTTGCTGATAAGTGTTTTAAAATATTTGTCTGTGTTGCCAATTTAAATACTTACTTTAAATGCCTGACTTCCTCTAAAGAAAACCTGCCAATGCCTGCGGTCATGTTGAGGGTGTTTTATAGCAGGATGCGTTTTGAGGTCTCTACACCTCGGTCAATTTCCGCGCCCCTTTTCACATTAGAGTTGGGTCCTTCGCGAACGATTCGTTCAAAAGAATGAATCTTTTAAGGGAACGTACTGACCCGAATCACTTGCTCGAGTGATTTGTTCGTTTCCCAGTTCAGTGATGCTGTCGGCTCTATTATGGAATCAGATTTTTGCCAAAAAATTGAAACAAAACTAAAATTATCAAAAATACTCTCCAAATCCCGTCAAGCACTGAGTGATCCAGAGAATCACTTCATTGAACCGATTCTAAAGATTCGGCACATTTAAAATAACTGTCGTGCCCATCGCTCTTTCACACTGACCTGAGATCAGCTTCTGCGAACAGGCTTCGGCTTAACCCTGGAAACATTGTAGCGCGCTCTGAATACTGTTGCCAGGTTTGGTGCTTGTGTATCAATTTTGATGTTTTATAGAACGTTGTCGCTTCAACAACGCGTGTGACCGAAATCGCTACAGTTAAATGGTTATTAGTTATATGACAGAAAAATCTAATAATCTCAAAATGAAATGATTAGGTGAAGGAAAAAAAAAAAAAAAAAAAAAGAGCCCAGTGGCTGGTTCCACTTTCGCCTCACACAGTTAACAGACATGCATCTCAGGAAAACAATCCTTGCTTGAATATTACAAACGGCAGCACAAGAAAGGACAGTGTGGATATTATTTATTGAAAAATAAAGTTAGCTAAAACCACTTTTACTCAATAAAAGGCACTGTGGTACAGTCAGCCCCGAGCCACTCTACAGCTGCCCATCTGAACAAGCAAGACATTCATATAGACCATTCATATTGTTCTTTGGTTGCATTCTGGAAACTGCATGAATGCATGTCTTTCTAGCGGGTCACTCTAGAACCCTTATTCTCATTCCAGGCCATTTTTTTTTTAAATACACACATAATTATATATAGATTTAAAAATAAGACAATGGGCCATTTTTTAGTAGGACTAGGTACATTTTAGCATTGCCAATATTATAAACAGACCTCTGAGGTGTCAGAAATTAATACAAGAAAGAAAGAAAGGACCAAACCAACCTGCAACTAAGGCAGCACTTTCTTGCAAAGACCCATTGCAATCACTTCATGTTAGCCTCCTTGTGCACTTTAACTTGTGCTGTTAAAATATGGCCCGGAGTGTACACAAGTAAGAACTAATATAAAATTACATTTTCTGAATTAAAATCTCCATCTTCGTGGAAAGGGGTCCAGTGCTGCGCTGATTTGTGCAATTTAATGTCTTAGCCCAAGCCACTAGCAAGGTTAATGATGACACTTAGCACATCACATCAAAGGAAATCAGTATAAAGCTTTTTGGAATAAGAGATAAAACATTTTTTTTAACCTTGCTTATATGACTCTGCATTCGGTTTGTTTCAGCGTAACACATTCCTACAGTTTACTTTAATACCAAGTTTGGTAGAGTGGTTTATAAAACCACCTACTCTGAATAAATCACCCTCTTAAATGAGTAGTCTGGTGAGATATTAAATTTGAGCGTAACAAACATCTGGGCAAAATTATCCTGTTCAAAATAAAATCATGAAAACCAGAAGATACATTTCCACCATCACCAGACAATCTCTTTAAGACCGCAATCTAATCATCTAATCTAAGATTAGAAAACATTCGTGTTTTAGAAGCCACCCATGTTTCCTTTAGTGCCGACTCTGCATCGTCCTCAGTGGCAATTCTGGCACTTTGGGTGGCATCGTTGCTTGTTCACGTTGCAGTGGCATCCTCCACTGGTGTCACCTGGACCCTGTGGCAGTACATTTAATGGCAGATTCAAAAGAGCTCATTTTCAGGAGTGCTACAGAATCCTGCATTAAAAATTAATCCACAGTACTCACCCCTGGCCCCCATCGCGGCCCCCTTGTGACCCAGCAGATCTCCATATGGCAGACAGTGCAACGGAGCCAATCACAGCCCTCCTTTTTCTGCACGATGATGCCACACTGCGGACAGTGCATGGCCTCCCCAGACCGTACAAGCGTCTAAGCCAAAATGGGGAAAAAAAGTAAATATGTTAGGAAACCCTGTCCAAACATGGAAAGTGACTTAGCCACGTGACTTAGTGATCACTAGTGGCTGGAGGATGAGATTCCGACCAATTGTCAGAGAATTAATGGTGGTTTTAATAAAATAAAAGATCACAGGCAGATCAAAAGTAACTCACATTCAGGAGCTCTTTGGTCCTCCGTGCTGCTGTGTCATTGAGAGCACGGACTGACAAATCATCCTGGTACTCCTTACAGTTCATTCCCTCATGAAGCGCCTGAAAATGTCACATAACCACACAATTCGCGTGACGGAGACCCACATGAATCGCAGAGTTTGAGAATTTAAGACGGAGGGGGCGGGCAGTGTTACCTTGCAGAGCAGACAGTTTTGTTTTCTGCAGACAGGGCAGTGGAAGGTGTTCACGGTGTCCTCGTACACACACCAGCCGGGACAGTCGGGGGTGGCACAGTGGTAGCTGCCCTCACAGCGTGACTCGGCCACAGACAGACCTCTCTGCAGCCACTGTTCATACACATCCACCGACACCAGCTGGAATAGCACCAGACCATTACTCATTACATTTACAGCATTTATCAGACGGCCTTATCCAGAGCGACTTACAATCAGTAGTTACAGGGACAGTCCCCCCTTGGAGACACATAGGGTTAAGTGTCTTTCTCAGGGACACAATGGTAGTAAGTGGGATTGTTAGTAAATGTTAGACCTGTGAGCATCATTAAATAATGTAATGTATAATTTAATCATAAAGTAATGTATGTATGGGAGATCTCCTCACAGCTCGTATCTCCCTCTCCTGCAGAGTGCAGTCGCAGGCGTACAGTTCGTCTCGGTACGGACAGGCAACCTGAGGGTCCTCAGACGTCTTGATCACTGAGCGCAGGCAGTCTCTGCAGAAGTGACATCATGAGCAACACCCTGCACGGGAATAACCCCAAGATTGCATTTTCCATCTCTCCATCTTCCTTACTTGCAGAAGCAGTGAAGGCACTCTCGCAGCAGCACGCCCTCCCCCGACTGGAGCTCCAGGTAGCAGATCCTGCACTCCACCCGCTCTGGGTTCGGCACCAGGTCCTGTCCGTCCATCTGAACCAACCGAGCATAATTCTCCCTACGTTCGGCTTCTATGGCCTGGGTAACAAGCAAAAATTCACATGCAATTCATTCAAAGATACTTGATAGGCAAACAAGACAGTACCCATTTGATTCTATCAATAGATCAATTATGCATGGATATTAAAAATTTTACAGAGAGGAAAAAAAAAAAAACATATGGATGGACTATAACTCCATACAACATATTTATTGGATATTACAGGTCAAACACCAGAAGCATTTCAAACAGATGCTGGCATGGTTATAACCCACCTCCAAGTACATTCAGAAATACATTGTTTTCTGTAACTCTGTGACTTATCAGTTGGTAAAATGTCACAGAGAGAACCAATAAATACCAAAAAGGAAAGCCTAATCCCTCTCATATTTTATAGTTATTACTATAGCCTCTTCATAAATACAAAAATGTGTCATTAAAAGCCCATTCTACATGCCTCCAACTATGTACAGCCATTTACAAACTCTGTATACTAATTGAGTCCTCCAACGTGGACTCAGGCCTGACCTTTGCTACGTTTTTTTTTTTTTTTTTATGGATTGCAGTTATGACAGCAACTGAAGTCCCTCTGCACCACATCATTGCAGTTTTTCAGAAAAGCAAGTGGTGATTCTGAAAATTATTGACAGTGTAACGCTGTGAACGAGATAAGAAGTCCTGGTTCAGAAGTCGTGTTTATGTGAGAACGTCTGGTTTAGTGTTGAGGAGGGACTTTCTGTCCATGTTTTGTGTGAGTGTGTATCAGTAGTCAAGGTTGCGCAGTAGTGGGTTGTTTGTTTCAGCAGTGCCCCTCAGATCCTCTCTTCTCCCTTTCTCCTTTAAAAAACAGGGAAGACAAAAGAGGAGAGAGTCAGCTGGGGGAGAACCACCATCACCACCATCTTCCCACTCAGTATATAGCCATGCATCATCATAGAACCTCTACTTAGGTCTTCAACAAGACCTTTTTAAGTCAGGCGCTGCAGAAACCTGGGTTTCTTACATACTGTTGACCCAGAAAAAAATGTGAGTGTGTGTGTGAAGAGCTCTGCCATATGCTTATGCATATGCATATTCATCTAGACTCTTCTCCGTCTTGGCCCCTCGGTGGTGGAATGAACTTCCCCTCGAGGTCAGAACAGCTCAGTCACTGAGTATTTTCAAAGACCTTCCTCTTTAGAGAATATTTAGATTAACTTGTAATGTTCTTATTGTCGAACTTGTGTACAGAATCTACAACAAGAGTGAATAAAAAATTTGTATTCATAGTTGGGGGTCCTAATGAACCAGAACTGATCACTTCATCAATGGTAACATGGAAGCACGTAGTAAGTCACTCTGGATAAGGGCGTCTGCCAAATGCAAATGTAAAATATGCACTGTACAAAACATGAATCCTCTGTGTAGAAATCAAGCAGGGTTTGTCTCCATCCTACAGAGGATGCATTTGAAGAACAAATAGGACAGAAGTTGCCTGACAAGGAGGATTCTTCAATCTTTCATTTCCTGGACTGAGAAAGATTTGTCCATACAATCTATCCCAGTTGATGCACTGTCCCCTAATTGAAGACACACCCTGTCGCGTCTTACTTGTTGGTATTGTATGACTGCTTCTTTCTCCTGCTGTATGCGACGGAGCTCCAGTGGATCAGGACGGTAGCCCCCAGGAATGGTGTAGCTCTCTGGGCGGTCGGTGCTGCATATCTCACAGCCAGGGCGCGTGGGCTTGTTTATGAACGTGCAGGACGGACAGGCCCAGCCCTGCAACATTAACAATGTCCATGGTTAAATGAGGCTATGAAGCATTCTGGAAAATGCAGTCAAGTTCTAAACAGGAACAGATACCTGAGTGTTGCTTTTATTTGGGCCAAGGGCTTCGTTCAGCTGTGGCATCTCCAGGTTTATAAGTTCACGAATTTCACTAATACTTAGCCGCTCTGCACTGGGGCCTGCGCTACCTGCACAAAAGAATGGTCTGTTTGTTCAAGTTGGCATTTACATTTACAGCATTTACCAGACGCCCTTATCCAGAGTGACTTACAATCAGTAGTTACAGGGACAGTCCCCCGTGGGACACTCAGGGTTAAATGTCTTGCTCAGGGACACAATGGTAGTAAGTGGGATTTGAACCTGGGTCTTCTGGTTCATAGGCGAGTGTGTTACCCACTTGGCTACTACCATAAACAGGATTAGCCTATTCCAGACAGACAATCTTATTCCAAGACTGTTTTATTGTGATAAATGATAGATGAGTTTTGTCTTTTGGTAGTGTATATAGTGAGCAAATAAATAAATGTAAAAAATAAATCACTGTGAAGGGTTATGTGCCGTTTATTCTTATTAAAAACCAATTTAAAGTGGCAGTGCACTGCATCCGAAGCAGGTATGAAGTAGCCAGTGAACAATCCAACGTTTGTGGTGATATTGTTCCATATTGAGGCCTCTTGTGTGAGATGGAGGCTCTGAATTATTTAGAGGCTTGTGGGAAGCAACTGTTGTGTCTGGCATATTTGCTACAGTACTGTGGCTTTAAGGAATACTTTAGTGTGTAGAAGCGATCGTACCGGTGCTGTTATGGCCCAGTCTGGACGGCAGAGTGCTGTAGCCCCTCCAGAGCTGAGATGACGGGCCATTGCTGGGTACATGATCTGGTGATGTTGGCGTAGGTGTAGGGACAGGTGCCGGGGAGAGCAAGGTGTTTTCTAGGTCCTGCTGGCACAGCTGCCGACTTAGGCGGGCCTGTTGTGCAGATAGCAGGTAAAGGAAGGCCGTGTCACCATCTTTCTGAACGCCATACGACGCCAGAGAGCGTGGCTCCAAGCACAGACACTGGCCTATGACCCAACGTTGAACTCGGGGGTGGAAACCGTACTCCACAAACACCTGAGAGAGAAGGAAATATTTCACATTTAAAAAGTGATTGTCACACAGTGAAATTTGTCCTCTGCATTTGACCCATCAGCCTGAGTGAGCAGTGGGCAGCCATGACAGTGTGTGGGGACGGTGCTTTGCTCAGTGGCACCTTGGCGGATCGGGATTTGAACAGGCAACCTTCTGATTACTTTTATTTTCATCGTCCATTGGACTGACTAAAGACTGGATATGGTGGTTTCAATATTGTAGTTATTTTAAATAAAGTGACTGGCGAGGTTTAAGCTTTTCTGACCTGCTGTTTGAGAGCTGCTACGGTGCTGTGAGGGAAGACTTTCACAGTGACACAACACGAAGATGAGAAATCCTCCACCACAACTGCCAGGCTGTCACAAAAAAAAAAGACATCATGACAACATCTGCACTCTTTACTGCTTAGAAGTGTGCAAGTTCCAAATCCACACCCCCTTACCTAATCTCAGCGTCTGCGCAGCTCTTCTCAGAGGGCTGGATCCGCAGCGCCGCCTGCTGATGGGCCAAAGCCGTTGCACACGTGGAGGCGGCTTGAGTGTCACCCGCCTCTATGGCCTGAGACAACTCCACACACATCTCCTCTATGGACACAGAGCAAGGGCGTAGTAGCACTTCAGTCAAAGAACGTCAAATCTTGACCATTCAGTGGGAGAAGAGTGAAATTTGCTGAGTGGCGGTACCTGTGTGCGTCAAGGAAGCAGAGTTGCTGAGATTTAAATTCTCGAGTGCCAACTGTCCGTCACTCGCAGGAGAGTCATCTGCTACTGCAGAGTAGAGTCGAAAGCAAAGTCAGCATCTGTGCTGCCGTGCTACAAATTTTGATGGAACTCGTATGGACTTTCGCATCCATTAAGTTGCATTTACTCTGGAAATTGTGACATTACACTTCAGCAGCCAGTCACTTAATTTTAAAAGAACAAAATATCATGTATTTAAAAAAAAAAAAAAAAAAAAAAAAAGTGAAGTGAAGTGATTGTCACATGTGATACACAGCAGCACATCACATCCTTAGTAATCTCACGACTGGACTACTGCAACTCCCTTCCATTAAGTTGGTCTACCACCCCCTTCTAGCTGGTCTACCACTATGTACCATCCAACCTCTTCAACTCATACAAAATGCAGCAGCACGACTGATCTTCAACCTTCCCAAATTCTCCCACACCACCCCTCTGCTACGTTCCCTTCACTGGCTCCCAGTAGCTGCACGCATCAGATTCAAAATACTGATGCTGGCCTACAAAGCCAAACATGGAGCAGCACCATCCTACCTCACAGCCCTTATTAGATTAATTGTAATTTTCTTGTTGTCGAACTTTGTGTACAGAATCTACAACAGAGTGAATTAAATAGATGTATTCATAGTTGGGGTCCTAGTGAACCGGAATTGATCTCTTCATCGATGGTAACTTGAAAGCACGTTGTAAGTCGCTCTGGACATAAGGGCGTCTGCCAAATGCCGTAAATGTAAAAATGTAAATCACATGGTGCACACAGTGAAATTTGTCCTCTGCATTTAACCCATCACCCTTAGTGAGCAGTGGGCAGCCATGACAGGCGCCCGGGGAGCAGTGTGTGGGGACGGTGCTTTGCTCAGTGGCACCTCAGTGGCACCTTGGCGGATCGGGATTCGAACCGGCAACCTTCTGATTACGGGGCCACTTCCTTAACCGCTAGGCCACCACTGCCCCAAAAATATCTGTAGATGGACCCAAACTTCTGGCCTGCAGAGAATTCAAATGTTTGCAGGAAATAGTCCTCAACGTGCACAAAGCTACAAAACAGCGAAAGAGGTTGCGTGAAGCAGACTCTTTTTGACTGCTAGGGGACGTAACGATTAAACAAATTGCTGGAAGCTTTACCCCGATGTGCCTCCCGTAGCGATGACATCACTACAGTTGCCCACTCCTGTGCCTCGCGCTCGCAGCGGAAGTTGAAAGCGATGCGGTCGTGTGGGGGCGCAACCAGAGTCAGCTCGTGGCAGCGGAGTGACTTCACCTCATAGCCGATGGTCTTCAGGTCGAACTCAGCGATGGACTGCAAACACATGCGGCAAACATGTTCAATGCGAGACAGGTCTGTCTAGTAGCCGCACTCTTTCACTATGAAGCCACGCTGTTGTGACACATACTGAATATCGCATTGTTTTGCTAAAATAAGCAGGGACGTCCCTGGATGGCAGCATATGTTGCTCCAAAACATGTATGTACCTTTCAGCATTAATGGTGCCAGCATGGCAGCGGTCTGCTTCCTACCTTGATGAGCGATCTTACCAAGTGACTTGGAACGTATCCACTTCTGTTTCACACAGACTCAGATTCTCCACTGGCGTCCCTCAGGGCTCAGTACTCTGTCCTCTACTTTTCTCCCTCTACACGAGATCACTTGGTGAGGTAATTTCCTCACATGGGTTATCCTACCACTGCTGACAACGCACAGATGTACATGCTTCCTCCGAGATCTCTGCATGTCTCCCTGACATTTCATCTGGGATGGCAGCTCATCATCTAGAACTCGAACAAACTAACAGCAGATTCTTCACATTAGGAACTTGCTCTCTTCCTGATCAACCTGAAGGAGAGATCTGCTGCAACTACATGCAACCTTGGAGTAACTACAGACAACCAACTCTCCTCCTCAACTCACATCACCAATCTTTCCTGCTCATGTAGATTCCGTCTCTACAATATCAGACGGATCTGCCCTAATGCATCAACACAGGCCACCCAGATACTTGTTCAGTCCTAGTAATATCATGACTGGATGACTTTAACTCTCTTCTAGCTGGTCTACCTCTGAATGTCATCCGGCCTCTACAACTAATACAATGATGCACGAGCTTGACCGGTTTTCATCCTTCTCCCACACCGCCCCTCTGCTACGCTCCCTCCACCGGCTCCCAGTAGCTGCACGCATCAGGTTCAAAATACTGATGTTGGCCTACAAAGCCAAACATGAAGTAGCACCATCCTACCTCACAGCCCTTATTACACCTCACACTGCACCTCGTATACTCAGAGCCTCCAGTACTGCTCGCCTGGTCCCTCCATCTCTGCAGGTACGAGGAAGACAGTCATCTAGACTCCAGACACTCATCTTCTCTGGGTTGGCCCCTCGGTGGTGGAATGAACTTCCCCTCGAGGCCAGAACAGTATTTTCAAACGGCAGCATTAAACTTTCCTCTTTAGAGAATACTTGTAGCTTTCTTATAGTCTGACTGATGCAAGAAAACTACAACCGAGTGAATAAAACGATTTGCATTCATGGTTTGAGTCCTAGTGAACCAGAACTGATGGTAACTGATGGCTCAGGATAAGGGCGTCTGCCAAATGCCTCAAATGTAAATGTAGGAATACTGAACGCAGTGAAAAAATCACCCCGTTTCACTCTGTATAGTGAGTATATGTCAGCAAGACATTTCTCTTTTCTACTAGAACTGGTTAAAAGGGAAATTTCGACGCACAATTTAAAAAAGAAACTGGAACCAGCGGGGCGTTCCACAAACGCGCGATTTCGGAGACATTTACACCGATTTCGAACTTGCCTCGACACGGGACAAGCGTGGCGTCCGTCCTGAACGCTGTCCGGTGTCCCTTAGTAACACCGATAATAATAAAGACAACACGTGATGTAACTTCACTCCGCGGAAACTTTTTTGTTGCTTTCTTTCTTTCGCACTCCTCCGCCAAGCTCCTTAACTCCGTATTTCTTCACTCTTCGTCCATATTTCGCTTTTATTTGAGTGTGAAAAACGGGGTTTTACTCACCACACTGCGACCCGCCGCGGCCCCGCCAGCGTCCCGCAGCGTCAGCCGGAATTCCCCCGCCTTCCCCGGGTCCATTCCGAGCTGCAGCCGCAGCGACTCGTCCGTCGCGCCCGGAAGGCAGAGCGGCCGGATGCCGGAGTGGCACACGGACACCGGCACGGACATGAGCACGGTGTGGCAGCCGGGCTGCGCGGCGCCGTGGCCCGAGGCCGGCGGAGGGTGCTGGTGCCACCCGCCCGGGTTCAGCGACATGTCGCCGAGGGCGTCAGGCGGGGCCGGAGGGCGCTGCGAGCCGCGAAAACACGTCCGACGAGCGGGAGACGCGCACTTTCATCTTGTCCGCCGGGGACCAACAGGAAGCCGGTGCGCCGTGACGTTCGGTCCGCGGAGCTCCTCCTGAAAGCGGTGACGGGAACGTCCCGAAACTGCGCGCTTATCGGTCACATGGGCTGCGTGCGTTAAAGAAATGGCTTCTGTTTATTGCTGCCTTGTATGCGATCGTAACGCGGCACCATCATGGGTGTCTACGTGGTGGCTCGTAATGGGAAAGCGTCTTTATGTTCTTTATTTAAGCGTGAAATAATTGTATACACACATTCTTTTAACACCATGGAATTTAAATGCGTTGCAAACTTGGAACAAAACACGAAAAAAAATGGTTATAAATTGTAAATGTACAACTCCGTACATCTATTAAACATTCCCAAATATTTACAACGCTGTGGTCTGTTAGGCCGTCTAAGTCTCTGGCTGAGTGACGTAAATGAGGGCGGGGACTGTAATAATTTAACTGCTCCAGCCAATTATTTTCCCCCGAGGTTCAGCTTTTTTTTTTTTTTTACATCGATGACAACCAATAATGTGCGTCAGTCCGGTAATTGACCGGTTGAGCAGCCAACCAGCGCTCTCCTTGTCCCGCCCACCGTGGGCGTGGCCTGGCACGGCAGGAACGTTAGCAGTCGTCGTTCCGTAGGCGGGGTGGCTGTATGTTTTCGCCGCAAATTCGCCATTCGTGGTCGGTCACCGGTTGAGAGAAAAGCGACAAAAGCGTTTGGCCGGCTAATCGCTCGTGTCAATACGAGCCCCGTCGCCGTTGCTCGACGCGAACCGGGGATGCTGCAGTCGGAGTCTCGGGCGTCCAGAGCGTCGCGGGATTTGATGTCGCGTCCAATTCCCCTTTTCTCGATAGAGGGTCACCAGAGCAGACCGTGTCCGCCTCGACCGCGCCAGAGTTCGGGATGCTGAGCGTTTTGAGTTGAGCCGATAGACGAGGGAAGAGTCGCTTCATTTCCCCCCCGCCGCCGCCGTTTAGACGCTACCTGCGTTTCCGCACAACAACCGACGCCGAGACGCCCGGTTCTTTCGGAGGAAATACCGAGTAAGTACGCAGTGGCGTCATAAATCCTGAGATTTTATTGTTATAAACCCCCCTGCTCCGCCGAAACGAGCATTTTTCACCTACGAGGTGGAGAAAAGAAAACGGAACGCGTTTAAATTCTGCAAAATAGGCCGGGTTTGCTTTTTTTTAAAATTATTATTTTATTGCAAGTGGAGTGGGGAAAAAAAATTACTAGCAGAGATCAGATATCTCCCTATTGCGTCAATTGGGGCATTTAATCTTTGACCAGCTTCAACAGTAAACTTTGAGCTGCTGGCCTAGTAAAGTGACTGTTTGTTGACACGATATCCAGTTTTTGCATTTTTTATTTTTTCCCCCCTCAGGAAAATGAAGCTGTTGGAAAACTCCAGTTTCGAGGCCCTGAGCTCGCAGCTCTGCGTGGAAACCGGAGACTCCCACATCATCGGCAGGTAGGGCCCTCCGGTGTCCGAGTACGAGCCGAGACCTGCGGGCGATGGCGTATCGCGATCTTGTGGCTGATTGTGTGTGTGTGTTCACGTTGTCTCTCTCTCTCTCTCTCTCTCTCTCTCTCTCTTCTTTATTTTTCTTTCGGGCAGGGGAGCCGCATGCAGACTCGGCTACACGCGTTGAAATATTAATCACGTGATTAGGTGTTCGTGAGGTGAACTCATTGCGTTTCCTTGCAGCGTAACCGCTTGAAGAGTAGATACTAGTGAAGTGATTGTCACATGTGACACACAGCAGCACAGCGCACGGTGAAATTTTTCCTCTGCATTTAACCCATCACCCTGAGTGAGCAGTGGGCAGCCATGACAGGTGCCCGGGGAGCAGTGTGTGGGGACGGTGCTTTGCTCAGTGGCACCTTGGCGGATCGGGATTCGAACCGGCAACCTTCTGATTACGGGTTGCAGCACGTGGGAGTTTTCTTGGGTTTCGTTTGGGGGGGGGGGGCGTGGCGTGGCTCCGTTTGACCTGATTCGGTGTGAGAGGGAGGCGTCCTGTTGCACAACACGATAATCACGCCATCACTGTTGCACAGCCTGGGCTGAGACTTTCGACTCCACCGCGCTCCGCGGTTAGAATTGTGCCGGAGAGCCTGTGGCGACCTCGTGCACTGGACGGGGGAAATGGCCTGATGGCAAGAAGTACGGCTTTCTGGTCCCGGGGTGTTTGTTGTCTCTGGCGTGTTATTCCCTCGCGGCGCGCGCCGTCTGGCCTACGACGGATTCCGTGACGCAGGGCAGGGTGTCCTTTACCAGGATGGGACGGTTATTCGGGGACATGGTAATGCAGTGTTGTCGAGCGCTCCCACCCCCAACCTCCCTCCCATTCTGCCTGGCGTGCCAAGATGCCGGAATTCAACCTGCTTACTGGATCAGCGCAAGTCGCAGCAGAGACTAAGGGTTTCGTTCGGCGGCCATTTGGGGTGGGAGTAGCCTAGCGGGTAACACACTCGCCTATGAACCAGAAGACCCAGGTTCAAATCCCACTTACTACCATTGTGTCCCTGAGCAAGACACTTAACCCTAAGTTGCTCCAGGGGGGGGGACTGTCCCTGTAACTACTGGATAAGGGCGTCTGGTAAATGCTGTAAATGTATTTGTACTTGCCAAAGGGTTTAACAAGGTCGGTGTGTCTGTTCAGTCTTGTTCCATACATTCCCTAACAATCAAGTCTAGGCTGAAGCACTGGCTCTAGATGTTTCTTGGTTTTGGGGGTGGAGGAACTGCCCACCCTATCAGAAGCAGGTAAACAGTGTCCTCCTGTCTCTGCGCTGCGTCTGGCCAGACTACGTTCTCCTTGACTTGTGATCCGCGATGACATTTACACTTTTTCCCACCATAAATAGCCTGAGCTTCAGCTGGGCTCCGGGGCATATCGGGTGACATAAACAGGGGCAGGAGCAAAACCAACACAAACCCACCCCGGCCAGGTTCTACTGGCTCCCGTTTCATTCTGAAAGAGGCACAGCACACGGTGCACACAACGAAATGTGTCCTCTGCCTTTAACCCATCACCCTCGGTGAGCAGTGGGCCTCCGTGACAGAAGCCCGGGGAGCTTTGCTCAGTGGATCGGGATTCGGACCAGCAACCTTCTGATTACGGGGCCGCTTCCATAACCGCTAGGCCACCACTGCCCGTGAATGCTGAGACGTGGGTTTACATCCGTTTACATGCCGAGTTACATCTCCCGTGTCCCACGCACCCTGTTGTCCCTGTGATGTTCGCAGGATCGAAAGCTACTCCTGCAAAATGGCAGGCGATGACAAGCACAAGTTCAAGCAGTTCTGCCAGGAGGGAGAACCACACGTCCTGGAAGCCCTGTCACCCCCTCAGACCAGCAGCGCGCCCAGCCCCAGTCTGTGAGTAGTTCACCGTAGTAAATATAGAACTTTGCGATGACTGTCCCCGATTAGAAGCGAAAGTCGTAAGCACTTTTTGTACCTGAGGGTCTTGACCCTGCAATTAACCTCCCTCCCCTGCCGCGGCACAGGCTGGGGAAGAGCAGCGAGGACGGCGAGAACCCCCTGAGCGACAAGTGCTGCAGGAAGACCCTGTTCTACCTCATCACCACCCTGAACGAGTCCTTCCGCCCCGACTACGACTTCAGCGCCGCGCGGGCGCACGAGTTCAGCCGCGAGCCGAGCCTCAACTGGGTGGGTGCCGGCGCCGCTCATTTCACACACAGAAATCTCCCCCGGTAACAAGAATATCCAGAGCGACTTACAACCAGCGGTTGCAGGGACAGACCCCCTGGAGACCCTTGGGGTTAAGCGTCTTGCTGGGCTAGTGAGTGGGGGGGGTTTGAACCTGTGACACCGGGTTAGTGGTTCATAGGCGAGTGTGATGGTAGTAGCCTAGTGGGTAACACACTCGCCTGTGAACCAGACGACCCAGGTTTAAATCTCACTTACTACCATTGTGTCCCTGAGCAAGACACTTAACCCTGAGTGTCCCCAGGGGGACTGTCCCTGTAACTACTGATTTGTAAGTCGCTCTGGATAAGGGCGTCTGATAAATGCTGTAAATGTAATGCCCACTATGCTACTAGCAGGGGTGGTAGTATCCTAGTGGGTAACACACTCGCCTATGAACCAGAAGATCCAGGTTCAGACCCCACTTACTACCATTGTGTCCCTGAGCAAGACACTTAACCCTGAGTGTCCCCAGGGGGACTGTCCCTGTAACTACTGATTTGTAAGTCGCTCTGGATAAGGGCGTCTGGTAAATGTGGTAAATGTACTAGCACCACAGCTCATGGTTCCTTTGACCTGCAGGTAGTGAACAGCGTGAACAGCAGCTTGTACTCTGCCGTCGGCGAGGAGTTCAACAGTCTCGGGCCGGAGCTGTGGAATGCCATTGACCAGGAAATAAACTTGCAGGGCTGTGACATTTACAGGTGGGTCGAGTGTGGAGACAGCTGTTTTTAGAGAACAAGGGAAAAAAAGACTCTGGTGTCATAGTGGGAATTTTGAAGCAGCTGGTGAATTTCAGCTCTCCACATGCATGCAAATCTGTATGAGGACAACTACCCTGCCGAAATGGTCATTTAAGAAAAATCACAATAAAACACATTTTATAGAAAGATTTAAACATTTTAGATTATTACTAAAACGTGATGTGCTGCTTGAGGCTCCATGCAGAGTTTTAATGGAACTGTTCATGCCATCCAACCAACAGGTTTCGGTTTTGGTTCTTTATAAATAACTAATCCAGGTTGTACCAATAGATGCCTATAAAAATGCTCATGTGATAAAAATGCTCATCATTTTTTTATTTTTTTTTCATATCAACGTATCCATCAATAAAGTAAAATTTTACATCTCCAGCTGACCCATCAAAAAGGAGGACGGGGACCTTCTCTCAGGGGGTGCCGGCTTATGCCTCTGACGTCAGAATGTTGATAAACCAGCTTTTTTTTTTTTAATGCCCTACTTGTGACTAGAAAGTAATGGTTCCTGTTTTTGCCGTGCAGCTATAATCCAGATCTGGATTCAGACCCGTTTGGGGAGGAGGGCAGCCTTTGGTCCTTCAACTACTTTTTTTACAATAAAAAGTTGAAACGCATCATCTTCTTCACGTGCCGTTCAGTCAGGTAAGTTCTCTGGGGGGGGGGGGGGGGGATCATCTGTAATTCGATTTAATTATTTTTGTGTTTGACTGAGCAGTGCTTCTCAGTGGGGCAAAGTGAAGCCCTAACCAAAGTGTCCCCTTCCTCCCCTGCTCCTGTTACAATCATATGGCCGTGCAGTGTCCTAAGTGGCTACGGCCGCAGTTTCCTTGACAACGAACTGGACATGGAGCTTGACGATGAGGAAGAAATGGATGGATTCATGGAGGACAGGTGCGGTCACGGAAATGGTTTTAGTGTGGTTTGATGAAACGTAGTTTGGATAAAAATATAACGCTGTCTGTTTCTCTTGTTTCCAGGTTCCCCAGAGCTCTGTGTGTGTGAAGCTCTCTCAGGGATGACTGGTCCGCCCACGTAAATCCCCACCCTTCATCTTTTTAATCCAAGTATTCAAATTTTTGTCATGTTTATTATTCTCATCTGCACCTTTTTGCTTGTGCCGGGAAGCCATTGATATTTTCTCCCCCTCCGTTTTAAAAGTGAGTTCTGCTCCCCTTCGCTCACCTGGAGTCCCTGTCACTGCCCTCCCCCCAAAGACATGGCTGATCTTCTTGGAATGGGCATTTTGCTTAAATATTGCTGAAAAGGATTCTTGTTGAATGAGACCGAGCTGATTGACATGGAAGGCCCGCCCGCTCTGTCTTCTTTCTGGTAGATTTTTTTTTTTTCTTTTGATGCCAAGCAGGTCATGTCTGCATCCCACAGAGGATTTTTACATTGTGGCCTCCAGACCCAACACCAGCAGCAGGGGGAGGCAAACAACAGACTTCTGATTAGCTCAAGAACTGATGGGTTGGTGACACGCTCTGAATTTTGAGCCATTTTGAGGAGCAGATTCTCCAGATGAACTCATTGCCCTGCGCCCTATGCTAATACTCTTCCCCCGTTTTCCTGTTCTCGTGTGTCCGTGTTGTGCAGGCTGCATTTGTTGCTGTCCAGACATCTATTTAGTGTGTAGCATCAGAAGTCACACTGAGCTCTTCCCCTGGAAGAGTGGGTCTCAGTCCAGTTTTTGCAGCCCACACTCCTCTTATCTTGCCATGTTTGTTATTAACATATTAAGGGTCGCCTGAGGCCAATTCAACTTGGGATGGAAAGAAAACTGTCTGGCAGGAGGGTTTTCCAAGAACTTTTTATTACATTTTATTCAATTGAAAACATTGTCATTGAACTACTGGCTAGATTTACATGAAACCTTCACGAGCCAAGGAAGAACCTATTCAATTGCGGAGCTGGATCCATGTCATGGCCGGAAAGCAAAATGTTCAGCTTCACTCTCGTGGCATTCTGAATCCTGCTGCTTTTGGATTGTAATAGATGGCAGTAAATGTCAAATAGTAATTGAGAACCTAGACAGTGATGTAGAAATATAGATAGATTGTGGTTCCTTGTATATTATATAGGAATTGACTGTTCTACTTCCGTTAAATCCAAGAGAGCCCTCAGAATGATCATTTCAGCCTCTTTTTAATATGTGTATTTGTTTGCTTATTTCCTTTCGCTCAGTTTCTATTTATTGCTTTAGTGTTTTATACACATGTATCTTTCTAATGCATTTAAAAGCTTTATGTTTGTGTTCAGGAATAACATCTAAATACAAAGACACATTGCGAATTTTGGCTTTGGACTTTTTGCACTGGACGTTAATGGTGATTTGAGCCGTTCATGTTCACCTCTGGTCTGCATGTCCAGGTTTTACTTACATTTCCTGAAAAATAAAGACGTGTTTTTTAAATCTCATTATTTATGTGTTAGGAGTTGTGGTCTGGGACTGTTTGAGGAACAATCATCTGAGGCTGGGTTCGGTGGTTTGTCAATGCCATTTTCTACTATTTGGACCGATGCAAACTGCATCTGTAACTTGATTCGTGCAATTACATTACAACAACCGTCAAATTGGGGGAAAATGCTCCTTGATTGTGCTTGAGTAGTTTGGTTTCAGCAGAAAACCTTTAGGTCAAAATCAGAAGGGCTGAAAAGGAATTACAGTGAGCTCCTTAACAGGATTCTGTTCAAATGTGCATTTCAAGAAATTTCATGAAGTCAGAACCTGAAAGTAAAAAAGGAATTGCGCACAAATGCTCAATACATTTTGTGTGTGCATTTTAAGCTTCAACCTATTTCCCCAGTTGGAGATAAAACACACGCTAAACATACAGGACCTAATGTTGCGCACACAAAATATTATTGCAGACTTGTTTGCACCAGTCAATTATTTCAGGATGTTTAGCATGTTTCGTCTTTCTACAGAACACTTATAATGAAAATACCGTAGAGTATATGCACCAAACCATCTGCTTTGCTGTCCATCTTTGTCTTGAAATGTTTTTAATTCTCGTATTTTTGTGAAATCGCATGGCAGAAAACTCCTTTATGCAACCACAAGAGGTCAGTGTTCAACAAATATGTCGCTGTGTAGTTGAGGTCAGTGTTTCCCAACTTTTCATTCCAGCCCACGTGGCTTTACATCCTGCCACACTCATTATTAAATCAGAAAGTCAGAATCTATGCACTGGGATATGTTCCAAATGAAAGACCTTTTGATGTTCTCGCTTTAAAATCAGAGCTGTCCACAAAGTTCTGCCCAGGAGCCAGATCCAGCCCACTGAAGTGGCCCACATGTGAAAGTGAAGTGATTGTCGTTGTAAAACTGCTGCACAGCACACGGTGACACAATGAAACGTGTCTTCTGCTTTTAACCATGCTTTTAACCTTGGTGAGCAGTGGGCAGCCATGACAGGTGCCCGGGGAGCAGTGTGTGGGGACGGGGCTTTGCTCAGTGGCACATCAAAGGGGCAGTGGTGGCCTGGCGGGTAAGGAAACGGACCCATAATCGGAAATTTGCCAGTTCGAATCCCGAACTGCCAAGGTACACTGTGCAAAGCCCTGTCCCCACACACTGCTCCCCGGGCACCTGTCATGGCTGCCCACTGCTCACCAAGGCTGATGGTTAAAAGCAGAGGACACATTTTGTTGTGTCACCAATTTCACAAGGACAATCGCTTCACTTTCAGTGGCACGTGTCAGAATTTGAACAACCTTCCGATTACGGGTCCATTTCCTTACCTGCTAGGCGACCACTGACCCACATCCTGGCCTGCCAGATTCCTCCTTCGACTGTTTGGATGAGTGTCTGCTTCTTCACTACAGAACTGATTTCTTCCCCATTTAACTGGTTGTTTTGCTTCTGTTTTAGAGCGTATTTTAAGGAATATATAAATTTGCTGTAGTGGTGTAATGTTTTTACAACCTAATAATTATTTAATTATGTTTTGCTGCCCTATGTATTTTTAATAGGTTGATCTCATTCAAATCCTTATTTGCATATCCATTTAAGAGCTCGGTGTTGTCACTGGGTCTCAACTACAGATATGTGTGTGTGTGTTGCGGGGTGGGGAGGGGGTGGTATGGACATTCTTCGGATGTCTGTTTTTGAAAATACTAAAATATGCATCTTAATTTTAATAGGAGGTACCATTTCAAATCCATACTTTTTCTGCCTTCTACCTTCCTGGATTGTTTCATTCTAGCTGCCTGCTCAACCAAAATAGACGTATCACTCTGAAAAAGACTGTTCTGACTGAACTGTCCCTGCTGGATGGAACCCAGCTATTTGTGTGTGTGTGTGTGTGTGTGTGTGTGTGTGTGTGTGTGTGTTTGTGTTTGTTTGTAACATTGTAGAGAAGAATACACAATGTCTAGTGTTTCTCATTTCTTTCCACTGCTGGTATTACATACAGGTACAAGATATTGAAATATTGCACAATATAAGACAAGGAGATGTGAAGCAATGTGCTTGTGCTAGTAGCAAGGACTTAAAACTGCTTTTCCGAACGAAAGAAAAAGACAGGATGATGCTGGTATCGTTTTTTTTTTTGTTTTGTTTTTTTTTTTTTGCTGGTCTTAGCTGGTGGGCAACATGAGCAGAGAAGCAACGTCAACTGCTCAATCTTGATAATACCCGCAAGGAAATAACCTGCAACTTGAAGTGTTTCACAGCAAACCTCTGACCAGTGTTTCTAAAGATTCCTCAAAATCTTCTATTTCAGTCCAAGAACATAAAACCTTTTCACAATATATCTGATTTAACAGGCTTTATGCCTTATTCCATATGGCTGCGATATCCAGGACCGCACCGCACATAGTTAGGATGGTGCTTTGTGTGAGCTCAGTCTCCTCACGTTGGCCCAGGTTTCCTCCAATTCTCATTTTTTCCTCTCCCACCATCCAATCGCCATGTACACTATGTGGACTGGCAACTCTAAATTGCCCAACGGGTGTGAGTGTGTATAAGGGGTTGATTAAAAATCCACAGTCACAACATTTACAGGTCGTTGTAATGCGAAATCGAATGTACTACATGTAGCGAACGTGCATTTAATGCACAATGACAGCGGTATTCATAGGGATGTCCCATGTCCATAAATTGCCGGGATGGACATAATCAGCAACCCAGTGGAAGGAAAATATTTGGCAAACTCCACTAAGACTGGTGTTTTATTCATGCCCATAATGTAATGGCGACAACAGCCCTCCTGTTAACCAAAATCTAAGGTGTGCATTATTTACCACAATGACTTTCAGCGCATTAAAAAGGCAGAACGGGCCAGGAAAGGAGAGCGGGGATGTGAGGGCGGCGGGGACAATCACTCAGACTGAGAGAGAGTAGCGCTCCGGGCTTTCAAATGAGCATCCCGCCACGCACGTGTCACCGGCTTTTCATCAGCACCGCGAGGGCACACGAAAAGAGCTTTTCAATATCCGAGTGAGGCACAAGCCGCAGCCCTTGGGGCTGGAAGCTTTAGCGCTCGGGCAGGACGAACCCACGACCCAGACTGGCCGAAGGCCCATCCGGCATTTTTTGTTTTTTTTTCCCGGGTTGAAATGCTCTCAAAATCCAGTTTAATTAGCCGCCAGACATCTAGTCACGTAGATTGATCAGAGGAAAAAACGATGGGGAGCGTCTGTGGAAGCGCGCAGGCATCACTCACTGCACTGGTGGCGAGTTCGCGGCAGGCCCCCGCATTAGTCTTTTCGCCGTTTCGTGGTCAGTGAGCCACGCTCGCTCTGTGCCGCTCCTCGGAGCCCGGCAGAGATCTGCCTCGTATTAACACCATCACCCATCTGTCGCCAAAAGCTGCTCAATCCTCAGATGCATCCGTGAGGCTGCCGGGGGTCACTGAGCAGACTCTGAAGTGACAAGCGCTCAGTGTCCAGAAGTGTGGTCGTCTGACCTGTTCGTGGCATCTTTTTATGGTCCTTTTTGCCGAATTCCTAACTTTTATACTTCGCTTTGTCACAGTTTAATTCAAATCAAAACCAGACAGACGGCAATTTTGTCACCATGACTGTCATTAATAGTCAGTTATTATCTTTTCTTGTACTTCTTACGACGATCATGTATTATAACAGGAAATGGAGTAAAGACCATTGCCTTCGTGCATGACGTGAGGACAGAGGAGTGTGTAATTATTCCTCAGTGCATGGAAATGAAATAAAAAAAAAAAAAAAAGAAATATCTCATCACAACTGGCAAGCCCGAGGAGTCTCATTAGCCTCCCCTCCTGAATCTAATTTAATGGGAGGTCAGACGAGGAACGTAACTACACACATGACGCTCTCAAATGATGACTTTATCACGGCAGGAGTATTGAACAGAACAGCCCGATCCGATTGAGTTATCAATTCATTTTGTGCAACCAGACGACGAGCTAAAGATAATTAACAAGCATGAGTTACAGAATATGAAATTTGGGGGTGATTAGAACATTAGGCAAGTGATTTTTTTTCCCCCAGATCGTCAGGTTCGTTTTTGTGACGCCCACCAGCCCAGACACCCACTTATTTCAGATTGCCATCTGCTGTATGTGAATACCAATTCATTTCAACGCATTAAACATCGTTTGGTAGGGTTTTAGCTTTTCATACGAGCTATATCCAACACCAATTGATTAATTAAAACTCAGCTTAATAGCAGATGTTTCTACAAAGTAGATAAGCGACAAGACTTTTGTCAGGGACTGTAGCACCAGGCCAAATTGTGGCTTCGCTTACTTTGCGGTGGAGACCAAGATGGAGCCATTTTGAAAACTCCAATGTAAGAAATATATGTAGTGTATTGCACCAGGAGAAAGCTTTTTTTTAAGCTTCTTTTTTTTTTTACCTTTATAGCTGCTTTGTTTACTATTGTCCTCATCAAAAGTCACTTTACAACATGCTTATTAACATGAGTGAATGATAAGAAATTGCTCAGCCTAAACCGTCAGGACTGTTTGAAACCATCTCTGTTTTCTAACTTCAGGTGGTGGAGAGAAGCCAACACATAACCTCATGTGTGTTTATTTCATAGTCCTGTGTCTTTTATAACTTGTGACTGCTATTAGAAAAACATTGCACCTATGTGCATACAAATGAGTTTAAATAAAAAAAGTTTAAATGTAACATCACACTCTGGGTTTCTATCGGCCACATTAAGTTACAGAATAGGGAGGGCTTTCCAACAGTCTGCTGGCTTCTTTCCTTTAACTAATAGCAATCCAAGTGTAGGCGTGTTGAAACTGTCACCCTTAATAATAAAACTTTACATTTCAATGCAACAGCAACCACAATAATAATAATAATAATAATAATTTAAATGTCTGTCTCTGGAGTTATGAAAAATTAATACAATTAATACATTTAATAACCTCTGTGCTCCTCAGTCTGACCTACAAATTAACCTGGACATGAACACGGTAAGATTAAAAATGTAAAAAAAAGTTGACTTGTTAAAAGACGTGTAGGATATATTTTGAGCGCAGCGCCCTTGAGGTCGGCACAGCATTATTTGTGATGTTTCCTTTCATGCGCTTTTATTCATTGTTTATTTATGGCTGGGTTTGAGACCTGATTGGGGCCATGCACTCAGACTAGTGCAGTAGTGATGCATCGATATGAGCAAATATTTCTCTTTCTTCTTCTGTTTTTTTATATTTTTGTCATATGGATATTTTTGACTATTCTCCCGGGAGCTGGGAGCGAGGGCTGAGTGTTCTCTGCTCCTGGTCTGAACATCCATTATTCAAGGTGTGTAAAGCTCCCATCTGCTGCCCCACTGTCTGGGTAAAGAGGTGTCCATCTGAGCCCTAGCTCGACTTTTACGCTTCGGTCTCAACCACCACGTCACACACAGCCAAACAAATGTTGTCAAATATCACCTTTTCAATGATGCCGGGAAAGCCAAACTATTTCCCCACATAAAGAAATGTGAAATGTTACTCTAAAAACGTTTAGGCCATTTAAGTTGTATTTATAGTGTTTTTATATACATATTTTTTGGCTTGGTACATTTGTAGCGCTCGTCTGGACGCTATTGATTTCTTGAGTCCCTCTAATTGAGGAAGGAAGCATGAGCAGACCACCAATAGAGCCAGATGGTGTGTACGCGTCCCCTCACGCTTGATGACAAACACACGCTCATCCTGAACGCTCCAAAACACCCAGGCAAGGCTTGCCCGCAGCAGGCACTATTGACTAAGATGGCCTTTACACCCATGGGACGGCACCTGAAGGGACACGTTTTAAATGGGCATACAAGGGGGAAGCGCCTGCTGTGCTGCGCGTACATGGGGTGAGGCGCTCTAATTTAAAGCAGAGGGAACTTGTCACATGAGACGCATCACGGACATAGAAAGGTATTCGACATAAAAATCAACAAATGTTCACTTTAAAGACATGGTATTAGCCAGCTAATCTAGTTTTACATTATAATTATAATTTTAATTTAATTAGACATGGAATAAAGTGGACTTAACTTGTCCCTTAAATCATCCCTGAATCAGATTCAACCATTAATATCTTCGGGTTTAGCTTCAGGATCTCTGAGTTTGAGCTATGTTGACTCCAAGACTAATGACCATCCACATAGCCTTTTTGTGTGATTATGCTGTTTTGTGAGTCTGAATTCCCTCCACCCAAAGACATGACCCAGCTCTGGATCCAACAGTTTTGGATAGTGAGTGAGTGAGATTGGCACAAGGTTGGTGTTTGTATGATGCATTATTACTGCCTGAACAGAAAATTCAAGTTTAATACATTAGTAAAAACGCTTTGAGCTTCCTGGTGTAACCAAATCACAAATCCTGATGGTGTTGGTGACCAACATAGTTAACCTTAACCCTGGACATGATCCAATAAGGACAGGGTTCTTTCGGGGTAGAGCACCAAGGACGCTTGGTGACAGGCACTGCTGTGGTGGCTTCCGGGAGCGTGAGATCCAGTCTGCCTGACTGTGTAGAGACAGCCCCTCAGCACACACACCCTCCCCTGCCTTAAAACAAGCCCGTCCCTGTCTATTTCTGTCAATTTTTCTTACTCGGGACTGTGTATTGCGGAGTGATGAGTAATTGCACAGTTTATGGACTACATAGCTTATAGTTTACAGTATTAGCCACAAAGTCCCCCAATGGAAGGGGGAAAGGCAGGGAATATAGAAACACATTTGCACATATATTTATGTATATGTATATATATTATGTTGTTCTGTGTTGTCTGTTACAAACACCGTACAAGGCACAGTTCTCCCTGGGCGCATGTGTCCAGGGGGACTTTTATGCAGCCAGATGGAATGAATAATGGAGCTGAAGCCGTGGGTTCCTCACTGTTCACGAAGATGTGGAATTAATAAATGAAGTTTGACTGTAAAATACGGTGTGTTGTGCTTATTTGGGAACGATAAGTTAAAGTCGGCAATGTATGAAGTGTATGACGTGTTTTCTTTATTTTCATGACCATTTAAATTGGTAGATTCTCACTGAAGGCATCAAAACTATGAATGAACACATGAGGAGTTATGTACTTAATAAAAAGTGGAGACCTGGCCTCCACAGTCACCAGACCTGAACCCAAACGAGATGGTTTGGGGTGAGCTGGACCGCAGAGTGAAGGCAAAGGGGCCAACAAGTGCTAAACACCTCTGGGAACTCCTTCAAGACTGTTGGAGAACCATTTCAGGTGACGACCTCTTGAAACTCATCGAGAGAATGCCAAGAGTGTGCAAAGCAGTAATCAGAGCAAAGAAACTAGAATATAAAACATGTTTTCAGTTATTTCACTCCACATGTGTTCATTCATAGTTTTGATGCCTTCAGTGAGAATCTACCAATGTAAATTGTCATGAATGAGAAGTGTCCAAACATTTGGCCTGTACTGTATGTCTCTTTTTCTAAAAAAAAAAAAAAGGTTTATTTTGCTAAATTACAGGCTGGGAAAAAACAGAAAGCTCAGTCTTCATATAGTCATCAAGTTCTCAAGGTGGCCTGTTCTTTTTATTTATACAAGAAAACTGTCTAAATGCAGACAGACTGTTCATTTGAATGTGTTTTACGAAACAGCATTAAGATATCTCCGTGTTTCTGCTTCTCAGTGGGATTCATAATAATGCATGCTGTTGAAGTCTTATCTCACAGTAAGATACATGAAGTAATGAAATGCCCTTAGAGCTCACTGGAAGGGTAAATTCAATGCATATGAATTATAATACACTGACATCGTACTGCCATTATGCTTGAGATAAGAAATGCAAAAAAGAGCAAATTGGATTATGCACCTTTTGCGAGAGACTGCTGTAAATTTAAATTATTGAGTGACACTTTAGTACCATAACCACAACGTCATCCAAATGAATGCTACAGTAGATGCACTACAAGTATTCCAATAAGTCTAAATTTGTATTCTTATTTTTCCCCAAACCAAGCTAATGAAGTGAGATATGCCCCTGCCTCTGGCCTTTCTGTCATTTTGGATCAATGTGCATCTCCAGTCTGAAGCCCGGGGTTCTCTCATTCCTCATCAGTACACTGATATCGGGCAAATGCCAAGACAGTGACCAAGGAAACATAATGAAGATGGCAATACAGATTTTATTTCATTTTGACTCAAGATACTCAGATCCTTTCTTTCTTTTTAACTGTAACATAAGCTGTCTACTGGTGGTCGGAAAATGGGTACAAAAAAACAGGCACAAGCATATATACTGAAAGCAATATTATTTTCCCTTTGATTATTATTGGTATAGAAAAATACATAAACACACATTTTATCAAGTAATTAGAGCTGAAGACCCCAATCAGGATTTATGGTGGTAGACTGTAGATAATGTCCATGGCTCTTGAGGAACATACCCTGCTTTAAAATAAAGCTCTGTACATTTTGAGGGTGCTATCATTGTGTCCTGCAGCTAAAAAGGTCCTTGAGTGCCTGGCTCCAGGTGCTCCACCCAAACACCCAGTTACTCATTTTGCCCCAAGACGTAAAACAAGACACTCAAAACCTGATTCCTCTGGCTTGAAACACTCAACCACCCACAGAAAAAAAAACAGAAATTACATTCACATGCTGTATTACATACATACAATAATACATTTCCATCTATTGGTAATGACATTCACATTGTGGCCCCGAAATCGCTCTAACTTATTAAAGCTATTAATTTGTACATGGCGACACAACACAGAACTTTACCTTTCATTGGCGACAGGGAAATGATTTAATCTGACTACATGCAATCACTCATATTCAAAATTAACTTAGGCCTTTAAAGTAAAAATGAAATGCAAATTGCCATAAGACAATTACAAATTATTAAAATGTGATCAAATTGCTGCTGTTTTTTTTTTTTTGCTGTTGCCTTTCTGTCATGACGACGCCAAAGTGAGGTCAATGTCATGACACCAAGAAGACACAACACTGCAGCTAATGTCTTTGTAATGAGTACAGCAGAGATGCATTAACCTCCCGCTGCAGTTTGCCATGGAGGGGACGACGCCTGCATTCACCTCAACCTCAAGTTCAAGTTTGCCCGGTTCCACCCGGCAGCAGGCAACTTCCATGATTGTCACGCACGCACACATTCATACATACGAGTCGCCCTGGAATAACATCTGCATTGCAATACTTTCTTACAAGTGGAGGTGAATGAAGCCCTGTTTATGAGATCACAATGTCCTGTGCATGTACAAGTACATTCATAAAATGATCTGTTACACCAGAACATTTAAATGACAACCATCTAAAGTCAAATTTACAAAAGGTGCTGTGGTCCCTTTTTTACAACGGTGACCTGGTAGGAAGAAATATGCTGCGTGTGGCTTTGTGATGTTCATCAATATTGTCAGCACAGATACTGTAACATGAAAATGACCACTACTATATAAATTCTCAATATGCAAGAGGAATAAAATACAAAAAAGGAAAAACAGCATTCTTTTAAAATGATTATATACATGGTATGTGGATTATATACATGGTATGTACCCACAAAGTGTTCTGCCGAGTTTCACACCACCGTGGTCTCGGTCTGGAGGAAGGACTGAGCTCTGGAGTTGCGGTGGAAGTGGGACACGTTCTCCGAGCCGTTCCTGGAGATGGAAGAGCTGTGTAGCCTGTAGTCTCGGCCGATGTAGCGCTTCAAACACACACTCCGCCACTTCCGCTTCAGTTCACCCTGGACCTGGGACACAGGATATGCATCACTGGCGCTTAGCGAGAGCTCACTGAGACGTCCTTCATTTCTTTGCTCAGTGAGAGCTCATTAAGACATCATTTGGTACTCAGTGAGAACGGAATGCAATGACAGTAGTCCACCTAGGCTTCCACACATCTCGTATTAATATCGACATTTGGTAACATTCACAAAGTAACAATTTACTCAGTGAAATATTACTTAAAACATTAGTTGCATACACATAATGATTTATTTATTATTAAATGTTTATTAATTCAATTTAACCCATGGCAACATTTAGACATATCATGTACTTGTAGGTCAGTAATTTATAAATAATTAACATCAACCTATAAATTCTTCTTCTTATTATTATTAATTGTTCATTTTTATACTTGACGGTGTACTTGTGCAAATTTGTGCTGCGGTGCGTTATGTCAGAACATGTGGAGAACATACCTCGCTATTCAAAAAGCAATAGAGGATAGCCACAACCAGGCCCTGGAGACAGCAAACAGAAAATGAATCAGAAGAAAATGTGCTAAAGAAAATAAAGCCTATTCAGTTCATTTAATCATACATAATCATTACCTGGAACGATCCCAGGCCCAAATCAAAGAATATTTTGTAATCCTCCATTGCTTCATTTTCATCTTCATCCATCATATAAACAAACACAACGTAATTCACGCCAAATAATGGGATTAAGAGAAGTGTTGATTTAGCCAGCCTCCTAAAAGCAACAGCAAGAAACAAAATGAATTTTTCAGACGGCAGATTGAACTGCCCGCATACCCACCGCTAACTGCACAAATGGAAGAATAATATCACATGATTGAAATCCCAATTGGCTAATAGTTCATAGCAATTACTGCTGTCTGAGAGAGTGACACTTTAACATGGTGGAAAATTGCTTCGACGCGGTATAATTTAAAAGGAAAGGCGGTAGAGTAAGAGAGAGCTGAATTAGTTCGAATTGATGGAATGTTCAGAAGAGCATGGTGTATCTGTCAGCAGTGAATACATTTCACCTCATTCAAACTCTCCGCAAATTAAATGGGGGGAGTTATCTAAATAACTAAAAAACGTCTCTTTCAAATGCATTTCAGCACTGTGTGAAAATTCGTTTTTTTCCCATTAGTTAATTGCTAGCATAAACACGTAAATGTCTAGCATAGCAAACAGCACTAGACATAACCTACGAATATAATATAGCATAATATAACCTGTACTGAGACTGGTCATTTCCACCAACATCTGGGCACCGTAGCTTCTGGACCAAGATTCGAATGATGCTGATGAATAGAATAAAGTTTATCTACCAAAGAAAAAAAAAAGTTTGTGATGAATTACTTAATATCAAACATGAACAAGACATCTTCACTAAAATAAGTGTTTATCTAAAAGTCTGCTTTAGCTCAGCATCATTGTTAAGTCCATGAAACGGACCCTAAACGTTGAGAGAAGACACATGAGCCCCGTGCACACATGCATCTCTCCCCTTTTCTCTCAAGCAGTAAAACAGACGATCGTTTGGCCCAGAGAAAAGCTGCGCAGCCCACACACTGTCCTCAGGAACGTGACCTCTTGTAGGTGAGGTTGTGTAAATGCTTACTGTTACATCACGCCCAGCAGAGATGCTGTCACACACACTAACATGTCTCTGGGACTCGGGCCTTCCCGCAGTGACGTGAGTGTTCGAGCTGAGCTGCCTCTCGCCATAACAGAAGCTGGAGTGCATTCACATAGCAGGAATGTTTCATGTATGTTCTGACCCTTTTGGACCTATTAAATATATACGTTCTTGTCATACATTTAAACTACAGCGGTTTTATGGTTAATGTTACACTTGCAATATGGAAAAAACGTACTATGACTGAAGTCATTATGGGCCAGTTGATCACCCTCCTGGGGACAGCAGACTCATTTCTCTCCCAGCACCTAACAGAGGGGACATTTTTTTCTATTTTGGACAGTAATAAACATAGATGTACCCTGCATGCTCACAAATAAGGGCATAGCTTTTTTGCTGACTGAAAATAACATGTAGACCACTTCACTTAACAAAGGCTTTTTTAAAATGCTGGAATTTAACTACAATGCAAATGCATAAAACTTTGATGCAGTAGAGTGGAAGAACGGGCGTATTAATTAACCATGAATTTGCTACGACGTTAATATACACCTCTTTATTCCGCAGAGGCCCAACGGGGCCACAGAGGTCAGACCGAATATGTATTTTGTGGCTGTCGTTGAAAACGAAGCCCGCTATTATGCAGAACTCACCCGGTGTCCTCCAGGTACACTCTGCAAACGATCCATGCTACCACAAACACCGTCGGGAATCCTGTGGAGGAAAAAAAACTAGTACCAAAAAAAGAACACAGGAAGGATAAAAATAGATCATTGATAAGATCACTGGATTAACGGAGGCTCCTTTTTATATAAATACTGTGTAAGTAGTTTGAGTTTCGTTCAAGGTTTGAATGATTATACTTCTCCACATTATGATAAATAATTAAAATTGTATTAAAAATCATAAATAAATAAACAAATAAATAAACAAAGCAAAAAAATTCAGTACAACCTCTGGCCGGAAAAGTGGTCTCAAAAACACAGCGGTAAACATTGTAAACAAAACTAGGCCAGTAAGTGTCAGGGAAAAAACACTCAGTGCACGGAAGTGAATGTCCAACCGAGGGCCTGGTTTATTATCGCTGTCATCTTGAAAGAGAATCTTAATGAGGTGTTGATTTGATGCTTCTGGTGAGCCAAAGTCCACCACGGCCTTCCAGGCACATTAGGGTCCTCCGAGGGAAGCCAAGGTTCCTTCACTGTCACTCCTTTTATTCCACCACATGGCAGATGCTGTCCACAGAGATGATGGCACACAATTATCCTTTAATGTGGCCCAGTTCTTAAACGAATGAAATGGATGCGGCCGGTAACGGTTTCCCACGACATCCCACGAGTGTAATCTAGCTAGAAAGGATATACGCCGTATGTGCGAATAACACATCAGAGCATAACTGAGGACTTTTGTTTGATAGGGATGTTGGCCGTCTCAAGATGAAAGCATAGAAGGGCTGAATATATATGAGCAAGGGCTCAAAAGTTCCATTTAGATAAGAACTGTACTAAAGGAATGTAAAGTGGTAATGGGCTTCTGGCAGAAGTGTACAGGTCATATGAAAGAGCCAAAAAGCAAAAGATCACGACACTCAAGAAACGGCCTTGAAACCAGAGAGCCTTCCACTATACCAGAAACTGCAAATGTGTGCCATTTGAATCAGACCTACCCCAACCAATGAGAAGATAGACGATGAGGTGTCTGTTCTCTGAGAAGATCACCATCAGCAGTGTGTGAAGGTATAGCCCCTCCACCAGCAACCAGAAGAAGTTCGCCATGATGAAGTAGTTAAAAACGACCAGGCTTGCCTTGCACCCCACCTGGAGCACAGTCAACAAGACACTTTGAGTTTCAGTGCACGCTTTTTTACTTGCTTTCTGTGTATTATTGTGCACAAAACTTACACAAATCAGTTAAAAATGGCGTAATAGCAGATTTTTACTTCACACAGGACCCACAGAGGCATCTTAAAATATCTCCTGCTGAGCAAAAGATGAACCAACCTCCAAAATGCTAAACGGTTCTTTTTTTTTTTATTTTTAAATTTGTTGATTATTCTTCATGTTGTGCACAATTGTAGAGCGATTGTATATATTTGATGCCTTTTGGTGATCACCTTATGTCAAATATAGACAATTTGAGCAAGGGCGGCCACATTTTTGCAAGCCACCGCATAACATGGTCTGTTCTCCTCGAACAACGTTGACTCACCAGGGATGGCTGTTCAGTGCACTCTGTGTTTTCGTTGTGCGAGAACAAGATGGCGTCCTTGGTCAGGACCGCTATGGCTCTCAGAATGAAGGAGAAGAACAGGTTCAGGTGGATGTAGTTCCTGGTGCAGTGAAGCTTCCTGCGGATGTCGCACAACATGGCAACAGCATGAACTCAGCCACAGCTTCAAGACACTTCAATCATGATCAATCGATCTCTCTTTTAACGTCAACCCTGCACTTGAACTAATCTCGCTCACAACAAGCGCGATCAAAACGTGCCACATGCCAAACGCAGTGTTTACATTCCTTGTCACCAAAGATGAATTGTGGAATCTCCAAAAATACAGACGGGCGTTCATTTCCAGCTCTTTAACAATCGCGATTCATTACAAAACCTTTTATTTTTTTGGCTCCGTATGCGACGCGCAGATCACCACAGTCGTCCATTTGCACTCACCTGAAGAGGCACAGGATGGTGCTGCCGGTGATGAGCGCGATCAGCGAGAGGCTGTGGCCCAGAGTGTACAGGGTCTTCACCACCGTGTAGAACACCAGCTGAACGACAGAACAAGGCACAGGTCAAAGCAAAGGACGCACGTTTGTCCTGCACTACTTCAACTTTATTGTATTTGATACAACAGAGACCAGTTTGCTGGTTAGTGCTAGTTGGTAGGGGAGGAAAAAAATCAAAACTACCCAGGCAGAATGTTCTCTATCTCTTTTTTTTTTTTTACTTTCAGCATTCATTACTGATGATATAGGAGACATGCTGTGTGTACATGACAGGATGGGAAGAGCATTAGCGCTGGAGCAAAGAAAAGCGCACAAGAAATTCACTCGCCATTCATTTCGGTGCAGCCTGTCTACAAATTACAGTAATAATGTAAATGGGGGGTCAATCGGATACATATCCCAAATATTCCAGCCTGGAAGTCCAAAATGTAAACAAAAAAATGTGTTTAAAATAAAGGATTTATGATGAAGTGCTAGGAAATCACGCAGAACCTTATACAAATTTCTACCATATACACTACCAGTCAAAAGTGTTAGAACATGCAAGAGGTAATGTAACTAACCAAACTATTCCTGAAAAGATAAATGTTTCAGATTTTGACTATATATCTATTCAAAACTGTCATGAACATAGTCGAGAGGCGACACTGAAATGCGATTCATCAAACAGGCCTAAATAGGTATCACAGTGGGAACTGGTGATAGAGAGCCAGTGGTGGCCTGGCGGGTAGGGAAGCACACTCGAATCCTGAACTGAGGTCCCCTTGATTAAGGTACTGTCCCCACACACTGCTCCCTGGTGCCTTTCATGGTAATGGGTTAAATGCAGAGGAAAAATTTTGTTGTGTGAACAGTGTGCTTTGTCGTGTATCCCAATAAAAAACAAAACAAAAAAAAAAACAATCACTTTCAAAATTGCATTTATACATTATCCTGTTTCCAAGTTTCAACTTTCTTGTCTTTGATTGGTCAAAAACTCTGGCCACAAGGAAACATTTGTGTCTGCAGTGCAAGTCGTGTTGAAAAAGGCCGTGAGCTCTGCCAAATCTTTTGGATTTTGTTGGAAAATCACATCAAGTGTTCTCTCAACTTCACGGCATGTACTAAACATGCACTGCTGGGGAAAACAAAGTGCGAGAATCAGCAAACGAGGCCAGCGGATACAACCAAATCCAGTGAATGCTGGCAGTTGCCGTTTGTTGGATTTTATTGGGCCAGCGAAAATTAGCCTTTGCTCATATTTTAGCGAATGATTTAATGCTGTGACAAAACGTATCTGTTGATGAGACAACATTAAGCCACATTTCAGCCTTTTATTAACTTGCCTGCCTTTTTTTATATAAATAATCTGTCTGGCATGGCCCACGAAATTACATTCCATTATGCATAAACAGAAACACCCTTGACCATAAGAGAGAAGGCGTCATCCAGCCAAGCCACTTTTAACAGTACGATCTCTATCAGCAGAGCATTCATGAAATTCATATCCATTTACAGAGCAGGAACACACAGACAGAGACTCATCACCGTGGAAACAGGGTGCAGGCCAGTTGGCGTGGTGGGGGAGATGAGCGTGATGAAACTCAGGGACTTGCATCCTCATAAACAGAATTCTTTACCCATGAGACAGTGCTTCGCACGCGGGAGCTCCCCCACGCTTCCACAGCAGCAGCGCACTTAACCGAGCCTCGCTGTAGGACCCGGGTTCATCCAGCAGCTGGACTTGTTTTTTTTTTTTTTTAAGTCCAATGCTATTTTAGTATGTGCTGTTTTGCGTAAGTTCTTTGAGGTTTTGCAGACATCAAACATTTGCTAGCAGCAATAAGGCTGACGGGAGCCCAGGTTCAACCTGGTAGATGGACCTTAAGCATGGTGACAAACATGAAATGAGTTTGAAAAAGAAATTGTTGTCAAGAAAAAACATCTAGCCTGAAGAAGGCCAGATTTATTACTTCTTTAATCTGTTTTCGGATGTGATAAAAATCATTTTCATTTCTAAAACCTTTTAAAGTGACATGCATTAGTAAACAGAAACTTGCATTTGGCTGTCATTAACAGCCATCTCCAGTTATCATAGTTTTTTACAACATGAACACCTGAACAGGATCCCTTTTGATCCCTTTGATGTATTATTAATTCTAAATTACCTTTAACTTCTGTACATTTACAGCATTTATCAGATGTCCTTATCCAGCGCGACTTATAATCAGTAGTTACAGGGACAGCCCCCCTGGAGACACTCAGGGTTAAGTGTCTTGCTCAGGGACACAATGGCAGTAAGTGGGGTTTAAACCTGTTTGTGTGTTTAAACCTGTGGTAGTAGCCTAGTGGGTAACACACTCACCTATGAACCAGAAGACCCAGGTTCAAATCCCACTTACTACCATTGTGTCCCTGAGCAAGGCACTTAACCCAAAAAATTGCTCCAGGGGGGGACTGTCCCTGTAACTACTGATTGTAAGTTGCTCTGTATAAGAGCGTCTGACAAATGCTGTAAATGTAAATGTCTTGATCCGGTCTGGCAGGGGCAACTCCGGGTCCGGAGTTCGGACCGGAGTTTCATGTTGGTCCTGTGTTATGTTTCCTGATTGTTATCACCTGTGTATAATTGTATAAAGCTGCCCTGTTCGTGTCTGTTTGCCGTCGGGTTATTGTTTGGTGATGTTTCCCTTGTCCTGCCTACCATGTATTAAACCCCTGTCTCGTGACGTCGTGCGTATGCGTCCTCCTTCCTCGCCATGTCCAGCCATCTGGACACTGTGACTTTGTGCCGCTCTGGTTCAGAGGCGAGTATGTTAACCACTAGGCTACTAACACAGGAGTGTACAGAAGTATATTTTGTTAGTAATTTTATCCACAGACCAAAAAACATAATTGGCATAGAATATCACCATTCTAGCTAGAATATTATATTCCTAATAATCTAGTTTTGGTGCTAGGTGCAGCAATACCTTCTGTGGTGCTAGGCGTCTTCAGGATTTATATAAATAAACATATAAAACAAAGATCTGCTTCTGTATTGTATCAATATATGTATTGTGAAGAAGATAAATTATCCATTTATTACTGTTTTGGGCTCCTCCCATCACCTAGACTAGCCCCACTTTTAAAGCAGTCCTCTAAGTGTCATCCTGCTGTCCTTGACCAAATATAAACTTCTATTCTAGTCTTCTCTAGTTAAGCCATAACAGCAAACGTCGTACAAAAAAATTATGATTATTGAAGCTGACCTCACATGTAAGAACGAGACAAAATCCAGCCACCCCTATTTGACAGAGGGGAAAGTTTTGTTGGGGAAGAAGGGATCATTTCCTTTTCCAGACAGACAATTATATGCTGGCAGACGGATGTACATGGAGCCTCTGAGGGATTTTTTGGGGATGCCCGTGGAAAGTATCTGGAGAAGATCACAGACGGGAAAAGGTGACGTTAAAAACTTTTGCGCCGCAACAGCAACGACTGAGCTCTCTTAAAAAAAATAGCTGCATAAATATTAATCTGCTGTGCATTATAGCTGGCATAACGCCATAAAAGGCTGGAGGTGATCGTGCTGTATGGCCTGTATGTCCAGCTCTAAACAGCACACAATTCACTTTTTTCTAAGGTTTTTCTCAACGCTCATGTGAAAAAATCCATGCACATGGCCACATTTCTTTTCCTTTTCAAACCACTTTGCCTTTTTTGTATGTGACTCAAAAGCTTACAGCCCTTTGCGGAATTCACAGCTCATCCATCTACTGTAATAAATCTTTTTTTTTTTTTTGACAGAAACTTACATGGGAGTCCCCGTACTCCTCCTTTCAAACGGAATCAATAGCTCAAGGTTAGAAGATCAGTGTCTTGTTTAATACATGAATGAACTTGATATAAATAAAGCAGCATCACTCAAGTTCACTCTGTGCCACGACAGCTCCCAGATCAGTCTGAAGTCACAAGGTCATGCTGAGACCACAAGCTCCCAGTAGGGAAGCTTGCTGCCATCTCCACTAATTCAAAGGGGGGATTCCCAAACAACAAAGATGGGCTTTTGTGAATATGACCTCTGCTACCGTTGCTCTACCAGTCAGGAAATTGCTCAGATGTGTAATTTCCCCCCCACACAGGTATGGAAAGAAAAACAATAATCCTACAAGTAGGTGTATTGGCAACTGAAGTCAAAGGGGCAATCTTCTTTTAGAAACTGTGTAGTTTCCATCTTCCCTTCCTGTACACTCGCTGTCAATGTAGCTACAGTGAACCAATGGGTGGTAGTAGCCTAGTGGGTAACACACTCGCCTATGAACCAGAAGACCCGGGTTCAAATCCCACTTACTACCATTGTGTCCCTGAGCAAGACACTTAACCCTAAATTGCTCCAGGGGGGACTGTCCCTGTAACTACTGACTGTAAGTTGCTCTGGCAAATTGTTGAGAAGTGTGCTCAGCTATGAAAGGTACTGAGCCTTACAGCAGGAGGCAATGTGTCCGACTGGCAGCCAAACCTGAACACCACCACAACAATGAAAGCACGGCCAAGTATCGTGTGAAAAAGCAAAAACAGCATTTGCATTGTGTCTTTCTGCCATAACATGGTATATTTTGGACATGGACATCTGGACTCTGAGACTGGCAGAACTGTGTTTACTGTGCACCATTAACTGATAGCGCTTCATCGTCTTTTCCCTCATTAGGTCTCCTCCTCATTAATCATGTTACCTTTGATTTATTCTAACCAACCAGGTCTCTTTTTAGTAGTACTGATGGATGCAATGGACATACATGCAATATATTGACAACTATTGGAGTAGTTCTAACAAACATGGAAAGGCCACACATTCTGTGGTATTCATTCTTCTCTTTTAGAAATAACATTTCCGCACTCACTCATTCAAATTCATCATAGTAGTTCCTGGGTCCTCTAGGTTTAATTTTGAGATCAATACCTAATTTTTGTATAATATTACTATAACAAAAGTAATATTTTGACCTGGAGATCACAAATTATTGTTCTTATTATCTAGAAATGTCAACTTAATTTTTTTCATCTCTCAAGATAACAATTTTCAATATAAAATTGTTACGAGTCATTTAAAATATTATAAAAAACAAAAAGCCAAACAGGGACATTAATCCATTAGCATGTTGGCATCAGTCTACGTATAGGTCTTAGTGGGTAAACCCTAAAACACTACAAGTTCAGACAATTGATTGTCTGTTTTCCACATGATAAGAATTTCATATTTGGGGCAGTGGTGGCCAAGCAGGTAAGGAAGCAGACTCATAACCAGAAGGTTGTGGGTTCAAATCCAGAACGCCAAGGTGCCGACTCTGCTCCTTGGGTGCCTTTCATGGGACACATTTCGTTCTACGCACTGTGTGCTGTACTGTGTATCTTTGTTTTCTAATCACGTACTTTTTTTATACTCCGCAATAAGAAAAGAAAACATCCATTTTCTCAGCATCACAAGAATACTAAACTCAGAATTGCTTTATTTATTGCTTTCAGTTGCAGATTTTGATTTGGTGGCTAACCTAGTGAGTAATCCAGAGCCTTACAGACTGACCATCACAAATATTTGGACTACATAACATAAAATCTTTTCATTTCCCCGTATGACACATGATACATGTCCTGCTTCTCCTTGGCTGCACTTGTACCCCTTAATGCTGTGTTTCTCTGGTGGCATTTTCTACTGCCGCACATGATCCTGAGATGGACTCTTATAAATAGAATGCACATCTAAATGTATTCCAGGCATTAATTAGAGGAAATTATGAGTATGTGACTCCCCCTGCCTGCTCTGTGACTCTGCCCTCTAAGACATAAACACGCGTGTGGAAACACACACACACACACACACACACACAGATTGAAATGTCTGGATAGATGTAACCCAACGTTCCAAAAAACACGGTCCCATCTGGCAATCTGAGACAGAGGCCGGGTCGCTGAGAGTTTCAGACAGGCCACTCGGTTCTGAGGGCCGGAGGCTGTGCACTGTGTGACTCAGCCTGTCGCTCGGAGCGATGCGGGTAGGACGTCCATCAGTCACAGCATTTCCTCCCCCCGGCACCACCCAGCCACTCACTTCTCATCAGATTAGCACGCTAATGGTGGTATTACAGTCCATCCCGGACACCTCTCCTCTCATTAAAAAGAGACAAATGCTATCTGGATGCCCTTGTCTTCTTCCCACACATTTTGTCAAAAGCATAATTTACCTTGTTGGGCTTTGCCTCCGACCAGCAGACACTCTGTATGCTGGGATAGACCTCAGACCAGCCTTGTGTTGTACAGTTCCTACTGATGTGCCCTGAAATACACATAAAACACCAACATAAAACGATGTGTGCTGCATGGACAGAAGTCTCTAAGTCAAATTTTACATCTGTAAATACTGTGGTATTTTTTCTCAAGAGCGGAACAAGCAACAGCCATTCCAATCCATTTATGCAAATGAGATGGCCAATCAGTCAACGTTACTCCCACCACGGAGTGTACACATGGGCATACAGTAATACATAAAACATGTTTTTTTATATTTATATATATATATATATACACACACACACACACACACACACACACACACATACATACATACATACATACATACATACATATACACACACACACACACACGCACACACACATACGCACACACACACATTTATTTATTTATTTTATATGTATTTAAACCAAATTTGTCACAGTGATTAATGCTGTAATGTTGAAAGACATTTTTTAAAATGTATAATTGTGAGCTGGATGCTGGGGGAAGGTGACGCTAAAATTCCCCATAGACAGTAACTACCATCCATAAACAAACCACCTCCCCTTTATCCAAGATAGAGCATAGAGTGCACGGCTCGGTGAGTGCAGGCGAGTGCCGAGCTCTCAGGGGCCCGCAGTCGGAGGACTGAGTGCTGACTCCACCGAACCATGTCAACACGGCTGTCTATTCCTGCCCGTGACCACCGTGAAGCGCAATAAAGCCCCCCAAACACACTCTGGCCCCTGCTAAAACACACGTGCGTGCCTACAAAAGCCAAACAGCATGCGCCCCTGCTCATATATCACGCCGACAGCTGCACACACACGGAGCCTTGATTTACATTTGTGCATTTGTGCATATTTACAAAGTGATTTATTTGAAGGTAATGTCTTATGACTAAACAGATTAAAAAATGATAGGTTAAGACCAGTCATAACCAGCAGCTACCAGTGATTAAAGGTGAAATAGCCTGTTTGGCGCATTTTTACATGGTTTTGGTGGTTTAGGTATGAGCAGCATATTATTTGTAGACTTGTAGAGTCTCTCCTTTCAACTAATCAGCCAATAATGCGTACAAGGTTCACTTCAAAAGCTGTTCAAGTTTGTCAGAGACCCCTGTTCTGGAGGAGCTTTATCCAATTCTAGAGCTTCAATTTGGCTCAGCTCATAAAAGCACATCACTCTCTGCCCATTGGCATGAAGGTGGCTATGGATGAAAAATGGCGATTCCTTGGTGTAGCTACATGGACACAAGCAGGGTTTCCCAGATGAAGGCGTCTGATGCTCTAAGACCTGAAACACCCTGGGGTCTTCACTGATAATATGTTCAAGTTGCACCACATGTTGTTTAGAAAAAACCATGGGTTCCTATTCAACATCTTCTCTATGTACACTTGTTCTGAATTTTTCATGAATCAAAAGTGCATTTACGGCCATGACAGTGCAGTTCATGCAAAGGAAGATTTTGGTACGGTATTTATTGTAGGGTAAGTCCTCACTACATCTTAATGCAGGGAGGTTACTGCAATTTATAGTTAGGGAGGCGAAGGCATTACACAACGGGCTAAACCAGAAAATGTCTGTTGGGCTTGCATTTGCGAGCACCACTGGGCGATTAATCCATCTTTATTTTACCACCCCTGAGTTTATGAAATTATTGTTGCAAACTTGTGAAGGATTTAGTAGGACATTCCTGTTGTGTGTTCATGAAATGCAATGTAACTCACAATGTGTGAGAAATAAGAAATGGAAAAAACAGCATGATTTGCAAGCAATGGGCTAAAACAAATTAGGTAATCATGCTTGTCAAGACTCATGTTGCTCAGTGAAGCTTGCACATTTTTGACATCTCACGTCTCCTGTATAAGACATGGAATCTCACCAATAGAATAGAATAATGAGACACATGTCCGTGGGCATACTAGCAGGTACGGAACATGAAAGCTGTAGGGTGTTGAATCTGAATGGCAACTTAAAACATTCTGCTGAGTGAGAATACTGCTGTTACTGTATATGTTTGGTCTCCAGATTCATTTTCATGATGCTTGTGGTTGGGACCAGTGAGCTGATATCCTTTTTATTCTCACCCTGCCAGTAAATTATATTGAGAGTGCATCTGTCAAAAATGCACATAACAGGATCTGTTGAAAGGTGCCCAGGGAGCAGTGTGTGGGGACGGTGCTTTGCTCAATGGCACCTTGGCAGTTCGGGGTTTGAAACTTATTTGCATATATATATATATACAGTCCCTGACAAAAGTCTTGTCGCTTATCTATTTTGTAGAAACACTATTAACCTGACTTTTAATTAATCAATTGGTGTTAGAAATAGCTCATATGAAAAGCTAAAACCCTACCAAATCATGTTTAATGCATTGAAATGAATTATGGTTGGGAATATAAAAGGTAGCTAAGATTTCTTGGTATTTCAGGTTATTGATGTTGCCTTCCACCCTGCAGATCTCTCGCACACCCCCATACTGGATGTAACCCCACACCATGATTTTTCCTACACTAACTTCACTGTTTTCTGGGTGAATATCGGATCCATGCGGGTTCCAGTAGGTCTCCTGAAATATTTGCGGCGACTGTGGTGTAATTCAACAGAAGATTCATCTGAAAAATCTACCTTCTGCCACTTTTCCAGCATCCAGGCTGTGGGCCTTGGCAAATGTCACACGTTTTTTCAATTGTCTTTTGTGTAGTGCTGGCTTCTGGGCACTGATTCCACCATGGTGGCCATTTCAAGACATAATCCGACAAACTGTTCTGGTTGACACAGGGACTTTAGGCGACCAGGTCTTGTGGAGCTCTGCTGCTGTGGAAAATGGGCTGGCCTTGGATGTTCGAGCCAACAAACGGTCCTCTCGAGCAGTTGTCTTGTGGGGTCTGCCTGACCTGGGCTTGTCAAAAACGTCTCCAGTCTCTTCTTCAAATCTTTTTTTATCGTCTGTACTTGACACTGAGACACACTGAAGGTGTCTGCCACATCAGCCGTGGATCTGGTCTTCAGCCTTTTGATAATCAACACTTTAGTCTCAGGGTGAATCTTGTGTGCAGAATCAAGTTTGCAGAGGTCTAGTTGCAGTAGATGTGAAGGTCTAGTGTACTGGGCTTCTTTTTATACACACCCGAGACCTAATTGATCCATTATTAGTCACAGGTGAAGCTCATATGACAGGTGAAGCTCATTTGTAAAAATTGACTCAATGGGCTTTACCAAGCTTTGAATATTAGAATACTTTTTCACAGTTTCATTTTGCAGTGAAACTTTATTACAAAAGCTGTTGGGAATAAAATGAGCCATTTCTTGTAAAAAATCTTGATTAGAAATATATTTCAGTGGCACTTGATGTCAATTTGTACACAAGCAACAAGACTTTTGTCAGGAACTGTATATGAATCCTATATAAATATTTATCCTATGTATTTAATATATGGGTTTTAATAAGCTAAAACATTCAAAGAAGCCTTCAACGCCCTCAAGAGTTACTTCAGCACTGCTCCTGTCCTCACCCTGAACCACAACTGCCCTTCACAGTAGAGGTAGACCTCACAGTAGAGGCCATCCTCTCACAGAGCCCCCCCATCTGATCAGAAACTGCACCCCTCTCGCCAGCCAAGCAGAAGTATGATGTGTGCATCCTGGACCTCCAGGCTGTCAAACTGGCCCTTAAGAGTGGCGCCACTGGTTGGAGGGGGTCGGAGCACCCATTCATGGCACTCACCAGCCATAAGATCTTGGCATACAATCAGGAGGCCCGACGACTCAACCTTCGCAAGGCACGCTGGACGCTCTTCTTCAAGTTTCAACTTTCAACTTTCTTACTGGCCAGGATCCAAGAACACCAAGGCTGACGCTCTATCACAAAAGTACTCTCCTGAAGAAGAGTGCCTCCCAACCCAGACACTATCATCCCCACACCATACATCCCGGCTCCCATTTGTTGGATGATCCACGAGGAGGTCCTCCAGGGACACGTCAATGAGGCCCGCCTCCAGAAATAGGGGCACAACAACCCCGTGTCCGATCATCTAGGTCGCACCCACACTCTGGAACTCTGGTGGACATCCATGATGGAGGACGTGGCAAACCACCTGCACATCCCACAAGGGCAAGAACCAACGGCCCCAGAGACTCCTCCTTCTCTTAACATCTCCAATCTCCCCTGGTCCCACGTCTCCATAGACCTTGTCACAGGGTTTCCTCGGTCTGACAACAACACCATGGTCCTGGCCGCCCATCGCCCTGCCGCAGTGACCCACGGCACCCCAAACACTGACATGGTCCACCACCATGGCTGCCCAGATCTACTCTCGGACAGAGGACCTCAGTTCATCGTCTTGTTTTGGCATCACTTCAGGCATCAACTCAGAGTCCAAGTCAGCCTCACCTGGGACCACCCTGTCTTCTCTACCTGGCCCCAAGCAGGCTCACTCCATCTCTCCCACACCATGAACTGCTGCATCAGTTCCGACCAGGTCCGTGATAGGTTTCCAAATCACAAGCATGCAGCATCGGCCAGGAGGTTTGGTTGTTTCTTTTTCTATTTAATCACATTTCTCATAAACAGGTTATGCTACATGATCATTAGCTCATTCTGTCAAAATGTTTAACTTCAGTGCCTAGTTATCTGTGCATGTTGCGAACACCAAAAAAATGAATGCGAAAATCACACCATTTTGTGTCACTAAAAAAACATTATTTCCAGAAATTGTCCTAATTTGTAAAGACCTGTAAGACTCATTAACCCGTAGGATTCATAATCAGTGCTTATTTTTGTCTTTTTTGGTGCTCAATGCTCACGCACTGCCCTAAGGGCACAGCATAAAATAACACATACTGTCGACCATGATGTGTAACTGTAGTGTCACATAGCGAGGCGTGCATTTCATTACATCACAGGCAAGCACTGTTGCAAATGCAAACGGACTGTAAAGCGCACTGCTTTCTGTAACCGGCATGCCAGTCACAAGGGTTTACGGCCTAAATGACACGAGCTGCAGCGACAGAGATGAAGCCGCGCTGGATGCCATTTGTGTGCTTCTCCAGAGACCCTGCTTAGTGGACAGGTAGACTACAAGCAAGTTGTTCAGGTCACTAACCAGCAATCAGCAGAAACAAGAAAGGCTAGTTTCAATCTTCTTTTGCCCTGAGGTCCTACTTTTGTCAGGTTTCTAATGGAAGAGTTTATTGAATTCAATACAGTGCCAAGAAAATTGCATAACCCTGGCCCACAAAGAACCTTGGGCATTATAGGAATTTACACTGGTTTCTATTTAAAGCCTTTTAATTACATGCCACAATGTGAAGCAATATGACCGTATTATAAAATCATTAACAAATTGACATATGTTGTCAGCTAATATTTCCAGATGGGGTTAGCTAATTAGGCCAATTAACTCTCTGTTCTTTCATCTTGCCGTAGTGTGACCCCTTGACTGTCGGCAGGCCGGTGGATAAAAATAGACGGGGCAGAGATGGCTTAGATGGAGGGACGAATGTTGTGGAAGGATGATGGTGTAAAGTGACTGCAGCCGAGCTGGATGGGGGGAGAAGATGTGCTGGTTGTGCACACTTGGCTAGAGCCCATGGGTCAGTGAGCTTTAGTAAGAGAGGAGGGGCGAGATGTGATTCAGTCCGGCCTCTTACTCTGCAGAGGCGCCACCAACCCCCCAACCAGCCAAACAGAGAAAGAAAAAAACCACTCACATATCTTGTCTTACGGAGGAAAAAAAGAAAAAGAAAATGTTTGCTCGCAAATCTAAAGAACAGATACACATAGAACATTAAAGTAACTACGGTCTACTAAGTACAAAGATAGGCTTAAAAGGATCAAACGTGTGAACATATCACAATGATATCTGATGGGAAACAAATCCACCCTTGATATAACCCACTTGATTTAAAAAAAAAAAACATTCCAACATATTAAAACATAATGGTAATGGCATAGCATTAATGGCATAGCATTTTTGGATGCTCTGGTCTTCAATCATCAGGTAATGTATGAAAAGAGACCAGTGGGATGCCAGTTGGAATAACGAAATGACCAAACATTACCATTTCTGCCAAACAGGTTTCTGAGGGCTACAGGACAGGTGATGGTGACGACTTCACCCAGCTCTGCATGGTACCAGCAGGATATGTTATCCCATGTGCCTCTGCAGCCTATAAGAAAGAAATAAGCAAAATCACTTTAAACATTAACTTTCCACCTGTGCAATGCAAATTTTGGACTATATATATATATATATATATATATATAAAAATTCAAAATATTGCTTAAATATCAGAATATCATGACACAAGGGGATATTGTCCAGGCTTGTTCATGATGAAACATTTAAAATAGGCCCCTAAACCTTTTTACTTTTAAAATGTGCAATATATGGAAACATTCCACCCTAGTATTAAGTCAGGATTATATTATATCACTGGCTGCAAAAACTGTTTGCACCCATGTCATTCATTATTACATAGCATTACATACAGGCTCAAAAACTCAACATTGCCTGAATTATTATATCCCCCTGTACTGCCCTATGGTCCGTGTCAAGGAACAATGGGAAATTCAGCACCTGCCATGGGGCTATGGAAGACAACTTCAGACCGAAAGGACGAAGAGATTAGATCCTCACTCATTTACCTGTGCTGAGAAAGTGGTTTTGGCATTTTTCCCCCCGAACAAGGCCACTCAGCACATTAGTTGAGCAACTACCCCGCTCCCTCATACTCTATTGCAATTCCCATGGGTACGCAAGGTGAAAATGTTTTATCAAAGCTATGCATTTTATTAAATTCTAAGATGAAAATGCACTGCTGCACATAAACAAGCAAATGTCACTGTAAATATAGACACTTCATAAAGCACAACCTCGCAGGAATGTCAAAAAATGTAAAAGACAAAGTCAATAAATCAAGATAATCCTGCATAATGATATCCTGCATAATGATATATTAAAAAAGCTAAAACCAAGGTCCTCCTTCTATTAAATCCTTCTCAATTTAATATAAATGTTTAGACAGTTTTATGGCAATCTGTACCATGCAGATATGTCCTTTCGCATTCCAATACAGTCATGCACTAAAGACCCACTTATCTGTCTATTTTATACGAGGCAACAGCTGTGACCCCTCTCACTCACTCTTCTTCAGTCCGAGGGCAGCAGGGACCTGACCCTTCCTCGCAAAGCCACATCCACTGGATGTTCGAAGCTTTTGCCAAACTCCACTTAGGCATAAACATTCGGCCTATCGGAGATTCGTGTCGTGTGTTTACAAACCCTCGGGCAAGTGGCCCCTTAACAAAAATGTGACAGTGTATACATCGCGTCACCAGCACAAGCATGCCGCATCGGCCAGGATGTTTGGTTGTTTCTTTTTCAGTCCAAAAAAGGAGTTTTCTCATTAATCACGTTTCTCGTGGAAAGGCGAGCTTGGTCTGTCTCATGAGACGGGGACCCTTCGAAACGAACGCCTCGCAGTGTTTAAATATAGATATGACTTATTTCTTGTTTTTTTTTTTTTTTTTTTAAATCTTCGAATTTATATATGTGTTCCACTGGGCTCGGAGGAAATGAATAAGTAAAGCCGTGGCGTGTGCGTCGCGCCTGTCTGTCTTTTCATGTTATTTTCCAGCATATCGACCAGCGGTTTAATGATTAATAACCGGATGCTGACACTAACCGCGACTTGAGGCGACAGGAGCTAGAAAGGTACACCGAGGAGCAAAGGGTCTTTATTTTGGAGGTGCAGACAAATACAGGCTTAAGACACTGTAAATAACTATTTCTTAAGCACTCTGGCGTTCGCAGCGTAGTCTGTGTGGTCATGTGCTCTTCAAATGCATTTTCCACGCCTCTTAATTCTTCTATACATCACACTCGGAGGTCTCCGTGACTGTCCTTGGCTGTGACACCGAAAACCACGTTATCCTTTAACTGAACTGAACAGACCTGCCTTAAACAAAGAAGGCCTGTGGTGAATGGTGTATTATTTTAAGGAAAACACACATTTAAAATGGAAATTTAGAGATGGGTAGCATGTGGTACGAACACGAGCCAACAAGCATCACTCCACGTTGTGGTCTCCTGGAGTTCAAATCTACAGCTCCGGTGTTCCGTCGTGAACAGTGTGGCCTGGACGAAGATCAGACATTAATCCCAGAAGGATGACAGCCTAAGAACATAATCTCTCATTTCACTTGGGGTGAAAGAAAGTTTAAGATGAATTGGCCTTTTATCTCCATGTCGCCTGTCGCAGGACTTCTTCATCTCTCGGGAATTCTTGTTGTGAAGCACTTATGTACTAATGCAAATGAAATAATGCACGTGCTTCACAACATGCAAATTCATTAAAACCCACAACAAATATCCTGAGGTTGTCAGAGGGGAAAATGAAATTGTCAACACAGATAAATTTACCATTTTGATGACATTTCTCACATTACCTGAAAAAATTCTAAAATAGAGTGAATATGGCTCAGGGACAGACGCTTTAACCTTATTAAGTTTTAGAGGATCTCAGTAAGTCTCAGGGACCTCCTTGTCAAACCATAACTATACCGGTATAATTCAGTCCAACTGATTCCGGTGCTCCATTGACACAGACAAATAATTCACCGTGGTCCATATTAAAGTAATACATGGATTATGTGATGAACGGTTTCATCCTTGATTTTTAACGTATCATGCAGTATGATGGATGAGTAAATTAACACACTTGTGTCCAAACCTTGAGAGTTGAGAGGCGGCTGCTCCTCCAGCATCCCCAGACACTCCTTCTCAGCTTTCTGCAGATCATAAAGGAAATGGCATGTTGGATGCCTCCCACTCACCTAGAGGAGAGGAGAGATCGTTTTTAAAAACGAATTACTTCATGTCCGCATGTTTCCGCGTACCTCCTGTCATTTACTGTAATCCTTTTCGAATTTCTGGAAATGACCACTGAAATGCCACAATCAAAGCAAATTAACACACAGTTCAGTTTGTATTTATACGGTACGGGCCAAACGTTTGGACACACCTTCTCATTCAATGTAATTTCTTTATTTTCATGACCATTTACGTTGGTAGATTCTCACTGAAGGCGTCAAATTTATGAATGAACACGTGTGGAGTTATGTACTTAACAAAAAAAGGTGAAATAAGTGAAAACATGTTTTATATTCTAGTTTCTTTGCTCTGATTACTGCTTTGCACACTCTTGGCATTCTCTCGATGAGCTTCAAGAGGTCGTCACCTGAAATGCTTTTCCAACAGTCTTGAAGGAGTTCCCAGAGGTGTTTAGCACTTGTTGGCCCCTTTGCCTTTGAACGGGTTTCTCAAGCCAGGTGGCGCATTAGACCAGGGGCTCATCTCCTGTTTCCAAAATGCATCACAGACTGCTTGAGAAAGCTGTTCTACTATGATAATTGGTGATGAAAATAAATTATGTTCAATAAGATGTACTCGTGTTTACCAGCTGTTTATTCAGTTAAATAGCTGCATCCATGTTACCTCGTCATGTTTGATGTGGTAATTTCACAGTTCGAAGACTCGTTCTCGCCCCCTACAGTGCAATTCGGCTAGGTATACATCCGTGCTAAAATATCAAGGTGAAAGTCATCATAGTGTAGCGGTTCTTCTTCTTTTTGATTTCGTTTCTTGAACCACAAATGATGAGCTGACACCCAAGAGATTTTCTGTGCAAAGTGTATTCTGTACAAAAAGCAAGGTCGCGTCAGAACATCGCGTCACCCATCGCGTCTTTCTGCACCTCTCTCTACTCTCACAACTCACGCCATGTGTCCAAGAGAACTGAACATTAACATAAAGCATTCACAATTTACAATACTGCATTCCTGTACAAAAAGCAAGGTCGCGTCAGAACATCGTGTCACACATCGCATCTATATGAACCTCTCTCTGCAATATACAGTATTAAAAGAACATAAAAAAAATATTCACAAAATAACACACATGCAAAATATTCCTTATATGCACATAAATTAAAATGAAAGAAATAACTTTTTGCACACAAACCCCACGCACCTCTCACAACTCACACCATGTGTCCAAGAGACCTAAACTGGGTCTCAAAAACAAAATAAAAGTCTTTAGGAAATAAGAAACTAAAAGACACAAGAAAGAAGAAATATACTTATAAATCTAGTGTAACCATTTAACTCCGGCACAATAGCTTGCGTAGTATAGACCCAGCTCCCAACCCAACTTTGTGAATCGATTAACAGCGATATTTTTTTTTATTGCACGATAAGAGTCTCACGTTAACGCAGCACGTTAACGCCGATAACGGCCCACCACTAGTATATATATATAAATATTTACACAGACGTCATCGTTCTCATTAGTTTGCATTCATCCCTCCCACTCAGTGTCGATTTATACAGATGAGAAGCTTCGAGATGATTCGAGGGCTTGCTTCCAGCTCATTAAGAACACAGCATTTCGCAGTGCACTTTGTCCCATCCGATCACCAGCAAAGAGTCCTTGTGGTGATAGTGTCCCGGACTCAGGGCCATCAGAAAGAATTCATAGCGACACAGATCACAATACATCTCACTGATCAAAGTGTGAATCCTGCGTGATTGGGAAAGTTGGAGGGATGGAATTTTTTTTTATGTGTGCTGCCAGTGACCCTTGGACAATATTGTATATATATATGTTTATATACTTCCAAAATAAAGGATAAATATATAGGGCATTGTGAGTGTGTGTGTGTGTGTGTGTGTGTGTGTGTGTAACAGTGAAATCACCCCTGAGTCACTTTGGCTTGGGGTTTTCCTATCTGTGGACATAAGGGTGTTTCTCTGAATCACCAGTGAATAACGGTGGCCCCCGGCTCCGATTAATCACCTTTCCCCAAAAACTACACAGCGTTCTTCACAGTCGGCCCTTAAAAAACAGTCGCCGAAAGCTCCAAATATTTATCATTTGAAATATCCATGAGGCGGACGGAGACCCGGAACTCATGTATAATGCGGCATTACCCTGACGAATTGGACTTTATTGGCTGGCTTGGGCTTTTAATTAAAACTCTGTTGTCTTTTGCAAATGTGCCACTTCGCCTTGGCGGGTTTTCTGCCCTCTTCCCCCTGCACTCGCTCTATTGGTGGCCTTCTGGCATTTAGTCCAATTTCTCCTTTATGAGGTTCATTTCCACATGGGCAAGGGCATATTCACCAGATCTTCATCTAGCTTTGCACCTTTTGTGAGCAGCTTTTCACATTTCCGCTCATCGGTTATTATGTTTACATTTCGTTCCTTGTTCAGACTCAACAGAGGGCAGAACCCAAAAGTTATTTTATCAGATCCTGAGATATAGGCAGAAATGACATTTCTCTTTTTATCGGACAGCATAAGATGTACCACAGGGGAGATTCCATTTACATGAGTAACCTAATATTGGGTAACATTAAAATATTGAATGGATTAATGAAATCCTGAATTTATTGTATCAAACTACTTTACATGAAATCAATTTATGGAACAGTATATTCCATGCAATTTATAAGAGACACTGAAGTAACTACAAAAGGGAAGTCTATATAAAATTGATGACAGGTTAAGGAGAAGATGATAGTAATCTTAAAGAAAGCAAAGGAATTAATAGAAGCATTTGGCCACTCTCTAAATATTAGAAGAAGTCTGGACTGTGAGGTTGACTGGATTATGTTCTAAGGATATTTGAGATTAAGTTCAATTTCACACATGAAATCCATTAATGTATCACATCAAACAATCTGGATTAAATTGAATTCCACCTCAGACTTCCATATTGGTGTCCTGTTCACCCACGTGAGGCAATGTAAAAGGTAATACATTAGAGATAAGACATTAGCTGGTTAGTCAGCAGGTCACACACATAAAGTTGACCAGTTAACTTCACTTCCCAATGCAGGCATGTGGAAATATTACCATTTATAATGGCTCTGACTTGTTCCTATTCACACGCAGCATAATGGTAAAAGCATCAACAAATACACATCTATGCTATAATTCATCTAAAGAACACAACGCATATTTTAATGCAAGAAGCTGGCAGCATCATGATCTAGGGCTCAAAAGCTTGGCTTGGGACAAAGACATGATGAAAAATCTGAAGCTCACAGCCAGCTCCACCATGTAGTGTCTTAAGAAAATATATATATATTCAACCCAGAATGGCTCAGACTCCTGAACCTAATCTTACCAAATCCACATGAACTGGCCAAAACAGATAATTTGATCATAATTTTAACTACAGAGAAATTAAAACAGCAAAATCCTATTAGGTGGATTAGGAAGGCATCTGTCATGAGACCAAAACGTGCCTCCGTCAAATATTATTTCAAGAAAGGACACAGTCAGGCTAGCAAAAACATAATTATCAATTGCCTTTAATGGCACATGCAACCCTTTCAGTTTTTTTGTTTTAGTAGTTGGAGTTAAAGTAAACACTGCCAGGCTAGCCAATTCAGCACAAGTTGTATTATTATATTTGGGGTTGGAGTGATGATCAGGCACAATATAATAGAGGTGACCACAGCTTTTTGGTGAAATACTGCCCCCTAACTGATAAAGTTGGAAAAGTCGCTCACAAGGCACCTTTAAAGCGGTCCCCGGGCGCCTGTCATGGCTGCCCACTGCTCACTCAGGGTGGAGAGGACAAAGGACAAATTTCACTGTGTGCACTGTGTGCTGTGCTGCTGTGTATCACGTGTGACAATCACTTCACTTTCACTAAAAGTGGCATGAAATCATTTCCACTGTGTTGAGATATGCCTGAGTGCACAATGAACAGCTGTTACAAGAGCTTTCGTGTTCTTTCCGAGGTCCTTAAATCACCATCACGCTTTCAGTCTCTAGTTCTGTTTTATTTATATGTTCATTTACAAGTTAAGGCTTCCCTCATTTTCTCATCATAGAGCACTTTGTGTTAATCAGACGGACCGTGCTGGCGTACGCTGTGCACAACAGAAAATTTGGCCACCTCCTTCAGCCACTGTAGTGTTAACGTGTCAGGGGGTTCAGCTAAATCGTTCCATGTCTCCTGAGTAAAACCACACGACCAAGAACATCTGCCAGAACCCTTTAGACCCCCCTCAGCAGCTTCGTCAGAGTAACTTACGACTAGACACTGTGGCACAGAGAAGATTTAGTCACAAGTCAACTCAAGTCCTCATGTAAGATGCAGCAGCAAATGATCAAATCGTATATGACACTATTAGCGGACGCACAGTATGTTTCTGATGCATGTTCCAGAAATTTTGGATCAGGCAAGGCAATGAGCAGATACTTCGTGGGAACGCCTTGCTGAGCAGAACAGCAAAAGGTGAATAAACACATACCCCCCCGCCCCCCTCCCTCCTTCTCACTTGGATTTTCTTTAGCTTTGCATATAGGATGAGCGGAGCCTTAATATCTGACAGATGTGAAGGGCATGAGAAGAGGATAAGAAAAGTTTAAGTAATGAGTGAGAAGGGATTTTCCTCAGTATTTTTATAAACGGGTTCTGCTCCAAAAAAAGGGGGGGAAGAACGACTTCAAACCAGAAACACACTTTTTTGATGCCTCTGAGAACGGGAGGGATCCACGTACAAGCGGTCAGGCAAAGCACAACCACGGTGTTACAATCAGTATTTACAGGGACAGTCCCCCTCTGGAGACACTCAGGGTTAAGTGCCTTGCTCAGGGACACAATGGTAGTAAGTGGGATTCAAACCTGGGTCTTCTGGTTCACAGGCGAGTGTGTTACCCGCTAGGCTACCACCACACGATGCTTTAACCTGCTTTATCCAATTTTGCAAAGGTCACCCATTAAAGCTCTTGCTGTGGGATTTTGCGGACCTGTCTCCTGTCTCCACAGCTCTGAGCGAGAAGGAGCAGATGCTCCACGCCGTTTTAATGAAGGTGAAGGTCCACGCCAAGGGGTCCATCTCCCCCCCAAAAAAACACCAGATAAGTCCAATTCAAGTTGACGTTTTACAGAAATGAGCTTTATTTGCAGTTTATGCACTCTGTGCAGACTCCCCGTGCAGAGAATTATCTCGGCCGGGAACGAGACACCGAGATAACCAGCCGATCGGATCTTTTTTTTTTTTTTTTTTTTTTGCGTCCGAAACTCTGGCGTTGTCGATTAATTTTTTTTTTTTTTTTTTAAAACGTTCGGGTGAAACCAAACGAGCGCTTAATTCGTGGATTATTAGTCGCGCGTCTTCGTTTGTCGTCTGTTTGGTTTTGAGGCGACATCTTCCTGCCGTTTTCCTTCATCATTTCCGCCATCAATTTGATCGAAGTAAAATTTTCATTGATTCGACTCACCGAAGTCGAGAGCCAAAGTGCGAAGAAAGCCAGAAGGGGCAGGAGATCCATCCTCACTGGCGGTCGAGATGCGCAAGGCGACGCGCTGCCCCGGAGGAACTCATCGAGAAGATGATGAGTTTTATTTTTTTTATTATTATTATTATTTTTTTTTTTTTAAGTATATCGGAATTCCAGGGAGCCGAGCGAAACGCGGGGATCCAGGAGCGCGGGCAACGCAGAAGTGCGACGTCCGTCCCCGCGAAGTAAGTCCCGCCGCAGACAGGGGTCTCCACTGCGCCACAAATCAAACCCACGGCCGGCGTCCCGTCCACGCTCGGGCTGCGAGGAGGCGTCACGGGACAGACCCGGGTCCTCCTTTAAACAAAAAAAAAAAGAAAAAAAAAAGAAAAGATGAGCCTGTCACCCCTCCATCATGGTGCAGGATTGGTGCAGAATTGGTTATCGTGCAGCGTGTTCCGGACACCAGTCAGAACCACAGAAAAAAAAAAAAAAATTTCTGGCTGATCCTGATTCTGTCCTGCCATCTCTGCTGGCCTATTTGGTGATGATCATTTCAACGTGCCTGAATAAAGCTCTCCAAAGGTTGCATGAATACATCCAGCGCGCAAACAAACGTGACCTGAAGTGGGGTCACATGTTCTGATGCTGAATTGTCAGCTCACTTGTCCGTTTGTTCTAGAACCACGAGGAACTTGTACCAGCACAGAAGCTGCTTCCACGGACATCTTATTGAATGAAAGTGTGCTTTGGGCGAATATGTGATGCCATCACGGTGTAATGTGACCATAAAACTGTTCCCGGCTCATGTCACGAGGTAGATGGGGACACAGAGAGCAGAGGGGGTCGATGGACAACGAGAACGTCCTGCACTGCTCATCGATCAGATCCGATCACTGGCCTGGCCTCGTTTGACCAAAAAAACAAGGCGAGACTTGTCTGCAGAACACGAGGGCTGGAAATTCCTGAGAATTTCTCCGATAAACATTGTGATGCATGCTGCAGATTTGTGACTGATGACCCGCTGATCCTGATAAAAACAGAAAAAGAGGCAACGCCACATTAGAGGAATCTCACGGGGGACCATTCATCACACAGGCATGTGTTTACATGGCAATAAACCTGAGGATCTGCTCGGCTCCCTGGCAGGCTCTCGGCACAGTTGTTGCTTTACGTTAGTTCACCGGCCTCTACCCTTTAAACTCAGATCATTCACTGACGCCGTATTTCATTTCACCTGCACCCATGGGGGCGTCCTTTTGTCTTCAGGCCGCACGAAATTGGAAAAATTTCATGGGTGCGGGACGGACCCTGTGCATGCGTGGCAGCGCCAGGGCCGGCTCTTTAATAGCAAAACGCCATGTTTGAACAAAGAGGCACAGTCCATACGCAAACTAAACCCTTCTCAGATGTCCCAACCCAGACTAAACATTTGAACAAAAGCTACCATTCGGGTCCAAAGGGGGAACAACTCGCACTTGCTTTTTGATTGATTGCAATTTTGTTTCACCTACTGTTCTTTAGTTTGTTTGCTTGTTTGTTTGTCATTAGTCCAGAATTGGTAGAGCACAGCACGTCATGTTTCAGGCGACGTCCAGTATCACAGTGACCTCTGCTGGCAACTGCCATAAAAAAAAAACTTGACTTATGGCTGGTGTTCGGTTGAAAGAGAAGACCATATGGTGTCCTGGGTAGTTTTGGACGACAGTGTTATATATGAGTAGGTCTCATTCTAGCAATATATATGATATATATATATATGATCAAATGGATCATTCAAAGAAAAAGGAGTGTAGGCATTCTTTTCCTAATCCCACTGCATTTTGTTGGAGGGAGACGTCATAAAAGTGACTAATATATTATGTGGATTCCTTTATAGCCTTAGAGATGATGTCAAGAATGCTCTTACCCGTAACCATAATCACATGTTGCATACTTCTGTGCAGGAGCTGCGTGTCACATTTTATTATTAATAAGCGTGTGTGTGTGTGTGTGTGTGTGTGTGTGGGGGGGGGGGGGGGGCTTTGGCAACTGAAAACAGATGTACTATTTAAACAGTTGAAATCTGATAAAGAACTGTGCTGCCGGGTTCTGTGGAGGTTCTAAAAATATCTCTAAATATCAGGCCCTTCATCACATATCAGATTTGTAAGATTTGTAAGTTGCCCCCATTAACTAAAACAGAACACTTTTCTCTAAATTTAGTCACTTTGGTGATTATGGACTCGTTTTTTTATCTGTTTTATTTTCAAGCCATAAACCCGATGCTGTGAGTTCATTTGAAATGCCACCAGTACGACACTAACTGCTGTGCCGAAGTTATTCTGAATATTTCTTGTTCTTTTTATTAGTGGTCCTACAAATACACATCTTATTAGAGCGCAAAAATACTTGCCATTGTCGGATAATTAGAAACGTTTCTCTTGTCACGTGGTAATTGCAGCGGGCGGCCGCGCTGAGTTGACGCGTTTTAATCGAGCGCCACCTAGTGGCGGGATTGGAATTTACAACACGGGCCAGAACAGCTCATTTCTAGGTGACAGTCAGTAGGGGGCACGTCCGAAAAATTCTAATTGTAATAGTATTATGTTGTTGTCCAAAAAGATCTTGACCAAAAGATCATTCTAATGCAACGTTCTAATAAAAGAAGAAGAAGAATACGGCGTTTTGTATCTTTGGGTTTGAACAATTTTATGCAACTATCTGCACCCATACACATTTTAATTAATTTTTTAATATATTTTGACCAGGCGGGACGATCCACGCAAATAATAATAATAATAATAATATATATATATTTTTTTCACCACGATAGACACGTAGTCCCCCGAAAGAAAGTGCGGAGCCGTGCCACGTTCCCGCCGCTAGGCGCTCTCCAGCCGCCAACATCCACCTTTGCTTATGTTTACCCCTCCAGGCGCCCAACTGCTGCGCTGCTACCATTACTGTCACACCAACTCCCGGAAATACAAATGTGAGCGGCGCGGCGCGGCGCTGGCGACCTGAGCGAGAACCTTCGGCGGCGGCGGCGGCGGCGGGCTTGTCGTTCTGCGGGAATTCGGTAAGCGCCGCGCTTCGCCCGAGCGGCCGCAGCCCGGGCGGCTGGTCCCGTTTTCGAGTCGGGGGGGAAGGAGTAGCAACATGGCGTCCCTTCCGCCGCTAACAGGAGCGTGATCCGCGGGGGCATTTCGCGGACGCGGAGCCCGACGTCGGGGTTTCGGCGCGTTTCGGACCTCTTTTACTGCCGCGCTACGCGCCCGTCGCTGGTCGCTAATCTCACGCTGGCGCGTAGCGGCGCAGCTCGGCCGTGAGGCGATAAACGCCGCTGTGGACGTTACTGCGCCGCTCCGGCCTTTTTCTTTCTCTCGGAGAAGCAGCGTTAAATATCTACGCTCAGTTTTTCTTTTTTTTTTTTTTTCCAGAGTGTAAACCTGTTCGTGGAACGGAACGAAGATAAATGTTGAGGTTTTTTTTTTATTTTATTCTTTTTTTTTTTTTAACCCCCCCACCAGTGAACAATCGTGGTCTGCGGTCGCGTCCCCGTGCTTTTATACGCGAACCGGAGCCCGGCGATTAGGCTTTTGTCCACCAAGCCCCGCCCACACTCATTAACATACCGCCGCGATTTATGGCCTAATGACTGTTGATCGGTCATTAACCGGCGGTATTATACGATTGTTGTTGTCGTTTATTTGTTCTTAAAAAAAGTAGTTTTAGTTTTGGTGGCAGTAGAAAGGTGTCTGATGTATTATTGCACTTGCTGCTTGTGCCATAGCTCACATGTACCAGTGGTGTTTGTTGTCACACACATTCACTATACATTCATATATAGGTATATATGACATGACGTTTTCTCAACATGTTTGTTATAAGGTAGTTTGAATGGGCTATACAATAAAAAAAGGTTGTTGTAATTATATTGAGTGTATGGAATCCTGAAGAGTGTTTAATTAGGACAGAATATGATTGATTCCTTGTGGTTGTCCTTTTAGTCAGCGTGAACGTTCCCGTTCAGATGTTCTTCTGATCTCATATGTGGAAATTGCTCTTCACCATGACTAAAGTCCCAGAACGAAGACAGAAACAGAGCCACTTGTAACAAACAACAAACAAGGCCTTTCGTGTGTGAAACGGTTTTGCATGAAGGAATAAATGATCGTACTCTTCTGATATTCGATTGGACACTGATGGATCATTGATGGTGTAATGGGATCTTTGGACATACTCAGCAATAATAAAGCACAGTTGTTGACATATGGAAATGAAATGGGGAGTGGAGAGGCATGTAGGATGAAATATTCACATTTTTCCACCAGGTTTCACGGACAGCCATGTCACGGGTGATAAAGAAGAGACAGGGCGACCCCAAAGTTGTCCAGTTTCTGTGGTCGTCCATCGAGGTGATCCGTAACCAAAAGCAAATTGCGAACATGGACAGAATCTCGAAGTAAGTGGACAATCAGGCTCTGTTGCCAGGCGCTGCAGTTCATAACCAGACCTGGTCCTCTGTCAGATATGACGTTAACATGAAGTAGCGCTCAGAAGTGAGTAGTGAGGATCTTCACACGCTCTTCCCTGACTCGTTATAGTAAATCGTAGAGAAACCAGCTCCATATTACAGTGGTTGATGAAGAACACTCCATGGAAAAGAAAGAAATGTATTTGATCCAGCGGAATTCGTTCTGATGGAAAATTCCAGTTGATTTGTTTTTTACAAATCTTTCTGAGAAAATCCTTCGTTTCCTTGAGTATGGAATCAGATTTCCTAATATCAAGCGTAAATACGACGTTGAAATTTAAAATAAGAGGTTGGAATTTTTGACAACATGCGTTTTTGCTCACATCTCGTTCTTTTTTGCTCGTGAGACTTTCAGTTGCTCCGCCCCATTTTACGTTTACGCTTCCCGAGTATATGGTAGTGCTTCTGGCACAATTCTGTCGTATGGTGGTGGGGGGTGTCGCATTGCCATCGCCTCATTGGCCAGCAGGTATTTGAGTGACAGCTCCGTTCCCCGGAACTAGTGATGCGAAGTTCGGCCCTTTCCGGAGAGCCGACGCTTGTGGCATCCGTAGCACAGGTTCCATAGCATGGTCTAGATCTGGGTTCACTGAAGCTGATTGGCCAGTGCCCAGACCTTGAGGGACGTGTGTTGAAGAACCTGGGTTAAAATGAATATTCATGTTCTGATTGGTTGCTGTGTTTGCCCCAAATATCAGGCATTTATTTCATTGTCGCGTTGAATTAATGGCGAACTGATTCATTTAACCATTGTAATGTCAAAATCGTGCAAGTTGTGTTTTCCTTGGTATAATCGATCACAGACGTCTTCAGTGAGCAAATCGTGCATTTGAAGCAGCTCAGCGAATTAATTTGCAGTGTTTGTCACTGTAATTCTCTAAATACAAATCATCTTTTGAGACGGACGGAAATAAGCCGCATGATCAGCTTTGTTTCATCGGGTCTTTATACCAGAGTTATGGACCAGAATCTTTCTATCGTCCTCCTCCTCACGTCACTGCTAGAAAATGAAGATGCTTTTTTGAATATTAAAACCAAAATGAGGTCTTTACTCATCATTTTTGCCTCTGCATTGTTTTTCCCGGCCCAGGTACATGAGCCGCGTGTACGGGATACACCCCAAGGAGACGTCCAGGCAGCTGGTCCTGGCTGTGAAGGACGGGCTGGTGGTGGAGACTCTCACAGTGGGCTGTAAGGGCTCCAAGGCTGGCATCGAGCAGGAGGGCTACTGGCTACCCGGGGACGAGATGGTGAGGCCTGCGGGGCAGCGGCATGTCAGCAGATCCGCGTCCACCTGGATTACGGGGGTCCGGTTGCCTATGCAGGGCGTAAACGGGGTTCTTGGGGTGAACTAGAGGTCATCTGCCGAGTACCCTGTTGGAGCCGCGGTGAGAGGACCGATCAGTAAATACGTCCTCGTAATTAGGACTCCTGAATTAGGACTCGTCTCCGCTGACTATGCGAGAGTCTTACTGTTTGTTTAGAAGCCCTGTTCTTTTAGAATAAAGTGGCAGTCTGCGCTGTGCTTTTTTTTCTAGTTTTGACATATTGTTACGATGTCAGATGTTTGATATTACCGAAAATAATCTCTGCTCATGCAGCTAAATAAGAATAGCCAGCGAGACTGTAGTTCTTCAGAAATCCTTTCCAAATCTTCTAGTTTATTGGTGGCGTTATTGTGAATAGCTCAAGATCAAGTAGAAGACTTGTCTTGTAGTTCATAATCTTGTACAGGATCAAATTAAGGTGATTTGAAAATGTTATTTACTTATTCATGTATTTAACCATTCACGCAGAACATATGTACATTTCTGCTATGTTTTAAAAGGCAAATAATCATCGTAGTGTAATATTTTGATTATGAGTGGGGGGGGGGGGGGGGGGGGGGGGGGGGATATTTCCTCAGGAACTGTTTTCTGAAACCATTTCCTTCCCAGCATTCCGTATCCCAGTTTTCTTCCTCCTCAGTAGTGGAGGTCCATATTCCGGGACCGGGGGGCTTAAACCAGCATGCTGGCCATACTTCAGTAGTTTTATTGGTTATGGCTTTTACGTACGCTGTGACAGACCGGACGGTTGGGGAAAGAGTTTGGTTGTGGGCTCAGTTAGATGTAGAGAGGCTCCGTCCACACACCAGTGCCACCTGAAGATGGTCGCTTTCAGATAGTTGAAAATGTAGTTAAATTGTAAAGAAAATCCTGGTAAACTGTTCATTTTGTAAAGGTGTTTAATTGTTAAAGTTAAAAAAACGATCAGCTGGTAAATGTTTTTTTAATTTCGTCATTTTAACCCCTACACAGTAATATTATGAGGAAATGTAAATGCGTTGAGAGCAGAGCTCACAGATTTGTTCTTTCTTTTATTCTTTCACAGGAGCAGATGTCTGAAGGATGCAAGGTATGTTCCAACCCACCCAGCCTCGCGTTCACTTTTTTGCTAGCAATGGTTGTCTAGAATCTCCATAGTCTGTTTGTGCCACAACCTTGCATTCATATTTAATTTGTTCACACTGCCATGTTCAAATTTAGAGTGGTTTTGGATTATGAAATGGTTTACTGTACATCTTTCCCCGTCACATTGAAGTCCAGTGTTGCTCTCTTTGAGTGTGAGCATCCTGTGCTTTGTTGCAGTTTATACAATGATTAATTTTGTAATCTAATAAAAGTCTATTTAAAAAAAAAAAGCATTGAATGTTGACCGCTGTGCCGTTTTGTTAGAATTCTCGTAGCAACAGTAGCGTGGGATGCTTCGTGTGGGCTCTTGTTTAGGTGCGGAGATATGAGAGTGTGTGACCGTTTGTGTCATGTTCTACATTCAGCGCATTATACACACTGTGCTGCTCCTGCCATCTGCACACCCCACACACACCTTAATGCTTCTCAGTGGCATTGTGGGGAGTGACTTGTTACATATAATGGTGTTATGTAATTTAATTACCAAAAAACTAAATGGTATTGAAGTCCAGTACACTTACTAGAGGAAAAGGTTAATGCATTACAATTACTCACTGAAAGATTCATGATTTCAATTTTAGTAAAATTTTAAAATTGGTCTGTTCTCTGGAAAATCAAATGCTAAAATCAAAATGCTAAAATGATTTCGGTAATATTTCCACTTTTACATGTATTAGTATTTAAGATGGGCACTCACATAATGTAGAACCTCATTTAATTTCAATTTACTTAAAAAACCTGTAGGTTTTGCAGACATTTGAAACACGGTTGCCTCTCGCGATGTAAATTATATTCAAAGCAAATTATTATCATAATCCAGACATTCAAAGTTTTCTTTGAAAAGTGCAGCAGGCTTATTTAAAATATTCATATAATGCACCACATTTGAACTCTTAGTACTGGCTATCATATGTTAAACTTAACAGCACTTGCACAGCTTTTATACCGGTGACGTTATTGTCTCGCACGTCACAACATCTTGGTCATTTTAGCTGCATATATTGGTATTGCATGGAAGTGTTGCACTGTTTTCACACCCACTATACACTGAAATATTTGGTGCAATGGTTTTGTCTGAATGCTTGTAGAGTTCACAGAATTTTATAGTTGAATTTTATTTTAACAAGTGAGACTGCAATTTCCCACTTGTGGGACTAATAAAGGTTGATCTATGGCTTTTGTCTAACTTTATATTGAACTACCCAGTAGTACAGGGTGACCACGGATCCTTAAAAAGTCTTAGATTGGATTTTTCAAAAAATGAAATATTGTTCAAAATGACTAGTAATAATTAAATCCAGAGTTAAAGGTCTTTAAAATACTGCACACCCAATAAATGTATTGGAATGAGGCATTGATGCTGTGGACTCGCCCACCCGTTCCCCAAACCTGAATCCAACTGAGCACATCTGGGACATCATGTCTCGCTCCATCCACCAATGTCACGTTGCCCAACAGACTGTCCAGGAGTTGGCGGATGCTTTAGTCCAGGTCTGGGAGAAGATCCCTCAGGAGACCATCTGCCATCTGATCAGGCCCAGGCGTTGTAGGGAGGTCATACAGGCGTGCAAATTTTTAAGAAACATTACATCAAAGTTGGATCAGCCTGTATTGTGTTTTTCCAATTTAATTTTGAGTATGACTCCAGACCTCTATCGCTTGTTAAATTTGATTTCCATTGATCATTTTTGTGTGATTTTATTGTCTGAACAAGGTATTTAATAAGAATAGTTTTTCAGATCTAGGATGTCTTATTTGTTTGAGCCATGTATATTAAAAATGATTAATTATAATAATGTTAATTCCTATAATAAAAAGAGTTTAGCTTTAGTCAAGGATTAGTACTGCTGTATAAGGCAAACACTGCCAGGTTACAAAATTTCAAAACCGAATAAAGGATATTTATTCATAATTTACAAAAAAAATCAACTGCAATCAAAATTTAATTACTTTTGTATAGTAGTGGGTGGTAGTGGCCTAGTGGGTAACACACTCGCCTATGAACCAGAAGACCCAGGTTTAAACCCCACTTACTCCCACTGTGTCCCTGAGCAAGACACTTAACCCTGAGTGTCTCCAGGGGGGACTGTCCCTGTAACTACTGATTGTAAGTCGCTCTGGATAAGGGCGTCTGGTAAATGCTTAAAATTTAAATAGTTACACTACTATTAGCTTTTAAAAAGGGTAACTAATTGCATTTCCAAAGTAATCTTCCCAACACTGCAGGATTATAATGTAGAATTAGAGCATCCATGGCTGCTGTTTTCTGACGGCATTGTACAGATGTGATAGGGAACACACAGGATCTCCAGTGTTGTTGTTCAATGTGTGGTAATATATCAGACTTTTTCCTGAAATGTTATGGACCGTAAGATAAAGGACCAGATGAGGGGTGGGGCATCCATTGCTGATGATCTGTGTTGCAGGAGTGGGAGGCGGAAAGCCATGACTGGTACTGCTTCGACTGCCACCTGCCCGGGGACGTGCTGGAGTGTGACGGCTGCTTCCGCGTCTACCACCTCAGATGCCTCCAGGAGGAGCACCGGCCCAGAGACAGCACTGCCCACTGGCAGTGTGTTGTGTGTAGGGTGGGTTCGGCCTTCCAGCTGCTGGGATCTTCAGCTGGGTGGTGTTGGTTATTATTTGGCTAACATGGTATTAAGGACATCATAACTACAGTATTTCCGCATCTCTTCATTGGCTTCATGGCTTAAATTTGTTCATTTTACTACAGGGGAGCAAGAGGAAGAATCTGAACAAGCAGGATATGATCACATATTTACAGTTTATCGTTGGAAGGATGAAAGAGAGGGTGAGTGGAAGATGAGATGTTGGTGGTTATATTGCGAGAAATTAGCAATGGGTCGACTGACACCCTTTCTTGCACCTATCTGTTTTTGTCTGTTAATCCTGAATATAGAACAAATGATATTAACACTCCCTGTGCATGTCAGGAAAATGTGGTCTATTTACACAGAAAGGTTTGCTTTATATAGGAACATGTTTGTGCATTACTGCTAGATGTAACAAATCCTGGTACCAGTCAAATGGCTTTGAAGGCTTTCCTGAAACCTGTTACAGGTGAACTTTTAATCTTTGGCCACCTTTATTTTGTCTCTCCCAGGCAGTAGATTTGAACAAGAAGGGCAAAGACACAAAGCAGCCCATGTACCAAAGGCTGATCCACACGGCAATGAGTGTAGACAGTATCCAGGAGGTAAGGCACACAAAGTCAGCGCACAAGGAACTTTAAAAAATTTTTCATACAGAAATAATATTTTTGGCCTGTCTGTCTTGCAGAACATCACACAGGGCAACTACAAGAACTTTGAGGAGTTCAAAGCAGACGCCCAGCTCATAGTTCACAACACAGCCATTCTGTATGGTGGTAAGAACAAAATACGTGAGCAAAATGACTGCAATGGCTGTCCTGTTTTCTCCTAACATTAACATTTATGGCATTTACCTTATCCAGAGAGACTTGCAACCAGTAGTTACAGGGACAGTCCCCCGGGAGACACTCGTAAAGTGTCATGCTCAGGCTCGCAATAGTTTATTTTTTAAACCTGTGACTTTGTGGTTGTCTGGTTCATAGTGTTTGTACTAGGCTACTACCACCCCACTGACCAGTGATCTATGAGCTGGTGCACACGGTCACAAATAATTTCAATTATATTTAGGACAGTTGCGGCCAGTCATTTATCTTTAATGAGGAAGTCATTACACCCTCACTACGTCCTGAGCAACATCGACTACAGTCAGATCCATGTCGTGCAACAGGTTTCATGTCTTGTTGTCCTTCTCAGGTTCCTGCAGGGCACATCATGAGGGACGTCTCAAAATTTGATTTGTATTTAGTGAGTTACAGTGACAAACATTGCAAAATAATTTGCTGAGCTGCTTCAAATGCACGGTTTGCTCATTGAAGACATCTGTGATTGATTAAAATGAAGCTTGAGGGCTGAATTTTTATTAGAAGTGTAGTAATGCTTGCAGCGCCTGACTTGAAATTGGTTAAAATGAGCACAACAAATGGCCCTGAATGTCAGATATTCCTGTGCATAAGCAGACACTTCATGCTTGTTTCAGGCCACAGCGATCAGGCTGAAATTGCCAAGCTCCTCTACAACGATACGTGTCATGAGGTACGTCCTGAACTGAAGGTGTTGACTGGAGTGCAGGACAGGGACCGTGCTGTGTTGTGCTCTCAAGTGTCTTCACGTTCTCTCCGTCTGTTCCCCTTCAGCTGAATGAGCTGCTTTTGTGTAAAAACTGTTTCTACCTCTCCAACGCGCGACCCGACAACTGGTTCTGCTACCCCTGTGTAAGTGTGCAGCAGGAAATGTGCCGCTTTCGCCGCTGCTCGGTGAACGTAGTTCTGAACAAACGCGGTGCCCCGTGTGCTCACAGACTCCCACCCACGAGCTGGTCTGGGCCCGGATGAAGGGCTTCGGATACTGGCCAGCGAAGGTGCTGCAGAGGGAAGGAAACCAGGTGGATGTCAGATTCTTTGGCCACCAGCACCAGAGGTGAGGAAGAGTCAGCAGGAGCTGACTCGTAAAAAACTTGGCAAGTTGCAAAACCCCCAAATATTGATTCAAAAAGTAATGGATTGAAGATGTTTTGTTTTTTTTCCCCATAAACTGCCACATAGTTGATAATCATAAAAAAAGTAAAGAAGAATATTGTGTGTGAGGCAGTACTCCAATCTAACAATCAACCAGAGGGTAAGAGAAATGGGTTGCATTCAGATGTCATGTACATTGTGTTAGAAGTACGTCACATTTTGAAATATTACTGAGCGTTAAGCTGGGCCGTACATTGTGCGATTTTTAAAGCCGATTTTGCGATAATTCCTCGAGTCCGGGCCACATCGCAGCCTGTTTGAAATGTATCGCCCGTCGTGAGGTTTGTTATGGTGGGCTCTTCTTCCGCTTCCGATGTGTTTTTAAAAAAAGTGATTGTCACATGTGATACACAGCAGCACAGCACACAGTGAAATTTGTCCTCTGCATTTAACCCATCACCCTGAGTGAACAGTGGGCAGCCATGACAGGCGCCCGGGGAGCAGTGTGTGGGGACGGTGCTTTGCTCAGTGGCACCTGTGTGGCACCTTGGCGGATCGGGATTTGAACCAGCAACCTTCTGATTAAGGGGCCGCTTCCTTAAACGCTAGGCCACCCCTGCCCCACCCCATATTGCTGGTGCATTGTGAACAGTCAGGTTGCGCAGCTTTAGTGAGTTGGGGGGTCCTTTACACACATTTAAAATATGAATGCAAATCAGCCATTCCCATTTTAAAGAGCAGTGCTGTCATATATGCTGATTTGCCCCGGTGCCTGTTAGTTCAGGGGCTCCGTTGATAATACGAGGCCCTTACAGCTTCATGGTCTGCAGGGCGTGGATCCCCTCGGACAACATCCAGCCGAGCTCGGTGAGCGTTCAGCAGCTGCAGGTGAAGCGCAGCACCGGCTGGAAGAAGGCCTGCGAGGAGATGGAGCTCCACCAGCGCTTCCTGGCCGAGGGCCGCACCTGGAAGAGCGGCGGGGGCGGCGAGGAGCGCCTCGACGCACGGCAGGAAGAGGCCGAGTCCAGCATCTCCTCCACCAGCAACGAGCAGGTACGAGTTGTCCTCTGCTGCCGTCCTCTGGCCACCGGGTGAAGTGACCGGGGCTCGCGGTTTCAGTTTTGGCCCCAATCGAAGAGAAATGTCTGCAATTCATGCTACATAATGACAGGGCGCTGATTATGCCGGAACAGGAGGCTTTTATTAGTGGCAATGAAGAGATTATTAGTCACGCCTCTTCTGACAACTCAGCTGGAATTAGGTGCCTAATAACAGATAATTACACCTAATTAGAAGGGAGTGGATGTTGCTGAAGGCTGCAGTCTTCTGCCTCCTCAACGTCAACCTCTTTCATCGCATTGTTGTGCTTGAATATCACACACGCTGCAAGGTTCAGTTTTATTCATATTTTGTCTTTTATTGGCGCAGCTGAAGATCAACCAGGAGCCAAAGGCCAAGAAGAGCAGGCGCAGTCAGCCCCCCGAGCCCAAAGAGGAGGTGTGTGTGCTTCTATGCATCCTGTCATGTTGTCGTGTGTGTGTGCGCGTATGTGTGTGAGGATTGATTGCGATACAATTTTTTTTGCATTGAAAAGCGAAACACAACCAGTCAAAAGTTTGGACACCCCTACTCATTTATGCGCCTTGAATTTTTTACATTATAGAACAAAACTAAAGACACAGAACTACGAATTAACACACGTGTGCTAATGTAATATAGAAAAAATATTCGAGGGAGCTTTTGCTGTGATGGCAGTATTTCACACCCTTGGCTTCCCTCCACCATATTAGGTTAGACAACAGGGACTTTCTAATCATTCACTTGTGTTAATGGGCATCTCATGAAGCAGCTTTTGATGATGACAATAGTGAACAACGCAGCCATGAAGGTTAAAAAAAAAAAAAAAAAAAGAGCCGACCTAAAATTAGGGGCAGTGGTGGCCTAGCAGTTAAGGAAGCAGCCCTGTAATAAGAATCCCGATCCGCCAAGGTGCCACTGAGGTGCCACTGAGCAAAGCACCGTCCCCACATACTGCTCCCCGGGCTCCTGTCACGACTGCCCACTGCTCACTAAGGGTGATGGTTAAATGCAGAGGACAAATTTCACTGTGTGCACCGCAGGCTGTGCTGCTGTGTATCACAATGACAATCACTTCAGTTTCTTGCATTAGATTCTTCAAAATGGCCTCCATCTTAAGTCTCCATATTTGCCACTTTCCCAACTTTCGACTGGTAGTGTAAATAAAATACAATTTTCTGTCTTCATTTTTTATTTGTTAAAGAAATTGTCAGGAAGCTGTACCATGAAGTCATGAATCATGTAAAATCACAATCTAAGTGCATAATTCCATCCCCATATTTTATTCCATATTTAATGTCTTATGCTCCCCGTTAAGGTGTTAATGGGCATGTATTTGAACTCTTCCATAAGGAGCCAGAGCCTGAGATGGAGGCTGTGAGTTCCAGCCAGGAGATTCCCACAGTAACGCCCCACCCACCGGAACGCCTGTCCGTGTCCACACAGACGCGAAAAACAGGCTCGTCCTCTTCCTCCTCTTCCTCTTCGTCCACCCTCCGTACGCAACACCGCAGCACCCAGACCACAAGTGAGGGCAGCTGCCAGAACATGTGTCACGACAAGTACACCAAAATCTTCAACGACGTGAAGGAGGTGATGAAGGCGGAGAATAAACGCGAGACGGAGCGCGTGACGAGGGAGGCGCTGGAGAAGGTGAGAGGGGGCAGATGTGCCCGGGTGGTCAAAAAACTTCAAGCAGAGGCTCAGCACCCTGCAGCCAATGAGAGCACAGGAGGCGGGGACGTCCAGTTGTAGACCCGTGACCAATAAGTCGTTTATTTTCATCTAACTTATTTAGTTATTTATTAAAACCTATTCCATGTGGGTCACGTCGTGTTCTGTACCACCGCTGCTTCATGACAGAACATGCAGTGTGTGGCTACGTGCCAACTACAGCTTGGGCCATTTATATGGACACACCTTAATAAAATGGGAATTGGTTGGTGACATTGAACACATTTTATAAGTGGTCAGAAACTTGTAAATAACTCATGAAAGAATAAAGTTAAAACCAAGCACACCATTGTTTTTCTTGTGAAATTACCAATAAATTTGATGTCACATGACCCTCTTCCCATTGGATCCAATGGCTGACTTCAAAATGGCCACTATGGTCACCACCCATCTTGAAAAGTTTGCCCCCTCACATATACTAATGTGCCACAAACAGGACATTAATATCACCAACATTCCCATTTTATTAAGGTGTATCCCATATAAATGGCCCACGCTGTACAAGCCCGAAAGCCATCTGATGACGGGGAACATTCTAAACCGCCGTCTTTGAGCTGCAGATCTGCATCGTTCCGCTGTGCCCACAGCTACGGGCGGAGCTGGAGGAGGAGAAGAGGCAAGCGGTCAGCAAGGCAGTGGCCAGCACCCAGGCGGAGATGGAGAGGAAGTGCAAGCAGGTGAAGGAGAAGTGTAAAGAGGAGCTGATGGAGGAGATGAAGAAGATGGTGGCGCAGCACAAACAGCTCGTCTCTCAGACTAAGAAGAAGCAGTGGGTAGGTGGATTCATCTTAATTTTCATTCGACTAATTGATTAAAAGTGCAGGAAAGTTCAACCGAAATCTAGAGGTGGCCCGGAACGATTCATATGATGCGTGATATAACTTCTCCAAATCGTCGCTTTAGTGTTACAACTGTGAAGAAGAGGCCATGTACCACTGCTGCTGGAACACCTCCTACTGCTCCATCAAGTGCCAGCAGGAGCACTGGCACGCCGACCACAAGCGCACCTGCCGCAGGAAGAGATGAGATCCGGCTCCGCCCACCTCTGCCATGCTGCAAGCCACGCGATCGGGTCAGTTTCCTTTCCAAAACACACACTCGGCCGCCACTGGACCCAGCATTGTCCCCCAGCGGCGCGCGCTCGAAGCACTTCACCCGGTTCTACCGGGGTTTGGCGCGGGACTGAGAACGTGGGGTTGTTGGGGTTTTTTAACGAACTTCATTTAACCTTTTAATTTTGTATTGTTCGTGCTGTTCATTACACGTGAGAACCTCTTGTGTAACCCTGACTAAATCCCTTTATAAGCTGCAAATGAACTCAGATTTCTGCTAAAAAATTCAGAAGTGAGCTGCAAAAAGATACCTTCAAATGTAACATATGATCATCTTTGTGTAAATAAATATTTTTTTTTTTTGTAGCAAAACAGGCAGTTTGTGCCTGAAACATTGATTTTAATCAATGTTTTATTAAAAAAAAAAAAAAACATTTTATTGGTTTTATCAATGGCTAGTAATGTCTCATTTTGGGAACAGGGTTATGGCAGATGTTTATCCTGCCTTAAAAACAATCTTCCATTTTTAAATATGCACATTTCAATACTTTTTAAAGTGTTTTTTTTTTTTTTTTGTGAATGAGAAGTAATCAACATTCTGACTGGAACCCCTTTTGAGTTATTGGAGCCCTTATTTGTGTGTGCAGTAAAAATATATATTTTTTTTTGTGGCTGTGTGTTGATTCTGTTTGTGAATCCAAATGAGAATACAGTGCTAGCGGTGTCCAGGTCTTGTTCCTCCTTCACCCCGAGTCGTTTATGGCGTCTTACACATTTCCACCCGGCGCTTCACAGCTCGACTTTCCATCCTGGCTTTGTGGGAGCCGAGTTTGCATGTTCTCCCCATGTTGGGTTTCCTCCTGCTGCCAAAAAGGCGTGTACACCATGTTAATTGACTACTTTAAATTGGCCATAAGAGCGAGAGGCGTGTGTGTGTGTGTGTGTGTGTGTGTGTGTGTGTGTGTGTTCACGCTACCCTGCTATGACCCTGATTAGGATTCTGCAGATATGGATAATGAGTGAATGAAATTATTAATAATTGGAAAGGAACCCAGAGATTTAAAAACGTAAACAGGTGAGGGATGGGCGATGTGTCCTATATTCAAATTCAGTATTTATATTCAGTGTGGAGCAGGTGACTGGATGAGGCAGCGATGCCCATGTTGGAACCCAAGTCATCTGGAAATTGGGCTAAACGTATTCAATAGTGTATGTTAATTATGCAGTTAGTTATACAAACTGGTCATTTCATGAATATTATTCTTTTTTTTACTGCTCATGATCCAAAGTTGAAGGAACGAGGCAGTTTGAACCTCTGGTATAATTTCCGTTGGTAACACGAACTGCTCATTGGTTCGCGTGCGTTCCGTCTGTTGCGTCTCTCTCACGCTCTCTTTCTTTCAGGCCCCTATTCTCTTACCTCACTGTTGCACTACGTGTATATAAATGGTTGCCACTGAAGTGTGAATATTGGATGACATTTGCACGTGGGTGGCTTATGTACATTTCATGAATGCATAACTGTGTATTTTATACATTTTAGTACGACTCGATCCTGAATAGTGCGTTCTTTCTGGGAAAACAGCTTCATCTCCATTCAGCATGAAAACAGCTTTCCTTTTTAATACATTCCCCGGCAATGCAATATTTTTTTAAACTTTGCTGTCCAGTTTAAATAGCAAAGGAATGGTTTTATTTATATGTGACGAGAAATGACTACTGAAAGTGTAATTTTTTTTTTTTTTTTTTTCCTTTCACCTCATTTCTTGGACACGTTGGTCTGTACAGTCTCTCTCTGCTCCGCCGTTTCGTTGTGAGATGCCTCTCTTACACTTCTGTATGTAATAGTACTCTGTATGTGTACATGGTACAATAAACATATCAACAGGTAACAGTGGGTTTGAAAATCTATTTGCAGACGACGATTTCATACGTCGTCTTTTTTTTTCCTTCTTTTTTTCCCCGCATCACGCACATTAACAATCCCAGTTTTACCAATCAAAGCACTTTATTGCACCATATCTTGTGAAGGTCGGCCAAAGCAGGCTCCTATAAAACCGTAATTTAATACTTTTAATTATGTGTACAAAACAGAATTTCAAACACACCTGCACCATACAAAATAAATCGTTTTTTTGTCTTTTTAAGGTAACCGACAATATGTACAGACACCATGCAGACTCTCTCACGTAGTAAGTCTAGATTTCCAACGAAAGAAGGAAATAACGTCACAGGTTGAAAATGATGTGCACATTTTTTCATTATTATTATTTTTTTTTGGTTCAAAATGGGGAATGACAACACCAATGCTTTCAAACACATTAAGACTTCCTTTCTTCCTTCTAGCATTGTCACCCTTTAATACGTTTAGGGTAAGACCAGATCCCATAACTTGTATAAAGTTCCCACTTCAAAAAAGAAATGATAATAATTAAAATAAATAAATTCAGCCTGTCTGAGCTGTATACCGCACGGTTGAACCATGAAGCTGGCTGAATATGAAAAGATGACTGGCAGGTGTCTGCAAAAAAAAACAAAAAAAATGATTGCCTGTTACTACACATGTAAACAATTGTGTGTGTATTTTTCCTCTCTGATTTCCCTCCATAGTTTCTGAGTAGATTTATCTTTATATATGAGAACTTTTTTTTATTTTATTTTTTTTAAAGGTAATTTTTTCCCAGCCATTTCTTTTTAATATTCCACCAGTGAGCAAGACATCTCGGCACAATTGTTTATAAAGAGTGACGAATGTCATACATTTCCCACAGATGTATTTATCACTCTTTCAAGTTCATTTTCATAAATAAATGGTAAAATGTTACATTTTTTTTTTTTTTTTGGAGAAAAACAATAAAAAGAAAAAAATCAGGCAGGACGGAAAAAAAAAAAAAAACGAAATGAAATACAATCATCGATGTGCAGCACGTGACGCTGCGATGCAGATTTTTCTGTAGCAAAGCTGAATGTAAACAGAATTCCAGGCACATTTGAAGATTCTTCATCACGTGATATGGGTAGAGTAATTAATTAAAACATGTTTTTCCTTTCCAGATATCAATGGGAAAACACCCAACAAAATTCTGATCGATTTTTTTTCCCCCTCCGTCTTTATAGAAATCATCGGTAAGCACAATTTCCTCTCTGATTAATTCTGCCGTGGGACTCGCATATTCTCTTCAGACGTCACAGACACCATGCAAGTGGGAAGTACTGCATTTCAGACTTTTCATTGGTGATTCCTAGGTCTTCTTTATATATATATATAAGATTTGCTTTATATATTTATATTTTTACATATACTTGATGTGATACTACTCACTCAAGATGATACAATGCTTTGTTTTTTTATATTAGCAATATTATTTAATGAGGAAAACATCTTCCAAATGTCTTCTCTCGCACACTTCTAAAAAGAACAAAATAAATAAGAACTATTTTCTGTACATACTTACACGATATCAACGGACTTTATGTTTACTTTAAGCTTTGTACAATGATATTAAACATGGAGAAATTGAAAAAGCAGGGGTTACTTTTTCGCATCCTGCAGAGGAGGAGGGACAGGCATTTACAGAGGTCAAAATTCAGAAAGTCAAATTGCTCAAGGACTGTTTTGCAAAGTACATAAAAATCAAACAATTTTGGTACCTAATTACTGTTTGCTTTTCTAACAAAGGTATGAAGGCTGATGTCCCTCATTTCTGACATGTACACTTCCATCACACTGTTGCCCCGAATAAACTCTCAACGTAAATGGCGCGCGTCTCCACAGCACGTTGATATTTAAAAATTTGCCATTTGAGGGTTGACTTTAAAATGAGCTGTGGCAGCGATTGCATTACATGAGAACAGAGCCACGCGCACCTTAAAAAATATATGCGAACACAATATTCAAATGAGCAAAAAGCATGTTGCACAACGAGGGTTCTTTCCTGCCACGGATCTTTCAGAGATTCACCCATTTTTCCAAACGTTAATTCCTTGTTCCTTCACGGCAACACTCTTCTCTTGAGAAAAATAAACACACACACACACACACACACACACAAGCGCGCTACATATTATAGGCCACGTAGATGGGGTCCAGCTGATCAGCTAAGAAGCCGTCCCGCAGGTGCATCCTCTGCTTTTCCCCGCGGGAGTTGATGGGGATGACGCCAATGTCCACCACCACCACCACGCCCACTATCAGATAGTGCTCCTCTAGTATGGCGTTGGTCACCAGCGGCACCAAGTCGAGCGCCTCCTGTTCTGAACCCTCCAGCTCCACCACCACCACCAGCAGGTTGGTCCAGGGGAACACCGCACTGAAGACAACACACAAACACACACTCAGTATGAAATTGCATGTAAATATATAATTCCGTCCCAATGTAGACTTTTAATTTTATATATACACACACACACACACATATACACACACATTATATATATAGATATAGATATAGAGTTTTCAACTGAAATGTGGTACTTACCATTCCATGATACTTTTGTGTGCACGTATGACCGAGGTCTCGATGTCGATAGGATGATACCTCATGCCTCGCAGCTCCATGGCCTCATCAAGAGCCCCTACCACATACAGGGCATCGTGTCTCTCTGAGGGCAAATTACAGAAGAGTCAGGCAACAAAACTGACCAACAATTAGAAACATTAAAATATGGAAATTTGTGTCGTATTCGGCCTTCGGTGTCATGCTCTCTGCAATAATACCTTTCAAAAACCACGAGGGGCAATATATAATTGGTTTCCTGGTATAATAAGTATCTGCTAAGCTGAAGACGTGTTTGTGTGCTTCCATATATGAGACTGTATACGTCAACTTCACTCCTTTAAATGCTGAGATTTATTGATAATCATCAGGGAGCTTTACATGAAATTTGCAGCCTAAGCAGAGTTTTAGTCCAATCATTTTGGGGAAAAAGGGCTATATGGCTAAGAGGCACGTATCAGGCATCATGTAAAAACCACCGACCTCCGCTGGCGTCAGTCAGCTCGGTGCGGCGCAGGAATCCCAGGTATCCGGTGCGGGCCCACACCGTTTGCGTGTCGCCGAAGCTCAGCCGGGAGTTGAAGTGGTCGGACTGCAGGGCCTCGTCGCCGTATACCGTGAAGTAGCCACTGCCGTTGTGTGCACTGTGCACCCAGATCTGCGCAGAACAAAGTTCTTCTGATGTTCCTTGTTTGCTGTATCAGCCACTCTAGTCCATTACCAGCCACAGAATTGTACTCTTTGTGATAAATCTGCCCCTAAGCTCACCTCTCCCAGATGCGAATCCCCCAAAGGCCCTTTGGTCTCAGGATTGGCAATGATGATCCGGACTCCAGGTAAAATCTAAAACGGGACAGTACAAGTTTTTTAAAACATACATTATTAGTGAATATTCACAGAATGGAAATAAGAGGTGTTTTACGCACCTTTCCAGACTCCATTAGTGGTAAACTGTGAGGAGAGCCCCGTTCTACCAGTCGCACTCTGCATGAAAGATAAGCACCAATTATTCCAATTCATAATTCATAACGCTCCCCCAGTTTCAGGCTATAGTTTGTAAAACACCCCACTGCAGAGAACTGAATTCTTAAATTAATGTGCTACTAAAACATTAATGAAATGTCCAATGTCACTATATAGTTTGCTGTCATTAACACAGTTCTTAAGTCCATCCCATCCAATGCACTAGGGGGAGAACAGAGACTCCTAACATGCCCAACAAATGTACTACCATTGTGTCTCTGAGCAGGACACTTAACCCTGAGTGTCTCCAGGGGGGACTGTCCCTGTAACTACTGATTGTAAGTGGCTCTGGAAAAGAACGTCTGATAAATGCTGTAAATTTAAGATGAACCCCAAATACAACACAGTAGGTGTCGTGTTTCACATCAGCACATTAGAAACCAAATAAATGATAATATACAGTTTGTAGATATTGTCTAGATCACCATATTGCTCACAGAGGGGTGAGCAGTGGGTCTCACCTGTCATGCCTCAGGGCTCGCATGTCCACATACACAGTAGTCGGGTCGGGCCCTGATGTGCCCTGAAGCAAAACAGAATTACAGTAACTGGCAATACAGTATTTGGCCCATTTTTATTGGTGAGCTGTAATCAGATACAGGTACAGGGACCATGTTTTAGAACAGTGGTATTCGCTTCTATTAAGGTTGTACCCTGAAAGAAGGAAAAAAGAAAGTGGCTAGTCACCATCTGGGAAAATAAAAGCTCTACTCCTATGCAAATATGCATGAGGGATAAAATGGTTTATAAGGGGCGTGGGCTGAAACAAACTGGGATAAAGGGGTTCAGATGGCCTCCATTTCTACACCAACCCAGGTCATCAAAACAAAGTCGCCATCAACTTCTTTATTAAAAACACAGACGGCTGTGTCTGTATCTAATTGTGACATTGTGCTGTTTTATGGCTTTGTTTATGCTCAGCTCGGTCATTTCCGCCAAGTCGATTACGCCATTCCTGGCCTGAACACGCGCAGCTGCTTTCAATAAGGTGCATCCAATCAGAATTCAACCTGCCCGTCATTCCCTCCACCAGCAGATCCACCATCCCTCCCCATCACCCTCAACTTCCGAAGCTCAGTTCAAAATATCCTGTGGGCGTGTCCTCGAAAAAAAGAAGATGAGAAAGAGGGCCAGGCCCTTCTCCAGAGGTCCAGCGGTCAGCAGGGGTCCACTTCTCTCTGAAGAAAAGGCTTTCAGTCTCCTGAATTCTCTGGCTGACTCATTTTAAGACCCACTGGGATTAAGGAACTAAGATAAGAGCTCCACGGTTCCAGAGGAGGGGTGTGAAGCTGTGCACTTCAGGAGAATCATATCAAGTCAGCTGAACCAGTTTTAATCTTCCTTTGCAATTCCTTTGTTGTTTGCCTTCAGTCCTTTCTTTTTCTATCCAGTGTTTTACCTTGATGTATTTAGAACCGCTTTTCTGGACCATCATAATTTCAGGAAAGGAAGGGTTGCGTACTTTTACTAAACTGCTTCTCAGGCTTGATTCCTACAGGATTCCTACAGTGGAAAAGGCACTAAAGGGAGAGAAGAATTATCTGCCATTCATTCACCCATCCTGTACTAAGCCCATGCCTATACAGGTCAAGCTGCTCTCCAACTCATCTCTTAGCCAGCAGGTGACTAGGCTACATGCCTGATACCCCTACCTGATCAACAATCGCTCCCAGCCTGTGAGGCTGCAGGAAGTGATAAGGTGATCAGTGATTATTTGTCACGTTATTGTAAGGCTGTAATCAACATGGGGTTGTGCAATATGATCCTTCTGCTGCTGTTCTTTTGTGCAACTGTCTCCTGTTGCTGTTTTATTACTGTGAAATAACTCACTTATTGACTTAACTCTTACATAATGTGCAATGCCTTAGCCATTACTACATACGTATCTTAGAGCTTATTTTTTTATTTATACTCATAAATGTCTCTCGGTCTCTCTGTGCACTTGTTGCATGTCTTATACATATATTGTATGTCTTCCCCTCTGTGCAGTTGTAGCATAAGCAATTTCCTTCGGGATTAATGAAGTTTTCTGATTCTGATGTGACACACCACAGCATTTAACCCATCCCCTTGGTGAGCAGTGGGCAGCCATGACAGGTGCTCGGGGAGCAGTGTGTTGCTCAGTGGCACCTTGGCGGCTCGGGATTTGAACCGGCAACCTTCTGATTACGGGTCTGCTTCCTTACCCACTAGGCCACCACTGCCTCAGGTAATAAAATTGGTTATTGAGCTCTTCCTGGTCATTAGAAGTTTGAACATGAGGGAAGCAGTCCAGCGTTCACATCCTCAATGTCTTGGCTGCTCCATCATGTTATAGCACATGAAGAGCTTCACTTTAAGCTTCTATTCATGCACCTGACAGCAAATAACCCCACTCACAAAAATGTCATGTCTTGTGCTTCTTAAAGACAATGTCATACATTTTTGAGACCTTTTGTGGAATAAGGACGTTGTGGACATCTTCGATGACGGTAACTACAGAGGCTTCTCACCTGCAGACAGATGGCCAGGTTGACCCTGCAGCCGAAGGAGGTGCTGACGGCCCTCGGGTGGAGCCCCAGGTCTTTGAAGAGTTTGGAGAAGGACTGGGTCAGGGCAATCCTGGGTCTCTCCTCTGCCACAACCACACATGTCCTAACTCGTGACAGGTCCAGGCCTCGGGACTGGTGTGAGCAATGCAGAGAACAAAATAAATTATGCAATCTAACATAAATCTTCTTCTCCAACATGCGTGAAAAAGATTTCTCATGCTCGGGCCTAATGAATCCGGGCTTTGCCGTCTCGGAACATGAGAAGAAATTGACTGATGGAATAACCTGACGGTCATTTAGTAGATTCAGGTTGTCGACTGACCTCATAACGTTGCTGAACCTGACCAATCGCAGCAACCTCAGATCATAGCACTGCGCCCCTAAGACTTGCATAGTAGGAACTAGGCATGATGGCTGCATCACTTCATATGCCCTGATGCGCCCATCACTCTGGAGCTGGGTAAATCTGGACCAGTTCCAGACCACTTCCAAATTTGCAAATTGAAGTTGCTGTTTTTTCCTGTTCATTTATGAGATGTAAAGATGTCAATAGCATGCAAAACAACAGAAATAAAAACTAGCCTTTTATTATAAATGCAGTGCAATTCGTTTAGCTGGATTTTCACCTTCACTGAGCACCGCCATGGAAATAAATGAAGTGCACTCAGCTCAGGACTCCGGTATTAGTAACTATGGCAATCGTAAGCAACTAAATCAAAGTAAATAAAACAGATTTTACAAGGCTGGTTTGCCAGAAGGCACTAACGGCCTTTCTGCAGCGGCACTACAGCAGTAATTACAAACTCCCACTCTGTTCAAGCTGACACTCACTGCAGGGCCACAAACAAATCACTCCAATCTGCACCAAAAACGAGTGGCGCGCCCAGAACAGCTCACTTTTCTGAGTCATGCTGATGCATTTTATGCCAGATTTGTTCAGTGACACTTTTCAAGAGAACACTATGCAAGCAGGACCATAACAAAAATGACTGTGGCACTTTTCAACCTGTCTTAAATGCTTTTGGATAAAGAAGCCAACCCTGATTTACAGTTTGAAGCAGCTCATCATTTTCACATTTTGTCTTGAACAACGCACGTACAGGTTATTTCACCCCTCAGTGAGACCTAGTGGTGGAAAAATGATGGTATGTGAAGTGCGCTACCTTTTTATTTATCTCCAGCCAGTGATTGTGTGCATGTACACATGTATCAGGGTGGTACTGGGGAATTTGTACCTTGAGGGACTCTGTCTGCAGGCCCAGGCCCTTGGTGCACAGCTCCATTACGGAGTACGAGCAGAAAGTGTCCCTCACTCGGAACTGACTGACCGCCATCAACCACAGAGCCGGGTTCACCTCCAGCTCGGATGGAGGGATCAGGATGGACTGGTGCCCTGAATACACACTGCACAAAGGACAGAGCATTTCACATAAGAACACACTCACAGTACGCAGGCAGTCCAATCAAGAGCATTTACCAGCTTATAAAAGTTTGTCTAATGTGGTTAGTGTGTGTAATTTATATTATATGTCATTGAGGACCAAAACAAAAAAAGAGGAAAGGAAAAATGCTTATTAAGAAAACACAAAATTTTTCATTAAAAGGGTTAAGGATTTCATTGTCATTGCAGTCTTTTTACATTGCAGTAGGTGCACATGTGTAATACACACATACATATTTATGGTTTTATTTACATATAACCCTTATTCTGCAAATACACAAAAACGTGTATGATAAAAATAGAGATTCATACCTGCACAAGCACCAGAGGACGAAGCCCAGGCCGCAGTAGGGGTCCAAGCAGATGGCCACCTCTCTGGAGGGGTAGAGCTCACACTGGAGCTTGATTGAGCGGCAGAAGGCACTGGTGGCAGTGTGAGACATCTGCAGGACACAAGTTTTATTTATTTGCACAGTTATTTTAAGCACAGCGTTCACTTGTACAGCAAACAGCTATGAGAACAACACAAACTTATTTCAAGCTCTTGACACTTTTAATGTCACAAGTTCACTGCTCAGGCAAGCTGATTTCACAATAAAGACCTTAATACACTAAGGGGCTGTTTGTTTGAGGCGAAATACGAAAATTATGTAAATTTGATTTGTTTCAGGAAATATTGTGTTTGTAGGCACAGTAATGTGCTCAGAGAGTGAACCAGAGAACAGAGGGGGGTTCAGCTGTGTTTATCAGTCAAAATAAGCTCCTTCCTCAGTGAGGACACAAAGTTTGGCCAATTTCACATTTTCCCTGTGGAGAGATAATTCCTGCTTTGAAAAGAAATGGCCGGTAACAAAAGAGGCTTTATCATTTCCAAAACCAAAATCCCGCCCACGACACTGCTCACTTGACACCTGTTATCAAATTTCCTGTCCCACATACACAAAACGGTGTTCTGAGAGGGTAATCTGTTCAAAGCCCTGTGTGATAAGCTGCTCAGTATCTGAGGCAGAACGTGAGAAATCTTCAAACGGAGCTCTCACTGGCAGCCCAGAGGGCTCCTATCCACCAGGGTCGACACTGCAATGTGGTAAATACTGCAGCTCTCGGCCAAGTTCACGTACCTTTACTCCCGCTAACATTCCCGTAGTGGATACGCTGAAGTCCAGATAGGCCAGTGTGTCGGGATTAGAGGGCTTGTACAGTTGAGGGGGTTTCTTCTTTGGCAGATCATCTGGGAAAGCAGAGTAAAAAACAAACTGTTACTGTTATCCAAGGGGTAAACTGGGATTTGTTATGTGTGTGTCCGACCCGAAAGATGTATAGCTACCACTGTCTCAGTTCATTCAGCTATTTGAACAAGTTTGTAATAAATGTGACAGCTTGTTGCTTTTATAGTAATATATTCCAAGGCAACTGTCACCTGTCAATGAATAATAATAGGTTAAGGGAGCGGCCCCGTAATCAGAAGGTTGCCGGTTCGAATCCCGACCTGCCAAGGTGCCTCTGAGAAGCCACTGGTGCCACTGAGAAGCCACTGAGCAAAGCACAGTGCTCCCCGGGCACCTGTCATGGCTGCCCACTGCTCACTCAGGGTGATGGGTTAAATGCAGAGGACACTCTGTGCACCGTGTGCTGTGCTGCTCTGTATCACATGTGACAATCACTTCACTTAATAAAAGGAGAGCAACATCCAAGCACTTGTGGCCTCCTGCCACTAGGGGCCGCCACCTACCACACCTGTCCAAATGAGTTAAAAGCATGAGGACTACTCTTCTCCTGTGATGATTTCCCTTTATTTCAATGACATTAGACATTTTTAAGAAGTTGAGGGGCACAAATGTTTCAGAGACAAAATTTAAAGATGCTGCAAGTGCTTATGTCTTACTGTACACGATTTAAAAAGTGAAGTAAAGCACAGCACACAGTGACACAACGAAATGTGTCCTCTGCTTTTAACCATCACCCTTAGTGAGCAGTGGGCAGTGGCACGTTGTCAGTTCGGGATTCGAGCCGGCAACCTTCTGATTATGGGTCCATTTCCTTACCCACTCTAGCCACCACTGGCCTAATGTCTGATGCAACAACCAAAACTATTTTTGTAAAGTATGTTACCTTAAATCTCACCCTTGAAGAATGTGTGCATTATTACTTTAATTACTTGATTAAATTAATTTCTGTTTAACCCTACATTTGTCATGATCATTTTTTCTTTTAAGACATTGCTGCATGAGCACAGACAGATATTAAATAACATATAAGATACATGAAGTTACGTTTGTCTGTTCGCCATTTTGACAGAGCTGAGATGAATTAGAACTCACCTGTGTCTAGGACCGGAGGCCACATCCTGACATCCACTGCAGCCGAGGCTTCTTTTGACCTCAGCAACTTGCATATCACCTGCGTGGTCATCACACAGGCCGACCGGCTCACCTGCATGAGCACAGGCATAAGGCAGAGAAGCACACACCATTTACAGAGTACCAGAGTAATCCCTTTACGTTCACAGCACTGGGTGAAAGTGCTTCACGTTTCTCCCCACATGACAGACATGATGTTTTTTTTTTAAAGGTCTGAGCCACCTTCATAAATGTACATCTTGCATCAATCACATGTTTTAATCTTTATAATGCCTGTGCAGCCATGTTTTTTTGATTGCTAACTAAACCTGGAAATATATTCATCACTGTGCTCATAGTATAATAGAATTCATCATCGAACCTGACCATTATCACAGATATATTATTATGGTATATTTATGTATACTGTATACTGTCACCAATTTTTATTGATATGCCCTGCCTTGAACCTTGTGCAGCACAAGACATTCCTAGATCATTACCCCTCACAACCACAACACTGAACACAAGTAGCAGCTCTCACCCACCTCCACAATCATCTTCACAGTAGGCAGGGTGGTGGCAATGTTCTGAGGGTGGGGTGGTCTAACCGTGATGGGGACGCAGCCGGCGTACAGGCACCCATAAAAGGCAGCAATCAGATCTATGCCTGCAAAAGCGCATTACTAGTAAATCAGGGAATGTTTCCTTTCTGTTCTCAGTCCAGAAAAATTTACTCCAGAAAGTATGGATATAATACTATTTACTCTCTATCAGGGCACATTTAACACACAAAGGGTACATACCAGGCGGGTAAACCAATGCTACGTGGTCCCCATCCTGTAGGTGGCCCCGCTCCACTAGCATTGCAGCAATCTTCTCCGCCCTCTTGTGCAACTGCAGACAGGTGAGGGAGCTCAGTACCGCCCCCTGTGGACACAATCAGAACACTTGGCCATTAGAACTGCGCTTCGGTAGTATCTTTTGGATGACTGGTCTGTAAGAGTGCTGCTATGTTTTTACCCGCGAGCTGAGCAGAGTGAAAAGGACGTGGTCGGGTGTCGTCTGTGCCCTCCACTGCAACACCTCGGACAGGAAGAGAAACTGCACAGTCGGAGAGAGAAAAAAGCCTTGTGTTGAATTATTAAAGTGCTGAGGAAGTGCAGGCAGCTTCTTGCACAGCCACTCATATGAATCAGCAGAGGATTATATTATGAGATGTTATATAGAAGAACTCTAGAGGGATAGAAGAAGAATGCACAGAATACTGCTAAATCAAACTCAGCAGAATAAAGATATTGAACAGAATGGTGGGTAAAAATGACTTGCATTTGTACAACAACTCAAAGTTTTGAGATTTAAAAGAAGAGATTTACATTAGCAAATATAGACATTAGCAAATTAGTCAATATATAATACCCTTACACCTCAAAGCAATCCATGAATTTCATAAGTAATTTGATAAGTCACAGTCATATGCACATTAATATAGTGTACTTGCTTTACTTTACTTTACTTGGAAGAAACTTTTATCCAAAGCGACTTACAACTCGGACCACTATCTAGGGTGCAGTATTCATTTCAACCCACATACAGCAAGCTGATAGAAAAATCAGATAGAGGAAACTACAAGACTTTTGCTATGGGTGGGTGACAGTTTAAACTAGTTTGTTGAAATGAAAGCAAAAACCCTTCCTCTTTAAGAAATACTTATATTAAATAGGGCACTTACAGAAAAAAAGGTCTGAGTTTTTTTAAATAATGGTATTTACAGTCCAGGTCCTAGTGAGGGATTACAATGATAGACATTTTAAAGCACTTATGTAAGTCACTGTGCATCAGAGCATCTGCCAAATGCTGTAAATGTAAATTACAGTCCACAGTCTAACAGTCTGTTCTGCCCCCCAAACCTGGAGGCCCAGTTAATGATGTTTCCTCTTCTTCTGCCAGTTTTGAAATGATCTGTTGACTGAATGCATCTGCTTCACTGTTTGTATCTGTATATATATCTGTTCTATAATGATCTTCACAGGAACAGCAGAAGCCGAATGTATAGACAAAAAAAATGGTGCACTGAAGTTCATCTAGTCCAGTTTCTGAAGGCAAGGATATTTCCCTTGGTATTGTGTGGGGTCAAATGTCAAATTGCATTAGAAAAACAGGCAGCACAGTTTCCTGTTAGCACACACTCACATTCATACCTCGGGCCCAATTTTCATGAATGGGAACGTGAGGATGGCAAAATAAAGCCATTGTAGATGCAAAGGATGAATAAGCACTGATAAGGTGATAAGGAGGGGAGGGTGAATGAAGGTGAGCACTCAAGAGCACAAGAGGTAGCTACACACCTGCAGTGTGAAGTGCTAGAACACATCCATACAGTCTGATTGTATGCATTTTCATCAGACACACACAAACTCACACTGGCACACGTCGGATGATAAAACGTTGCAGCATTAGTGTGTCAGAGTAAAAGGGGGGATCAGCAGCAGGCCTGATGTGGCAGTGGATGACAACTTTCTGCTTAAGAGCACTGGGAAATTAATTCTGTGTTCACGCAAAATAAATAACTGTGAAAATAAATAAACAAATATGTCGCATGAGTAAATAAATAAATAAATCCATCTGTTAGTGGTTATTGCTCCTATAGACATTCTAGACCCATTAAAATAAAGTTTTCCTGTCAGCGTCAGCACTATTTCAAAAGTTCACCGATCACTGGAGCTGAAACTTCTATGAGGAAACTTTTATAAGGCATTAGCATCGGAAGCAGTGATCCAAAATAAGACTTCCCGATTACATTACCTTACGGCACTAAAAACATTCAAGTTGGCCACAGCTCCAGTTACAGGCCGGGACACCGGGCCTCTCAAGGTTACTGTTCTCCAATCAAACTCAGTAATTCTGGTAAGAAACCAGAATAACTTTAATAAAACCCCTTTAATAAAATCAAATAGATATGAGAGGTGAATGGCAATGGAGACCAATGCAACTGTGATCTTTTGCCTGGACGATGCCAGGGAACATGAAAGATGGATGAAATGCTGGTGAAAATCCAGGCCCGAGGTGCCACACACACACCTTTCTTGCCTGATCATTGTCTTCAATCTGCCCCAGATCTCTGCCGCTAGCCTGGGCGATCCGCTTCCCCGACACCAGGTTCCCCACCATCACAGAGGCAGGTCCGATCTCTGCAGGGTCACATGATAGCACATGAAAAACATGTACGCACACACACGCACATACTTGCAGTCAAAATAAATTTTCTGAGTTTTTGAACAGTGTTCAGTGTTAATGTCAATCAAGTGTAATAAAAGCCAGTGCATTAAAAATGAGCAGAAATGCATGTGTTGTAGGCATAGGCCACGTGCTCGACTTGATCCTGAGCAGGCTGCTTGCGAATTAGCTTGTTGGATGTTTGTGAAGGCGCCCCCTGCAGCCTAGTGTTCTCTACTGCAAATAATCCAGAGATAAAGCATTAAAGGCACACGTGGACAGACCTGGCTGCTTTTGCCGCGGTTTGGGCAAGTTGGTGACACAAGTGTGGGGGCACATGAGCACGTTGCAGGGGTGAAGGGAGCCCTCCAGGAACAGCTGCTTGGTCTCTGACAGGTGGATGCCCCCCAGCGGAGTTTTGGGCAGGGTGTTGGCGGGCACGAGGGCAAGGCAGAAAACACCCACCCCATGGATGCTGTCAATGGCCTGCAAGAGAGATGGGGGGACAGGGTGAGAAAGCAAACATGCAGACATATAAACTTTAATCCAGAAAAGGAAAATAAACAAATTTGACAAAGTGGGGAAAAGGTCACATTTAAGGGGTGGTGAGGAAACCCAGTTTGTGCTTTCTGCTGTCGAGGTCTATTTATAAATTCCTGCTTCAGCGCTGAATTTCATGCTGATCCTAAAGCCCGGGCAGGTCACCCGTAGCGGGGCTGCTAATTGAAAGTGGGCGGGGGGGGGGGGGGGGGGGGGGGGGGGGGGGGGGGGGGCGTCTGGGGCTCGGGCTGGAGGCTTGATGCTGCCCGTCCGGTGCGGGGGAGGTGTGTATAAATAACACGGCAGCCTGTGATACCTGCAGCACTCGGCTCATCCACTGGAAGCTGTCCTCCTCGGTGGAGTCGGGCCTCTGCTCCGCCACGACCACGATCCGCTCGTCGTGCAGCACCGTCACGGAGAACACAGCTATCCTGCGCGCAGAAAGACAAGCAAGCGTGTCTGTTCACTCTTCACATACACCATGTTACATCCCAGTACTCAGTACAAAGTGCTACGCGCTAAGCGTGGGGCTACAACCTCTTGGTTGTTATCTCTACATTGAAGAAGAGAAACTAAACTAACTTTAGCTGATGTGAAGGTATTTTCATCACCAAAAAAAACGAACTTAAACAGAGTTTAAAATGGGACGAGCTCTCTTTCATTCTAGATTTTTAAATCCACTCTTGTCAACGTGTCACTTGCAAATGTCACTGAAGATCGATAGTGCCCTTTGTGTTCACTATTCTTACCAGAAAAATAGCTTTAAACAACGAGAAAGACAGAGGGGCACACATAATGACCATACAAGACAATTCATGACGTGCTTGATTTTCTATCAATTCACACACAAATCTGCTGATATTCCCCATTTCACCTCAAATGTCACAAATTATCAGCAGCCAGATAAAACACCCCCAGTCAGAGTTTTTTTTTAATTATGACCCTGCTTTTGGTACAATTGGTATTGCTGTATTACTGGCAGTGAAACAAGCCCGTTTTAGACATGCACTGCCCATTGAAGCTATATAAAAATGACTCTTTTTAACACAAACATCCAAATCAGGTGGAAAGAACATCAAATTGGAGAATACGCAGGAAGCAACTGAGAGCAACAGGTACAAAACTCAAGGAATGCAGACCACCAAACTAGATTGTGCCTTCTGCACAATCTACTTAAGCTCCACATCTTGCCAAAACCAGAATATTTTCACTAAGTGAGAATGCAGCTGATGTTCTGCTGCTGCGTCGCACGTGTGAGAAATAAAGAATGACAGATGATGGATATGGACTTTATTTTGTCTCTTGCAGCAGGGGAGGGGTGGATGTGCTCTACACTACATCCTCTATTTACACCAGCTCAGGCTCAGACACCAGCGGGCGATCCCTCCAGCTCATTTAACTGAGCTGCGTCTGTGGCCCCTACCTGAAACTCCCGGTGATAGTAATCTAAGGGCTGCTGTGGGTGCTGTGGCTGTCTGCGGCATACACGGCTTAGGCTCCGCAGGCAAATCTCTGGGTCAATACCCTGCAAAGCCAGAGCTGCAGGTGCAGTGGTCTGAGTGTGCTGTTCTTTTGACCCCTCAGATCGGGGTCAGCTTCATCCCTCATTATGAATGAAGGCAGAAAGCAAACCAACTCCAGATCAGGGCCAAATCTCACCTTCCCCTGTAGACAAACTTCATGGGCTCCACGGCCAGCGCCGTGGCCACGATGTCGTCTGCGTTGTGCCGGCGGCCACTCACCACCATCAGGCCGTCCATCTTTCCAGCAATGAACACCAGGCCCCCAGGCCCCACAAAGCCCAGCAGGCCGGTTCTGGTGAATGGGTACTCACTGATGGGAGCACCGTTTCCTCCCATAGGGAAAACCTGACAAGCAGATGTTGGGCAGAACTATAATTTCTGTTGTTTCCACATCTCTAATTTCTCTTTACTGCAGATGTAAGGCACAGCATGGCAGCACTGACAGAAATGTACATTCAGCGTGATGTCCAACCAAGAGTTTACATACTAAACAATGAAACTGTAGCGCCATTTGACTGTATGTCTGAAAGTTGAGAATGAAATGTCTCTACATTAAAGAAAGAACGTCCATTTGCCATGACTCAACTTTCAGACAAATTCACCTGCATGACTGAGAATCTTCACAGACATTTGACTGTAGTGTCAGTGTTGGCCATTTTTAAAAATACATGTCAAAAGCAATAGCGCTATTAAGGTTATTATTGATATAGGCATAACTCAGAGGAGCCTGGGTGATAAAAAGCATGCAGCTCGAGACTCATTATCAAGCTCAGTGTTAATCCTTCTTTAAATGCACACACAACTGACCCGTGAGTGAAGGGTCAGATTCACTCAGCCATGCTCATCTTAACAATGACTTTTTTAATGCTGTTTAAGAGTAAAGGTTATATGGCCTCATATAATACACCCTCATATATGAATCATTTATTGATCGCACAGCCAGTTATAAGCCTCTCATTAAAGTGGAACAGAGAAACAGTTATAGGGCAAAAGAAAACTGAATAAAATGGTGCAGGAGTGCAGGATAGGTCATTGTCTAAGCAAATAAATCATTAGTCAATACATGCAATACCTTTTATTACTGGATGTGTGACATATTGGTCTCTTGAGAGCCATTTCTGATATCAGATTTATTGTCTTTGTGAGTACACAGCATGGTGGAGTGAATTTAGTGTGGAACTTGTGCCAAATGAGTCTGTCAGCCAGTGCTCACCTCAAATGTGTTCTTCGTCATACCAGACAGGCCGTAGTATGACGTTCCTGTAGCGATGGAGCACACACACAGCTCGCCGATCTCATCCGTTCTGCACAGCTGTGGAACACCCTCTGGCTTCACCACACACATCAACGCTGAAAAACAGAGGCAGATGCCCACATCTCCACCAGTCAGCTGATCTACAGCTTGTCCCCAAAGCTCTATGCTCCATGAAAAAGCTGTGATGTGTTCCATAAAAGATACTGTGTGTGTATACCTCCTGGCATCACGGTGCCCACGTCCTGCACTGTGAGCACAGACAGACGCTCCTCCGAATCCACACGGATGACACCATGACTGAGGCCCTGCATGGACAGGACCCCTCGCCCTGTCGGCTGGTTGCTGTCGTCTGTGGGCCTAACGGAACCAAACAGAACCCCACATTTAGGAAACACAAACTGCTGTGCTACATTGTTGCTACTTGTCATGGCCAAATTTTTTGGAATGTTTTGAGATGGCCAGGACCGTCTCCTAAAGAGGATTCAGCTATGGGATCGGGGTTCCACCAGTGCAGAGCTTGCTCAGGAATGGCAGTAGGCAGGTGTGTGTGCATCTGCATGCACACTGAGGTGAAGACTTTTGGAGGATGGCCTCCTCCAGGAAAAACCATCAAGGATAGACTGATATTCTGCAAAACGTGCAGTGATTGGACTGCTGAGGTCTGGGGTAAAGTAATTTTCTCTGATAAAGCCCCTTTCCAGTAGTTTGGCGCATCTGGAAAAATGATTGTCCGTAGAGAAGAAAAGGTGATCGCTACCATCAGTCCTGTCTCTTGCCAACAGTAAAGCATTGTGAGATTTCATTCATGTGTGCGGCTTCTCTCACAATTATGCCTAAGAACATGGCCATGAATCGTACCAAAACCTCCTCCGACAGCTTCTCCCAACCATCCAAGAATAGACTGGTGAAGCATGATGGAGCACCATGCCATTAGGCCAAAGTGAGAACTAAGTAGCTTGGGGAACAAAAAAAAATTATTTTGGGTCCATGGCCAGGAAATTCCCTGCACCTTAATCCAAGTTGTGGTTAAACCTCAAGAGGCGAGTGGACAAACAAAAACCCACAAATTCTGACAAACCCTAAGCTCTGATTATGAAGGAATGGGTTGCTATCAGTCAGGATTCGGCTGAGAAGTTGAATGACAACATGCCAGGGGCAATTGCAGAGGTCTTGAAAAAAAGGGCCAACACTGCCAATTTTGAATCTTTGCATAAACTTGATGGGAGTTGTCAATAAAAGCTTTTGAAACTTATAAAATGCTTGTAATTATTCATCAATACACCATAGAAACAACTGACAAAAAGATCTAAAAACGCTGAAGCAGCAAGCTTTTGTCATTCTCAAAACTTTTGGCCTTGACAGTACATTCCACATTCTATTGTTACAATGCATAATGTTTTGTTTACACTGCTTAAATTTGTTATTTGTATGGTATTTAATTGAGCATTTTTTTTTGTAATGTTGTAAAGCTTGTTTAATGTCTTGAATTTCATTGTACCTTGTACACTGTACTCTGTTCACGTGACAATAAAGCTTTGAACCTGAACTTGAACATCAACCAAATGTTAATGAAATTTCTGCCCATGAGTTCAGTATTGTATGTCTGTGTCATATATAGCACTCATAGAAAAAAAGAAAGAAAGAAAGCCCTCTGCAAGAAGATTAGAAGCTCAGAAGGGCTTTTCATTTTATAGATGGAGCGAATGTAATCACGGAGGCAAAGCCCAGGGAATATAATCAGCCTTCTCGTTTCAATGCAGAGTGAAATTATGTCACCACTCTGATGACAGAAGTGGCAAAAATTATGACTATTTTCTGTTGGAAGAAGCTTCATCTCATTTCTGCTCTATCCAGTAATGTAAAGTCCATAAATATAGGCAAACCCTTTCTGCTTTAAAGTACCACTTCAAAAGAGTATAAGAAAAAATAACATATTTTTTTACTATAAAAAAGTTGGGGAGAGACAGGACTAATCTGGCCGAATGAGAAACATATGCCATGTGCTGGTTGCCCTGTAGATCCACTAGAGACATGTAATTATGCTACCAGGCTAAGAAAATATTATTTTCTTGTAAATGGTTTGAGAAAACACACACACAGTACAAAATGCAGCTGTGACACTATCCTGTCCCCTGGATCCATTTTTTTATAGAGCGGTGTCCCTGTCTGCATCTGAAGATGTAAAAAAAAACGTTTGGTAATGACGTGTGCCTGAGTAAAAACAGGCCGATTACTCAACAGACTGCAGTGGAAAGGACCATTACAAGACATTAAGGCAAGCGGCATGAGGTCAATTCTACTTTAATTAAAATCAAGAAATGACTGAAAATCCAATTCATTATTTCAAACATTTTTCATTAACGACTGTAAGCGTTTTTAATTAGCTGGACAGATTCCCCGAGCACGATGAAAATGAATGGGCAGTGGGCCTAGCAGCTTTGTGGTGCTGTGCTTCAGGCACTTCCTGTACGACATGGACAGATGACTGGCAGCGGCGCCCACCTCCTGATGGCCACGGTCAGGGCCTCGGGGGAGCTGGCGCAGGGGCAGATGACCTCCGGCCTCAGGCCTTTGCTCTGGAAGACGTTGAGGAAAGCATCGCACGACGAGATGGACCCTGTGGGACAAAAATGAGAGTGTGCTTACAGTGCTATGCTACATTAACCATGAATACTACAAGAGGGTTCTCTGAAAGAAACAGTGAGGGAATGCTAAACCGGCTCTATCTATGAATACAGCATATTTAACAAGTAACTCACATTTAAAACCACAAAATAATGACCGATGATTTGAGTCAAGCAACAAAACCAGAAAAATGGCACATATGATAAATACAAAACTTGGACATGATCAGCACACATACTTCCACATCAAGATGGTGGTCAAGCCCTGTCTGTGTAGTTTAGTTCTGATCATGTTTTAAAATCTCACTAGCCTAATTTTTACAACACATTTTTACACAAAATGTTTTTATCACAATATTATTTTAAAATTCTTAGACCAGATTTTTACTTTAATAACATGCATATTACAATACACTGATGATCAGCGTTATAAGAAGAATATAATTTTGTTTTGTGCACATACATTTTTTTATAGGCCACAGTTATTTTTGTAAAATCACTGAAACAACATTGAAAATATTTTGAGGTTGTATGTCTATAGAAACAACCTTCAAACGACTTTGATACAGACGTCACATAACGGTCCCCGGCTCATGGCGGGCTCAGCAGCAGCCGCCCCCTCGGCCCTGTGCTGTACAGTCTGTCTGTATGTGAGGGGGCCAAGCTCCTAATGTAGCTGAGAAGCAAAATGGCCTCTGAGCCTCATCCTGACTCATCACTTCCCCAGTGGCACCATTCCACAGACCATTCTGGCAGTATTTATATATAGGATACATGGATACACATGCCAAAACACACACATACACACACACTTCAGTATAATTCTCAGTCATTCTCATGCTTGTGGTTGGAAAATGAACAGCTGTTCAAGGACAGAAATAGGGGAAAAAACATCTCATAAGGAACTTAGAGGACAGAGAGTGGCAGAAAAGGAGGGAGGAGGTGGGGAGGCGAGTTCACCAACTCACATGGGTTGGAGCCGTCGGCCACCACCAGCATGCGCAGAGAGGTGAGGTTGATATCCCGCTGGTCTCGATGGGCGACGAGGGCCCAGTGCATGTCCCTCGACTTGACGCAGGCCACTTTAGCTGTAGGCAAAAACACATACACACACACATGCACAGACATATTCAACAGGATCCCAGTCAGCAGCATTTTTCAAAAGCACTATTCTAAAATATTGACAAGTGGACAATACAAACAATAGAGTCCTATATAAACCTCCTAATTGAAATTTGACAGCACTGATGCCTGCTCTCTGAAGGATCCACCCATCCATTCAAATACGGGACACCAGACAGTGACTGACGGCTTCATTTTCTCACTGTCTGACTGACAGGCAGACTGACCAACCTTTGTACTGACAGACTTTCTGGATCCAGGAGAGGGGGTTGACCTTCATCAGGGAGTAGGGGATGCTGATGACATGCATCATGTTCATTACACTCTGTGGAACACACACACGCGCATAAGAACATGATGTCACTTTGCCACTGAAAACCTCCACTATGAAGAAGGCAGACAAACTCGGGTCTTACTGTGAGAATGCCGTGCCACAGTCCTACGTCCTTCTTGAAGTCTAATACATTCACTATGGTCTCAGCTAGAGCAAACCAAGAACAAAGAACAGCGCTCAGTGTAAACAGTCCACACACATTTTTAAATGTGTGAAAATAAGCACTCCAATAAAAGTAAGTGTGAGAGGAAAGTGCAGTTTTGAATGTGAATGTGAATGAGAGCATATAAAAATAATGACATATGTTACGTGAGACCCACCTTCTGTGTAGCTGCAGGCCTGTGTCAGGGCCTGGCAGTGTGTAAGCATGGCAATCCTCATCACCGTCACGCCCAGAACACTCCCGTCCTTACAGGTCTTATACTGCCGAATAACACATAGGCTACGCATCAGCACTGGTACACTCGACTGCAAGGACGGGTGCGATCGACAGTCATCGATTCACGTCTGAATCAGGTTGGTAATTCTGCAGCCTTTACACCAGTATAACCAGTTCTTCCAAAAAAAATCTCTTTTCCATCACTCACTGTGACTAATGGACATTGTGCTACCTCACCCCTGAACATGCTGTGGTATGGAAGGATGACCATAAGGATGTTTTAAAATCACTAAACAATTACTGAGCAAAAAAAAATTCTAATCGTCACATGACATTTAGACAATGTTTCACGGTAATGTAGCTGGAATACTAACAGCTGATAAAAGCGCAGATTACTGGCACTGGGTTAAGACAAGGTTTTTGCATTTATTTTTGTGCAGTTTGAATCCCACCAGTGCAGGTCTGTTTTTTTTTTATTGCCCAACATTCTGGCACATTAAATTACACAGTGCGACAAACCATCTATTATTTTATACCCTTTAATTTGACACTTGAACACTGCTTCTGAGATGAGATTTAAGTCGTTAGAGCCACGGTCTCCACACAAGCAATTAAATCTGAAAATGTAGATTGCAAGGCTGTTTTATCTGGAGCTGGAGCTGTTTGCGGACTTATTTTATGTGTTTGCAGACTTCACTTCCGGTGATCTTACCATGCCCTCCTGTGAAAGCGAGGATTTCTTATCACCTGAGTGTGAGGTACAAATCGAATTACATAAAATCAATCATTTTTGGGGTGGTACTGTTTTATTGAGTTTATTTGCATGTACGTTTGGGCTGTGCATTGTCAGTTTTTTTTTTTTTTTTTTAGAAAATTGGAGTGCAGCACAATTTCCTATTTAATGAAAAATAATGTACCCACACTAGAATCATCCGCACCATTTGTAGACAGCAAAAAGGCCAAACACACACCGTGTTTGTGCTAATAGAATCGCATTCACCTGACAAGTACCAGCTCAAGGTGATGGATGGCCAGAGGGTGGATCAATGCACACAGAACCGGTCAACGACACCCGGCACAGCCTAGGAAACAAACCCACGGACCACCAGCACGGGTGCGGGCCCGGGCCCGGGCTCGCAATTAACCAGCCGTTAATCATTTATCATCTCCATTACCCGACGGGACTCTAATGGACGTTACGCGTGCCTGCGAATGCTGATAGAAGCTATCGATTTTTTCATTCTTCCGTGGAACATGAAATATCCAGCGTATGGAAGAGCCTAATAGAATTAGGCGGCAGAGTAAAGCGGTGTATGGAAAATGAAGGCCAGACTTGGATGAGGTTTGTACTGAAGCTCTGTACTGTGAAACTGTGTTCAGTTCCAAACAGAGAGGGACAGTGAGAGACAGACCGAGCTTTCAACGCGATGTGCGCAACTGCATCTAAAACTACCCATCAATTGGCTTAGCAAGCATACAACTTAGGTCTTACAGTGTTTTCTGTGTTTTCTCTACCTCGATATAGGCGGTGTCATTGTTTGCATCTTTGATATGAGGAAACCAGTCCCTTGGTGGCTTTGATAGGTGTTTGGACTCCGTTACAAACCACAGCAGCTTCGGCCATCCTGCAGAAAGGAGGACAGAAACAAAGACGTGTGACATCAAATGGGTACCAGCATTCCAGGGACAATGAAAAAAAATGTATTCATGAATTTTCATCACATTTACATTTACATTTACAGCATTTATCAGACGCCCTTATCCAGAGCGACTTACAATCAGTATTACAGGGACAGTCTCCCTGGAGCAATTTAGGGTTAAGTGTCTTGCTCAGGGACACAATGGTAGTAAGTGGGATTCGAACCCGGGTCTTCTGGTTCATAGGCGAGTGTGTTACCCACTAGGCTACTACCACCACTACCATCACATTTTCACTGATTGATTCATCAAACACTCTTCTGTGTAATGAAGTCTGCTGCTGTGCCAGGACTTGTATGGTCAACTCAGTGCCAGGTACAAGAGAACTGCACCAGAAATCGCAGCAGGTTTACCTGTGCAAAGTGTTACAAACTCACTTGCACCAGTTGCAGGGACAATTGTCACTGGGCCTGCAAACACTGACACATTTGAAACACTCAATTTTTTTATAAATAAAACAGACCTGTGTTTCCATATATTTTGTGAATGTTTGTCTTTCATATTTGCAGGTCAGTCAGTGTGTGGGATATTTGGTATAGATATGGCAGACTTATGTGAAGCCTTCCATGTCATACACAGAGGTTTGGCCTGCCTTCGATTTGAGCTATTCTGAGTAAAAAAAATTCAAATGTGCAAGGACTCACAGGTAATGGGTTCTTCGGGTAATGGGGGGATGGGGAGTGACACATTCCAATGGGCCACCAATTTATAAATGAATGGGAGCCATTTTTCAGTGACTGAGTTCTAAGTTTCAAATCAATTTGGCCTACCTCTGGTAGGGCTGAGGGGGTCAGAAAAACCTGGGAGTTCTAGTGTTAACACATTGATTCTGGCCTCAGTGAAAGTGATTAGTTGTCACATGTGACACAGCACAGCACCCAGGGCACACAGTTAAATATGGTCTCTGCATTTAACCCATCCTCGGAGGGAGCAGGGGATGGGCAGCCATGAAAGGTGCCCATGGAGCAGTGTGTTGGGACGGTAATTTGCTCACTGGATAAATGGGATTGGCATTGTTATGATTAAGGGTCTGTTCCCTTACCTGCTAGGCGTCCACTGCCCAAATATCCCCAAAGCAGAAAAGGGTTAAGTGTGTTACGCTTGTATCACGATAGCTTTTCCCTAGGTTACCAGACTGAGCTTAGATGCCAGATAAAATGGCACCATCTCTAGGAAGTACAGGAAAACATTGGGGGAACCTCTTTTCTCTTGTTATGTGACAATGAACAGCCACTCTTCAGTGGCTTTATCTCTCCTACTACAACTGTATTATAAAGCCATTACAGCCAACCCACCCACCCACCGCTATTTATATCTGAGCATCGGTACAGTTCAGACGGGCAAAAGCGCTGAGTGTCTGTTTTGTCTGAGCCTCCAGTATAATGCTCTGAAAATACGGCCCACGCTTTCTCCGTGGCCAGTTCCCGTGTTCAGTCTAACTGGCACATTAACATTACTATGTAGACACATATTTAAACTCACTGCAGTCCAGATTGTTCTGAAATTCATCAACATGCCCTTGTTTTTTGAGATGCTGACCTTTGAACTGTGGAATCTCCCCAGTGGGGCCTTTGGGCAGCCCTTTATGACAGGCATCGCTGGTCAGAGCAACAGTCACCCCACAGCTCCCCAGGAGGAAGCCGATCTGCTGACTCCCAGCATCCTGCAACAGAAGAAGTCAGATAGACGGACAAACATTCAAAATGACTATGAATCAATATCTGGAGTTTTCATAACTAAATAGGTGTAAAGAAATAGACAAACTCATCTGTGTCATTTATGAACCATTAGGCAGATCTAGCCTGATTATTTACGGGCTTATGAGTTGACCACATTTTCTTATCACCCTTGTGGTCTCCAAAAGCTATTTTTCCAAACAACACAAACTACAGAGGGCCAACTGATGTCCTGAAAACCACACTTATGTGTGGTAAAATATACTAGATAAATTAAGCAATGATTAAGCTTAATGCTCATTATTTAACTTACAATGACATTGTTTGCACAAAACTACAAAACCAAACTTCTTTTTTTTGCATCAAAACAGATATTTGCCCTCTTCTGTAATTACCTTCCATGACAAGTGTGCTTGGGAAAAATGCAGCTGCCCCTTGACTAGATGGCCAACAACGTTTTATTGGTTTCCGAACTGAGCTGCACAGAAGAGGAAGCCAGCGAGTGTTCTGCCAGTTTCTATGTCCTTTCCTGGAATTTTGGGTCTGATGATGGATAAGCTTGCAGCATTCCAAAGGGCTGGAAGCTGGCTCCTCCCTGTCACTTAAAGCTCACTTATGCATTCCAGCTCAGCAAAGGCCTGTGCTATGGAACACAGACTGAAAACTGGAGGTGACGCGTGAAGGCAGTGTGTATTAAAAATAGACAGAAGCCCAACGCAGTGTCTTCCGTGTAAAGAATTGCCATGAGGCCCTCGTAATGCATATCATTAATAATAGATAAACATTAATATTTTGTGTGCTGCAAAGCCTGTCATGTTGGCATAAGATACTGCAAGCTCAAGCTGTGAGGTTGCTGGAGGGGAGGAATTTGTGGAAACGCAGGACCACTTCTCATGTAGAGAAGCTCCAATGTGAGGTGCAAACTAACAAGGAACATTAGTGTGCAATGGTTCATAGGCATTAGGAATATGCAGAGATATTGTTATTGGTATTTGTTGAGGCATCATTATGTATTTCAATTAGTAAAAAATTGCAGTACGTGTGCCAATCATATTTGAGTGACATTCATATTTAAAGGATATACATCTTCAATAATCCATTATAATAATTATTTTATGTTACATCTCTAGTTTTAAATGTACTTTAGCCAGCAACAAATATGTATAACAAATGCATGGTCAGCCTGTGCTGCTGTCTCCAGATTGGGAGGATTTATATTTCTGGAAAACTTGCTTGTCAGGAATAGGTATCATTATTCAGTAAATAGTTAGAGAAGTTAAATACTCATCAGAGAGATTTAGCAGATTTCTGAGCATTCAGAAAAATTATTTGCACAGTTTGGGGTTAAAACCATCAGGGATCTGGCAACAAGCTGTTATCAGGCTGAAAGCGGCGGTTCACTTAGTGCTCTTTTCGGGCTATGCCTGAATGCAGATAATTATGAAAATATTTCAATTTGTAAAAAAAAATGATCCAGGACTTATCTAGATGAGTTAATACAACTTTAAAAGAAACCCCAAAACATTGCCTTGATTAATTCTCTAGCCAGCTGCAAATCTCTTCATCTGAGAGTCCTATTTAGTTGCTTTTGTAGATTTGGTCACTGTTTATTCAGAGTATTTTAGGCTATAATAAGGATGCTCTTAAGGGTGGTTTAATTAAAAATAAGCCAGTCATGATGATCAACAAATATTTGGGTGATTTTCTTTATGGTTTCTCTAAAAACAAGACATTTTATTTAAATCAAGGCATCACACATCTGCCTAAGCTTATTCATCAAACCAAGGACTGCAGAAAGTCTCGAATAGCACTGTCATTAAAGAACACTTATCTTCATTTTGTGCTGATGTGATGATAAAATGAATGGTCAGCACTGGACATTCCGGTTATTTATAAAATGGTTCTTGTTTATGTTCTCACCTTTCTTGTCAGTGGCACTTCAATTGGCACAGGCACCACCTCTGCCAGCAGGCAGCCATAAAAGGCAACCATGAAGGCCGCAGGGTCGTTGTTGGGGAACACAAGCGCCACCTGCTCACACAGAGATAAGAGAGACATGGTGTCAGGAGGACATGGCCATTAAAATGGCCTCGTGCACACGTAGCAGATGACGTGAGTCACTAAGACTGCAATTAGCTATTACATTTGAGCTTGGCTTGCTGTGCTTGATATTCAATATGAAACCCGAGATGAGAGTGATGGGCTCGGACATTACAGGTCAGAATGTATCCACTGGACCAAAGCAAATTTGCTATTTGCCGCCAGAACAATTAACAGCTTGCCACTACGAGAAAGAATCTGATTGGTCACTGCCCAACAAATTAATTCCTAATTGGCCGCAACCCAGATGATTCACTCCTCATTCAACATAAATGAATTCTCTTCGCTTGATGTGCCTCGGCCCAGTGGACCCACTGCCAACTGCCAGCTCTGGTTCACCCACCCGGTCGCCTGGTCGGACCATTGGCTCCTGCTTGGTGCCCAGCTTGTGGAGGATGTTGTAGGCCACTTTGATGCTTCTTGACCACAGCTTGCCTGCGGGGAACAGATTACAGTATGAATATCTGACACTGCTAATGCTGGCAATGGAAATCTCCATCCATCTATCATCCAAAGCTGCTTTTACAGCTCTGGGTCAGACGAAATCATCTGAAAGTCTGGAAGAATTCTGTAGTCAAGGGTACCAGAGCACTGACAGACCGGAACACTGCCAGAATGAGTCTCGAACCCAGGTCACCTCACGGTGACCAGCAGCTTTAATCACTGCACTAAAACATTGTCAGATTCAGATAACTGACTGATCAAAGACCCCCGCTATTTTATTTAGTGTTTCGGGTTTGTCTTTCCAAGGACAAGAACCCATTCTGGCAAAACATCAGAGAGCGGCAGAACCTCCAGAACAAAGCAAAGGATCAGCAGTTAGGATGTAAGCCTTTTTGCAGGGAGAATACAGAAGTCTGATGCAAGGCTAGAGACGACATGTCGTCAAATGGCTGTCATCCATCATTTCAAAACAGACACAGCGTCAGATGGGGGCCACGGCTGAACAGCATACCTACACTGCAGTCCTTGTTTTGTGCACAAAGACATCACAAAAAGTAGCTTTTGAGAGTCACATGGGCGGCCAAGGGAAACTTTTCCTGCTCTTGTAAAGCTGTGCCAGCATTTCGTCCAATGTGATGGATGCCTCCACTCTACACCCTGACAGGGGAGAGATTTCATCAGACGCTGTGTGGTGTGTTGGTCTATGGGGTGGCTCATGGCCATGAATGGGACAAGTCCACAGACACACACACACACACACACACACACACACACACATAAATCTTGAAGTGGAGTGGGAGGGAATTAAGACACGCAGGAGGAAATTTTTGTCGCTATACAAGGTGTGGCACATTAGAGAGTGTTAATAAAAGGTCTGGATCTATCTACATGTGGTTCTGAGATGATCAAAACAAAACCAACTGAACGACAGAATGAAAATGGGGATCTTGTGTTGCCAGATTAGGAAGATTTCTAAAATGGATGGATCTAATTCTTAGTTTAAAGGCGTGATATAGAGTGATATAGAAGATCGGAAGAGATGTACTTTGGTAATGCAACACTTAGACAGCTGTAAAGGCAGCTCTGACCCAGCAGTCTGAGGTGAAGGCTTATGCAGCAGATCCATGCAAGGCTGGCGTGTGCTAAACGACACGCATGAGATATCAATCTCTCTTTACGCCTGCGCCGAGTGCGAAGTTAATTACTCTTTTGATTTCGGTGAGGTTTTAATGAGCTGACGAGCAGGCTGAATTCCCCGTGGGCGTTTTCAGATGGGGCAGGGAGGGAGGGGTAAGCACTGGAAAGCGCCTCGGCAGTCTATTTCCAGATAAATGCCTCTGCCTACACAGCACAGCACAGCAAGGAGGACAATGACAACAAAACAACAACCACAACACGAGCAGCTGAATCATATTTGAAGAGAAGAAGAAGAACTGGAGCAACCAGGAGATGAGGAGGACAGGAGGAGATGGATGAAGAGGAATTAATCCTAGTTGGCTGAAGAAGCAGGCGGCCTTTTAAAATGCATCCTCATAACAACAACCATGAAAGTAAGGTGGGAGGAAAAGGTTTAGCTTCCCTCATATAAATAGTGCACACACACACACACACACTCAGCACTGCAAACCTCTCAAAATGTGCTCTCACCCATGTAGTTCATGGCTGTAGGGTCCTCAATGAGAGAGCTTCAGAGATCGTGTGACATTGGGGTGAGAGCTGTACATCACCATATAATAGCATGCTATACACACACATACACACACTCAGAACACACAGAACACATAGGGTGGAGGTAGCCTAGTGGTTAACAAACTCACCTATGAACCAGAAGACACAGGTTCAAACCCCACTTACTTCTATTGTGAGCAAGACACTTAACCCTGAGTCCCTGTCACTACTGATTGTAAAACGCTCTGGAAGTGAAAGTGAAGTGATTGTCTCGGTGAAACACAACAAAATGTGGCCAGCCATGTGCTTTGCTCAGTGGCACCTTGACGATTAGAACCGGCAACTTTCTGATTTCGGGTCTGTTTCCTTACCCATTAGGCCACCACTGCCCATTTGATAAATGCCATAAACGTAAATGCCATAAAATGTAAATACATCCAGTTTAGCAGAGATGGCTGGGATAATTATTAAAAGTCAAAGTTTGTGTACCGTAGGTGAGAACGTAGAGAGGTTTCCCATTGGTGTCCATGGTGGTCAGGCACGGGGCTTTGGGGGAGATGGTACCCCAGCGCTGCAGTGCCGCCTCTAGGGAGGGGGGCCAGTTGGTCACCACACCAAGTTGCTCGCCTCGCATTGTCAGCATCAGAGCCCCTTCTGGCCGTGGCTGGTTGGGGTCTGGCTGCTGCACTGTAAATGTAAAACACCCACATAATTACACAGAGAAACACAAACAAACACTAAAGACAAATTTCCATGAATTGATTTTTCAATAAAGAAGCAAACCTTCCAGGAGTTCCTCAAAGTCATCAACGAAGAACTCCCTAAGCGGGGGCCGCCTGGGCTGCTTCAGGGTGTTCACCAACTGCTGGATCTTCGCCGAGACTCGACTGCTGACTGGAACGCCTGAGAAGGGACCCATCGAGCTGCTCATTAATACACACTAATAATAAACAACAGAACCTACTAAGTTCTAAATTCATGCTTCTCTTACAGAAACTATTCACACTTCCCGCTGTGATGATTCAACCTGAATAAACAGTCCACTTTTCACGTTACCCACAACAAATCTATCTTACGAATAGTATTGATTTAACACTCCTGACAAATATATTCATATCACACCCAGACACTGGGGGTCTCCCACTAGAGCAAATTAAACCATAATAAGTCCGATCAATGGCAGCCGTTATTTCCTGATCTCCAAGGATCCATCATGGCAAATATCACAACAAATCTACATTTCTGTCTCCTGCAGAGGAAGCTGTCCGTCACCTTTCAGAAACAAATGCAAGCTTCACTGCAGCACTGACATTAGAGGGCATTTAAACAGAGCAGACATAAACACACAGCCGTTCTCGAATACACACACACACACATACACACACACACACACACACACACACACACTGGTTTCTAAAGTTATGTGAGGACCATTGTAAAAAAACTGAATCAAACTGTACCCCTAAAATGAAGTAGGAATCTTTTTTTATAAACACATTTCTGATAAAACAAAGACAGAAATCTGTCCTCTCACCATCTCCAGTCTCCATGAGCTCAGCATTTCCGTATTTGGGTGTACTTCGGGGAACAGTGGACACCTGTGGTCTCTCCACCTGGGTCGGGAGCTCAGAGGTGTAGGTAGTGACGTCTGGAGGGGCGGAGTGGTTCTCTGAGCCAGAGGGAGAGAAATAAACAGCCACAGAGAGAGAGGGAGAGATGGGGGCAGAAAGAGAGAGAAAAGGAAGACGGTTTCATTTCACCCTCACCTCTCTTTCATAAAGCACCAGGCCAAATCTGGCACTCATTCGCCAGTAGTGAAGCAGCGAGACAGCTGAACAGATTTATTACAATACACACATGAAACTGAGCGGGGCAGATACAACGGAGAAAAAAAAAAAGCAAATTAAAGAGGCAACAAGAAACCGAGTTGTTTTCCCATACTACTGGATCATTGCAAGAGCTTTCAATTCCAATCTGTTTCCCTGGTTGTGGTCTTGCTTCTCATTAGTAATCTACAGACGTCAAAATTGCATTATTAAAGTTTTCTGTCGCTCAGGCCCAAACAGAGGGTAAAAAAAGGAAATCTTATTATCTGGTTCTGATCAGTTCATGAAAAGACCAGGTTGCAACCAGTTAATACCCCAATCAATCCCAACATTAAAACCACTGACAAGTGAAGTAAATAACATTGATTATCTTGTTGCAAATCAATAACATTAATTATCTCACCTGTCAAAATGTGATGCTAGATGAATGGATCAGAGCATGCCCAAAATGGAAAGAGTTATGTGGCGTTCCCAGTACAATGTGGTTAGTATTTCCTAAAAGTGCTCCAAAAAAGCTTGATGGCCTCAGACAGACCAAAGAGCCGACAGCTATAAATGGATGCAGGTTGTCTGCAGTTACATCCAGTCCATTACACTCACCTTGACCATCTAGGTGAAAAAAAAGATTCATCATGCGCTTTTGCAAACGCCATAGAATTTCAATGAAACCTGGACCCACTGTCTCCTACCAACAAACAACAAAAGTGGCCCTGGCTGTCAGTTGAAGGACAGGACAATCTGAACTTCGGGTTAATTACATCTGAAATTATGAATACGGATTGAAAGAATACGTGTAAGAGCTCTGATAAAACTGTAGATGAAGAGTACAATGGGCCCTCTGTTCCGTATTTGATTCCCTGGGATTCCTGCACCTAGTTTAATCTGCCTGAAAAATCTAAAAAGCCGTCAGTGTACATATCTGACTTTGAACGATTCAAAACACTTTATATCACGTATGTCTAAAAATGGCCGAACTATTCCTTTAAGTAAACAGAAGTGCAGGTTGTTCAATAACTCTTCACATTCTGAAGCACACGGGTGTATTGCTCATAAAGTTAAAATGACTAAGATGGTGGGGGTGATGAAGACAAAGATGGAACAAGAGAGAGAGAGAGATGTGCCCTCTGTAAACGTGATCCTGCCAGACACAGCATCTGACAGCGTGACTAAAAGAGCTAACAGCCCAGGGCAGGAGGGGATCTGCGGTAACAGAAGTGACACCACCCTCTTCCTCCATCCCCTCCTACTTCTCCTCCTCCTCCTTTAAGGCTTTACATCGAGCAGGAGCCCAGTGCCACGCACTCATACCCAGCCACGACTCCTTCACCAGGGATGACTGTCAGAAACAAACACCCGGAAGACAGCTATGGCAGTGCTTACGCAACGGGGCTGAAAATAGCGCAGACACACTCACACAATCAAACACATACACACACACACTCCCTCACTTACACTGGCACTAACGTGCTGGAAACAGGAGTTCCCTCAGAGTCTGGAGGGACTTTGGATAGGTTTGAAGGACAAATGAGACATGAACTTTGATGTGGCTCCTGAATGGAATCACACATTCTTGCTAAAGAGCAATGCTGCAGTGATACATGCAGTAAATACTCAACACACCCTGACAATGTAAATGGCAAAAATGATAATAAAATAATGCCATCATTACCAAGGACCTTATTACAGCTAAAGGTATCTACACTTCTTTCTAAAGTGTGTTGTCTCTTTATTATGACAACAGCCTTTCACAATATGTGATGAAACACTCAAGGTCATCCAATATCGTTCAATACTGAATGGTGTAGTGGTCCCACAGGTATATTTTATTAGTGATATACCATGATTTCCCTGGCAGTATTTAAGGATGCCTTTTACAACGATATATTTGAATACTTCCGTCTTGCTATTTAGCAGGGTGCAGTGTTCATTTTCTCACCCAGGGACTGGGTGGCTTCCGATCAGCAAAAAACAAACAAACAAAAAAAAAAGTAAAGTGATCGTCACATGTGATACACAGCAGCACAGCACACGGTGCACACAGTGAAATTTGTCCTCTGCATTTAACCCATCACCATTAGTGAACAGTGGGCAGCCATGACAGGCGCCCAGGGAGCAGTGTGTGGGGACGGTGCTTTGCTCAGTGACACCTCAGTTGCACCTTGGCAGATCGAGATTCGAACCGGCAACCTTCTGGGGCCGCTTCCTTAACCGCTAGGCCACTCTATTTACCCTGGTGTTCACTGTGCATTAATCAATATCCTTATCTGGACATACATGCCAGTTTAAATGCTGTGAATAAATGTGCATGAATGTGCAATACTGCTACCCCAGGTCCTGAAGATATGTTTAATAATGATTGATCGCTGTACCTGTATATGGCTCCATAATTATCATTATTATAATGATCCAGTTTATCGTATTCAGAAATGAGGTCTCAGCCGCCTGTCATGATTTATTATCTTTAGATTACAGATTGTGATGAATTTTCTTACCATGAAAATCTACAATATACCTACTATAACCTCTATTGTACAACCGTGTATAATTGTATCTTCGATAACTCACATAAATATCAAAATAACTACATTCAGCTTAATCCTTAAAACATGGATTTTGTGCACAAGATGATCAGGTGAGAGAGGAATTTTTCACATCCTTGGAATAACAATTCAACTGTAGATTACAGAGGACAGAATAAAGGGAGGATTATTTGTGCATGTTTAAATGAATTACTGGCACAATTAGCAACATTTTTGCAATCCACTTCATGATTCATTGCATGACATTTCCATTCTACGTAATAGAATCAATGAATCCCACATATTACAGAAATCTAATCAATTTACCGGAGACCTTTCTGTGGTTCATGTCCATTGTTAAGCGGTATTTCTCACAATACAAATAGGCATCAACAGTGAACAAGACAGTAAAATAATTCACAGAATTCAAATGTCACATCCACTCACGATGAAGTCACGACACCAACATAAACACAGGCGGTCTCATGCAGGATACGGCTCGGCCAATCACAATGGCTTTAATGTTACTCTGACTGTAGTGGATGGAGAAACACATAAGCCAATAAAAAAAAAATGGATCAGTGAACACACACACATATATATACACACAAACAGACGACAGAATGAAAAACGCATCTAAAAGCAGACTAGACTCTACACCCAAATACCAGAACGTTCACCAACGTTCCCAACGGCAACAAATTATCAGGAACAATAGACAGACAGTACTTGCTCACAGGTACGACTTTCAACTGAACATTAAACAACAGGCAGAGGACAAGCAGGGGTCAGCAAATGGTGGGCCGCACCCACCATCGGTCACCAACAGTCTGACACGGAGAGACAAGAGAGAGTAGTGCTCCTCACAGAGAGACGAAACGCACAATCAGCAGACACGGGTACGCTCAGGCAATCTCATCTGATGGGTGGATGCTGAGGAAATGCGACGAGGGTGGGGTGGGGCTGGTCATAAAGAGGAGGGGGGAGGGGTTGGGATACTGACCATCCGACTCCAAGGGTGGCGGCCAGAGGAGGTCGGAGCCGAACTCACAGGAGCGGCGCAGCGAGTTTCCGTTCTCAGCTACACCAAGCATAGTTTTTCTCTTCAGGGAGAGGTGTGAGATGGGCCCTGGATGTGGAAGGGGGAGAACCAGAACCTTAGAGCCCCACGACATTGCACCACAGGTGGGCATGAACGTGTGGGAGGGGTAGGGGTGGATGACTGGAGCATGGCCCGGTGCCATGTTCCTGGCCAGGTGCAACCGGCACTGGCCTCTTGGCATGACAAAGAAAACAGGGTGGCAAAGGTAGAGAATCAGCTTCCTTCGTTCTTCCTAGTAAACATTATGACAAAGTAAATATACCACTAAGTAGCTGCTCAATCTCTACACTATACCGTAAAAACAGCAATAAGAAATTAGATATTAAAACCAAGAACAACATGACCTATTTCAGAACAATTGCAACGTTAAAGAATTTAAATAATGTGTAAATAATAGTGTACAAATAATAGTGTACATATATATTAACACATTCAGGTCCATAATAACAAATTATTTGCAGTGCTTAAGGTAATATTTAGTGTAATATAAGCACTGTACAGAATGAAATGTAATATTGTTTAAAAAAAGATGCCAAATGGTGATGGAAAAGTCAAAAACATTTTTAAAAACACTAAACACTAGTAGAAACACTAAAATAAGTTAAATAGAAATTGAAATGTCACAAACTCTCCTGTGTTGGTTGTCTGCTTTTAGATGATACCATAACAAACACATCAGAGTGTTTGACAGAGAGGCAGAGAGTGAACATTAGAGGACGCCTGTAATATATTCATGCGTCCCTCAGGTCAGTGTGCTCATATCAATCCGACCGGCTCAGTACATTAACCGTCTGCCCTCGGTCACCTCTGTAATCCACTCTCTGAGACATCAGGTTAAGCACAGACAACAAAAAAACGTTCTTCTTCTTCCAGAACATTCTGTTTTTGGGTGAAGTGTGCAGCGAGACTGGTTACACATCTGCGCTGCACATTTCAGATGAGTGCATGAAAAACCGCATCAGCAGTGTCCGCAGAAACTGCTCAGACTACATCTCCCTCTGCCTAGAGATAATTTGGTAATGAACAATGGTTGCATATTTTGGGGTTTATGCTGCCACTTCACATGAAATAGTAAAGCTGTAGAGCATGCAGTAGTGTAAACTTTGAAAAAAATATCAACTTGATAGCATTTAGTGGCTGAAATTTTGTCTTATTCATGTTCACTTCTCGCACTGAAAACTGAGCTACTGAAATTTTACTGGTATGGTGCTGGATGAAATAAATGATGCAATGCAGATTGCTGACTTCCACACAATTACAGCATTCTGTACAGTCACATGGGAAAAGCAGGATGCTTTTACAGCTAAGAAATATTGAGAAAGATTTTAATTTAATGTAAACATTTGCAAACATGCTCCTTGCATTGAGTCTAGTTTACCACTGTAAGGACACAAGCCTAACCCATATCACACTCATTTATATATATTTATATTTTTTTCTTTCCCTAAAAACACCTAAAAAAAATGTCAAAACTTGAGCAATGGTATATATCATAGATTAAGATATTTCTTGGCATAATAATCAATAATGGAAATCCCATTTATCCCTTACAGATTTATTAAATTACCATATAATTTTTTTATCCAGCAACCATTGTTGCTGGTTAAATGCTGTAATCGTTTTTGTAAACAAAACTAACACTGGCGATAAAATGGATGTTAATGGGGAACCACACGACCTGGAAGAGGCACACACTTAAAGAAGCAAATTAAACAGGGCAGGGGTCAGACACACAGGCCAGTGGGGTAAGTGGACGCGAGCAGGCAGAGGAGGGGTTGGGGGGTGGAGGTGATGAAGATGGTGAATGAGGAGGAGGAGGAGGAGAAGAATGAAGAGACGTGGTTACCTGACTTACCGATGTGCGTCTGGGCCAGGACGTCGGCCAGACGTCCGGCGGCGCCGCTGCCCCCACTCTGCGTTGAGGAGGAGGAGGAGGAGGTGGTGGAACCCTGGTGGATGGCCCGGCTGATCCAGTGCTCCATGCTCACGCTGCCCTGGCTGGACGTGGGGGTGCCCTCGCCCTGGCCGCCCTCCTCCTCCGAGCCCGAGGAGGTGTCTGTGAGGGGGGGCAGGGAGGAGAGGGGAGAGAGGCCTAGTGAGAGTCACTCAGAGCCACTCGCCTGCCAGCGCCGGTGGTGGAGTGCTGCAGAACGCCACTCAAGGCTGACTGGTCACATTTACTCACACTCAAGCTGTACAATCAGGACTTTATTCTAATTCACATTTTAAAAACTAAAGACTAAAGGCAACTACAACAAAATGTTGTATAAACATGCATAATTATTGGCTGAATAACATGAAAAAACGTGTAATATGTCAAACATCAATCGACGGAAGGCTGTGTTTAAATAACGAGGATTTTCCAACTTTAGCACTGAAATCTCAGTGTGCGTGTGGTACAGGTGAGTGAATAGGAAGGGACAGTAAAGGCCCATTTATGCTCACAGTGTTATCGGCTATTGTTTTGTGCCTGCTAGTCGGTGATTCGTTTTTGCATTGCTGCCATCCATCCATGGGGTGGTGGTTTTGTTGATATGCATTTGGCATTAGGACCTATTGGCTTTATTAACCTATTGTGTTTTGTGCATATAAAACATAAATCAGTACCATTAGAAACTGTGGGGTAGTATGGCCAATAGCTCAAGAAACAAGGAATGATGGAAACTTATAATCATGTTATAAATCATGTCATGTCCAAATCTGTTGTATTGTCCCACAGACAGCCGCCGTCACTGCCTCTGCTCAAAAATCTCCTCACAAAAATCTCTTCATCCCCCTACCATCTGGAAAAGGGTACCGAAGAATTTGGGCCCTGACTGCCAGACTCTGCAACAGCTTCATTCCACAAGCCATCGGACACCTGAACACTCAGGGACTCACCCCTCTGGACTCACTACCTCTGTTATACTGTTTGATTATCTATCTGTAATATAATCTATTCATGCATCGTTCCTTGAACCCTCCATTTTGATTTTCTCTCTGTAATATCATCTACCAATGCACCATTTTGCACAGCAACATTTGCATCTTACTTCGCACATATTCATTTCACCTGTTTAGTGCTGTCTGTCTCATTGTTGTCTACATGTTTTTTGTTATTCTTTAGTTATTCTTGCACTGCCGGTGTCCCCTGTTTGCACCTTATGTAGCCCAGTTTGTCGGTGTCGCACATGTGCACTTTATTTCAATATTTACATTTACGGCATTTATCAAATGCCCTTATCCAGAGAGACCTAGTCAATAGTTACAGGGACAGTCAGGGACACAATGGTAGTGTGGGATTTGAACCTGGGACTTCTGGTTCATAGGTCAGTGTCTTACATTTACCCTTTTCCAGAGCGACTTACAATCAGTAGTCATGGGGACAGTGACCCCCTGGAGCAACTTAGGGTTAAGTGTCTTGCTCAGGTGGGATTTGAACCTGGGTCTTCTGGTTCATAGGCGAGTGTGTTACCCACTAGGCTACTACCACCCTGGTTATGTAACTTGTCTAATCGTCCAAATGTCACACGTAGCACCAGGTTCCAGAGAAACGTTAATTCATTTCACTATGTACTGTCTAACATGTATATAGCTGAAATGACAATAAAGCTCAATTTCAACTTCAAATAATTATTACAACCTCTTCCATCATCATCATCTTTGTTGTATGAAGAATATAGCCCACTATTGAGTGTGTTTCATAGTGCACATAGTGCACGGTGTGGATGTATGTGGGTTTTGTAGGATGTAACATTTGAAAAGGACATAACTATTTTGGTACGTAAGGGAGCATAAATGAGCCTTATGTTGGTGGGGGTGGCAGGTTGGACGGGTGAGGCTCACCTGGGGGTGTATAGGCATCCATGGAGGTCTGGACGACCAGTGAGCGGCGCTTGGAGGGCATGGGGACAGCCATCTTCCTCTCCTTGTGCTTGGCCAGGGCAGCCTGAACAGCCTCTGTGTGAACATCTAGAGCGAGAGAAACAGCATCAAAAATATCAATAACAATTTCAAGAAGTGCCACATTTAGAGGGGTTTAGGGATCGCAAATTCACCCCATGTCTCCAGAACATTATAATTCTTTAATATATAATATTTTATGTTTTGTTTGTTTTTGACAATTTTCCCTTGTCTTCACGAAGGCTATATGGTTTGAAGGTGTCATCTGTGAGGCATCTGCTGAGGCCCACTGAGACATTCTGCTAATGTTTTGGGGTTGTACAATAAATGTGGTTGCTGTTGCACTCAGACGAGACAATCAGATCAAAATCAGCGTAGAAAGGCTAATTTACCCTGACAGTTTACAGCCCTCAAGCCAAACCAGATGTATCCACAGCTCTGAAATAGTATAAAAAGTCAGGTCTACTGATTGATTGTGTAGCAATACAGCAATGGGGGTGTATGTGGGTGTCGTGTCCCTCTGACTCACCATGTGTTTCTGGGGTCCAGTGTGGAATCAGAGACACACGGCGGTTGTGGGTCCATCGCCACTGCCACGTGTATCCGCACACTCAGTTTGACCCTCCACCCCCTCACACACACACACACACACACACACACACACACACACACACACATACACACTAACCAGTCGAGCGTCTTGTTCAGCACACAGATAGTTCGAGTGCACAGATCTCCAGATTTTTTTGGTAAGACATTAGCGGCTTCATATTACACAGATTTGCAATTCTGTCTTGAAAAAACGTTCCCATGCCCATAGAAGAGAAAAAAAAAACTACCCACAGTTCAATGCTACAGCTAGGCTCTAGATACCAACAGAGTGACTTGCTTGCAGACGGGTCCATGCTTCATTTCCTCCTACTTGGCCGTGTTTTTCAGGCCAAATCACATCATAATGCCGCAAATATTGCAGGCACCTCTTAAAAGTTTGCTTCCTCCTTCAGAGCCTCTGATTGCTGTGCCGCAACCCAGCGCATCTCCGGAGAGAACCGATTAGCATCTCCCTCCGCAGCCATGAGTTCAAACAAAAGCGCCACGGAGGAAACAGATTCTGGATCGCTCAGCCCGCGATAAGCCCCACCCGCTCCTCGCTCCGCGTGTGTGTTTATGTGAGGGTGTCTGAAGATAAATTACAGAGCCCCATACCCTGTGCACTTTAAACGGGCGTGAAATCTTAAGAGTGAGCTTTGCCGACACATCTCAGGTCAGCGGCGGGCGAAGTTAAGGAAACTACTTTCTTGTGTGTAAATGTCAGAAGACTTGCACCAACGTCATCACGCCCCCGACATTCATGATTCCGCATGTTTATTTTTGGAAACTGGAGTACAGAAGGAACTGGTTTCAGCAGAAACACGGAGAACATCAGGATAACCGCCGGATATTTGGGCTTGCGCATTCTTTTGTGGGTCAATCTGAGGAGAACGGGACGAACATAGAAACACTTTGGTACATCGAGACTGCCCTCGATCACTACAGTGATTTATGGTGCAGCGGCAGAACAGACTATAATAGCTGTTCGGCTTCTAATACTGGAACTGCCTCATCTCTCTGAACTCTAGAACATCCTGAGAGCATCACATGAGAGATGCACCTGAGTTTAGGATGGATTACCACACCAAACCCAACTGTTCAGGCCCAGTTTGTCCAGACATACAGCATCATGTATTTTAGAATGTGACTGTTTGTTGGACGTCATTTGACCTGTAAATGCGAGAAACATGATCTGTTTATGACGAGCATAAACCCTTTTTTGCAAATTGGTGTGTTTTACACATGCCTCGATGGAGCATCGACTGACAGCAGCCATTATGCAGCTTTTACAGGACAAAATGTGAATGCCATGCAACCATTCACAAGTCCCACGTGGTGCTAAAAAGTGTGTGATCTTTTACTACTGATCAAGTTTTTGTGAAATATTGCATCCATGTTCAGGGGTATTCTCCTGCTTTTAGTTTTCGTGCCTCATCATCCCCTTGTACTAGTAATAAACAGTAAATATGGTAAACAGGCTGTTGAACTCTAGGTGATCCCATTCATACTCAAACTAACTAAGCATTTTATCCAAACAGCTTTAAGTGGATTACATTTTACATTTACATTTTTATCCATTTATCCTAAGCTGTAATGCAGAGTGAGTTGCATTCACTGATCACAGGTCAGTATGTTTGGGTTAATTGAGCTGCTCTGGAGAGCAGGATTAGTCAGAGTTGGGGTCACACCTAGCACTCCGTCAGACACAGAGGACTCACCTGATCTGTAGCGCTCATCCCGGGTTCCAGAGGAACGCCGGCGATGGTAGCGGGAGGCGGCGGAGGGGGCCATGGGGGGTCTGCGCTCATGTGCCATGGAGCCCTCCAGCCCTGGGACAGGAAGACAAATATATCAATTAAAGACGTGATAAAGAAGGGAGTAGAGAGTGAGGGATGAAACTTTACACAACACAGTTTTGAAGGTTTGCTTCTATCATAGATCTTTCTCGGGTATTTCTCACAGAACCTGAGGAGGCTCCGATGGAGGAGTGAACAACAGACGACGAGTTTCTGAACACCAGAGAGCTTTGTGCTCTCATTGTCCTCTCCCCCAATTATCCCATATATCTCTACATTTCTCTCCCCCTCTCGCCGCTAAATGCTCTCCATTCCCAGCCTGTTCTCTCCCTCCTCCCCTTTCTTCTTCATTCTTATTTCTTTTGCTCTGTCTCTCCCACGCATATGAATGCCTCTCTCTGTGTTATAAAGTGTGTGTTGGCGTCTGGCTTTTGGAGCAGGTTAATGCTGTGGTGATCAGACAGACTCACATGAGAGTGTGATCTGTGACTCTGCGCTGCAGTGTGTGTGTGTGTGTGTGTGTGTGTGTGTGTGTGCGTATGCATGAATCTCCATCTGCGGCAAGCAGCTCGTCACAACCTGCTTTTGAGACGGCCATGCGCGCAGCCTGAGAGAAATCGGTGACAGCGTCACCTTGTCGTCAGCTGACCAGATTTATGTAAGCTTTATAAGTCATAATATGAGACGCACTTCAATGACACACTTCTCCAAATGACGCCGGCTCTCCGAGATCCCAATCTGAGCGATGTACTTTAGAGCTGGTAAATGTAATTAGCGTGACAGGGGAGTTCATAACGTTGGCCATCAGTCTGTCATCAGTACAGAGCAATAGCACCAGGCTATTTTGCAAATCATGACTGCAGCACTACAGAGCAACCATTCATATATTATCATCATTACACAACTGCCTAACAACGGGTTTATAAATGGCCACAAAGCCAAAAAAGTTGGAAACGTCTAAAAAAATGAAAACTAACTCGGTCTATAATCAGCTGTAACCGTTGTTGCTAAGCAACATCCTTCAGTCAGCAGTCAGGTTTGGCAGCCGACACTTAGCACTGCGTGTTGTGACCGGTGAAACAGGGTAAATAAGGCGGAATGATATTTAAAGTGATGTGGCCAGAGGGCTATCATTGTGGGAATTCATCAGTACTCAGCCAATCACAGTGCAAGGTCAGAACCAACTCTAGTATAATAAAACAGCTAATTTCATTTCCAATCCACCTCAGCTGTATTTCTTACAATAGTTTCTAGATGTAACTGTCAAAAACTCACAATTTGACAATTTTACCATGACATGTCCATAGTAGACATTTTTAAAAGTTATATTTTATATTTAAAAATGACAGCTGCAGTCACATTAACCTATATACACATCTCTACCATGTGGTGTGATATATACCATGCACCCGATGGTATATATCACACCACTACAAAGGGCCAGCTGGAAACCAGTTGGGGCTGGGAGGACCTTTTTTTCAGCTCTGTTCTTTTGGAATTGCAATGCAATATTTTACAAACAGAAGCATCAGAATGCTATCAAAACAACAATAAAATAACAATAATAATGACTTGTAATTATTATTGATACACATTACAGTAAATCTTAATAATACATGTATATAATGTATTATTTTATATCAAAATCCTTTGATAGTTTGGGGATCTATTCTTAGATTGTGGTCCTATATTGTCACAGTGTATCTTATAACCAGTGATAAATAATCCCACTGACAAATTGTCATGAATATCTGTTTTACAACAACTATGGAGGATTACTGGTGTAGCATAAGAAAGCACTACTAGGTGATTGAAAGTGTTCAGATGATCAAGGTAACCTGTAGTTTATACACAAGGCCTATTTTATATAGTCTAGAAAGCTTTTATTTAAAAACTCATTAAACACAAGCACAGCTAAAGGGCACATATTACCCAATTAAAACATAAAACTAATTTAAAACATAATGTGACAGTCAAATATTCAGTGCAGCAATATGTTATGACATTCCTAGTGATTATTACTAGGATACGGTTTTAGGCCACATTGGACAGATCTAATACAGAATTGAACTGGTGCTGCACCGCCATGAGCCTATTTGTGAACTATCTCACCCATCGACCCGCTCCAAGTCACCACAGTAACAAAGGTCTAGAGCCTCAGGCCATTTCCACCAATCACCGTTTATTGAGTTAATAGCCTCTCCGGTCACTGTGCTTTTTGCAGGTTTTCCATGCTGGTAACCCAACAGGGCAGAACCAGTGCCAGCGTGCCGTGCCCAACCCCTTTGTCACTGACATAAGGCTTGCTTTGAGGACAGCACCCTGACTTTCATAACCATCCCAGGCAGCTGGTAATGACTTCATTACACAACTCACTACACCTGCTGGGGTCCAGAGTCAACTCACTGTGAGACGGATCCTCCACAGTGGCGTGATCTACGCTATCGTACTTCTTCACCTCGGATTCCCCTGCCGCTGCAACAAACCAAGTGCAACAGCTGCCGCCGCCTCCCCGGCGCAAGTGCACATGCCGGAGCTGCGATGATGTCATGTTCCTCGGCACTCGCAGGGATGACCGAACCGAAGACACAGCTTCTGTTGCCATGACAACGGCCAGCCTTACAAATGTGTCTCTCATCAACAATGCAGACAACACACTGGGCCCGCAGAACCTTGAAATGCCAAACTGGGAAGTTAAAATTGCACTTACCCAAAAGCATTCATGGAAACCGTCCATGCACACACATACACAGGCAGAAATGCATGCGCGCGCACACACACGCTCACACAAAGAAAGCAGTTCATCTTCAAACGGCTAGGACAGTGTCACAGACCCCAGAGATAAAATGAGCAATTACTTTGCAGAGGAACTCTTCATGCTAATGGCTGCAGCCTGTTCGCATTAGGTTCAGACTAATGCGATCTCGCTGTCTGACGATGGGAGACGCTCGGTGAGCGAGCCCATAACATTCCCAAGGGCACAGGGACACACATTCAGTCAAACTTTATCGATCGGTTTAAGCGTGTAGATTTCATGTAATGAGGCAAAGTCCTGCCCACTTGCAACGATGCACTCAACAGCCTCCTAGCCTGTAGGTACACATTAAACATTTTATTCACTTAGCTGATGTTCTAAACTCACAGCAAACTGCATTCACTAATCAAAGGAAATGCCTTATTGAGGGATACTAGTGTGACCCTTCAGTCACCCATAACCTGTAGACCTTAAATGGCCAATCAGTGGTCTGTTTCTTCATGCTAACAAAGAAGTGTCACTGCTATCTTGCCAGAAAATCGGGTGTAGGTGGCCAGGTTCTTATATCCCAGACCAGTTATTTAAAAGGCAGACGTACTGAGTCTAATAAAGAGGCAATTGATGGCATTCATTAAAAACCAACTATTTCAAAAAACCTCACACATTATGCACTTTTATAATGAATGCATCGGCTATGTTCAGTGTGAATGAGGCCATAATTATACATGTCATATATTTAAATATGCACAATAATGACAAGATGTCCCGCAGCCTAGCCAGAAACACGCCTGATCTGTGTAAACCTGAGCATATCCACATGCCGTACAACCTTCAGCTCACTTTGAAGTTCTGACATGCCTTCAAATAAATAAAACATCAAAGAAGTGTCTAATAACGAATCCTTGAGGGGGAGAGCTTGGCACTCTCAGTAGTCTATATGAAACTTTCCAAATGAACCGACGGAGAGGTCTGGACTATAAACACTGACTTGTATTGATCATCTAAGTGAATATTAAAAACAAATCATGCCCAGTATGCATCGGGTAAAGAGTGGAAACATCCTGTATGGATACCATCCTTTATAATACACTGCTCAAAAAATAAAAGAAACGCAAAAATAAGACATCCTAGATCTGAATGAATGAAATATTCTTATTAAATACTTTGTTCTTTACATAGTTGAAGGTGCTGACAACAAAATAACACACAGATTATGCATGTAAATCAACTTTATCAACCCATTTGATTTGGAGTCACACTCAAAATTTAAGGGGAAAAACACACTACAGGCTGCTCCAACTTTGTCCTTAAAACAAGTCAAAATGAGGCTCAGTAGTGTGCGTGACCTCCACATGCCTGTATGGCCTCCCTACAACACCCGGACATGCTCCTGATGAGGTGGCAGATGGTCTCCTGAGCGATCTCCTCCCAGACCTGGAACAAGCCACCCCACACCATTACTAACCCACTGCCAAACTGGTCATGCTGGAGGATGCTGCAGGCAGTACAATGTTCTCCACGGCGTCTCCAGACTCTGTCACATGTGCTCGGCCACATGTGCTCAGTGTGAATATGTTTCATCTGTGAAAAGCACAGGGCGCCAGAAGTGTATTTGCCAATCTTGGTGTTCTCTGGCAAATGTCAATCGTGCTGCACAGTGTTGGGCTGTATGCACAACCCCCACCTGTGGATGTTGGGCCCTCATATCACCCTCATGGAGTCTGTTTCTGACCGTTTGAGGTGACACATGCACATTTGTGGTCTGCTGGAGGTCATTTTGCAGGGCTCTGGCAGTGCTCCTCCTGTTCCTCCTTGCATAAAGGTGGAGGTAGAGGTCCTGCTGCTGGGTTGATGCCCTCCTACAGCCTCCTCCACGTCTCCTGATGTACTGGCCTGTCTCCTGGTAGCGCCTCCATGCTCTGGACACTACACTGACAGACACAGCAAACCTTCTTGCCACAGCCTGCATTGATGTGCATCCTGGATGAGCTGCATTACCTGAGCCACTTGTGTGGGTTGTAGACCCCTTCTCATGCTACCATTAGAGTGAAAACACCACCAGCATGGTGACCAAAACATCAGGCAGAAAGCATAGGAACTGAGAAGTGGTTTGTGCAACTGAGAAGTGGTGACCACCTACAGAACCACGCCTTTATTTCTAATTGCCTATAATTTTAATTTCTACCTGTTGTCTATTCCATTTGCACAACAGCATGTAAAATGTGTTGTCAATCAGTGTTGCTTCCTAAGTGGACAGAAGTGTGATTGACTTGGAGTTCCATTGTGTTGTTAAAGTGTTCCCATTATTTTTTTGAGCAGTGTACCTTGAAACAACAGTGCGCTGTGGCTGTATTGCAGGAAAGAAGGTGGGATCCAGTCCTCAGCAGAGTAAAAAAAAAATCCTTTGGGGAGCTCAACAGCAGATGCAGACACAGAAAATACTTGGGGAATACTGCAGTAAAAAAAATCAGCCCCAAACCCTTCTGGAAGTGCTAAAACCATCTGCTACTGGTGGTGCTTCGTCAGACACACCGGAGGTGTATAATTCCCTGAGAACAGAGCTTCTTGAGTTTAAAGATGAGCTGTTGTATCCCGCAGGAGGAGAGGAAAGGCGAGTAACCATGCAAAATTTACCTGGAGGCTGTGGCAGGTAGGCCCCGATTAGTTTTGCCCTCTTCTTTTCATAGCCTTTCTGAGTGATGTCTCCTGCCAACACAAACAGACAATAAATATTAAGTCAAATAAATAGATAAACAAACAGATGGAGAACGAAAGTAATCAGTAATCCTTAAAACATGATATAATAGCAAAGCATTTTCATAATAATAATAACAATGGAACACTGGAACTGTCCCATCATGGAACCTTTAATGAAAATGACTGTTTAGACGAAAAACCATTGAACTAATACATGGGGATGAATATTGAATATTAATGTATTTACACCAGCATTCCCAGTGGTGTGATGCCCACCAGCATCCTGCTGGGCACACATAGCCCTTAAACTCTAGGTACACACACATGTGGGTGTCCGAACTTCGCCCACGTATTATGTTAGTTACCTTTTTGTTCTGTAAATAAAGTCAGTTTTTGGAAATTTGCAAGTCCTTCGCCTTCACTCCCTCCCATTGGCATCACAAGTGCAATATCAGTAAACCAATTGTTTAAACAATTCATAATTGTATCTTGACATGTACTGAATATTTGTTATTAAAAACATGAATCCCACCATAGGAAGATTTTCTTAAGATGATAACATATACATATTTTACCAGCCAAAATAATGATTTCAGTAAACAATATATTCATAAATATATATATATATGATTCTGTGATATTCAATATACTGCATGACAGCTGCAATCTTTCGACTCAAGAAGAAAAATCTCCTTCTTCGATTTGATCACAAATCACAGCATTTTCAATCTGCTCACACACTGGTCCTGGGTACCGGTCAACATCTATAATGTTTCGCAATTAAATTCTTCGCTGTATAGGTTTTTTCGTTCCACCCATATATAGTCCTCCTCTCACCACAGCATGTTGTGTCATCATCAGAAACAAGCATTTTAAAGGAGCCCTTTTTGTTTTTTTGTAGACGGACCACTGCCAGCTTTCAGAGGGAGCTCCGAGAATCAATGTCACGCGTTGTGTAATGATTAATGCAACAGGGCTGCCTCTGTGACTCCTGTCACAAAGCATTAACCATCTGGGCCCCCTCATTTGGGTTGAAATTAAGGAGGGACCTGGTGCAGAACAGGTAAGGGAGCGCATTAAAAAAAAAAAAAGTCTTGCTACACCTAATGATGAAGCAGCCAGGGTAGAAGGCGCCACGCGGTATGTTTGGTTAGAACCCATTAGGACGATCACACGCCCACTCCTTGTTTGATCCAGTCTCGTCCTTTTCTGAGCAAGAGAACGGGCGTCTTTGAGCGGAAGCTCTCACTCCCTCAGAACCCGTGAGCCCACAGTGTTCAGGCTCTAGTGATGAAGATGAATCAGATGCTCAGGCCCGGGGACGAGGGCGCGTCAGAGAGTTTTAAAAACCAGAAAAAAGCAGCATGATTCACTTCCTCACGCCCCCACACACTGCCAATCAAGAAAGCCCTTCACTTCGTAGCGGCGGCTCTGCCATTCCGTCCCTGCCTCCTTCCCTCCTGTGAGAAAAAGGCCTCGTAAATTTTGACACCTCCGGCTCTCAGCCCCGGGTCCTGAGCAAATTGAAACCCAGGGCACACGCGCACAGGCTGCAGAACAACGGCACTCTCAGATGAGCTGAAGCTTTGTGGGTCTGTAGAGAAAAGCAGGCCAGGCTTCCGAAAGACTCACACTGCAGCGCCGCACTATTTCTAAATCACGTCTTGTATAGACCGGTCATGGCTTTACCGCTTAAAACCGCTTAAAATGCTGGGGAAAATACTAAACATAAATAAACAGATCTGTTCCAAAAAGGTGGCGATGTTCTCAAAGAGGATAAAAAATAAGCCCATAATATCTGGACTCGTAAACATGTATTACTGGTATTAGTACTGGGCAATATGCCCACCATATCCATAACCTTATTTCTGAACATAATAAGCCATAAAACTGTATATATAATTGAATATGATTTTAGCACTATTCATTATGCATGAAATGAAAGTGAAAGTGAAGTGATTGTCATTGTGATACACTGCAGGACAGCACAAGATGACACAATGAAATGTGTCATCTGCTTTTAACCATCACCCTTGGTGAGCAGTGGGCAGCCATGACTGGCCCCCAGGGAGCAGTGTGTGGGGACGGTGCTTTGCTCAGTCTGTTTCCTTACCTGCTAGGCCACCAGTGCCACATGTAGTTGAAATTTTGTTTAATTGCAGTCTGTATTTTGTGACACTCCTGAACATTCGGTTAGAAGTTTAACATTTCAATGACCTTTTTTTTTGACAGCTCTAGTTGGGTACACAAAAGCACATGATCTGTTAGTTCAAGGAATAAAAAAAAGTAGTGGAAAGGTCGGCAAAAGCTATTTGTCTGCGAGCTGTTTTGCAGAAACTACAGGTTTCCACATCAAGACTTCAAGACTTTTTATTGTCATTGTACAGTTACCTGGACAATGAAATTTGCTGGCAAGACCACAAAACAAAACACTACATACACAATATATGGGTACAAGAGACATGGGGGCTAGGGCTTTGGTCAGTAAAAATAAGTGAAACATTTTGGCTAAATTGGTAATTGCACATTACCAGGATATTGCGCAAGGGCCATAGTCAATACCAGCAGGAAGAAAATGGAGGTGGTCTTTTATGATCGCCCATATCTCCTTATCAAAAGGAATACAAAAATGTCTCTTGTGTCCCTGGTGTATACAGCTCTTCCTGGGTGTATGGCTTTGGACCAACAGCAACAAATGGGTCAATAAAGCACCATGGAATGGCATCTAAACCCATCAAGAGAGACACATGTGTCTGTGCAACTGTTTGTGTGTACATGTGGTTGGATGACTTTGCTGTCACTCCACTCAAAACTAAAGCAGATAAATGGAGAGGTTGTGCTTCCCTACATTCTGTTTAGTCTGAGATCATCGGAACGGATGAAAGCAAATATGTGCAGTCAGAACCACTTTTAAATGAAGGATTGCTTCCGTGTCCATGGTAATAAGTAATGGAAGTTGTTCTAACAATTCAAACTTTCTCTATAGGTTTGCTCCTTCTGCAAAGAACCAAGGTCATATCAGGGTTATTAGGAATCAGCTCGGGTCAGGGGCTTTCCTGTATTTTATTCTGAAGTAACTAAAGTCATGCTCCGGTGGTTTTTTTCCAGGGAGTGTCCCACAATCAGTCAAAAAAATTGCCTGCACGAGCCAACCAATTTAAAATCATGGATAAGAATAAAGCTATATTATCTACATGTTTCAGAAACTTAGCGGTAACGTAAGAGATGGTGGAAACCTGTTCACAATAATTCACATTTACACATTTTCACTGTTTAGGAGTGTATTTTAAAAAATGGATGGACTTTAAACATATCATTACTTAAGCCATAAATATCAGTGTTAAACATTCTGCAGCACGCAGACATTCGCCCATAAATTCTTAATGCAGAATAAGCAGCCTAGACTGCAAACTCATGTGGCATTCCTTTACATTTCTTTACCCGTGTGCCTGGTGTGCAAAATGCATACAGGTCGGCCGGCTGGGTAGGGAGTGGCCCCCACCCATAAGCAGGGTTCTGCTGGTGAATATACAATACCAAACACTTCGGACTTGAGGGACAAACTCTTAGCAGGTGGCATTCTAGCACTACACATATAGGGGGTTGATCTTGGAGAGGTGTGGTGGTTTTTCCAGCAGAAACCAGAGGAGGTAAACGATGTCACAGGGCCACACGCCAGGCAGACAGGATACTGTGATGTCATCAGTTTCCTGTTTGGTGTGAAATAGTATTCCATATGGGCCCAATCAGGGACAGCCTGGCCTCTGATAGGGAGAAACCGGTGTGTGAGGGTGTGTGTGTGTGTGTGTGTGTGTGTTCCTCATATTAGTGCTTTGGTTTTTCCAAAAAAAAAAAAAAAAGAGAAAAATATAGACTTTCTTCTAGCACAGAGTAAATGAGATCATCCATCATATTTACACACCAACTGCATCTTTTCCTCTGACAATCTCCAAGGCAGGAAAAAAAAAAAAAGAAAAACAGTAAGCTATGAGTTTTAACTCCCCAAGCAAGCCAGACCATGTCGCAAAACAAAAAGACCAAAAGACCTGCAGGGGGGACTGCTGCTCACCACAATTAAATCCAAAATGTCACTGAAGTAGCCCAAATGACCCTGATTATCTTCCACAATTCTCAGCTCAAGGGTGGTAAAAGGTTTAATTAGCAGTTAGTTACAGGTCGTTTGGATTTTTTCTACTGCTTTTATTGAGATTGCATATTTTGGTTCCTTAATTTTTTCTTTCTAATCAATGTTCATAATTCTCATACAATAAAAACTATATTTTATTATGAACAACTGAAAACTTCAATGATTCTTATTAGCACATATTGCTTTTTTTTTTTATTTCTAAAATTATGAATGCATCAGTAACAATTTGTTTTTTTATTAAATTTTAGTTTTTGGTAAGTGCACATTTGCTTGGCTGAAATTCCTTGGAATAATTCACTCTGTTATTTGCTCAATAACACCGGACTGTTGCAGGTTTGATTAGGCATGGTCACAACCAGACATTACCCACCAGAACACTGGAGCAGCAACTGCACAGGAAAGACCTGAAGCAAAGTGAAATACATGATGTGCGCGGAGGGACGAGGTTTTCCCTGACCTCTACAGAGATTGGGCCATGATAAGGCAACAGCGTGTGTCAATATCTACTCTTGCCATGGGCGCAAAAAAAAAAAAAACAACACTTTGAGATAACAGGAACCGCAGCACGTTGACAGGAAGGGCCGCTGTCGACTGTTTCAATTCTGACAGGCTTATCAGATTAGATACATCCACTGCGCTTTCATCCACACCAAATGTTGCATACGATACAAATATCGCAGCGGGGAAAAAAAACAACACAGTCAAAACTGCGCGGCTGACGTTCAATTATAATAACTATTACAATGGCAATTAACAATTTTGGACAAGGAACAAGCAAGAGCGAGAGTGTAACTATAGTGACAAGGAAGATGGAAGGAAAGAGGGATGGAGGGAAGGAGAAGAGGAAAAGAGGCCGCATGAGTAAAAGCTCTGTTCTCCCCCCGGGGGAACCCGGGCTGCTGAAATCCAGACAAGTCCCGTTGCAGGAAGAACTTGCAGGAAGTGCAGCACATCCAGGTGCATTCAGCTGAATGGTCTCTACAGAGATGGAGTGAAAAAGGCAAACAGGGACCATCCATCCATTCTTCCAGGCCCGCTTACGCATGTCAGGGTTAAATGGAAGCAGGATCCTAACTCCTGGATCTAGCCAGTCCATCACACACACCCTTTTACAACTGCACTGGTGCCGGGCTTGGCTCCCCATTTGAAAAAGTAAAATGTCCTAGGCGGTAGGAGGATCTGTGGACTATGGTAGAAAACAAATGAAGAACAGGCAACCTCAAAAAAGGCTGGGACCTGAAACTTGGTCTCCTTGCGGAGAGGGACAAGCACTAAATGCTGTGCCACAACACCGCACCCACATATCAGAAATGTGTTTTTTTGAAGGTGTAATTATCCCCAGAGTGCTTGTGTAGACATTCTAGTGTACAAATCATGCAATTAATTACATTATTATTAAACAGGAGCCCCATTTAAATCATTAATTTCCTTGTGTCATAATGGATTCCAGCTACATTATACCAGAACTTCATCATCCATATTTATCCGTCGTTCATTTTCAACAGGTCTTATCATTTTACAGCTTTACAAGCTTGGGCATGCGGTGTGCATGTAAAACCAGTGTTGATTGGCAGGGTGAACGACAGCGGCGCGGCCATGACTGATAAAGAGAAAGAGAGGGAGAAACGGCAGAATAACGAACGGGAGATCATAATGCAACAAGGCCCTCCCTGTCTGTTGCTGCCTGATTTGGTAGGTTGAAAGCCAGAGCAGCTGATATTGCAATCAGTCCCCATGCCCTGTGGGGACTTAAGCTGGCGCACCGCAGAGACATGTGGCAAACAGAGCAGCAGACTTAGCGTTCCTTGATGGCCGTGTCTGTTAAATACGGCTTTAATGGTGCGTTTTAATGAAAGAAGGTCCATGGGACTGAGAAACCCCAGTTCAGTGAGCGGATATTAAATCTGCCACTGTATCATGGGGAAATTTCAAATATGAACTACTTCACAGTAGTTATGAAGGTTATAAATGCATATTTTAATAATGTGACTTTAAAAAAATAAATAAATATCAAAAACCTTAATAAACCTTAATATCACAAAGATACGGACCAGATGTAAAGATCCAAAGAGTCTGTAGAATGACTCAGAGTACTGGTACTTAAGTGTAGGACTAATAAAGGGCATCTGTCTAAAGTGTGATTTAAAGGCCACAGGTTACCACATCAATCAGCATAATTCCTCCAGGGTTCAGAGTTCAACAAGGCCTCCGCAATCAGTAACAGAGTTAGGCTTTTCCTGAGTAAAAACAGTAGAAGGGCTGGGTGATATGGCCTCGGTTTTAACATTACACTATGCAATGGTTAAAATATCCAGAACACAGAGCATTAAATTGTAGACATGACATACAAATACGGCTGCACGGTATGAACGGTATAAACATAAACATAACTGTATGAAACATAAATTTGACTAGTGGTCCTTCTATATTATTATGCCATATCGCACTGTGCTATGTACACGCTTGTCTGCATGATGATATGTCATAAAGTCCACATGCAGCTCTTTCTTGTATAAAATGAAGTTAACTGCAATATTTTGAGCCATGAGCCTCTTGTTCAATCATGTATCATTATACCTGTCACTGGTTCACTAAATAATATTGAAAACAAATTTTGTTCAATAAATTCATTAATAAGGGCTAAGCCAGCTGTCATCTACAGAAAAAATGTAATTACTGTCTGATTAGCCAGTTATCATCTCCCAGTTCTAATATGATTTGTAATATTTTGAGAGCAAGTGGAATTATCAATAACTCCAGCACCTGACTGAAGTGTTTATAAGCTTTGGGTAAATACAAGGAAATTAATTGTCAGTCACTTGAATGTGTATTCATGCACACTAGAAAAATTGAAATTGATAGTCTGGTCGTAATTTCAAAGCTCTCACACTCTCACTTTCAATTGCCTCTGTTCATCAACATCTGGCCCAGGGCACAGGGCATAGACCCATTCAAGACAGGACACCAGCCCACCACATGGCACAAAAACCATTCACACACACATCTACGGCCAATCAGATATCAGGATGTCAGGGGTGGGGTTCACTTGTGGACGGACAGGAGAAGAACTGTGGAGCGTGGATCGCCTGCGTATGTAATGTAGGTGGGAGACAGCAGGTGAGGGAGAGCAGGGCTGGGGATGGAGGCACGGGTTACGGTGGCGTAGATCTAGCTGAAGACCTCAGGCTTGAGAATAGTAAACGAGCCTGGTTTATGCACAGAAGAGACAGGCTCATCGGAGGCAGAGGCAATCGGGTGGTCAGGAACGGAGAGTGTGTTCGGTATTGTAAGAATGGACATCACGGGACCATGCCTTTTGTCTTGCATAACAGCTGTCTGCAGGGGGAGGTGTGACATTCCTGTGTCGACGGTTGTGGGTGAAGATTCGGCACCTCTGTTTTACATGCCTTTTGTCTGACGGCATGGTGTGAAGTGTCAGCCGTCAGGACCGCCCACCCTCTTTGTCTTCCCCAAATGGGAGGCACCGGGGGGCGTGACATCAGAAACAACAGGTTCTGATTTGTCAGTGACAACTTCCTGTAGGCCAGGGGTATAAAGGTCTGCTCACATGTGGAAAAGGGACTCTGAGCTTTCTTGCTCAGGGGGTTTTCCATCGGAAGCCGGAATGCTTCTGAGTCTTTCTCTCCCCCTCTTTTTCTCTTCTCCCTCTTTACTCTTTCTTCTCATTTTTATTTTCACTGTAACCTTGGTACCTTTTTACATTCAATATTCACATGTAACTACAATAATTATTTACCGGTGTTAATAAATTAGAAACTGTTCATTTTTAACCTCTATTGTGCCATGCCTCTTTCTGCCAGGTAACATCAAATTGGAGTGGTTGAATACAGTGCTTTGTGTGGAGGGAGAAAGAGTTTTTCTACACACTCTATTCTCTTCTCCCACACCACATGGTCTTTTTTATAGTATCATTCAGATCAGGCAGGCAGTTCAAGGGCCGTTTAATCCATCATTGGTCAAACAGGGGTAAAGGCAAGACGAAAACGTGTATAAATTTGTCTCCATCTGCATCCAGGTCGTCGGGCATATGGGTGGTAGTAGCCTAGTGTGCCCCCTACGAGCCCAGCCGTGAGCCCATGGCGACCATGACACCAGATTCAAAACCACAACTTTCCCACACCATGAATTCCGTAACAGAAAACTGGACGAGAACAAGAGTCTATATAACTACACAATGGCCTGTGCAAGCTGTCAGCAGCCTACCAATACCTTTTTACTGCGTGCTTCCTGTTCGCTTCACTTATCCATAACGTACCATGACAGTGGGAAGAAAAGAGAGGCTGCCGTCTCGACACGCTTGGCTGTACACAAGAACTCTTCCTTGTCAAATAAAAGAGGGTTGTGATTATGATGTGCCCCTCTGTTAGTTTCATGTTTGCTGATGAACCTTGACACAGTGTGACAGACAGGGACAGCAGACAACGGACCGCATCCCGACGCTGCAGCTAAGTCACTGACATTATTCCCTGTTCACAATACTTTAGCTGATGCTCTCAGCGGTGGTTTACATGTTCACTGGTAGGTCTGGGCAACATATAAATGATCGAGCTGTCATCAAATAATCTTATAATTAATTTTTTTTTATATAATGGACAAGCACGTTTTATCAATATGTTTCTGGGTCATCAATGCAGTAAAATTATAAAAGAAAAAATTTAATAGATGCTTGTTACATGTACAAATCATGTTGATTTTCTGTTAAACGCAGTTTTGGATTTTGGAGACCAGAAAGGGGGGGGGTATCTAAGATCTGAGGGCCTTGTAAATTTGATTACAATAGCAATACACATATTTGATACACATATAGTTGCATTGAATTGGGCCGTCTATGGAAGCGAATGCGGAAATAGAGCCACCATCTTGGTTCACCATTTAAATGAACTATCAGGGTTAAAGTGGCAAACAGAATTAAAGGACCATAAACCAGCACATTTGAGAAGTGGTTTCTATTGTCTTGGTTTTGTTTCAAATGTCAGACTTTTTTTTTGTGTGTGTTTGTGACCGAGCTGTGAATAAATTGATAGAGAAATGGTTTTTGAACCTTTTTGAGGTATTTTTTAATTCAGAATAAACTTAAACTACACCCCTACTACATGCAGAACAATGCAAATACAAGAAACACAAAAAGGCCAGCAATGTACGCTGAAAGACCCTGGCAATCTTCATGATGAACCCTGTGGCTTTACCTCTCATACATTTATATTTACGCTTTTATTCAAAGCAACAGGCATTTGTATGGATTTGTGGAGAACTATAGACAATGAACTGCAATGAACTGTACAGGTTTCAGTACAGAAGCCGTGTCTTTCCTATGGGGTTAGCTGTAACCCACCAGCCTGATTTTATAACTTTGGAAAAAAATCGATAAGACAATGATCTAAATATAAAACATATAGAATTTACAGTACAGAAGCTGTTCCTTTCCTATGAGGCGGGGGTGACAAGACAGATGCTCAGGTCAATAACATGAACAATGTTATTTGTCAAACAAAACATTTTGATAAAATAAAATTTTACCTAGCCATAATTGCTTGCATTGTTTTACTTCCTTAGCATTTATGCTACTGACTTGAAGACCCTCAGGTAGTAAGGTGAGTTCACAGGTGAGTGTGTTACCCACTAGGCTACCACCACTTCTTTTTATAGTCTGTACAGGTATTTAAGTTTTAGTTCAAATATATATTTAGAAAATTCTTGTGTAATGTACAATACATCAATATTCATAGTTTTGTAATTTCATGAACACATGGAAAAAGTGAATATCATGATATAGCCAAGCTATTAATTATTACTATTATACTTTGTATATCTGTAATTGTTGAATAATGAGATGACGTTTGTATGAAATGCCAAGTCCAATCCTTGTTGCCTATAATAGACATATTCCTCTACACAAACATTTTGCTTTGCCAGAGATGGACAACACATGCTGATGCTCATTTGCATTTAGATGAGCTGGTTAAGGCTATGGACCACCCGCCGTGGTCAAATCCAAAAATCTGTTTAACTGAGAAAAACCAAAAAAACCAACCATGCCAGTGGTCGCCACGCGCAGAGAGCAGGGCAAGGAGAAGTAAACGTCATGATGAATCAATCCAAATGGAATTTCACACTGTGAGTGGCATCAACCAATGAGAACTGACAAGACAGCTGAATACAAGGCTGCAGAATCAAACCCCTGGCTTCTAAAAAGAGGAAGGAGGCTGCAGTTCCACACGAGGGAATCTTTCTATTACGTTTGGGGTAATCAACTTCTGATATGTAGATGTGGGCCACATCCCCACCCTGTGAAATACCCAGAGCACAATGCAAATGGAAAGATTATGAAAAAAAAAAAAAAAAAACATACACATTTTCATAACTCCAGTAAACAAAGGAACGTGATAATTTTTTTCTAGATGAACCAGTTATTCCAGCTTTGTGTATAACTGTTCCCTTCAGAAGCACTAAAGCAATCACCTTACGTACAATAACAAATCACATCCGGTGGCCCACAACCAAACAAATTATTGCTGACTTTCTTTTGGTTACAAAAAAAAAGGAATATACCCGTAATTTGGTTATAAATTATCAGTAATACAAGCTGATTCGTTCAAACTGGCAATTCTGTTCCGATGAGCTTGGAGATGAATATAATCAATGGCCAACATGCAGGCAGCACTTTGGGTATGGTTGCCTTCTCTTCTCGTTTTCTCCTGGACAGTAAGTGTTCTGCTGGCACAGAGTGCTAAGTCGTTTTAGCAGAACTCAATAAAGTGGCCCGATTGGATGTTGGCGTGCACTGGATTCTACTCAATCAAATGAAAACGCATTACCAGGGGCGGCATTCAATCCAAACGACGTGGCATTTGTCAACTGCCTGTGCACAACTTTTGAGGGCTTCCTTCTTTTGGCTGAGCTCAGTGGAGCTTTGAAAGAAAACCACTTATCGGACTGTAGAGATTGATAAAGATTTCCCCGTCGCATCACATCAAGAGCTGCCACTACGGATCTAATGAAGCCAGTTATACCACGAGGATCAGAATAAAAGAGATTTTACGTCAGCTAGACATTACCTTTCTCCAATAAATAGTGTTTCTATGCAACGTTACAGCATGAGCATGATGAGAGTAGGTCTGCAGGAAAACCATGTGACGGTCTGCAAACAGAAGCATTTCTGCTGCATTTAAACTTGCACACAAAGTATCCGAAACAGGACCTGTGACCTCAGACAACATGCCTTATGACCTGTCACACTGACATTTATGAGTCTTCAGAAACAAGGAACTGGATAAACTGTGCATGAGTGTAAATAAACTAACAGAATATACATACTCATTTGTGTACAAATGTATACTTAATGAAACACATAAGCGTTTCACTTACATGTACTGTACATATTCGAAATCATTCATTTTTTTTCATTGTTTTTTCAAAACTCCACATACAGTACATTCATTGCACATAAAGTGAAATATTGCTGATCAGAAAATCAGAATAAGAAATCAGAACTACTGTGATTATTTGAATTTTACGTACAATAAAAAAGTGCAAGTGTTCTGATTTCATTTTAGATGACTGTATAGTACACTGGGACTTTGTCTTTTAGAGTAGTGGTTCTCAACCTTTTTTTCCCAAAGCCCCAAAGTGTCTAAGACAAGCCCGGACCCCCAACCCCTATTCCTTCCCGCATACACTCATTAAAAGAACAAAATCATTAATTACAACTTTTACTTGCAAAAAATAAAGAGCAGTTGTAGTTTTTTTGCTCTTTGCTTTACACTGTAGGCTATATAGTCTATATATTATCCTATTGAGTGTGTTATAGGGATTTTATAGATGTAATGTTTACAAATATAATTTTTGCTACCTCGGCGCAGATGAAATTGTGCGGACCTCCTGTGATCTCTAGCACCCCCCCCCCCCAACCCCCAGGGGGTCGTGCACCCCAGGTGGGGAACCACTGTTTTAGATGAAAAGCTCTGAGCAGAAGTGCAAATTGGTCGTCCTGGGAACATGGAAAGGTTGCTCAGGAATAAAGTGGTAATGAAGATCAAGCGCAAATCTTTATTATATGCAACAACAGCATCAACCATGGGCAAGGACACTGTGCTCCTCCTCATTAACCTACACTGGTGACAGCAGGTGACTGTTCGGCCCTGCATGTTGTTGTATTAACTGAGAGCGCAGCAATAAAAGAGGCTACATTGAGCACTAATGGAGTCCAGGAACAAGGCCTCAGCACAGCGTGGTGACACTTTTGTACGGAGGTAAGACAGCCTTTGTTTTAATTCGCTGCATGCTCTGAGTAACCTGGCAAATAAACACACGTTTAACAAGAATGACGTCAGCACAGAAACCGAGGAGCGACAGACAGACGTGTGTGTGTGGACGGATTACGTGTTAGGAATGTAGGTGGCAAATGCTAATCAAACGCTGAGTAATAATGGCACAACCGGGCCATCGGCAGCTGCCGTGGCCGAGGTAAAGGCCGCCTGGGCGGAGGGGCAGGGGGTGGTTTTCACTTGGTCAGCTCTCAGCGGGAGGCTGAAAGTAATAACGAGAGGATGACGTAAAGAGAGTTTGGGTGCAGACCAAAGACTTGTGAGGCGAGTGTTGCCATGGCGATAAATCCATTGTAAAACACTGTCATAAATAATGTGACAATCTCTGAAAATATGTTTGCTCATTCAACTGATCACCTCAAAGCAGGGGCCTGAGGGGACTAACGAGAGGATGACATGAGTTTGGGCATAAACCAAGGACTTCACCTGCAGGGCCTGAAAAACATCATGCCGCCACACCAAATGTTACCATGGTGATAACTTGTGTCATCATCAATAGGCTTGAGAGTGTGAAAAAGGCATAAAGTGTAAAAAATGTGTACTTCCTGTGCACTTACCTCAATTTAACAATATTTTACTATGTCTTAAGTTAACACACGGTGCTAAATCTTTAGCTTTAATTAAATTGTTCTGCTTTTATGTTTTGCAAAATGTCCCCACAGGCAAAAAAAAAATTCCATTTCATTTTTAAATTTGCGGGGATGTTTAGTCCGGCCTAAAATATCACACACATAAACACACACACACACACACATTTGCATCAGCAGTGCATGACTAAGGCAAACAGCATACTCATAAACCCCAGACCTCCTCAGATTTTTCACGAGCCATTTAAAACCCCCACAAAGGGTCAGCGACTTAACTACCCCCCCCAATTCCACTCCAGTAATAACCCCACCCCTTAACTATTAATCTCAAGCCCTGCTCATTAAGATAACAGACCCGGGAGCATATCCTGTTTTTTAATTAAGGCGCACTCCGGGGGAGGGTGGGACACCTCGGATACCTGTCAATCCACTCAAGTGCAAGCACTATTACTAAATGGGAGTAGGATTGCCATCCAATTCATTTGCACTCTCCGCTAGCGAAGGGATACATGCTGGGGATGCCGCTGTCAGGTGACCTTGACAGCTTCTTACTCAGCCTGCAGGCCCCGAATCGTCCATACTGCCACCGTCGCAACCAAACGAAAAGATTGCCATTGTCATACACAGCACACGGTGCACACAACGAAATGTATCCTCTGCTTTTAACCATCACCCTTGGTGAGCATTGGGCAGCCATGACAGATGCCTGGGGAACAGTGTGCTTTGCTCAGTGGCACCTCAGTGGCAGCTTGGCGGATCGGGATTCCATACCGGCAAACTTATTATTACGGGTTCCTTAACTGCTAGGCCACCACTGCCCCTAAATAAGTCCTTCCTGCTTTTTCCAAAACATCACCGCGCTCCTGCATTGTACTGAAGCTGTTTCCACATCTTTGTTGAACATCTCTCATTCAGGTGTCAATATAATAGTGCGGCGCACCGCTGCCGCTTGAGAAATAAAGGACGCCTACAGGCCACGGCATCCTGTCATTTGTCACAGTTATGGTGACATTTCTATAATCTCCACATTCCATTCACACTTCACTCACAGATGCCAGATTCTGAAATCCCAGAGGAAGTCTTTAAATATGTCCATGTTGTTATGATGAAATGTTCTACAGCTGTGATGTTCAGGCAAAACATTAGCTGCACAAGCACACATAATGACTGAATATATTTTAGTTGGGGGCGGATAATCAATATTAATACATTTTTCCCCATAAACTCAAAACATAATTTATGCGACAAGAGTCAATAATGAAAATTACAATTCCCACCCGATTATCATTACCACAACATTGCAGTCAACTGAATGTTATGCATCCTATAGATTAACAGAGCAGAAAGGTATAAAATAATCACAGTTTGCCAATGCCAAATCAAGTCTCAACTTTCTGGGATTTCAGAAATTAACTAGGTTTAGAGCTAGGTGATACGACAAAAATGTTATCTCCAAAAAGGCTGTAATTGCTGTCTAAGGTGTAAGAATTGAGCGAAGGCTGTGAATACATGTGATTTCTCAGTTTTTTTAGAATAAATTTGCCAAAACATTTTTTTACATTGTTATTATGGGGTGTTTTGTGTAGAATTCTGAGGAAAAAAATGAATTTATCCATTTTGGAATAAGGCTGTAACATAACAAAATGTGTACTTTCTGGATGCACTGTACAGTCCTAGGACTAGGACATCAGTGGAAGTGAAGTGACTGTCACTGTGAAGCACAGTACACGGTGACACAACAAAATGAGTCCTCTGCATTTAACCAATCACCCTTAGTGAGCAGTGGCAGCCATGACAGGGGCCCGGGGAGCAGCGAGCACCTTGGCGGTTCAGGACCCGAACCGGCAACCATTTCCTTACCCAATATGCCACCACTGCCACACTTTCTATCAATACACAATCAATACACTTTCGCTATTCAAGTTTACGTTGAACATTTAAACATGTGTGTGGGCCCATTTTTTTTTATATTTTATGCTATTGTGGGATTCTCTGCGATTCCCACACTTACATAGAAGAAACCAACAACTCAGAGTTGTTCAAATACTCTAACAAATACTAATGCTAATGTGCATATGCCTGCTATCTTGTGACATGTTCTCTCTGCACAAGGGCCACCAAGGCTATTTTTACAGTGGTTTCACGGCTAATTCGCACATAGCATGATAAGTTTCGGTGTCATGCCTACAAACAAAACTCTGCATGAGCTGACACATACAGGACAAAGAAAACACTGTATCCCCCAGCTAGGCGCAGTACATGCTATTCATCAGCCTGTCTCCTGAGCCTAACCTGCCATTCCCCCAGCAGCAGAAGAAAAGTAAGTGAGAGAGAGCAGCTGTGCGCGAGCAGTACCTCTGTTTTACGGCCACCTCTATTACAGCGCCTGTAAGTCACAGGCGCTGCCACGGGCCCTGTGGACGCCCAAGACTAATGGAGCCTATTAACAATGGAGACCCGGCACAGCTTACTTCCCCAACACCTCACAACGCCGTCCGCCATCGAGCTGAAGGAGACAAAGTAGACAGACGAAAAGCAGAAATAAACATATAGGTGGAGAAGACGGCTATAAAATTGATCAAATATTAAAAGAACAGGGCCACAAAGAGGCGTGGTACCTCGGCTCCGTTTTTGTGTTTGTGTATTTGGCATGCTCTCCCCAAATTGCAGTGGGTTTCCTCTGGGTTCTCCAGTTTCCTCCTACAGTTATGTACATTGGTGGACTGATGACTCTTATGGAATCAGATTTGTGCCAAATTCTTTCCTAATATCAAACAAAAATGAGGTGCTCATATTTTCAGTCTCACTGCTGTTTTCTTCAGGGACTCTGCCCCATTTTACATTTACGCTGCCTGAGGATTCCTGGCACAGTTCTCTCACGTGGGCGGGGTTTTCGCCTAATTGGCCAGCAGGTATTTAAGCGACAGCTCCATTTTTTCTGAACTAGTGATGGGAAGTTCGGCTCTTTTCAGAGATGTGACACGGCTCTTAATTTATTATCGGTAGCCTCATATTTTAGCCTTACTTGGCAAATATGAATGGTTTGTGTGTTGATAAACCATTTTTGCCAAGTAAGGCTAAAATATGAGACACTCTGAAGAGGACCATCACTACTCAGAACTCTATTACTGCGAGATGCGCGCGAACAGCAGTTACAGCCATTTGCTATCATATATGGAATAAGATTTGTGCACACGACCATCTGCATGATTAACCAATTGTAAGTATTGATCAAATACGATGATTATGATGTGATCCATATGTGATCACTAATAGCTGTTGCTGCTCTGCATGTTCTTGAAGCCCATGCATCTCGCAATTCTGAGGAACTGAGCTGTCACTCAAATACCTTCAGGCCAATGAGGCGAAGCCCCGCCCACATGAGAACGGTGCCAGAAGTCCAACCAAATCCTCAGGCAGCATAAACATAAAACAGGGAGGAGTTACTGAAAAGCCAGATGTATACTGAAAAACAAGAAGCAAAACTGAAAGCGACAATAAAAAAAGAGTGATATATAAGCAAAAAAAAAAAAAAAAACTCAATGTCTTATTGTGTTTGATTTTAGGAAAGTATTGTTTCAAATTTTTGGCACAAATCTGATTCCATAAATTCGCTGTAGAATGTGTGTGTGTGTGTGTGTGTGTGTGTGTGTGTGTGTGTGTGTGAGTGTGTGTGTCAGTGAGTGGCGCGTGCGCCCTGCAGCAGACTGGCGCCCCGCCCCGCCCTGCGCCGCGGGATGGGCTCCAGAAGCTGCGACCCAGATATGGCTAAAGCGGTTATGGATAGTGAGGGAGTGTGTGATTAAAGGAACAGTCTTGTCACTGTCATTAGATAGCCCAATACCAGCCAACAAACAGATTCTTCGATGCCATACGATTTAAAAAACATAAAATTGACCTGAACATTATGTCCAGATGCAACATAAATAATCTATTTTATAAAGAGAGAACTATTTCATTAATTTTTTATGATATTTACGGCCTTGTTTTTTTTTTTTTTAACTCGAACGAGGGACTTTTTTAGGATCCACAGAAACCCTGCTGTGCTCTCGCCCAAAACTAATGCCTTGTGCTGCAAGTAGGCGTGGTTTCGCGCAGGTTATTTTCTGTCATTTTCGCGAGGAGCGGATATCTCTGCAGTAGGCCGGTTTATACCATTTATACTGTGCCATTACCACAGGCCTGTAAGGCTGGCATTGGGGCTGACAGAGAATGGATGCAGTAGCCGGCTATTGTCTTGCGGGCTTCGGCATGATGATGACCAGTGAGTCGCTCCAGTGGTTCTTCTGCAGCCTCGGATCTGTACTAGGCTCATTTAGCTCCCAAGCCGAGTCCTGCCTGACACAGCCTCATTCATAATTGAGGCAGCAGAAAATTTCTGACCTGTTGGATTATTTAAGCGTGGCACATTTCTCCGCTCTGATCCCAAAATGTCACTCTTGTCTCTCCACGCGCTCCACAGGACTGACGTCGAGGCCGTCAGAGATGACCAAGGCCACCAATCCCAAAGCAAGTGTCAAACATAAACTCTGGCGGGAGGGTAAAGAATAGGGGCTAAAGGGACAAGTTCTGAGAATGGGGGGGCACACAATGTACACAGACGTCCATTGCCGTCCGAGTGTGTGATCATGTTGGGTTCTGTCAGGAAAGACTGTGTCTGTTTGTGTGTGTGTGTATGTGTGTGTGTGTGTGTGTGTCTGTGTGTGTGAGAGAGGGAAGGCAAAGACAGAGTATTTCCAGCATCCACTATAGCATCAATCTTTTAACAGCTTGTGCTACAGACACACTGGGGGTTGGTCTTGAAGGGCTGAAATATGGACTTTGCTGTTCCCTCCAGATACACTGTGGTGGGAAGAAACCAACTGCTTTATATCACAATGCAAGATTTCCAGGTGGCTCATGGGAAAAGACTTTCGTACAGCACGCAATCAGTACTGCAGAACTGAGAGCGGCAGAATCCAATAGCAAAACAGGAATTTCTTCTCTTCAGACCCAGTCTGCTTAATGGAGCGGCCGAGTTCTCCGATCGATCGTGCCCAGCGCCGCCACTCCACCGCCTCTCCACCCTCTCCTCTCCAGCACTGACATGGTGGTTCCATAGCAGACAGTACAGCACAAGTATGTGGGCTTCAAGGGGGAAAAAATTATCAGGGCAACAGTCACCATGGCAACAGACTGAGCACCTTATCCCAGCAGAGGTGTCAATGTGACAGCACCAGACCCACAGGTGCCCTCAAATGGGCTACCCACTCTGTTTTCTGGTATATAGACACAGTGTGCGTATCAAAATCACCATCCTCAAATTACCTTTTATTATCAGCAATATAAATATGAATAAAAAATGAAAACATCTGAATATTTCATTTCCTTTTGTGGTTATTAATGCTTTGAAAGTGAATGCATCTGCAAAGACGGGAGTATGTCTGTGTGTTATATATGGTATATCAGCCCGATCTGAAGACCACGCACTCTGACGCTTTATCTGTAGCATCAGGAGAAGATTTTAATAGATGGCAGTACGTCCTAAAGTCTTGCATTACGTTAAGTCGTAGAGATCAGGGGGCTTATTGTCAGCTTATATCCTTGCTTTTACAGCACAAATAAGCATCCTCAGGCAACGTCAGCAACAAGCCACACATGCCAAGCTGGGGGGGACTCTGAAGGAATCGTCACCATAAGTCTGATCAAATCTAATAACATTAACGAAGGTTTGCCCACTCCAAAACAGGCTAGGGATTATCGCATGTGAAAGCAGCTGCTTTTTTCCTCTGTTTAGGTGTTTATCGGCAATTTTAATACGAGTCGTCTAATTCTGCCATTGTCCATCTCCTGTAAATCAACAAGCACATCCTGGCCCGTGGGACGACAGGACGGATGGAGCAGCTGCTTCCAGGACTTTCATCTGTGTTAAAACTTCCTCAACCCCATGCTCCTTCCAGTCAGGATCAAGGAGGTCAGATGAGGAGTGAGTGATATGGAGAGGGCTGATGCATCGTGAGAATCAGGCTGAGACAAACCATGATCTTCTATTCCATTCTCTCATCGCATTGTCTCATTGTTTTTTCTTACTGTCTGCAGGGGTCTTTAATTAGTGACACGTGTATGAATTAGTGTGACGCATTGTTGGCATGCTCTTCTTCTCATGTTAACACTAACCTGTAAGGAAATGTCACAACAAATCAGCTGCTAAATTATTTTTCAATTTATCTATTGTTCTGGGAGTCAACAGGGGTTTGGTGTGTGTGTGTCTATGTGAGAAAATATTTAGAGGCCTGTTCTCAAAGCACTATAATAGATATTATACTTGGGGCTTCTTTGCTAGCATAAGGTAAAGTACATCCTCAGGGTTTATTAATAAATAAAAAAACAGCTATATGGTTGAATAGAACACTGACTACCCTTTTTGGACACAATCTTTCATGATGTTTTCATAAAATGGAGAGTCGGTAGATATGACTCACATACAATTCTGGACATACTTGAATAAGGTTACTATTGGTTCCACAATACTATACTTGACAAGCAATTTCTCCCAGAGTACTACACGCAAAACCGCCCAATCTGGCAACACTGAGCTCAAGATCCTGTCCTAATAATAAAATGGGCTGTCAGCAGATATTTTTATAATCATCTGGGGCCACGCCCACAACCAAAATAACATGCAGATTTCTCATCAGATAACTATTCAAATTGACATTCCAGAACACATAAAACACTCCACACCTTAACTAGTGCCTTGAAAATATATACGTCTTAGTGAATACATTACAAGTGCATTCTACTGGATTGATTATTTAAGGACTTTTATATTGGGAATGACAAGGACAGAATTATGAGGAGGAACGATTAGGGTGGGATCTTTAGTAGACAAATTCAGAGAGGCGAGATTGTGTTGGTTTGGACACAAACTGAGGAGAGACACTGAGTATGTTGGGAGAAGGATGCATAGGATAGAGCTACCAGGCAAGAGGAAAAGAGGAAAACCTAGTAGGAGGTTTATGGATGTGGCGAGAGAGGACATGCAGGTGGTTGGTGTGGAGGAGAAAGATTCAGGGGACAAGAGGTCATGGAGACGGCTTATCCGCTGTGGCGACCCCTAACAGGAGCAGCTCAGAAGAAGCTTGTTTCAGGTTGGCTGTAACTATAACCGCTGTTATATGGTTACGGATGAGTACAGATGAGTAACAATATGTTAGTTGTGATGTATTACGGGTATTTTGACCCCCAGACACAAAAGTAGCTGCACGGAGAAAACTCTCAACTTCACGCCTATGCCACAATTACGTGACTGTGAAGTTGAGGGAACCTTTTTTTACAGTGTGTGTATATTAAGGTCATGTGTGAGACTGATGCCCTGTTCTGTTTCTATAGATAATGAATGTGACTCCTGGTGTGACTTCTGTTCTTCAGCCTATGGCTGCCCATGGCTGTTCTCTGTTCGTTTGGTCCCAACGCGGAGGGATGAGGGATCACATGCAGGGGTATCAACACGAGCACGGCTGGAGAGCACCAGTCATCCCTGTCACCCCGCATCACATGAGTCCAGGCGCTAACAACAGAAGGCCTTTCTGCCGGCAGTGGCGTGGAGAGCGCGCTCTGGAAGAGATCCTTCATCACATGCTTCAGATACGCCTGCCCGAGCCGTCTCGTCTCAACTGTGTCAGAGCCGCCAAGAGGCTTCGTCTTTTCGCTGACAAGCGCACACACCCTGTTTCACACGCATGGGTTTGTGAACACACAAACGTACACAGTTTTTATATATATATATATATATATATATATACTAGCCTGTACACACACACACACACAATATTTGACAGTTTTCCTCCCTGTCAATTCCCGTCAAAGCTACCACACCACTCATTTCCAGAAAGCCTCTCTGCCCAGACACTCCTCTGGAGAAAAGCGTCCATGACTAAGCGGTCAAGTTCTGAGCGCCGACCCCTCGACCTCCCGCAGGCATCAGTGCTTAATGAGCACACGTCCTCAGGTGTGAGGAGGGCGAAGTCATCACGCCCACATACACCGCTCTTTCCAGCGCCGTTACCATAGCAATAAAGCACGGATTCTTCGGCTCTAAAAAAAGGCAACTGTATACACAAGCAAACTATGTCACAGCTTCCAGGCCGATGTGTCCCTGCCTGCTCCCACCCGACACCAGGCATCTCCACATACGCCGATGACCGGTGACTAGACAGAATTGTGTATTTCCTCAAATGGGCATATCTTTAGCCGGACCGCTGCTGAAAATGGCCAGCTGTCCCCGGGGAGCCAAACCTATTCTGCCGCTCTATAAACAACTTTCTTGGCGAAGCGGCAGCCTCTCGACGAGGAATGCAAGGAATATTAACATGTGCCGTTTTGCTATCTGCAGGCCGGCTGCCCTGGAGGGAAAAAAAAACCCGCCAGGGAGGAGTGTTTTGTGTTTTCCCATTAAGAATGGTCGGAGGGTTCCAACAACACGCACACTTCCTGAAGGGTAGGCTGAAGATGCGGCAGCCGTCTGGAATCAGTTCCGGTGAAAAAGCTTAATGATGCATTTTCAAGCGACGCCGTGCTAAATTGCAGGAGAAAGCAGACGGCGCTGGAACGTCAGATATGACAGGAAAGATGTCCCATCCTGTCCCAGCCCGGTTAAAAATCGGCAAAATTACCATCAACCACGCTACAGCAATTTGCCTGAAGCTGCTACATCTTTTGCCTAAAATTATAAGAGCTGTTACTTCAGCAAATGGTCCAGCACGTGTTCTTCAAAATAACACATTCTAATAATTAATAGAACCCCTAGTTCCAATTCTAAAATGTACATGGTGCGAGGTAGATGGTAAGTCCATTGGTTACACTGACTGTACATTGTCATCTGTGTCATAATAAAAAAAAAAGTGGGGCAGTGGTGGACGAGATGTTATGGAAGTGACCCCCGTAATCAGAAGGTAGCCGGTTCGAATCCCGAGCTGCCAAGGTGCCACTGAGCAAATCACTGTCCCCACACACTGCTCCCCGGGTGCCTGTCATGGCTGCCCACTGCTCACTAAGGGTGATGGTTAAAAGCAGAGCAGTGGCTTTTAGTTAGTTAGTTAGTTAGGCTTAACTTTAAAAAAATCTACTAGCAATTAAACATCTTCACTTTAAACCACAAAATATTCTAAAACCGTTACTTTTTTTACAAACCATCATACCTTAACAAGGTATAAAATATTGTAATCTTATTCTTTACACAGGTACGCATCTAAAGTGACAATTTTACATGATCCTCTACACAAAGCACATTTTGATTTCCTTTAAAGGTGCATCTGTTTAAATCAGCAGTCTGTATTTAGGTCAGAGCTATAAAAGACGGGCCGGCAAATGCATGTTTGCTTTGGAGACTCCCTACTGCCTCAACACATTCTGCACAATGGCGCCTACTGCGTGTGTGTACTGCCGCAATGTCACTATGACAATACAACATAAAAGCCGTGGTTGCATTCTGAGCATCTTTCAAAGGCCTGCTGTTCCACCTTTAAAACAAACAAAAACTCATGATCACAGAGAAGAAGGGCTGCTCCAAAACACAAGACCTCTCCAAAAGTTAGTTGCAACCTAGTCTTAAAACACAAACATTAAAATGCAATAAATGTTAAAGATGTAGTTGTTATATACGCTTCCTCACTATACATAACCTCTTAATCCAGCAGCCCACCGCAATAAACAACATTTACTAGAATGATAGAAAATAAGTTATATTCTTGCATTTATATTCTCGTTCTTTAGCCTTTATTCATGTTTTTCTTCATGAAAGTAGGTTAGTTGAGTATTTCAAAATATATGAAATGCACTACATCTAAGGGGATATATGTTATTGTTATTTATTCATCTTTTTGTAATATTGGGCCAAAATCTAATTGCTTCACACATATTACCTACAGAATGCTGCTTTACAAACAACATTTACAGGCTCCTGTAACACCATTCTAATGAAATTTCACTACACCTTCACAACATTTCACTTAACCCGGGTGCTGTATTTTATACTTATAATATGTTAAATCATAAAACAATACCAATGTTTTTTTGTTTTGCTTCAGCACCAGAAATAGCATTACATGCCCACTGGTTTGAAAAGCTTGAGGATCAATTCACACCTAGCAGGAATCCCTAAATTACGTCATAATAATAAAGAATATGGTGTAAATAAGGAACAATATAACCTTATTTTACACAGGTTTCTGAATTATCAGCATTAGCAGCAATTATTTGATGCTATGCAAACCACACACTCAGACATGCACCAACTTTCTCTGACACCACTCTTCTGGGTCTATATATTTGGCTTAATGTTTACAGCTCCAGGCTTTTTTCCAGGCCCGTCTGCAGTCACTGCATCCAACTGATGCTCCGCCACCGGCATTAAGCACAGAACAGCTGTTTACATTTTTCTTTCTCATCACAAAGCCCCGTCCCCCTTTTTTCACTGGCTGGAGCCCAACCTTTCGCTCATCAGAACAGAACGTAATCTTCCAGCGCAGCACACGCGATCAAACATGCAATGAAAGCCAAGAGGGAAGAGGCTGCCTGCAAACCACCACCCTCAGTCCACAGGGACGGACCATCTTCCACTCGCAAGAAAGTACAGCGCACGGGGAGGGAGTTGCCTAGCAACCAGCCTCCCAGAGAAAGAGGCAGCAGCAGCCATTTTTCATTTTCGGTTTCAGATTTGAAATCTAATATCCCTGATTGGTGGAGTAAAGAGAGAGAGAAACAGAGCGGGGGGTTGGGCGGTTGGGGGGGTTAGACTGCATCCGCAGAAATATGGCTATTAAATTAGCTGTGTTCTTTACAGAAATTAATTAGGTAAATTTAGCTTCTTTCCCCCTAAATTGCATTCATAAACACCGCAGCTGCGCTGTAATGAAACGGTCGTTAGTGGGATGAAGGAATGGAGAGTCATTCAGGCCGAGATGCCTTCACATGGTCAGCTCCAGACAGACACATTCCATTTTTAAATCAGTGCATCACCAAAGGCAGTCTATTTCATCCATACATATGGGGTCATATGGGGACTTTATTTTAGGCCATTTGGCCTGTGACATCCTGTTATTAGTAATGTACTGAAACATAATAAATGTGTAGACATAGTTATTATTATGTGGTCCTTAAACATTTGACTGCTTCATCACACTCTCACAGGGTGGGGGTAGGTGAATGCTACATGCACCTTAAAATTCACTGTGAAAGAAAAGTGAAGTGATTGTCATTGTCAAACAATGCAGCACAGCACACTGCACACACAACGAAATGTGTCCTCTGCTTCCAACCAATCACCCTTGGTGAGCAGTGGGCAGCCACGCAGGCGCCCGGGGAGCATTGTGTGCTCAGTCCTTATCCGCTAGGCCACCACTGCCCCAATCACAATCCCTTTCATTTTCAAATGTATGTATCTGGACTGTTGATATGTTGTGGTCTTTCTGGCTTCCTATCTTAGCATTCACTGATACATTTGACAGAGAATGATCCAAAACTCTCAAAAAGGGTTTGTTTGCTTTATTTGGACATGACATTTCTCACAATGGTTGAATTTCTCATACTAAAACAACAGGGTTATGATTACCTAATTGCTAAAATATGGAGACATTGTGTTGTTGGAAGGTTAATAACTATTTTGATTAATGAAGTCCACATGAGATCATAGTTACTGACAGAAGACGTATTTGTCAGGTAGACCTGAAGAAATAAAAACATTTTATTTCTTTATTTCTTCACATTTCCCACTTATCCCACCATTAATTCTGCAATTACATGGTACAGAGGGTGACTAGGGCTACTGGAGGGAGCAGATAAATGTTGAACAAAATCACCACATTCCTGCATAATAAACTGGAGGTTTTAACAAAATGCAAAGAGCAATGTGGCAATTGTTATAAATGATCAAGTGTGTATTAGGGTCTGCCAGTATTTCAGTGTATACAGTGGAATTTTCCAGATTTTCACATAAACGAATTCACATTCACAGGTTCTCACAGTAGAGGAAGACAATTTAATAAAACAGAAATATTAAACTGTGAGTCTATTGAGGAAATTTGGCAATATTACATATCTATGAGCAGCAAAAGCATATAAACCTCTCATCTGGTGTGACCCATAGCAATAACCAGACAATGGTTCCCTTGTAAACACCCCATCCTATGTACGCATCTTTGTTGATTTTTGCATAATTATGGGCACATATTCACCATCAGTCATTAGGAATTTAATATTAAACATATCTTAATCATTAGCAAATGTTCATGAGACTGTGAGTTACAGGCCACATTAAAGTGTTCATTTGAAATATATATTGACATTCCCCACTGGCATAGTTAGATAGTTGAAGGCTCCCATGACCCCCCTGGCTCACTTGGCTTTCCCACAGAAGCTCAAGCATCCCACTGGCCTTTACCACTCTGTCATCAAAAAAAACGATTATACAGATTGACAGCAGTACATTATAAAGATCCCAAACAATTCAATAGCGGTGTTGGGGGTCAGCGGGGAGGGGTCAGTAAGCATAAAGGCCAGAGAAGAGCCTCCAGAGGTCCTGTAGGTTCATCTCTCTCTGAATAACTCATGAACACATCAGTGTGAACCCACCATGATACCTCAACATCTTGGGACTACTGCAGCACAACAACCAGGGCTTGTCCTTTGTGTTGGGTACACACTGTTTCCAGTAGTGACACTGGGTTGGGAGCTACAAATCTCCAAAAATGCTAAATCAATATCATCCCCGCTCAGCTGCTTCTGTATGCAAACGATTTCCCCCCTGGGGTCAATAAAGAATCAATCACTTAAGCACAGACAGTGAACATGGACCACAATTCAGAATGTCTTTCTGTCTATCTATATTCAATTAAGCTAAAGTGGTCATTCTTAAATTGTCATTGTATAAGTATGAAGTAAAAATCAGTAGAAACACTGTGAGGATTAAAAATGTGAAAAGGTAAAGAAAAGTCACAAGCTCAGGCATGACCCAAATGTTCTGAGAAACTCAAGAGCAAATGGGACATGGATGTAAACAATAATAAACATCCTGAATGCATCATCTATGAGATATTCATGCCCGGTCGCCCTCTGGCCATCCATGGACTACAGAGAAATAATACCCCACACCGCCAGCCCCCCACGCCTCAGAAACGATCCACAGCCAATAAGAAGTGGAATGCTCCCCTGCAGAGAGCATAACCCCAGACACAAAGACGTCCTCTGTCATTAACTGCGTCAGATACAGCACAAGAGGTCTAGTCCTCCGGGCGCTTGGGTAGTAATTGGCACACAGCACAGTTTGTATCTCCAGAGTCGCATATTCTCTCTGTCACAGCTATACAGACTGGACAGATTTAGCCAATTACTGGCATAATATCAATATAAAATCTATAATTACCTATCATGTTTTACGGCCAAGATTCAGACTATAAAATAGAGTATGATAAAGAACTGTAATCTGATAAAATATGCTCCATTTTCATGATTTAGCATTTACACAAGGTGTAACGGTTTACGTAGCGTTCAAACTGAGTAGTGTGCAGTGACATATCACAGATTGAACCACATGGGCAGAAATATTCTGCGACAGACTGTTAAATTACCAGGAGAAAAGCTGCATCGATTGGTTAATTGGGATGTTAACATTAGCACAGGTTACATTGTTTAAGTGATAGTTTTTTGTCATTTGGATACAACACAGCACATGGTGCATACCACGAAATGTGTCCTCTGCATTTAACCAATCACCCTTAGTTAACAGTGGGCAGACACGAAAGGCATCTGGGGAGCCGTGTGTGGGAACAGTACCTTGCTTAAGGGGACCTCAGTGGCACCTTTGCCGTTCAAAATTTGAAACCACAACCCCTCAGTTACAAGTCTGCATCCTTACCACACTAGGCCATCACTGCCTCAAAATAAACATCCCATTACAGATGCTGAGAGATAGGCATACTCTTTTATTGATCTTTTTGAAGCACTGGATTATTCAAATGAGCCCAAATTTAAAAATGACAATGAGTCAAAAATCTATAGACATTCACTATGTGAACTTAACATCTAATTTTCACACATATGCAATCAAGAAGCTACATCTAGTGAAGCTCCCTTATATAAAATTAAATGCTGATGAGCCTTCATATTTTAGAGTAAAATCTGGATCCTGAGTACCAGCCCAGAACTCTCTAGCTACCCTCCAGCCAGCCCACTCCAGCTCGGACCTGGCCAACCAGCATAGAATTGGTCCAGGACCTTCAGACTTCTCCTCATTCCCTTATCTGAACTGCCCACTATCTGAACAATATTGATGCTTTTAGTAGTAAGCCTTCTTTCGGGAAAGCCACCTCTCCCAACTTTTCTTGGGCTTGCTCCTGGCCCAATCCCTCTCTTGACAATGTGAGAACTTAACGCAACCTCCCCGATACCATCTTCATCCATCCTGCCCCCCACCCCCCACATCAATCACCCTGAATAATTCATTTCTTACTGATGTGGGATTCAGCGATGAAGAATAATGTTGGTCTGTGGTTCCGTGGAATTTCCTCACCATCCACTTCCACTACCTCATCTAGGAAGTTGTATGCCCAAGCTCGTATCAGTAACCAACATTTACTCCTCACCTGTTCAGCAGTCTTAACTCTCCCCAGTGCATCTGCTATGCACTGGTTCTGTGTTCAAAAACAGCCTCAAGTCTAATCAGGGATTCAATCAGGGACCACAGCCTAGTCCTTTGTGTCTCGCCAACCTTTCCTCATTGTGGACTCGTTTGTGCATGCACCATCTGTACTGCATCAATCCCACCTTCGTTCCATCACAAGAGTCCACAGACAAACTCTAGACCACTCCTATCTAAGCACTCTACCACCCCCCTTACACTTGGCATGAATTTGAGTGGCTGTTGGTATTGGTCTGCCCACACTTCCGGCACTTGTACCTAATACTCATTGCCTGCTTACCGAGCTATCTGTCATTCTCACTTTGGCACAACAGTTCCTGAATTGGCATGACACATTCCCACATTGTTAAGGCTACTTCACGTGCCTCATTGGGGTTTAGCTCCTTTGGTCATGGACCTCAGCCTCCATCTAAGCCCCAATAGACTCAGGAATTCTCCAGGCCACCTGCCACTTCCACCTCTTCCTGGCCCAGCACAGCTTGTGCCATCTCCAAGCTGTCAACTGCATTAACAGATTGGGGTGTCAGCATGACCTCATTCAACTCTGCCCTGCGTGTAAGTTTACAAAGGTCATTGATTCAATCACCACCTGAGGATCCACCACCACCTCATGTTCTGTCAACTCTGTAATTGGGTGGGGGGTCTGCGTACATTGAGCCTGGATGTTAATTTTGAACCTGACTGCAAAGTAGAGGTCGAAGTCCACACTCCGTCAGAGTTCCTTGGTCAATGCCCTTCGGCCTAGGGATATTACTGATCCAAGTATGCCTATCCCATCTCCAGCCCTCAGCCCTGCAGGGATGATGCATTGCCATGCAGGTATGGGCCCATCGCCTAACCCACCTGCCGCCTGTTTGATATAACAGGACCCTACTTGAGAGGACCCTACTTGAGAGGAAAAGGGACGATTGTCTTGCCTGCCCTATTGGCCATGACCTGAGGCTTATGGTTGTGTTTTCCAGCAAGAACCACAAGGAGGTAGGGCTCACAATGGGCTCACAATCTTGGAAAGTGATGTGGAGGATAAAAAAAATAAACAAGATTAGCCTAATGTACACATAATACCCACTTTCCAAGGAATATGACCTCCCCATACCTATATTTTTCATAGTCTTTTTCAAAGCTTCAGATCAATCCAATAGGAGCCAGGCACTTAACCCGAAAAGATACTTAACCTGCAAATCCCCAGTGAACATCCTGCTTTAGAAGAGCACTAGATATGTAAAAATAAAAATGTTTAAGATATTCACAGAATAAAAAGCTTAAGCTGTGAATGGTTGGATAGGCCTCTCTAAAACTTCAGTGAACAAGGGAGAGTGTGCGTGTTCCACAGAGGATCCTACAAGTATTTCTTGCATTAAACAATACACATTTCTCTCTCACACACATACATCGACTTACAGAAGGGAAATGTAATACTGCAGGAATACAAGCTGCTCAGGAGTGCATGCACAGACACACACACACACACAGGGGCTGAAATAAGGGTGGGGCTGTTGTAACCGTATCCTCTGCCTGCTTTGTGTGGACCATTGAAAGAGCCTTTTAGTTCATACTTCACACAGGGACCAGTCTGAATCAGAGAAACTGTTTATGTGTGTGTTCCAAACTCTGGATATGTTTGTATGTTATTGGGGACTTTATATGTTATATAAAAATACAAAGAGATTTGCATTTGGTTACTGAGGTTAAGCATGAATGTTAAAAAGCAAATTAGTAAAAGTTCATAGTTATCAAGTTAGTATATTGTTAATAAAAATGTATGAGATAACAGAAATTTTCATTGAGTCATGCAACATTACACAAATAATTTAACTTTTTTTTGTGCAGTGGATACCTAGAGCCTGATATCATTATGTTACCAATGCAACACAACCAATTTTGCCTCAATTAACATAATTAACAGAATTGAAATCATTCTGCTGTTCAGTCCATTTTAGGTATGGTTTAGGTATGGGGTTACACAACATAATTACCTTCTGTCTGTGTGTGTTTCTGTGTGCATTTAAAATGTGTGTGTTCAGAAACACTTCATACTTAGTTAACCACTCAACAAGTGTTGCGCATGTGTAAAGCTAGCAATCAGATGCTAATCCCAAACCACTAACAGGAATCAGATGATGTGGTTGAGACCGAATCCCAAGTGGGGGCTGTTTGGGTGATGGAGGGGGGGCGGTGTTCTCACTTCAACACAGAGGACCCAGTGTCAATAGTGCCTAAGCCACTCTATTTGACAACAAGGGTCCACATTCGTCCACTGTAAGGGCTCCCACGAGGGAGATAGACTGACCGGCGAGTTAAATGTCAACCCAACCCAAGGTCGAGACACCACATTATTAAGTGGAATGCACTCCATTCTGCATATTCCGGGGGTTGTGGAACCCCGTTGTCACCTCAACCCACCCTAATCCATCTTTCAGCCCACAATCAACTCAAAGTCTCACCCATTTATTTCAACTTCTCTCCATTACATCCCATTTCCACCGCAGCTGCACATGAGGACTGAGGCGGACTGGTGGCTACTGGCCGTGATGGAGGATTAGAGCAGCTTAGACTCTTTTTTTAAGATTTGGGATTCTCTACCGGTTTGAAAAAAGGGGATTATTTAACAAAAAAACACCCCATTTGTATGACTTTTACGGAAAAAAACAGGGTTTTTATTTAAAAAAACTTCCACCAACCAATGAGAGACCAGACAACCCAGTTCACCGAAAATCAGGTTTACCACAACAGGCTTGGTGAAGCTTCCTGGGCCATAAGGTCAGGCTTCCAGAGTTTCCTTCTCCTGCAGAGAGTTGCACACAGACTGCCCAGAAATAAATCAGACTTGGTAGTGCCAGGTGTAAAATGCCAACGTCTGTCTGAGCAAGTTTGCCAAGGAACCCTTCAAAGGCATCAAACAAACCCTCTGAACTCAGGGGGATGGGCATGGAAACACTCAACTGTATTCCACTCCTCTGTTTTCCTATAAGGCCTCAATATTTTAGTCTTGACAGCCTGCATTTAAGATACAACTATAATTTATCTCTTGTTCAGCTTGGCCGTGTAGCCTGGAAAAAAAGTAGAACAAGTGAGTTGCTTTGCATGTGGATGACAGCAAGTCTATATCTGAAATCGGCGTTTCGTAGCGTTCAGAGAGTGACTGGTGTATCGCTCGCTTGGCCGGACCTTATCTCTCAGGCTGCGGTGCAATGGGCCCGTTCCCCATGCAGTGTTTACACCATCGATAAGCCTGTGATGAAAAGAGCTGCTTTGTAACAGCGACACTGAACTGAACACCTTAATTACACAATGATCCGTGACGCCGCACCTTAAACAACATCGCCTGTATGAATATATTAAAATACTTTTTTGTTCTGGAACAGTTCTGTAATGATTCTGTAACAAAACTACATTGCAAATTGTCCAACAATTTAAATTGCTGATGTGTTTGGTTGCGGGATGAGGTTACGTTTCAGACATCACATTTATGTGATAAGAGATATTACGTGTGGCAGATTTAAGGTGACATGAGCAACCACCCACGGTAGCATGAAGAGCTCTCAAAATACAGAATTTTGTTATATTTGAGAAAGCATAACTTTCATACAAACTAAACTGTAGATTTCAATTATTATTACGCCTCCTTTAAATATTTATATACATTTATTTTTACATATATTAAGAAGTTATTGTTTTTGTCATTGCGATACACAGCATGGCACAGCACACGGTGACACAACAAAATGTGTCCTCTGCATTTAACCAATCATCTTAGGCGCCCGGGGAGCAGTGTGTGGGGACGGTACCTTGCTCAAGGGGACCTCAGTGGTACCTTGGCAGTTCAGAATTGCCCACCACTTCCCCAGAATAATAAAAGTTACACATCGTTGGCAGTAGAGGTGGACAATAGCATATGATTCACGATAATAAAAAAAAATATTTCAAAACAATTATTCTCTGACTGTACATCCTCCTGGACACCTGTTCACTATGGTGTCCCCCATTGCTCTATATGTGGCTATTTTCTTTATACACACACCCACTAGGAACCATTTTAAGAAAATATGACATTTCATTCCATTTTAATGCCAATGATATTCAAATCCACCTGCCCCTAAAACAGAAATATACCAACTTTTTTAAACAGTTACTTGACTGCCTGGATGATATCAAAGAATGGATGGCTTTGAACTTTTTACATTTTGATGAAAGCAAAACAGAGGTTTTACTTTTTAAGCCCAATGCCACCAATAATTGCCCAAAATTGGACCTCGGTTCCCTAGAATCCTACGTTAAGTCCTCAGTATGGTACCTGTGTGTAATTAGGGATGGTGATTTTAAAAGCGACAACTTAATAAGTTCCAAAGTCAACTTTTATCTGAAGTTAAGCCTTTTTTACATTTTGGTCTCCCACAGTCACTGTTACCACAGCTTCAGCTGGTCCAAAATGCTGCAGCGTGCTTGCTGATGGGTTTTAAAAATGAACCACACATTACACCAGTTCTTGCGTCACTGCACTGGTTACCAGTTCATTTTAGAATTTAGTTAAAACTTTTATTGGTGGTTTTTAAGCCCCTAAATCGGCAGGCCCCACCCTACATAACAGATCTTGTTCATTTTCAGCCAACTCCTAGATCCTTGAGATCAAACGGCAACGCCCTCCTCCACATCCCCCAATCTTGCCTTAAGCAGAAGGGTGACAGAGCCTTCACAATTGCTGCGCCCCGCCTGTGGAACCAGCTACCACTTGACATTAAATTTGTCCCTACAACCTCTGCTTTTAAATCCAGGCTTAAAACTTATCTTTTCTCTTTAGCTTTCACAGACTTTTAAAGTTTTACTCTCCATGTATTTTTATATTGCTCACTCCAGCCCTCCCAAATTTATAGAGGCTATTATGTATTTAAAGCTATTATGTATTTTCATGCTATTTTCTTCAGCCTCCCCAATTTTTATTTTATTTGTTGGTAGTAGCCTAGTGGGTAACACACTCACCTCAATCCCACTTACTACCATTGTGTCCCTGAGCAAGACACTTAACCCTAAGTTGCTCCAGGGGGGACAAACTACTGATTGTAAGTTGCTCTGGATAAGGGCGTCTGATAAATGTTGGAAGTGTAAATGTTTTATTTATTTATTTGTTTGGTTTTATTTGTTAGCTTTTACTGTCCATGTATTTTACTTTGTACTTCTTGTGTATATCTGTATGTCCTTTTATGCCTGTAAAGCACTTTGGTGCAGTGGAACTGCTGTTAAAGTGCTCTAGAAATAAAGTTGACTTGACTTGACTATTCTTAATTCTTATCACAGGATGACTAATATGTTCTCACATTATAATCATCTCTCTCTCCAAATAGGCTAAATATTTTTATGTAATTTTCTGTGCCATATGTCATATCTTTTCTTCCACAAGTCTGAGTTTCTTATGAGTATATCTTACCAGCAGTGGAATTTACTGTGATTCAAGGGGGCACCACCTAAAATCTTGCCTAGGACTCCAACTTTGTTAGGGCCAACCCTAAATAATAAAATAATAAGATAAAACCATTTCATAATTAAAACGAGGTTATCTAAAAGAAAATTTTGCTTTTGCCTGTTCTACTATGTGCTTGTACTAAAAAATACACTTTGACTAAAATTAGACAAAAATGTCATCAGTTTTCGTTGACTAAAACTAGACTAAAATAGTCATGGGAAATTCCAACTAAAATATGACTAAAATGCTCAAGAGTTTTAAACAACTGAAACTTGACTAGACAAAAATAAGTATGGATGTAATGAAGACTAACAATAACTAAAATGACAGCTTGATGCAATGACTAGACTAAAACTAAAAGTAAAACTGGTTGCTAAAAACAACTATAGTGCAAAGTTATTACAGTTATTAAAGTTGTGCTGGTAAAGGCAAACATGGCTGGAAGTGTTAAAGAATGAACTTCTAACAAAGCTGCTAATTCAGTGGTGTTGGATACAAGCGAAGTGTCAGGACTCAAACTTTGAAGTCTCCGGCCCTGTATTAGACCGTAGTTCACCCGCTGTGTCCACTTTGTCACTGTCCCAATATTGAATGTATCCCCTGTCTACGTCGGTGTGTATTCTGCAGTGTATTGTCCTTCCACCGTGTTGTTTTAGTAAACCCTGTCTTGTGAAGTTGAGTGTATGCTTCGTCTATCACTGCCATGTTGCGTCATTACAGAATCACCGGGCCAGTTCTGGATGCAGCCGACTTTCCTCCCATGCCAACGTCTCACCTGGACCTCATGTGATTATGTTCCCCTTTCCCCGACCATGGACTGGTCCCTAGTTTTAATTAGCAGCAGGGCCCCATCAATGACTCTCAGTTTCATCAGTGTTTTTGTAATGACCTGCTATACTGTTCCTGGGCTGGCTTGTGCATTCTCCAGGTGAGTGGAATCTGTGTGGCGAGACCTTGACAGTCCACGAGGGCCTGTCGAGGGGGCCTGTTATGGCCCACGAGGATTTGATGCATAGTCAGAGACGCCTGTTGCGTGGTCCCAGTGCTCCTGGCGTGGCCCGAGCAGACAAGATTGGCAGAGTGATCAGCACAGAGCCCAGTATTCCACAGGTGGATGTTGGAAGAGATTGTACTGTCAGGACTCAAACTTTGGGACGTGCTCCGGTCCCATATTCTAGTCAGTTGTAAAGTGAAAGTGAAGTGATTGTCAGTTTGATGCACAGCAAGCACCAAACATGGTGCACACAACAAAATGTGTCCTCTGCATTTAATCACTCTTAGTGATCAGTGGGCAGCTAGCAAAAATTCAACTTGCACGAGCGGGTTCCTGGCAATACTTCTACTAGCGCGAGAGGGCGGGAGACAGATCCACTTGTGCAAATAGGAACTGCCATGACATGACAAATGTTTAGTCAAATTTTCCGTGTCTCAAAAAGAGGACGTGTCCAAGGAGAAGAGGACATCTGGTCACCCTACATGAGGACACTAATATATTTCGTGATTTCGATATTTATATAGTGTTGGAATATTATTTTTAGGCCACATCGCCAAGCTGGCAGGATAAAAAATATAATATAATATAATAAAAATGGATCTGAGAGGGGGCCAGAAAATGCACAGATCCTTATACAGGTATTATCATTAAAAAAAGACCATCTCAAAAGCAGGGAGCCACAAATTTTGGGGTCATTGCTTCTCTGACACAGGACCCTGTGCAGAAAACCCATGACTCAACGCAGCACAGACTCACTGAAGGCATCGCAGCGGGACTCCTGAGGGGCTCAGGGCAGAACGCGCTCTCATGGGACAAAGTGCAGTGCGCGCTTTCATCACAGCGCCTCTGCACGCTGGCGAGCGCATGCTGCAGGGTCGCCGGCCCATGAATAGAGCGCATTGTCATCGGCGGCCCATAATGTTTCCACAGTCCCAGAGAGAGAGAAGGAAGGACAGATTGAGAGAGCGCAAGAAAGAGGGGGGGGGTTGGGGGCTGCCAACCGCCTCGGACGAATAATTACCCCCCCCCCACCCCCACACACACACCCCCTTTCCATCTACCACGTCTGTAATCCCTGTTTGTTTTTAACTCTCCATCCCTCTCTTATTGACACTTCCTCCTTTTATCTCTGCTGCTCTCCCGTTATCCGTCCATCTCCTTCTTCGTTTGAAAGGTTCCCTGATCAGGCGTGATATTGCTCAGGGTGGGAGAAAAATGACGTCCCCCCGGGTTGTTGGGGGGGTTTGGGGGGGTTTTGGGGGGGCGGGCGCGATGCCGATTTGGATAACACCCCCAACGACAGCCTGCCGGCATCTGTTGCCGAAAATCAGGCGGGAAGCGAATTCCTTCCACCGTGGCGGCCCATTCCTCCTCTCTGTCTCTCATTTTCCCTTTCTCCATCCCTCCTTTTTCTCCCGCTTTCTGCTCTTCCAGAGACACCGAGCAAAACGCCGCCGAACAAAACGCAAAACTCCGTGACCGCTAACCTTCAAACGCCACATGCTGCAGGGTCCAAAAACACAAAAACACATTCTTTCCCATACAGGGAATGTGAAATTGGAAACAGAGCAGGAGCTGAACCTTACACCCCCCTCCCCAACCCACCCACCCCGTCGTTCTTCGTCTTCGTTTGTGTGAAAAGATCCTAACTGATGTTTTTTTCCACCGCAGCTGTTTGGTTAAAAGCGCATATAGCTTTATCAAACAGACAGATCTGTCAGCGATCTACCGCCTGACCTTGGACGGAGGTCGCATACTTGGCCAACGGCCGGTCCTCATCAGCGGGCTTGTGGGTAACCAGTGGGAAGGGTCCTGAGGCACACCCAAATTCTGAGTGGGCTAAGCGCTGTTATTTCAAATAGTGCGCATTGTGCGGATGCCTTGCCCACCCAACTGGCCGAACACTCCCGCTCCCAGTTTAACATGCAGAGTCCCAGTTCCCATGGACTATGCTCTACGGCACCTGGCACGATGCTGTTTTCGTTATTTTCAATATTCATTATAGTTCAGTGGCTGGGATCAATGCAAAAAAACTTACACACACACACACAGATTATTCTACCGAATGGTCTTTAAAGGAACAACAGAAAGCCTTCAGCAGCTCGAGGCCATTTCCACTTCAGGACAGCAGCTCCAACCGTCGGTATAAAAGCAGGGCTTTGTTCCTGCTACTGATGTTTATTTGCTGGTGGAAGCAGTGGCTATCATCGTTTTCATGGGAAAACGAACAGAAGAGTGCGGACGGTTCTCAGCGTGAGGGATGGTTGGGGTTATTGATTGGTGGGTAACACAGGATCTCAGAGGACAGCTCAGATAAAGGAAGTGACATGAGCCATGTCCCTTTCCCCTTCACTCTCTTGTCACCTCTCCCACTCGCATTCTTTGTATATAACCAGGTTAAGCAAATGTGAATGTGGCCGGTTTTGAAAGTTTAGGGACAGGAATACATAAGATTTCATTGATACAAGTCCCATGATCGATTCTGCTTTTCAGTGCAATTCTTTATTGATTGCCTTATTGATTCCTGATCAATTTTGCTTTTGTGTGTGTTTTATTACCCATCTAAACACAGTGTAGAGCTGCCTAATAATATGGAATCGTGCAAAAATAACTTTCATCGCTCCTGTGACTTGCAAATGACAAAATGATCGATTCTTCATTTACAAAAAATTATTTAGCTCTGAGTTACAAATCATGTCATATGGTATGTATACAGATAAATTATGCTTACACTAGACATTCACCAAATATAGTTATAAATGCAGTTAATGACAGTAAATTAGAAGTATCATATCAACAAATCAATTGTTGTGACATGTCATATTAATAGGTTACAATGAAATTTAATCAATATATTTGTTTATTAGACGTGATTTATTATTTAACAAGATCTCTTTCATCTAGTCATGGTGAGCTATTATCTTTCCAAAACCTCCATAAACTCTATAAAATGGTCAAAAGTGATAAACTAATTTTAAACTGTATATTTCACTAACATTACACCTCCATTACTGACCAGCACAAAGTCAGAACTGACAGAGGTGATGATCGTGAGTATGGTTAGTCAGTGGTGGAAGTGTGGGGTTTGGCATAAAACAGGCACCCAACACAACCATATTGTGATATAAACAGTGGGGCCAATTGAGATCACATGACCACATTCCTCCAGCAACGGCAAGAAAACACACAGCGGGCATGTGTGTGTGTGTGTGTGTGTGTGTGTGTGTGTGTGTGTGCGTGTGTGTGTGTATGTGTGTGTGTATTAGCGGACAGGTTTTGAGGGGGTAACAGGAGCACAGGCAAAGCCACCCAGCTGTGCAGCACACAGGGTGCAGTCTGTCCCAGCCGGCTGCTGAAGGGATCGTGTAACAGGGCAGGTCATCAACAGGCCCAAAGCCTACAAGCACTGAAGAAAACGCAGCATGGATCTTCTTCTGAGGTGTCCATCCTGCTAACTCCAAAAAAAATATGAAAGCGCCATTAGGCCCCTGAGCCGAGCACTTAACCCGTTATTGCTCCAGGGAGACTGTCTCTGTAATTAGACTATGGGCGTCGATCAGATTTCAACAGGCAAATCTCTGCATTCCTTATTTCAAGAACTTTTTTTGCTTTCATATTTTTGTATGCTAATGTGCCATTATTTGTCGTTACTTATACAATAATTACTTTTAAGACCAGCAAAACAGTACAAGCCCAGCTATAATAGGCGCAATTAACCGTCAGCACATAAATTATTTACCTCCAGCCAACAGTCAGTCAGCTATAACATATGTGTTTCAAGGCAATTCCATTAAAACATATTATTAATTAAATTAATATAGTCATATGCTGCCAAGTAATTAAAGAATAATTGCATTTACTTCAACTGTGTTCATAGATCGTTTGACTGACTCAATGTACAATTATATTTTTTAATAATTTGTGTTGAGATGTCACACGTAGCAAAATGTAGTGGTCAAAAACACATTATTTTCCAAAAGAAAAATCACACTGTTTCTGTAAATTTACATTACAATCTCTTGCGCTAGAATTTTACAGATTTCACAAGTACTTACTGTAAATATTGATGTATTATAATATTTAATAACATAATATCGGAAATGTCATTAACAGTAAGGATTTTGCATTGTTCTCTGAATATAACAACAGAGCTATTAACGTACAGTTAATAAGCATGTATTACTAAAACTGCTATTATTCTTTTAGATTAATTTTACAGTGAAGCACCTCTGGTGATAAATCCTGTTATGAAAACACAGTGGACGTAACATGTCCCTGCAGTACAGAGTGGGGGGAAAGCCTCGGCAGCTGTTAGGGACAGAGGCACAGAAAGGGGCATTCTTCAGCTCATACGCTCGGGCTGACCCCCAGCCTGCAGGATACCAGGTGTCTCCCTTTCCTATTTACTTAACATGCCTGACTCTCCCGGTCTGACCTGGACTCACATACTGACCAGCCAGGAAACGTCCCCTCTGTTTGGCAACGGCGGGGTCAAAGTTCATCCCTTGCAGGACAGGGGATTTTGAGGGGACCATACATGGCTGTGATGATCAGTCGGAAGAGTTTGTTGAATCGCGGTGATGTCCTTTGATGAAAATCTCATCAGATCCACACCACATCCACAAAGGAGACGAAGGCTGTTCAGTCCGTCAGTATGAAGAACAACGCCCCATCACTGGGGTACAGGAGGCCCAGCTGAGCATGAAATTGTTTATTGCCTTCAACAAGGACGCCGGTCACTCTTAATAATTAATGGTAACGAAAACACACAGTAACAGATCACCCCTTCGAGCAGAAAAGTGAAAAGGTGGGGCTATGACCTTGGCGCCTTGACGAAAGGCCCCTCTCTGCAGCTCCTGCAGAGCTCCTACCGCGGCACGAGCGTGACAGGCACCTGGAGCTCAGATATTATCACCGTGCTTGGCATCCCGATACTGCCTTCAGTCACAACAAACAGAGCCATTCAAACCGTATAAAGGTGTTCAGGGTCGGAACAAGGAAGACACACAGGATCTCCTTAAAAAAAAAAAAAACGCTTTTTCCTCAACATTTCACCCAGGTCTTTGTGTTAGCTTTTTTAAAGACATCTCTGCAGCCACGAGCCACATGGACAAAACGTGTTCAGTACACAGAAGCCTACAACATGGTCTGATGTCATGACCATTTTTACAATACCGAAGATGAAATATTACTAAACAATTTTATTACTAAAAAATGACCAATTACAATACATAATATTCCAAAGGTTCCACAAGAGACCAAAACAAAAGACCGCCACTAACATATTGATTCCATTGCTACAACCTGTCAGGTGTGTTGTGTCGATCAATTCCATGCTGTTATGTTGTCAGCTGCTTTCGGACGATATATATATCGGCCATGCATCAGTATCGGCTTATATTCCCCTAACTTCCATCGGTGTACTGGAAAGCATATTTACAGATGGCAGTGAGCACTATTAAGAAATTAGTTTTGCATCAAGAAAATGAAGGAAAAAACTAAATAAGCAAAGGTGAAAATTGTCGGTACTGAACAAGGGAAAATCAATACATTAAAAAAAAAAAAAATCTTTCAAAATATGTAATCTGCCCACCTCTACTCTGTTTTATCACCAATGATAATATTGCACTAGCCTTAATTAAAAACTCCCATTCACGCCTAAATCCACCCTAGCTACGTTTTAGCCACAAAGGAAAGAGGGAAGGGGGACAAGCTCAATTCAGCTGTCACGGGAACAACCAACAGTATTAGGTCCTGTTCTTTGACCTGTCAGAGGTCACGGGGTCAGCGCAGAGAAGTGATTGGATTTAAACCGAAGCGGAACAATCTGAAGGTCACAGTCTCCGTGCCAACCACAGCACCGTAGTTACATAATTTACATTTACGGTTACCAGACGCCCTTACAATCAGTAGTTACAGGGACAGTCCCCCCCCTGGAGACACTCAGGGTTAAGTTGGGAACACAATGGTACTAAGCGGGATCTGAACCTGGGTCTTCTGGTTCATAGACGAGTCTACTAGGCTACTACCAACCCTACAGAATGCTACAGTAAAAAAGCCATTTCCGGCTCTTTCTCAGCACATGTTTTCACATGGAAAATAAAGAACAGGAAGCCAGGAGAAGCAAGTAGGAAACCATGCCTTTTTTCACGCCTTCAGCTCTGAAGGGGCAGGGATGATTTAAATCGCAAATGTGATATTTGCCACGCGGCCGCGTAGCGACCCAGGAATCCGTGCAGACACGGGCCACAACGAAGTGCACCTCACCCTGTGACAAGGAGGTCTGCTGAGGCAGGGGGAGGAAATGGGATCTCATGAGGTGCTTCAACATCTGCTCCTTAGCTCGGAGGTACATTTCATGAAGCCAAAGGAACTCATCTTTTTTTTTTTTAAATCATGTGTAATTGTTAATTAAATGTCAATTGGCTGATGAATATCCCAGCCGGTAAGGACCAGGCATGAGGGACGGTGACATCATTGGGCTATAGGAGGGGAGATTAAATGCTCATTTTCTCAACACGCCACATGCGCCGTGGCCGCGATCTGTAATATTCACACTGTTTCTGGAAATGTCATCATGTGATGTCATTGGCATGCAATGACCCTCACACTGTTGATGTGTAACCCGGAACCTAGCAACCATTGAAGACCTCTCTTTAAACACCCATGGCACATGGACATATGGGCTACTGTCACAGGCGTGTGTGCGTGTGTGTGTGTGTGTGTGTGTGTGTGTGTGTGTGTTTAAAAGCAGCACACTGCTGTGCAAACAGCTGGATGCACGGTGAGGAATACCTCACATTCCAGACCATAAAATGTAACCGCATTCCTGTGCCATTATCCCCGATATAGGAAGAAAAACACTGCGATCAAAGAGCGGCTCCAAATTAGGGACCTGGCGAATTCTGATGACATGGAGAGGTTTTAATAACATCACACAAATCACAAAACATGCTTTTTCAGCCCAGATTAAAAACACAAACCCAGGGGTAAAAAAAAACAATAATAGCGAAAGCACCAATCACCAGCTGGTGGGAAGGGACATTCTTTGTTGCCACGGCAGCCAACCGTTCCAGCAGCGTCTCCTCCGCAGCTTTTGAAGCCGGCATTGTTTTCGTCTGGAAGCGGAGGGGAAGGCACCTTAACATAGGGGCGTAATATCTCTGACCGCTATGCGGGAGAATGCGGAGCGGTAAAAATATCACTTTCCGCTCGTCGCGATGCCGCGGCCGATAGTCGGGGGTTCTGGGCGTCGCCTTCAAGCGTGCAATGTTCACTTCAACCTGACACTTACTGTTTGGTTGCGCCGGTTTCAGAAGGCTTCTTTGTTCCAGGCTCGTTTATTATTGCTGTCATTATTAGGGCGCTAGTGGCCTAGTGGGTAACACACTCGCCTATGAACCAGAAGACCCAGGTTCAAATCCCGCTTACTACCATTGTGTCCCTGAGCAAGACACTTAACCCTGAGTGTCTCCAGGGGGGAGATCATGTACCTTGCATGTTCTGAAATGCAAGGTACATGACATAGACAACAGTGGACCCACCGCGCCTATTTTCTAGCATATTCTATTCACGTGACAGCCACTTTAAAATACATCAGGACACGAACCGTGTACCAGGTCCAGTGCTTTATTAGAGTGACTGGGCAGTGCTGAGCGAGGGCCGAAACCTCTCATCTCATTCGATACTGGGTCCATCACAACTCCGGCTGCTCCACTAGGCGAGGAATCCCAGCCATCGCTGAGTGTGCAGGCCCCAGCGTCCGTTAAGGACATTAAACGTCCCCGTCGCAGGCCAGGCAAGGAGGCCGCTCGCGAAACGCAGGCGGGTGGGGCAGCGTCTGTCAGACAAGAGCTGGCCTCTCCTGAAATGAGCCTGAACTGCAAACTCAGCAGATCAGAGGGGATCCTCCTAATCCCGGCCCTCTGGGACTCTTCCTTTCAGAACTTCAATCAGTCCTCTGGTTAGCGCTACGTCCCCGCATGGGACGCGATCTGGTGATTTAACACGACACTTAAGGGGCCAACGTTGGTTTTGGGGTTTAACAATCGAACCAGGGCCCCCGCAGTGCACACAATGGGCCTGTGAGCAAGAGTCCGGTGCCAGTTGGGGATAAAGTGTCTGCTATTGAGCTCAAGCTCAATTAAATTGCGCGTTTGCTCGCACGCAGGAGGACACAGCAGGCGGGGATAATGCCCCGTACACGAGGGAGTCGCAATTCTGGCGCCAACGAGCCAATCAGATCGCCACGTGGCCGTGAAAACTAGGACACACAACCAGGAGACACTAAGACCATTGCAACTGGCCCAAACTCCGAATTTCTGCAGGTACATTTACATTTACGGCATTTACCACTTACAACCAGTAGCTACAGGGACTGTCCCCCCCTGGAGACACTCAGGGTTAAGTGTCTTGCTCAGGGACACAATGGTAGTAAGCGGGATTTGAACCCGGGTCTCCTGGTTCATAGGCGAGTGTGTTACCCGCTAGGCTACTACCACCCTATGAGCGGCCGCGGACAGACTGACGATCCGGGTGGCCGTCGATTCACGCGCTGTGAGTCGACCGGAGATGTTTAAATGTGAAGATTTTTTTTTTTTTTTTTTTATTAATCAAAATCTCACTCTGGTGGGGGGGGTATAATCTACTTTGCTTTCTACAAATCCTTTACTGTTCAACAATGAACGCAGAGAGAGAGAGAGAGAGATCCCACACCCAGTGGACCTTAAACCCTGACGTAACGCGACGACGAAGCTCTTTCGAAAAACGCAAGCGGCCTGAAACGTAGGGTGGTAGTAGCCTAGTGGATTAGACACTCGCCTATGAACCAGGAGACCCAGGTTCAAATCCCACTTACTACCATTGTGTCCCTGAGCAAGACACTTAACCCTAAGTTGCTCCAGGGGGGGACTGTCCCTGTAACTACTGATTGTAAGTCGCTCTGGATAAGGGCGTCTGGTAAATGCTGTAAATGTAAATGAAACGCACACGGGAACACAGCGGGCGCCCAGCTTACAGGCGGCCGAGTGGCGCGCCGCCACGCTGCGGAGATAAGGAGGCTTATCTGCGCCATGCCCAGCACCGCAAGGCCTTCACTGCCCGGCGAGGTTCTCACGGACGAAGAAGCGTGGCCGCGGGACATGAGACCCGGACTGCGGTGTGCACTTTTAACCCCAAGCCCCTAAACTCCTCCATCCGTCCCCATCGCTGAGTCAGCTCGGCGCGGGTGCCCGCTCAGATGGGCGCGGTCGCACTACGGTCCTACGCCGCCGGGGCAGTGGTGGCCTAGCGGTTAAGGAAGCGGCCCTGTACTCAGAAGGTTGCTGGTTCGAATCCCGAGCCGGCAAGGTGCCACTGAGGTGCCACTGAGCAAAGCACCGTCCCCACACACTGCTCCCCGGGCGCTTGTCATGGCTGCCCACTGCTCACTCAGGGTGATGGGTTAAATGCAGAGGACAAATTTCACTGTGTGCACTGTGTGCTGTGCTGCTGTGTATCACATGTGACAATCACTTCACTTTTTTTTTTTTTAGAAGAAGGGGCCACGGAGGTGTGAAACACACCCGATTTGCCCGCCGCGGCGTGACCAGGAGCCCCGCCCCCACCTCCAGGGTCTGCGCGGTCGACTCCGCGCCGGGCCCCAGAGGCTTCCCAAGAACGCACTCCAGCAAATGGACGGAGCGTCCGGCCAAAAAAAAACCGCGAGGCGGCGAAAGCGTAAAAGGGGGCAATACGCTGATTAAACTTAATGGAGCTTGAAGGGCGACAAAGAAGACGCGGCAAGCGGCGCGCCATCATCTCCGACGAGACTGGATGCCGGGCGTGATCCGAAGCCGGAACCTGGGACGGGGACACTGGCGGGACCACGAGGGTCGGGGCTGTTTTGCGGCATCACTGCGCCGCTACCATCGGGGTGGTGGTGGCCTAGCGGGTGACACACTCGCCTGTGAACCAGAAGACCCGGGTTCAAGACACTTAACCCTGAGTGTCTCCAGGGGGGGACTGTCCCTGTAACTGTAAGTCGCTCTGGATAAGGGCGTCTGATAAAGGCCGTAAATGTAAATGTGTCCATCGTGTCCCTGAGCAAGACACTTAACCCTGAGTGTCTCCGGGGGGGGGGGGACTGTCCCTGTAACTACTGATTTGTAAGTCGCTCTGGATAAGGGCGTCTGATAAAGGCCGTAAATGTAAATGTGTCCATCGTGTCCCTGAGCAAGACACTTAACCCTGAGTGTCTCCGGGGGGGGGACTGTCCCCTGTAACTACTGATTTGTAAGTCGCTCTGGATAAGGGCGTCTGGCAAATGCCGTAAAAGTAAATGTGTCCATCGTGTCCCTCAGCAAGACACTTAACCCTGAGTGTCTCCGGGGGGGGGGGGACTGTCCCTGTAACTACTGATTTGTAAGTCGCTCTGGATAAGGGCGTCTGATAAAGGCCGTAAATGTAAATGTGTCCATCGTGTCCCTGAGCAAGACACTTAACCCTGAGTGTCTCCGGGGGGGGACTGTCCCCTGTAACTACTGATTTGTAAGTCGCTCTGGATAAAGGGCGTCTGGCAAATGCCGTAAATGTAAATGTGTCCATCGAATATTTCTACAGCGCTCGCTGTTGTGTCCCGCACCCCGGACGTTCCTGTCCCCGCTGCTGACAGAATTCACCCGCGGACAGAACCAACAGTCGGCGCGGCGGGGCCACGGACGCGGCGGCGACGGGGTTAAAGGGGCCGACGGAGCGCCAGATGCCGGAGGGCCTGGAGGACGTGTAAAATGAAGCCCAGATGTGGCTGAAGCACGGACGGCATTAGAGGGACGCGCTACAAAGCTGCAGGAATTCCGAGGGCCCGGACTCGCGTCCTCGGGTTCACGCGGCTTCCCGTAGACCCGCCGTAACGTACAGCAGCAGAATTCCGTGCTGAAAGGTAGAAGGGGAAGAAGAAATGAAAACTCTGCGGCAGGATCGCTGGCACTAGCGGCGAACCCCGCTCTTACAGAAGGTTCGACCGGGGGCCCCGCGCCGGTACGGGCTGCCGCGACGGAAAAGGGACGAGCTGCTTTGCACCTTGACCTCTGCTGGGTTCCAAATTGACTCCGCTCAGCTCTCGCGCACTTGTCACTTTTCACTCGACGTCCCTTCCTCTGCGGCCGCTGTCACGCGCCGAAGTCAAAGCCCATTGTGCCCGGTGGCCGGGAGACATAATGACCAATCAAATTAGCAGCCTAGCGGGCGACACACCCGGGTTCAAATCCCGCTAAGTCCCTGTAACTACTGACTGTAAGTGGCTCTGGACGAGGGCGTCTGGCAAATGCCGTAAATGTAGACGTGAAAGTGACCCGGGTTCCTCGCCGCTCTGCTGGAGCGAGCGGGCATGAAGGACGGGCCGCAGAAGCTCCACAGAACCGGGTGCAGGCGGAGCGGGGTGACGTGGGACGTGGGACGTTACCGGCGGGGAAAGAAGACTCGGGCACCGTGGAGCCCGTTCGGGGGTCTTTTTACGAGCTCGTGACAAACCCACGGGGAAGGACGTGGGCCGCGCCACTGGTCGCCGTAAATGGCCGAGTTGGTAATTATCCGGGGAAGAGGCTCGGCTGTGGCGCCGGGGAACAAATCTGAATAAAATATATACAACTGGACGGGGGAATAAGGTTTTATTGCGCATACCCGGATACCGATTCCTTTTTTTTTTTTTTTTTTGGGCGGGGGGGCGAAACGATACACAACAAAATAGAGAATAAAACAACAAGCAAAGTGTCACAGCCACCGAAATCCAAGGTCACGGAGAGTCCGAGGCGCCTTGTCGTGTCGCCGCACCGCCGCCGTCAGAAACAAAGAGGGTTTTTTTTTTTTTTTTTTTTTTTTTTTTTGGGGGGGGGGGGGGTGAAACGATGTTGCGGCGGAGGGAGCCGGGAACATCTGGCGGCGGTGCTGCTGGTGGTGTTGTGGTGGAGGAGGAGGAGGAAAGGAGGAAGGTGGAGAGGTGGTGGGGTGGGGGGGTGTCATCGTTCTTTAACGCGACGGTCTTTCTTTAGGAGGGAGGGGGTGAAAAAGAACGGACGGCGTGTGTGTGTGTGTGTGTGTGTGTGTGTGTGTGTGTGTGCGCGCCTTACCCTCGGACAACTCCAGCTCCAGCTCGGCTAATCTGGCTCGCACCTCCAGAGGCAGGGGCAGCGCATCGCGGTCCGCCATTGTCCCGCTTTTTTTTTTTTTTTTTTGTTGTTGTTGTTAATTTCTTTTGGAGAAAGGGAAAAAAAGGGAAACCTCACTCCGTCCTCTTCTTCCTCCGCCGGTACCGTTCAGCGCTGCCCTTTCTCCTCGCCGCAGCAGCGCGTAAGGGCAGTCCTGAGGAGACCGTCGTGGAACAATAGCGCTCAGGTGTCTGCCGCCTTCTCGGTCCCCCCGTGTCTCTGTATCTCCGGACTCCCGCGGTCGTCCTCAGCGCAGCCGCGCCATTTCCGAGCCAGGGCTCCGTGCCGTGGTGTCTCGAAGCGCGGCGCCGGGCTGTCAGTGCGTCGGCGAGGCTCGCTGCTCACCGCGGGCTTTGCGGCTCCTGCTTCTCTCGCTGTCACCCGCGCATGACGCAAGGGAACGTGCGGCGCCGCTCCGGCCGGCCGGCAGGGGGCGCCAGACCGCGTCCGACCGGCGGGCGGCTCCGGCCGCCACTCCCCGCCCCGCCCCGCCGCTGACGCCGAGGTGACGGGAGTTAAAGGAGTCGCGCACACGCCGCCGGCCGTGGTCACGAAGGCTGAATACTTAATGCATCGCCGTGCAAGTGTTAAGGAATACGGTACGGGCCAAACGTTTGGACGCACCTTCTCACTCAATGTGTTTTTCTTTATTTTCATGACCATTTACGTTGGTAGATTCTCACTGAAGGCATCAAAACTATGAATGAACGCATGTGGAGTTACGTACATGCGTAACACAAGGTGAAATAACTGAAAACATGTTTTATATTCTAGTTTCTTCTTTGCTCTGATTGCTGCTTTACACACTCTTGGCATTCTCTCGATGAGCTTCAAGAGGTCGTTGCCTGAAATGCTTTTCCAACAGTCTTGAAGGAGTTCCCAAAGGTGTTTAGCACTTGTTGGCCCCTTTGCCTTCACTCTGCGGTCCAGCTCACCCCAAACCATCTTGATTGGGTTCAGGTCTGGTGACTGTGGAGGTCAGGTCTCCACTTTTTGTTAAGTACATAACTCCACATGTGTTCATTCATAGTTTTGATGCCTTCAGAGAGAATCTACCAACGTAAATGGTCATGAAAACAAAGAAAACACATTGAATGAGAAGGTGTGTCCAAACTTGTACTGTACGTTCCATTACTGTAGACAAAAGGTAATGTATTCAGAATAGTTTTAGAACACATTTAAAGCTGTGCAATATAATTATTGTTTGTTTTCTTTTTTATATATTATGGACTACATACTGAATTCCTATGTTCTGACTATATATTGCTCTTAGTGAAGTGATTGTCATTGTGAAACACAGCACAGCACACTGTACACACCATCCCATCACCCTTGGTGAGCAGTGGGAAGCCATGACAGGTGTGGGGACAGTGAAAAGATAAACGTCACGTCAATGTACATTTTAAGATGCTAAACAAAACTATTGCAGGATCTTTACACATGGATTTTTTCCACATGGTTCCTATAACTGCATTTAAAGACAGTACATATTAATCTAAAGAGTATTGTAACACTTAAGTGGAATTGAATTGATTGAAAGTGATTGAAAGGTATTTTGAATGCTTGTAGGATGACTTTGACTTAATTTGGTACGTTTTCAAAGTCTCCAAAGCTAACGTTTCAAACACTCAATTTAAAAACTAATTTGGTTTTGAGATAATAAATATGCAGCCATCTTGGTGCAAAATATTTTTCTAACATATTAGGGGGGAAAAACCTATACATAAAAAAGTGAGAAACTGTGGCATTATGGAATGATTTTTTGTATTTTCATAGTCAGAAACATGATTTATTTCTTATGCTAGACCCTATCTCAGAAATTCAATCCATCATTCTACAAAGAAACACTCACAGGAAAAAAATGAGAAATGGTCATTTTTATGCAAGTACTGCCGACTTGTGGTCATTAGCAGAACCTCAGTCTCACGAGTTGTACAGTCGTGTCAAAGATTTTTGACACAAAAACTGGTTTTCACAAAGTTTGCTGCTTCCATATTTATTATGGCAATCTGCATATACTCAGAATGTCATAAAGAGTGATCGGATGAATTGCAAAGTACCTCTTTTACATGAAAATGAACTTAATCCCCAAAAGACATTCCCACTGTATTTCAGCCCTGACATAAAAAAGCTTATTGAGATCATTTCAGAGATCCTCTCCTTAACACAGGGGAGAGTGTTGAGGAGCACAAGGCTGGAGATCATTCTGTCCAGAATGGATGCTTTAAAAAGAAGGTGATGCTTGAAACCATTGTCCTTCCTCTGTTAACCATGGCTACCTGCAATGAAACATGTGCAGTCATCATTGTGTTGCATAAAAGGGGCTTCATGGATCTTGTACCTCTCAAGAGCCAGGAAAAGGGCAGGGAAAACCATCTCAGATCCCTCACACCCTGGTCACAGACTTTTTAACCTGCTGCCCTCTGGCAGATGTTATAGAAGCCTGCAGACCAGGACCAGCCGACACAGGAACAGCTTCTCCCCCTCGCCATCTCCCTCCTAAACAGCTGAAACTGTCACACTGCAAATCACATTAACATTGCACTGCACTTTATGTACACTCTTGTGTTTATAAGATTTAGATTTTTTGTCTATTATATTGTACTGCACATTGTTCATCTATCCTTTAGACCTACGCACATTCATACCAAATTTATATATTCTACAACTTGTACAAATAACACTTACACATTGTTGTAGTTTTCTTCTACTCCGTACTTGAGAGACACCATCAACCGGTATTTCTGATTCTGATTCACAGGCAAGGATATTTCTGCTACTAAGATTGCACCTAAATCAACCATTTATCAGATCATCAAAAACCCTCAAGGAGAAACGCTCAAGTGTTGTGAAGAAGTCTCCAGGGTGAAAGTCCAGCAAGCGCCAGGACCGTCTTCTAAAGATCCAGGATCGAGGTGCCACCAGTGCAGAGCTTGCTCAGGAATGGCAGCAGGCAGGTATGATGGCATCTGCACTCACAGTGAGGCAAAAACTTTTGGAGGATGGCCTGCCGTCGTGAAGGGCAGAAAAAAAAGCCACTTCCCTCCTAGAAAAACATCCAGGACAGACTGATGTTCTGCAAAAAAGTGCAGGGATTGAACTGCTGAGGTCTGAGGTAAAGTCATTTTCAGATTGCCTGGGGCATCTGGAAAAATGATTGTCCGGAGAAGAAAGGGTTACCAGCGCTACCAGTCCAGTCTCTTGCCAACAGTAAAGCATCGTGAGATCATTCATGTGTGGGGCTGCTTCTCATCCAAGGGAGTGGGCTCACTCACAATTATGCCTAAGAACACGGCCATGAATAAAGAACGGTACCAAAACCTCCTCCGACAGCAACTTCTCCCAACCATCCGAGAACAATGCCTTTTCCAGCATGATGGAGCACCGTGCCATAAGGCCAAAGTGAGAACTATGTGGCTCTGGGAACAAAACATTGAAATTCTGAGTACATGGCCAGGAAACTCCCCACACCTTAATCCAAGTTGTGGTCAATCCTCAGGAGGCGAGTGGACAAAAAAAAACCACAAATTCTAACAGACTTCAAACAACGTTGATTATGACAGAATGGGTGGCAGTCAGTCAGGATTTGGCTCAGAAGTTGATTGACAACATGCCAGGGGCAATTGCAGAGGTCTTGAAAAAGAAAAGAAAAAAAAAAAAAAGGGCCAACACTGCAAATATTGACTCTTTGCATAAACGTGATGTAATAGTCAATAAAAGCCTTTGAAACTTACAAAATGCTTGTAATTACGCTTCAATACACCATAGAAACAACTGACAAAAAGATCTAAAACACCAAAGCAGCAAACTTTGTGAAAAACAGTACTTGTGTCAATCTCAAAAACTTTTGGCCATGATTGTAAAGGCATAACGTGTGAAATCTCAGTTTATTGTTTTAAAAAGGAAGGTACAGACACAGTGAACAAAAGTAATGGAAAACAAAGCAGACTCTGTTCCAATTCAGCTTTGACATTTATTTTGATTTCTGTTAAACCATTGTAAGTGTACCTCTTTAATAATTTTCAAATTATTTACATCTGTACACACATTTAATAGTATCAACCATGTGCATTTACAAAGAAAACTGAAAACTGCCAAACAAAGTTCTTCATTCAGTACGTTAAATCCCAAATGTACTATTTGGTATAAGAAAAAAAAAAAAAAAAAGTATGACAATGTATGAAAACATTTTGGGAGGGGGAGAGAAAAAAAAGCACTTTGAAGAAACTGTAGGGCATTAGAGGGAAAACTACTCTTCTATATAGTCATCTGTAAGTTAAGGCAACACATTTCAAATAAATTCAAGTTTCAAACTACAGGTTTGTTTCTTTTGTACATCCTTGAAAGAACTGAAATATCATTGAATCCCACATTTTCTAAGTTTATATATTGATGTCTGCTTTTTAACATTAAAGAGGGAGAAGTTCAGAGCACTTACATGTGAACTATTTCAGGAAACAAGATAAACATGGACAAAAAAAAATAAAAAATTGTAAAGAACACAGAGTGTTGTTCTGAGTCCCAGTGGCAGGAAAGACCAGAGTTCACTTCCGAAGACCAAACTCTGCTTCAAACACAGGAATGAGAAGTAACATTTGACTATTTAAAAAGAAAAAACACTTACAACAGCAAACCGGTAGATACCGACAGTGATGGTGCCACCAAAATGCTGGCCGAAGTTGAAAAGGAAGAGCTACAAAAAGTATAGCCTGCTGCTGATTTTTCAGTCACCTTTCCTTCACGCCCTTCAAATGGGTAAAGGTGATTGGCTCACACCAAGTGCTTCCACCCCCCACCCCCCCTCCTTAATGGCAGCACCAAAAAATAGCATTGCAGGATACAGAAGAACCACCCATAGCACCACATCAGCGTGAGAAAAAGATTTCAAGACAACAGCATTGTACGCTAGACAAAAAGCAAGCCAGGCGCAAAAACACCCCCCCAAAACAACTCCACTCCACCCCCTGTGGACTTGCAAAATGTTAAGTCTTGAGCTCTGGAGTGGGGAGATCACAAAACAAAGTAAGGCGCTCATATACAAATCAAATAAAAATCAATACGCATTCTTAAAACAAAGGAAAAGCAAAGAAGGCATGCACACAGGACAATGTATTAACCTTACTGGCTATCATACCACTTAAGTACAAATGATCAAAAAAGTATTAACGTGTGCTGGCATTAAAATGATAGAGCACAAAAAGAGCTTCCAGTGCTGATATACAGATTAGTAAACAGAAAGAAATTAACATCCAAAAAAAAAAAAAGAAAAGAAAAGAAAAACTCATCCATGAACAGCAGCAGGCAGGACAGCCTTCATATGATTTATGCTAGACAGTGGAAAAGAAAACCCGTGCTGTTTGCCAACAATACCGCGGTTTTAAAATAATTTATATTTCACACCAGTATACATGGGCATAAAAAAAAAAAAAAAAAAAATTCCCCAATGAAGTTTTCAGCACTGAAGCCAATATTGCCGCTACTTACCACCAGCACTCAGCTACATTAAAAAGTGTTCAATTTGTGCCAATCTAACTTGAATAAATCCATTCTAGCTCAGCCAGTTAATGAGTCTCATTGTCCTTGAAAACGAACAAAAATTAACAACATGTTAATGAACAATTTAGAACATTAATAGACAAAAAAAATGAAATGCTTATGCACCCACAAGTGCTTTTTTCTGCAAGCCCTGAATTCCAGTGATGACTGAAGTATGTGTGCGTGCACACTTACAGAGGACAGTATAAAACAGAAATGCGAGCAGCCCTGACGCCTTGGGAGATGACTTGGGTCTCCCGTCTTTGCCCGAGTCTCTGCGGAGCCCTCAGTGTTGCTGCAAGGAGGAAATGGCATTGCCAACAAGGTCTCTATAGAACCCTGAAGGGATTCTGACGCCTCTCAGGGACTAGCTGTTGCGGGTTTGGACCCACTGGACAGCTCCTCCCTGCATTTGGACTCGACAGCGTCGCCTGACGAGAGGTTATCTCCAGCAGAGATGAGTGACTTGGGGTCTAGAGGCTGCTGTGTTGGTGCCTCTCTCGGTCTCTGACAGATCTCTGCATAGCTGGGCTTCCGAGGTTCCTATGTAAGCAAAACAAAAGGCCAAGAATTACTTCAGTCTTCAGGCAAATTTTTAATATTTTTTTTTTCTGGTTTCTTCAATCATTCCATCTGTAGGTAACACTACGGAAACACTGACATTTTCTTGATCAATTTGGCATAGTGTTTTGGACCATTGTCTTCCTTTTCCACTTACCTTTGTCGAATAAGCTGACTGGCTACTCAATGGCTTACTGAGTGCTGGTGTTCTTTCTGCAGAGGGCTGTTTCTCTTCAGACCTCTCCACAGGTACCTTCAGACAGCTGCAGATGAGATAGGACAAGGAGCCTCACGAAACTGTTTATGAGGAGCGGGGTGCTGGTGATGCTTCCACCTGAACTCAAGGTCAAAACTTACTCTTGGGAGTGGACAGGAGAGAGTGGCGGCTTGATTTCCTGTGGTTGTGAAGTGGTTACAGTCCGCACTGGTTCTTTGGGTATCCCAGGAGTCACAACATGGCTGTTAACTAGCTTCTTGTTGAATGACACAAAGACCAAGGCAGAAGAAAGAATTGTACCGTGCTCGCCTGGAGACAACTAACGTCTTAATTTAAATGCTGACAAGGTATGAACTGTTCACCTACCTTGTCCTTTATAGCACCACTGACTATGTCAGAGAGCCTGTTTTCTGACTGAACATCTGCCTTGGCATCAGGCTTCAGGTGGCTAGCTGCTCCAGGAAGGGGAGGGAAGCTGGACTCGCCCAGCTCAAAGCTGGGAGACGGGGGGCGCTCTGTGGCAGGAGGCGGTGAATGCGTGGGCGCCCGCTGTGCAAAACACAGAACATTTAGCCGAGACACGGGCGGCAAAGCTGGAGACACGGCAACCACAATTACAAGAGGGCAGAGCAGCAAGCGAAACACAACTCAAACATCTGACATGCGGTGAACACTTACTGTAAACTTTTCATCCCTTCTCTTCCTGTTACTATAGACGTTTCTCCTAAGAAACAAAAATAAACTCTGTGAGCAGAGTTAAATCTTGGTTTGATGTCATGAAAAAAAAAAAAAAAACGGTATCTGTACATTTAGACAAAGCCACTCTGAATTGAAACATTTTAAGAAAAATTACCCTTGTGGTCTGAAGTACAAAAAAATGGAGCAGAATTGGCAGAAGACTGGCTGCGTGTTTAAATGAATTAAATGTACACACTGAACAGGGTTAACAAAATGATTCAGACCAAAGTTGATGGCGGTGACTTTAGGCTGCTAAAAGTTACCTGAAGCTAGCAATAAGTATTACTAGTAATACAGAGTTACACCTCCCTCTGCCCCCCCAACAAACATGATATAGTGTTGCTGGTCCCCCTGGTTACAACATATAATTTCCTCCATTACCTTCCACGTCCAGAGCTGGCCAGGTACTCGGCCCCATTAGGCTCCAGGCGTCCAGCTCCAATTTGGTCTCTCCTGGGGTAGCCTGGCCCTACAGGTAGCCGAGCACGGTTCTGACCTGAGTGCTGGGTCTGGGCGGCACGTACACCATTGGGGATGCTGCACAGTTGCCCAGGGTTGTCCAGAACTCCCACTCTGTCGATGCCTGGAGCTGGGAGGTGTGTGGGGGGGTTATGATTTCTGTCAAGATAAATTACAAAGTGAGTTAACAGCTCTCTCCGGGCAGAAAAACACAGTGAAATTTTAAATAAAGAAAAAGGGAGAGGGATCAGCACCTGTTTCGGAAGGGATACTGTCGAGCTGTCAGTGTTGAGGCGGCGGATTTAAAGGTCGGAGACACGGCGAATCCATTGATGAATCCAGGGTTGGAAAATTGTGTCACCTGTTTAATAAATAGCACCGTGTTAGTTTTGAACCATAGGGAAGAAAAAACATGCTGCAGCTTTACAGGTAGCAGCATGAACAACACAGCACAGCATCAATGTAAACAATGCAATACATAAACACTGAGACTCAACTACGTCAACCCTGCTACACTAGTTTATAGTATTTGCCAATTTGTTGCTCAGCAAAAACTGGGTATTTTCAAGAAACAGAACAAAAATATAGTCCCAGAATGTCCAGAATCAAGTGCTTTATATTACTGCTTAACCAGACCCTCAATTCTCATGTTTAACAAAAGTATTTCCACCGTTATTAGTATTACACAGACATTATTGCCCCTCTCAAAGAATCTTGGGGACAAAAAAAAAAAAGAAAGAAACCCTCACCATGCTGGGATCCATGTAGTTCTGCGTGGTGGACCAACCCTGTGGGGAGACCAATCTGTAGAGAGGAGGGAACTGATGCTGGGCTCCGTACAGCTGAGGCATGTAGTATGACGTGTAGCGCTGCTGGACACCACCAGAACCATCTATTGGCCTGTACCCGTTCTTTGGCACAAAAGTGTTAATGGCAATCGCTTTGGCCTTTATCCGAGCCTACAACGACATCATTTACAATGTTAGAACAATAACAACATTGTAAAGAAAAATAAGAATTAAAAAGTAGATTAAATCACCTTGATTGGCTTTCCTTGGAAGGTCTTTACTTCTTCTCGAAGGTACTGGTATGCCTAAAAGGACAGGAAAAAACATGAAAAAACACAAAATCCTCAGATTTAAAAAGAAAAATTAGACCATAAAAGGAAACTAAGACTTACCTGCTGTGCATCTGCCTCAGATTCAAATGTGATGAACCAGTTGTCATTATAAGCAAACTCACAGTTTACAAATTTAGGTAGGATTTCACTCTTGAAGAGCGCTTCAACTTCCTGCGGGGAAAGAAAATATTTCAACAGAATTAGATTCAGTGTAATTACAGACTTTGTATCCACATTCAGGGAGTAGATATAGGAAAGACAAAGGTGGGGGGTTACAAGAGATATACTTATTTCCATAGGAAATTAAACATGGAACCAAAATGCTGAGAGGATGAACAAACACTTGCCTCCTGGGGGGTTGTTTCAGGAATCTCTCTGAGAATGACAATGCATCGGTTCTGGTTTGGTCTTACTTTTTCTCCACACTTATCCACTTGGACAAGGGGCAGGGCTGTGGTTATTTAACAAAAAGAAATTGAAAGTGTTGTCAAAATTAATCATGCAACTCAATTCAGAAACCTGTTAACAAACAGCTCCAGGAGCCCAACCCCCATGAAAATTCACTCACACTTCAGAATCTCGGAGATGAGCTCTACATCAGTGCTGAGCTTCTTAACTTGGTCAAGATTGGCCACGGTGACAATTGGCACATATTGATCACTGTCCATCTGAGAAATAAGGTACATGTCATTGGCAAGATTTTCCCTGTGGAGAGAAGAGAAAATAATTTAAGAATTATTGCAAAATAAAAATCTAGCCCAGTAGTTTCCCCCAAATTAAGGGTGGCCAATATGACACTATGAGATCGTAGCATTGTCTATCTATTGTGGTTCTATTCACTTTCTATGTTTTTTCCCCTCAGTCAAATCACACTATTTGCTCATCCGCTTAATTCCCGCCTTATAGCAACAACACTCAACAAACCAAAGTGAACTATGGTGCCACACAGCTGCGTTCTCAGCCTTTTTAGTTGAATATACTGAAAAAGTAAGATGGACCCTAGTGGTAATATGCTTATTTGTGTGTGTGTGTGTGTGTGTGTGTGTGTGTGTGTGTGATATATATATATATATATATAAAATAAAACTAGTGATAATGTGATCATTCCTTTGTGACTTAAGGCCTTGATCTAGACGTTGTTGGTCCATGTCGCACAGTCCCCAGGTTTATACCATGGCACAGCCTTGAGTTCAGCATTAACTGACTTGGGGAAAAAGAAAGAAAAAAAGTCACTGACCGTGAGAGGCAGAACTCCAGCGTCGCCTTCAGTTGTTCTCTGAGGTTCTCTAGCTGACTGGAGCAGCTGGACTCACACCCACCTGATATGAGAAAACAAATGAAGCTATCTGACCTCAGTCATCTGACACACGCACCACACTGACTCATTAATTACAGCTTTCGGCATGTATGATTTACAGCATGCTTGTGTAGACACAAAGAAAAACACTGAAAATCAAAATTAATATGATAATGACAAAGACCAACAGACAGACCTTCTTCCATGCTGGGTTCCTGGGTGGTCTCAGTTGTAGCACTTCCCATGTCCTCTGACCTGGACAGTGGACTCTTTCTTCCAGAAGAGCACACCTGGTGATCCTCATTCCAGGTTGGTTGATCACTGGTGCTCTCATAGCCTTTATAAGAATGCCCATAATAAATACAAATGAGAATATGTATAATAAACCGGACAAAGCTACATACTTAATCATTAACAACAGACGTGCAGAAAAATATTCAATAATATGCCAAACCTTCTATCATAGACTCATTCGAGCCATTGGCTGCTTCTATCCATGGCTGCAAAGCATTTGAGTAGGTAAGTCCAGAAGCCTCCAGGTTAGGTGCATGGTTGGCCCATGCTTTTGCATTAGGGTTCAGGTCAGATACCTTGTTGGACTCCTGCTGGGACATGTTCAAACTATAAACATTCTTAAAATATAATATAATCCCATGCTGCTAAGATGAAATGATAATTATTGTTCCACCTATGTATGCAATTTTATGCCACGTTTATGCCCTGGGGTACACTCAAGTCAAACTAAATCTTAAAACATAGGCATGATTGGCAGACATTTTAAAAGGATTTTATAAAATACTGTATACTACAGGATATTTTTGATTGCTGCAGAATTTCCCATTAATACATGAAGCACAATAGACCATTAAATGTGAAATCTCATACCCAAAATATTGAGTAATATTTTGCAATATTTTATCACCATATTTAGTTAATGTAAGCTTTTGGACCACAATATTATTCATGGCTTAGCAAAGGAAGAGCAGCCCACCATACTCACAAGTTCACTGTACACACTCTGCCAGTCCCAAACACAGCTGCTGTCTGCTGCTAACAGGCTGTAAGGAAAAGCAGCCATAAAACCTTGCACGTCTTGAGAACTCTCCTTGTTTTCCTGCTGTTCGTCAACTTTGCCTGTTAGGACGTCAGAGAAATGCTCCCACGTGGTCACCATGTCACAACCGCCAACCATTGGATCAGGGAGAAAAGCGGGACCCGTGTCCCCGGACCACACAGAGAGGTACTGGCTCCCATCTCGATCGTCGCTTAGTTCAGATTTGCCGAGCAATTCAGACACCATGTTCAGCATGCCCTGCTCTCCCTCCGCGTCCTCGCCACTTGGCACAGCGTCCCCCGGGGCTGAAAACCCCCTCCTGTTCCGTACATGAATCTCATAAGATGGTGTGGTGGCATGGATGTCCACTTGATCAGGCTCCACATTGCCAAAATCTCCAAACGCTGCGCCGTCTCCCGCAAAAGCACCGCCAAGACCGGGTTCTTCAAACCCCTCGGGCGCGGCGACTTTGAGCAGCGTCCTTACACAACTCACAGGAAACACAGTGGCCAGCTTCCCCTCGTCCTTCCCTGGATCCAGCGGTCCCGTCCGAGACTGGCGTTCTGGAAGGTTCGTGGCGGTCACCGGACAGCTTGATATTGAATCATTCCCAGGGAGCCCAAAGTAGTCTTTCCGCGTGCTTTCAGCGAACAGACAGGTGCAGTCGGACACCTCAGCATCTCCTCTCATGCCTCCATCATACAGAGAATACGGGCTCGGCCGGACGGTCTCTACGTCACGCCCCAAGGTCAGGACACCTGGAACCGAAGGCAATTCTGCCGTTTCGGGAAGCCACTCTACCCCATTACAGCTTGAACGCATTACTGCTGAAGCCACCGACTCACTTCGACTTGAACCAGACTGAGAGGACCGCAGCTCAAACCCCAGCACTTGCGGGTCAAACGATCCCATCAAACCAGAGGCGTCTTCAAGGGCATAGCTGACGGAAGCATCCGAGACCGCCTGGCCGTCCCCCCCGTCCACTGTTTTGGCATCCTGCTCGCTAGATCCTACAAAGGCCTGGTTGTCAGAGCGCCGGGTCGAGACGGGCGTCGACGTCCTCTCCTCCACTGCCAGAGGGCGGGCGAGGGTCTCGTCCTTGACGCCGCCATTTTTGCCAGAGCGCTCACCGGTAAACGGGAGGTCAGCTTGCTGCGGCTCTCCGAGGGACGCAGGTGGAAAAGCGGGGGGCGGCGAATCGGTGACGCGCGCGGAAAAACACGAACCTCGTCCCGGAGAGTCCCCAGTGACGCCAGGACGAGCGGCTGAACTAAGACGGCCTTCAGGCGTTTCAGACGGAACGTTTTCTGCCCGAAGATGCCGTTCGTGGCTTGCACCGACCGGACAAGGCGCGCTGAACCGCCTCACGTCGGTCCGGGGCGCGTCCACCGGCTGTCCGCAAAGCTCTGCCTGGACAACCGCGTCAGCCTGACCGCCACGGCTCAGCGTGCCATGCCGATTCCTCGGGCCAGCACTAGGACTTAAAGAGCCACGCGCTGTGTGGCCTGTAACTAGGACCTTGTTTGGCTCAAGGCCGACGCCGAAGTCTTCGCGGCCCTCTGTGGGGCCCTCGGGTGCGGACTCTGGAAACGTAGCCTCGGCCAGGACCGCGTTCGCTAGACTTTCCGCATTTTCACGAGAGGCAATGTCAGAAAGATGCAAATTAAGCCCTTTGACCGAAGAAGGGTCAAGGGACGTGGCAAGGGACACATTTTCACCAGGTTCGGGGCCGATTCCAGCATCGCTGGTCACGCGTAATACGGGACCGGTCCCGCCGGCCTTTGAATGGCACGCCGCCTGCGAGGCGGCACCACAGACACGCGCTTCCGGTGCGCCGCCATTCTGAGAAACGCACCGCCGCTCGTAACCGGACACCCCGCAGGCAGCCGAATTCGCGGCGAGGGGGCGACCGCGCTCGGCCTCCGGCCATGTTGGAGCCAGACCAGGCTTACTCGAGGGCACGTGCGCCCCGACGTCACTAAGGTCACGTGAAGCCACATTAATTTCGTCGTTTTCGCTTCCTTTGGGGGGTTTTAACGCGGGAACGGCAACCTCGTCCCGAATCACAGAGCCGTTGCTGCAACGCTCAGCGGGATTCTCGGTAAAAGACCGGGCTCTACCGCCTGAACGCGGCCCGGAAACTTGCGACGGTTCTACCTGCGCAGCTCCATGTACGGCATCCAAGGCCAACGCCCTGCTCACTGTGGCCTGGGTCCACGCTCCGCAGGGCTGCGGACGGTCCCTGCCAACCGTCCCCTCCTGACTGGACTCCAACTCCAGGTCGTCCGCATCGATCGAGCAAATACTGTAGAAGCTCTGCGTCCTTGTCTTGAAGCCGCGGCCCAAAGTGCCAACTAGCACCGAACACCCGTCCTCGGCCTCAGACCGCACAGACGTCCTCTGTGCCGAGACAAGAGTGTCCAGCAGCGTCTCCGTTCCCGGCTGGACAGCGTTCACGGTCTCCAGAACGCGGTTCTCCGGCGGTTCTCTATTCGTATTAACAGTATTGACTCCAGTCAACTTCTCGCCAGGCGATCTCCAGCTCGCTTCTGACATGTCGACGTTCTGCGACGGAATCTCTCTGAACCAGTTCGCTCTCATGGCAGCATTTTCTGCAATTCGCCTCTTCGCCGAGTTCGAGATCACTCTCATGCAAGGCTTGCTTTGAGGGCTTGAAAGTTCCGCGTCCCGGTCCGTCTCGGCAGAGTCTCCTCCTTGTTCAGAGTCGGACACGTTAAGCGACTGGCTGCGGACGACGGGCTCGGACCGAAGTAGCGGCCGGTTCTTCTCAGCGGCACACGGAGTCGGCCCCGAGGTGCGTCTGATGCCCCCGGCAACCGTCTCGTAATGCCGAACCGTCTCTTCGGTCAGTTCGGCAACGGCGTGTGCACACTCCCTCACCTCTTTCGCGGAGGAGCTTTCGAGAACCGAGGCCTGAAGCAAACTAGTCCTTTCGCTGACCAGATTCCGATTAAGCTCCTTACTAAAACAGCAACCCATTTTAGAAATAAAAATATGTATAATAAATTTAAAGAGCCAAGCAATGGGGGGCAAAAAAAAAAAAAAAAAAAAAAAACCCCACTACTCTCACTAGCCTTGGAGAGAAAGAAAAAGAAAGCCACACGAGGTCTGGGTCCCCCCCCTCTTGCCCGAAATAGCACACTTATATTTGAACGATGTGCGCACATGGTCCTGTCACTCAAAGACCGGTCCCATCCCCCACGAAGGCCGGTGGCGAGCAGCCGGTACGACTGGGAGGAGCTACAAAAGGGAATAACCTACACACATCTTTGCGAAGTTGTAATCGGCTGAAGCTACGCTGCAAAAATTATGAACGTGCAAGCATACCGTACCAAAAGTGTGATCTCGTGCTCCTTGGCTTCCTGTGCCTGCTGCACCTGGGGTTCACTGATAACTTTTGCTTCCTGGTCTGAAGTCATGAGCCGTCCAGTTCTTGCCTCCTTGCAGAGAACCCTCTTGGTCACCCGGAAACCTGGGGCGGAATTGGATTTATTGAAACCGTTTCCCACAACACATTAGGACGATGAGTACATACGTTCCCGTATGAAGTTATTACAGGCGTGTATTAGCAAGGGTTATATGACTATGCATTGAGACAAAAGATGATATTTAAGAAGATATTTAAGTGCCCACTCAGTTATTAAATGCTCGTGGTGCTTTTGTATACAAAAGTAAGGATAATAGATGTCCCTGTAAAGGTATGACATGACCACGGATTAAAAACCCCGATCCCACCTGGGTTTATCACGGGTTTATCAGGATCGAGGCGCCGGGCAGTTTCGTGCTGTTATTTACATGTCGTTTCGAGGGAGGAGAACGCATTTAAATCCCGCACCAGCGGCCGCGGGGACACGGACCGACGTCAATGGACCGGCGCCATCAAAACAACTGCGGAGCTCACGCATCTGGCGGCCGCATGGCTACACGAGGGCACGTCAGACCCGCCCCGGGCGCCGCGTTCCGCTTGTTCAAAACGCGCCGTGAATGTCGCCCGGGGGGGTGACCCACCGAACTTCCCAATCTGGCCGACATTCGCGTCCCGGCTGCTCACGTGACGGCGGCGCAACTCGGGTCGCTACGGCTCGGTTCAACTTTAAATAAACGACAACAATAAAACAACAAAAGAAGATGACAAACGCGTCCCGGGGGGGTTCGGGGGGAATTAAAGCAACGACACGCCGCCACGAATCTCCCCCCTGGGCCAAGTTGCCATCGAGGACCGAGGCCCCAACAGCCATAACAAAAGCTAGCCGGCTAGCTAGACGCCGCACTGCACTCGCTCACACCGACCGACCGGGGACTCGCACCGCCGCCGGAGGGGCCGATTTCGGCCGCTTTTTCTTTAGTTCCGGCCACACGCAGCACCGCCCGCTCGGCGCCAGCGCGTCTCCGTGCGAGGAGCGGCGGCGGCGGCGGCCAACTCACCTGTCAGCGCTCTCTCCGCTCGCTCGGGTCGCTGGTTTTCGGGCGTGACGCCTTCTCGCCCCCGCCCGCCCCAATCAAACCCTTGGCCGCGGCGTTTCTGTCAGAGGGCGCACGGCGGATGTCCGGCGACCGCGCCACACGGCGGAGGACAACGCGGGACGCTGCCCGCTCCGCCGCCGACGTAGAACTTGAACCGGTGAAAGATGAAACCAGGCGGCGGCGGGGGGGACTCGCACTGCCAGCCTGTTAGCACACCAGCACGCCGTTCTAGTTGTGGCGCTTCGGCGACGCAACAAAAGAAACCGGAAGGTGCAACGGGGGAAAAAAATAAAATAATAATAAGCCAGCCGCGGTTAATCCTCCATCGCCGGGTGGTGGGGAAACGGGAGGGGGCGACGGTCTACCGACAACGGCGGCAACTTGGCAGCGGCGTCGTGGGACCTGCTCCAGCTGCGCATCTGCGGCTTCGCGGCGCGGCCATCACCGGACTCGCAGCCGAACGGCGCGGCGGACTCCCGCCTCTTTTTAGCGCAGGACGGTTTTCGGTTGGCGGAGGCGGACTACGGCGAGTCGCGAGGGCCAAATCGTCGAAAGCGTTTTGCCGACAGTTTTTTTTTTTTTTTCTTTCTTTCTTTCTTTCTTTTCTTTTTCTTTACGTTCAAGTGCTGTGCCAAAAATAAAGAATTGATTATGCGGGTATCTGGGAGCCGGGTTCTTGCGTGATTGTAATCGGTTAATAAACTGATGTGAATTTTTTTGTTTTTGTTCGTATGTGGAAACTATTGAATATTTCCACCGACGGACTGGTGCCGCGTTTATCGCGACGTCTCTGCCCGTTTGGATGGGTTTGCCGTACGTTGTTGTTGTTGTTTTTCCCGTCCCCCCCTCCACCGAGACGGCGTGCGCCGCGGTTTTTGTCCGCCAGGGGGCGGTCGCGCTCCGGTATAAGATTGCGCCATTTGCTCGTGGAAAATGCCACCAGATGGCAGTTTAGGATCGCTTCTCGGCGGAAAGGCGCGGTTCCGCTCCGCGTCCAATTTGGAAATTTAAAAAGGAGGAAGATTACACACACAAACAACAACAACAACAACAACAAAAAAACACTTTCTCTTGCACACTTTACCGCGATTTGGCCCGTCGCGGTGCGACTCGCTCCGAGGAAGCCTGGTGAGTTTGCGGCGAGTTGTTTTGGTTTTTTTTTTCCTCGCGCGTTTCGCGTGTGGCGCTTTTGTGCGTGCGTGCGTGCGTGCGTGCGTGCGCGCGCGCGAAAGAAGCCCTTGTGTCGGCTAGGCTCGCTTAGCCTCCATTAAAGATGGAGGACGGCGCCGAGCGTGTCTGTGAGAGGGTGGGGGATGGGGCCGCGGCGCTGGCGGATATTCGCTCCTCGTTCTCGGCGCGGTCCTCGTCGACCGCTATCTTGTTTACTCGAGTTCGTGTGTTTGCACGTAGAAAGGTTTACTCCCCCCCCATCCCTCTACTTCTTCCCACCACTTTCTGTCCGTCCAGTCAGTTTAGTTCAACGTGTTTTTTTGTTTTTTTTTTTGCTTTGTTTCCTGTACGCGAAGTTGTCGAGTTGAAACGTCTCCCTCGATCTGGACAATACTGACCACGGCGTACGTTTGCGTGCGTAGCGAAGCCGCGAGCTGTTGGTTGGCGCCACACCGATTTGTGTCGTCGCAGACGCGCGGTTCCTGGTTCCTGTGTCGCGCTTTCCGTCCGTTCGGAATTTTCGCGGGTAAAAAACTGCAGCTATTGTTGGGGGGCCGCGCGAGGTTACCGGCTGGCGTGCTCGGTTCTGCCCGGCGTGCTCGGTTCTGCCCGGCGTGCTCGGTTCTGCCCGGCGTGCTCGGTTCTGCCCGGCGTGCTCGGTTCTGCCCGGCGTGCTCGGTTCTGCCCGGCCGGTAGTCCGAGGAGCGGAGCTTGACAGTAAGAGAGCGATAATCTGAGTGTCATGTTGGCAAAATGCGGTGTTTGCTGTGCAGGGGGGTTTTTATGGCAACGGTGTCTGTAAAAATGGATTTGTACGTAAGTGTTTGCGTAAAGAAGGTTTTGTTTACACCTGCCCATATTATATTGAGCCTCTTTTTTTTCCCGTCAAAGTTCCTCGTTAGTAGTTGCATCGGAATATATTTTTTTACAGCACACTAGACTACGTGCAAGAATGGAAATGCCAATACTGACATTAAAAATAACCACAGTGTGTTTTTGTTTACATTTACGGCATTTTCCAGACGCCCTTATCCAGAGCGACTTACAATCAGTAGGTACAGGGACAGTCCCCCCCTCTGGAGACACTCAGGGTTAAGTGTCTTGCTCAGGGACATAATGGTAGTAAGTGAGATTTGAACCTGGGACTTCTGGTTCAGAGGCGAGTGTGTTACCCAGTAGGCTACTATCACCCTTTAGGTGCCCACAATAGACGCTGTTTAGACACTTCAGTCATAATTCAAGCAAGCAATCACTGAAACTTTTGCAACATTTTGTGAAACTTGCATCTTCCAACTAATTCATTGATTCCCCCCCCCCCCCCCCCCCCCCCATTAATTTAATGCTATATCAAGTAACGTAAGAACTCAGTTTGTATATAGTTTTACTTGTGCCATTTGCATGCAAGTTCCCCCTACAAGCGGAGGTGTAAGATGCTGATCACCTCAAGCGGTGCCTACACAACTTCACAGCTGTACAATACAGAGGAATCTAATTCCTCATTGTGATGCAAACGGAGGTGAATGGTCTGATCGTTCGACATTATTAAGATCTCCGGGTCATTCTTGGTATTCTTTTTTTTTTTTTATCCCAATAGTATACAGTTTCTATTCCTTTTACATGCATTGTTTATATTCCAGATGGCAGAAGTTGCCATGGCAACTCAGCGTAGGTCAGGTTCTCAGTTTTTCTCTCTCTCTCTCTCTCTTTTTTTTTAATTGATCTCTATAATGTGTATAATGAGTATGACAGTTTTCCATTCCATGACATCTGGAAGCAGATTTGTTCACAGAAACAACATTGCATGTAATAATTATTTGGTTAATGTGTGTCTTGTGTTTACAAAAATAAAAACTTCCCAGCACTTTATTTTATTTGTTTTTTTTTGTAGAAATCATGGTGCTGGTGGTGCTGCAGTTTCTAGGTTATTCCTATTTGTGCGTTTGATTTCTTGAGGCTTGACCCTCTCTTTCATTCACCCCAAGTCCAGGTCGTCAGTTGGTATAGCCATTCGCTCTCCCTGGTGATAGTGCGACTGCTGCCAAGAAGCCTTTGGAAATCACAGAGCTCAGCCGTTTAGTTAAACTAGTTTTGATCATATCCGTTTCGATCTCTTCTTTATATGGTATAGTTTTTTAGAATATTTTTCCCTCTTCAGAGATTTGATTTTGAAGGGGATCTGCTGATTGGTGTTGCGGCGTTCAACAGAAACAGTGTAATGGAAGCTCGATTTCAGCTCTATAATGCATGAAGCTTGAAAAAACGTGACACATCTACTCTACAGCCACTTTCTCCTGCCGCTTGGAGTTCTTCAGTTTGTGTGTGCGCATATCGAAGCATGTGCAAGTGAAGACAACTGAGCACTCACAACAGTCCAAATAACAAAGGAGCTATGGACTTTATTAAGAATAGAGACTACAGAGTTTTCTCAAAATGGATTTGGCTTTGATTGCTTGTTATTTACATTTTTTTTTTTTTTTTTTTTTGCATTCTGTTGCATATTTTTTGAATAATGTAGTGGAGCTAAAATTATGTTCTTAGCCAATCTGTTATATGAGATCTCATAAAGGAAGTATTGAAGCAAGTACTGGTTTGCATGCTGTATTGTTATAGAATGGTCTAGGTTGAGGCTGTACCCAATGTTTGTGGTATTGTACAGGGTCTCCTCTCTCGATGTCTGTCACAGCCCGTCTCCGAGCGTCATTAACTCCCAGCCTTGGTGTCACAGTGACATCACTTCCTCTTAGTGGGGAAGCCCCATCTTCTGTTTATTTTGCACTCCCTTTGGTTTCAGCGCTCTACCTTTTGCACAGAATTTAAATTAACAAGGGGGGGAGAATCAATATTTTTGTTCATTAAAAAAACATAACAAACATCATAATGAACATGCCGGTACTGATTTCAGTTTTTATTTATTTGTGAATGTATTTGGATTAATCTGGGGTAAGATCAGTGATTATCTAAACCATACTGACTGCAGTAAGTCAGCTGTTATGTAACGCTCCGTAACGTAACTGCATGGCCCTTTAAGCAGGCAAGTAGGTTTGGACTGTGCATGTGTGGCCAGACACACACCATGCCGAGAGAGGTTTGGGGGAGGGGTAACAAGATGGCTCTTTATTAAATTAATAAGCATGGACTCATTCTCTATCCGTTTGTGTAGAGCAAATTATCTCTCTGTGGCGCTTCTAGTTAAAAAAAAAAATAATAATTTTTTAAATGCCATATGGTGTCTGGTGAAAGACTGAGGTTAAGATAGACAGGTCAGGGTTCCTGCTGCTCCTGGGCTTTTCTGTCTCCTGCTTGCTCTTGTTTTGAAGTGTGGAGCCACCTAGTGTCTGCTTAGCAAACCCACTGGTTTTTCTGTGGTAGCACCAGAACAGGGAACATCTCCTGCTCCTTATGCATTTGCATCTAAAAAGACTGCATAACACTACCAGTGACTTTTTGAATGGCAATTCTGCATTTTTACATGACAACCTCCCCCAATTGTGATCTTATAATTTTTCGTCACATTAATTGAATGCTACTTCAAGTCGGCTGCTTTTTAAAAAGAGCTTTCTTAGAATGCCCCCTACTGTTTACATGATTGCTTGCAATGTGGTGTGGATGCTTTTAGGAGTACTAAGGAATTTCCTGAGCTGTTTGCAGAAATAAACCATATAAAAAAATCTATGATTTTCCTCTGGTCTTGACGAATGCAACAGTTTATGATAATTTATTATGGGACACTCTGCTGTGGTTTAGTTTAAAACTTGATGGTGGCCACTGCCCCTAGTGGCAGCTGTCTGCATCTGCACTTAATTGAATGATTCAGTATTATTTAACAGCCGCTGGTCACATCTTATATTTATGGCACTTACCAACAAGTAGTTACCTGGACAAACCCAAACCCACAAGTAGTTACCTGGACACTTTCTCTAGAGCAACTTGGGGTTAAGTGTTATTAAGTGGGTTTGTACCCACTCGGCATCTACCACCACCCTTATAACTGCATTCAGTGCACTCAGACTGTGATATGTACTTTCCATGTTTTTTTTTTTTTTTTTTTTAAATATAGTTTTTTGCTTTAACAGATTTGTTGAAATGTAAGGTACATTTACATGCAAGATTTAATAATGACACTTGCTGACATAGTGGTTCACATAATGATAATGAGTAATAAGGCCAACAAAAATAAATACGCTGATCCAAAAAAATAAAGGGAACACTTAACACAATGTTGTCCACTTAGGAAGCAACACTGATTGACGATCAATTTTACATGTGGTTGTGGAATGAACAGGTGGACGTTATAGACAATTAGCAAGCCATCCCCAATAAAGGTGTGGTTCTGCAGGTGGGGACCACAGACCACTTCTCAGTTCCTATGCTTTCTGGCTGATGTTTTGGTCACTTGTGAATGCTGGCGGTGCTTTCGCTCTAGTGGTAGCATGAGTCGGAGTCTACAACCCACACAAGTGGCTCAGGTAGTGCAGCTCGTCCAGGATGCACATCAGTGTAAGCTGTGGCAAGAAGGTTTGCTGTGTGTGAAGGTCAGCGTGGTGTCCAGAGCATGGAGGCGCTACCTGGAGACAGGCCAGTACATCAGGAGACGTTGATGAAGCCGTAGGAGGGCAACCACCCAGCAGCAGGAACGCTACCTCCGCCTTTGTGCAAGGAGGAACAGGAGGAGCACTGTCCGAGCCCCAAAAAAATTCTACAGAAACGTGGCACCTAGGGTGGTAGTAGCCTAGTGGGTAACACACTCGCCTATGAACCAGAAGACCCGGGTTCGAATCCCACTTACATTGTGTCCCTGAGCAAGACGCTTAACCCTAAATTGCTCCAGGGAGACTGTCCCTGTAACTACTGATTGTAAGTCGCTCTGGATAAGGGCATCTGATAAATGCTGTAAATGTAAATGTGGCACAAAACTTACTAACTTGGGTTAATGCTAAATGACTAGCCATCGGTGCTGTTTTTCAATCTGCCTGTACATGCAGTAAATGTCTTCATGCCTCGTATGGTTATTTTCAGTTTGTGTGTGTTTCCCCAGTTTTTGGACATGACCTCACCGAGACCCAACCCAACGCCGTTCTGTTAGAGACCAAAGTGCGCTTGCTGAAGGAGTAGAAGAGTGAACTTTTCTACAGAAAAACAAAGAAATCTAAGATGATCACATCAGAGTTTCCAGTTTTGCAGTGAGTAATGAGTACAGCATTGCTGTATTTAATTCACAATTTAATGCACGTTGATGTTTAATTAATGTATGTTGCATTGTCTTTCTATGCATGAAATAAATCGTATCAGAACTAGCTGTTGCCGAAGTGTCTGTATTGACCGTGGGGTTCCACCTGGTTCGCTCTGTGTGCACAGGGATTCATCTAATGAATCTGGACCAGGAGACACGGTGAGCTACAGCACCTTGAGTGTGAGTGAGCTGGATGATGTTGGGGACACCAAAGGCAAGAGGAAGAGGGGCAGGCCAGCTAGATCAACGGTATGCCTACAATCTTACTAAAGCTTTACATTAATCCAGAGCACCTTTCAATCAGTAGTTACAGGGACCATTCCCCTGGAGACACTTGGGGTAAATTGTCGTGTTTAGGGACACAATTGTAGCAAGTGATCATTGCTCTTTGTTTTATTTATTATTATTATTATTTTTTATTATTTTTTTTGTGATTAGGCGGCAAGTAAGAAGCCACGGAAGTCACCTGTAGAAAAGCTTGGACCCCTTCGTGGGAAGAAAACTAATGGTGTGGCCCAGCAGAATGGGGAGGGTGACCCCACCACCCTGTTTGAGGTGGTGAGGCTTGGGAAAAGTGCCATGCAGGTAGGTTGGGGCCCTTGAGTGTTGCTACCGGTGGTGAGACTTACTTTGTCTTATTTATTTATTTAGCATTGCCTTGCTAATGCTTTGTGTGTGTGTGTGTGTGTGTGTGTGTGTGTGTGTGTGTGTGTGTGTGTTTTTTGTTTTGTTTTTTTTCCATCTCTCTCTCTTCTCTCCAGTCTGTAGTGGATGACTGGATTGAGTCATACAAACAGGATCGAGATCTCGCTCTACTGGACCTTATCAATTTCTTCATTCAGTGTTCAGGCTGCAAAGGTAATTGTCTCATGCACACTTTTTGTAACTATTCAATTTAATAATGTGAATGTCTATTACTCAGTAGACTACTACTATGTTGTTAGGGGAATAGCTGTGACTTTTTTTTTAAATAAATCTTCCCAGGGGCTGTACGAATTGAGATGTTCAGAAACATGCAGAATGCTGAGATCATTAGGAAGATGACTGAAGAGTTTGACGAGGTACCCTCGTCCTTGCTCATTTTGCAGTTATTTCCGACACTTTCTGACCTACATCTCTAACCCCAAGTAATTTTTGTTATTCAGGATAGTGGAGACTATCCCCTCACCATGCCAGGTCCACAGTGGAAGAAGTTCCGCTATAACTTCTGCGAGTTTATTGGCGTCCTTATCCGACAGTGCCAGTACAGCATCATCTATGATGAATATATGATGGATACGGTGATCTCGCTGCTCACCGGCCTCTCAGACTCCCAAGTCCGAGCCTTCCGTCACACCAGCACCCTGGCAGGTAAAGACCAGCCCTGTTATTCAGGCATGATAGACTACTTTTAGCTGCAACAGAGCTTCATGCAAGACATTTTTTCTGGTGTGTAAAGAGACCGTATATTGAATCATTAATATTTTACTTTTCTATACCATTGTAATTGATTCTTTGCACTGACCTGCACAACCCCTTCAGTTCACATATTTTGATCTGTATGTTGACTGTACAACTTTCTATTGTCTTATTATATTTCATATTACATTTTCTATACCTTTGTACTCTATACAGTGTTTATTTAATATGATGTTGCTCTGTTGGTGGTTAGACTTGGAGAATCACTCATTGTACTTAGTTCACAGTGCTCTGTGTGTATTTCAATAAAGCCTTAGACTCTTCATGCCACACCAGAGGTCCGTGGTCGAGAAGCCCTCTAATGTTGTTTAGCGAAACCCTGCAAAATCTGAAACTGAAATAAGTTTTTCTCCTTCAGCCATGAAACTGATGACTGCACTGGTGAACGTGGCGCTGAACCTGAGCATCAACCAGGATAACACACAGCGGCAGTACGATTCAGAACGCAACAAGATGGCGGGCAAACGGGCTAATGAGAAACTGGAGCTGTTGCTGGAGAAGAGGAAAGAGGTGAGATTTGGTGTTTCTGGTCTACCTTTTTTTTCCCTTTTCCCCTCCCAACCTGTCTCACACCTTCCCACTCACATCTCACTGTTACTCTCATCCTTTTTATTTCCTACCTCTTCCTCCCTCAATCCTGTTTTCCCTTTATTTTAACCTGGTCTTGCTCTCTACACCTACTTAGTCTTCTTTCAGCTTTTCTACTTTCTCCCCCTTGCCGCCCCTTTCCTTCTCTCTCTCAGCTCATGTTGCTGCTTTGATCTTCTTGTGCAGCTTCAAGAGAACCAAGATGAAATAGAGAACATGATGAACTCCATCTTCAAGGGGATCTTCGTTCACCGTTACAGGTGTGTACCCTCGGACTGGGCAGGGCTTCATACGGTGGCGCACTTCCTGTGTTGTGCTTTGACCGGATTTTCATGTCTCGTTCTGTGGTGCAGGGATGCCATTGCTGAAATCCGAGCTATTTGTATTGAGGAGATTGGTGTCTGGATGAAGATGTACAGTGATGCCTTTTTGAATGATAGTTACCTGAAGTATGTTGGCTGGACCCTCCATGACCGGGTGAGGGCGACTGTTTGCCAAATTAATCTATTAACAATGTGACCCATTCAAAATGCATTTTGTTTGCTAATAATATTTACGTTGTCACAGCAAGGAGAGGTGAGGCTGAAGTGCCTGAAAGCTCTCCAGAACCTCTACACCAACAGAGAGCTCTTCCCCAAACTGGAGCTGTTTACTAACCGCTTCAAGGTAAAACCGAATGTCATTTTCAAGGTTAATAGTCATATTGACAACTAGTGCTGCACGATTAATCTAATTGTAATCGCGATGTCAGCCTGTGCGATTACATGAACGCAAAAAGCTGCGATTTAAATGATTAGTACATGGATTGGATCGGCGACATATCCGATCCATTATCTCATTTTCTCAAAGTTTGCGAGCTGACTGAAGTCTCACTTCAGGCGGATGTGACGTGTTTGGTCGCATGACTTTCAATTCGGAGACATATGAGTAGACGCCGCATGACACGCTGCATCGTACGTCAACGTCGCTGCCATATTGCGAGAGGCTCTGCTGTGGCGTGAAGCATATACATGTCTATGGAGAGAAGTGCATAAAAATGAATCACTCTTGAGCTGCTTGGGGCTGTATAAACCGCTGTACGCTCCAAACCAGATCCCGGGGGATTACATTTCATAGGTAAGGCTGGACAATTGTTTTGAATATATTTTGCCATTATAAAATCCCGTTTTTATTTATAAGTCTTGACCTTAGCTAAGCTAGGCTAAGCTAGCGAAGCTATGCATTCCTGTGTTCAAGTCAGCCTCCAAACAACGTTTTGGCTAAACGTAGGCATTAACTATTTAGACTGTTCTTAGCAGTTTAGTTAACTTTCCTCAAACTTTGAAGGTTTCCTAAAGAAATTCACCTCAGTTTACAAATCTTAACCTTAGCTAAGCTAGCAAAGCTATGTATCCCTGTGTTCAAAACAGCCTCCAAACAACGTTTTAGTTAAACGTAAGAACTATAATACGGTATTTTATAATGGCCAAATATAATCAAAACAGTTGTTTAGCCTTACCAGGGTTTGTCGTACGAAAGTAATGTAAAGAGTTTTTTGTGATTTATTTAATTTTGTAGAATATTGTAATTTGAAAGCACTGGGCATTTTAGGTTGTTATAAGTAGTTTGTATGTTTCACTTTGAAATTAAAGATTTCACTATTAGTATGCGACTTTTCATTGATATACAAGCAAGTGTCCTTTATCATATTGCATATCGCAGTATTGATCTCAATAATCACAATGTCTTTTTCCCCAAATCGTGCAGCCCTATTGACAACAATATATTACCAGTGGTTTTAAGGGCCATTTTAACTTCATGTCGAATAAATTAGTAAGAACAAATAATATATTTTTGGTATTTTTTTATAAACAATAACATGTTTTTATATATATTACATTACACACACATACACTGAGGCAGTTAAGTTGATACAAAAATGCAATTTTCCCATAAATCCATATATGGGTGAATCATTTGCACTCCAACAAAAAAAACCAAAAAAAACATATCCTTTAATTTTTTTAGTTATCTTTTCTAGTGCACTGTTTTGCCATGCATGAGGAGGAAAAACCCATCTCTTTCTGCATGATGTTTGAATGCTAACTTTTGTGTCTTTTTCTGATAGGACCGCATTGTGTCCATGACTCTGGATAAAGAATATGATGTGGCAGTGGAGGCGATCCGACTTGTTACTTTAATACTTCAGTGAGTGTGTTTCTGCTACCTTTTTTATTTTTTTTTGTCCTGTCACCTGTCAGTACATCTGTCGTTATTTATTTATTTATTTATTTTCTCCCCTGCTGGGTTTAGGGGCAGTGAAGATGCTCTTTCAAATGAAGACTGTGAGAATGTCTACCACCTAGTGTACTCTGCACATCGGCCGGTAGCAGTTGCTGCCGGGGAGTTCCTCCACAGGAAGTGAGTGTTTTGAAGTACATTCTGCGTCTGGTCCTGCCGCAGCAGTGTCAGGTTTTCTGTATGCAATTTGCAAATCCAGTAAAACTAGAACATGAATCAGGTGTCCCTTCTCTGGAAGTCTTTGTATTTGAAAATGTCTTAAAGTGAGGCTGGCATTGCTCTTTTTAGACTCTTCAGCAGACATGACCCCCAGGCTGAGGAAGCTTTGGCCAAGCGCAGAGGCAGAAACAGCCCCAATGGCAACCTGGTGCGGATGCTGGTCCTTTTCTTCCTAGAGAGCGAGGTATGCGATTTCGTCTCACACATGACCTGATGTGCATGAGGGTTGTGGCTTGTGGTGTACCTTGGCAGAAGGTATCTAGCAGGTGAATTTCTCTGTCATTTCAGCTCCATGAGCATGCTGCCTACCTGGTGGACAGCCTGTGGGACAGCTCCCAGGATCTGCTAAAGGATTGGGAGTGCATGACTGAGCTGTTGCTGGAGGAGGCCTTGCAGGGGGAGGAAGGTACATCTCCAGCTATGTCAATGCTTTTCTCCTGGCATTGGATGGGCAAAACATGACATGAATTGAATGTGCATTATTTTAGGGTTCCGAAAAAAATTTTGTGCTTGATCTTTGCAGTCAGTTTAATCTGTGTCTCACTTTTGCAGTTTTAGGGGATCGTCATGAGAGTGCCCTTATTGAGCTGATGGTCTGCACCATACGGCAGGCAGCAGAGGCTCATCCACCCGTGGGCAGGGGAACAGGGAAGAGGGTAGGACTTTTATTTTATTTATATATATATTATATACACACACACACACACACACACACACACACACAAGTGACTCTTATGAATGACCTTTTCTACCCTGAGCACTCATTTTTGGTTATTGTTGCTTTCATTGTTCCCTCAGGTCCTCACTGCCAAGGAGAGGAAGACTCAGATTGATGATAAAAATAAGCTGACTGAGCATTTCATTATGGCTTTGCCCATGCTTCTTTCAAAAGTAAGATCCAAAGGACCTTTGTACCACACAAAGGTTTTGCTGCTTTTTTTTTTTTTTGTGCAAGTCATGCTGCAAAGTGTTAATTTTTGTTTTGTTTCCACTCTTTCTGTTGTAGTATCAGACTGATTCAGAGAAGGTTTCCAACCTTCTTCAGGTTCCACAGTTCTTTGACTTGGATGTTTATAGTGCTGGGAGAATGGAGAAGGTATGCATGCAAGTTGTGTCATCGTGCACAAGCCTTCTGCAATATTAATGCTTATCCTCCATCTACAGTACAAAAGTCTCATCATATGATTTCTTCAATTTGAAGTTCAAGTTCCTTCTTCTGCAAATGAGTTTTAAGTGTCTGTACCACCTGCCTGCAGCACCTGGATTCCCTTCTGAAGCAGATGCGCTTTGTAGTGGAGAAGCACACTGACACGGACGTGCTGGAGGCCTGCAGCCGCACCTACAGCATCTTGTGTAGTGAGGAGTATACGATCATGAACCGCGTGGACATTGCCCGTAGCCAGCTCATCGACGAGCTCAGTGACCGTTTTGGCCACTCTGTGGAGGACCTGCTACAGGAGGTTTGTGGTTGCACATACATTTGTGTGTGTACAATATCCTGAACTTTTAATTCTATTAACTTTGGAGTGCTTGGTTCTTAGGGAGATGAAGCTGATGACGACGATATCTACAATGTCCTATCTAGTCTGAAGAGACTCACTGCCTTTCATAAGTATGCTTTTTTTTTTTTTTTTTTTTTTTTGCTGCTTTTATCATTGAATAATTGTTATTATAAGTGTTTTGTATCCAACATTAATCAGAATAATATACATAATATTATAAATATGGGTTCAAAGCAGAGGACACATTTCATTGTGTGCACAGTGTGCTGAGCTGCGGTGTATCACAATGACAATTACTTCACTTTCACATGTGGTCTTGCTTTCTACTCCTCAGTGCCCATGACCTCACCAAGTGGGACCTGTTTGGGAGCTGCTATAGACTGCTCAAAATGGGCATAGAGCAGGGCTCCATGCCTGAACAGGTAGGGTACAACCACTGCAATGATCCAGAAGAATGGAGATATTACGTTGGTATCATCAGTGCTGAATCTGGTGTTTCTCAGATCGCTGTTCAGGCTCTCCAGTGCTCACATTACTCCATCCTGTGGCAGCTGGTCAAGGTCACAGAGGGATCTCCGTCAAAGGTACCTTTTTGATTTATAGTCTGTAATTTCTTGTTAGCCCACTCACTCTGGCAGTCACTAGAGGTGTAAATTAATCTTTTAATTGATGCATCGTGAGGAAGGAATGGATGATTCTGCATTGATTGAGTGCAGAATAAAATCAATTCTATGATGACGTTGCTTGGTGGTTGCATAAAAATTCTAGTCAAAAAGCAGTGCCTGACACCCGTGTGGACACTTAGATTTGCTCCACTAAGCAGAAATAAGCGGAAAAACATCCATGTGAACGTAGCCTTGTCGCTCATCTCATGGAGTTATTTGTAAACATAATGTGATGTCATGTGACCAGTGAAGTACTTCTAGCAGTCAGCCCGTCTCTGTCTGTAGGACGACTTGATCGCTTTGAGGCGTGTGGTGAAGTCTTTCTTGGCGGTGTGCCAGCAGTGTCTGTCCAACGTGAACACACCCGTGAAAGAGCAGGTGAGGCATCTTGTGGGACTGGCAGACATGTCTCTCCGACACCTAGCACCTCCACTGACTATGATTGTGACTGTGTCTTCCTGTTCCAGGCATTCATGTTGCTGTGCGACCTCCTGATGATCTTCAGTCATCAGCTGACCACAGGAGGAAGAGAGGGCCTGCAGCCGCTTGTGTTTAATCCCGATGGTGCCCTTCAGAATGAGCTGCTCAACTTCATCCTTGACCATGTCTTTATTGACCAGGACGATGAAAACCAAAGCATGGGTGGGTCAACTAAAGCAGGTGTAATTGATGACCCTGGTTTAACATGAGGCTGTATAGAACTTGAGACATTTTACTACACCCTACACACTGTCATTTACATTTACAGAATTTATGAGACGCCCTTATCCAAGAGCGTCTTACAATCAGTAGTTACAGGGACAGTCTTCTGCGCAAATTTTCCAAAACCTCACTGCTGCTAAAACTGCTTTCTACAAAGCAAAACTAGAAGCCTCTGCCCACAACCCTCAAAAACTCCAACATCTTCTTATCCCTACTCAACCCTCTGACTCCCCCTGCCCAGTCTTCCCTAACAGCTGATGATTTTGCCAACTTCTTCACAGGGAAGATTCTGAAAAAATCTGTGAGACATTCTCCACCACAAATCCAAATTTTCTAAGATCTCATCTGATGAAATCATTCAGATTATATCTACAGCCAACCCAACAACCTGTCCTAGATCCAATCCCTTCAGCAATGCTTCAAACCATCTCCCCTGACCTCATCCCTTTCATTTCTTATATCATAAACAGCTCAATGTCATCTGGCCATGTACCATCTGCCTTTAAAACAGCCGGGGTTCTTCCAATCCTAAAGAAACCCACTGCTGATCCTCCAGACATCAACAATTACAGACCAGTTTCCCTCCTCTCATTTCTATCCAAAATCCTTGAGCGGTGTGTTTACAATCAGCTATCACTCCATCTATCACAGAACAACCTCCTGGATCCTAACCAGTCTGACTTCAGAACAGCTCATTCTACTGAGACGGCCCTTCTGGTGGTTACCGAGCAGTTACATGTGGCCAGATTGGCAAAACTGTCATCTGTACTTATCTCCTCGACCTATCTGCAGCATTTGACACTGTTAACCACAAGACTCTCTTGTCTATCCTGAAGAGGCTTGGAATTCAGGGCTCAGCATGGCAGGGGTTTGCTTCCTACCTTGATGAGCGATCTTACCAAGTGACTTGGAAAGGATCCACCTCTACCTCACGTAGACTCTCCACTGATGTCCCTCAAGGCTCGGTGCTAGGTACTCTCCGTTTCCTCACATGGATTATCCTACCACTCCTATGCCAACGACACACAACTCATCTTCTCTTTTCCTCCCTCTGATCTACATGCTGCTTCCAAGATCTCGGCATGTCTAACCGAAATCTCAACTTGGATGGCAGCCCATCACCTCAAACTCAATCCCACCAAAACTGAACTAATATTCATTCCAGCAGATTCTTCACCCCATCAGGATCTTGCTATTTACCTGGACAACTCACAGCTGTCTCCTTCTACAACCGCCCGCAACCTTGGAGTAACAATAGACAACCAACTCTCCTTCTCAACTCACATCAGCAATCTTTCCCGCTCATGTAGATTCCTTCTCTACAATATCAGACGAATCAACCCTTATCTGACAACCCAGGCCACTCAACTACTGGTTCAGTCCTTAGTAATCTCAAAACTGGATTACTGCAACTCCCTTCTAGCTGGTCTACCGCTAAGTACCATCCGACCTCTTCAACTCATACAAAATGCAGCAGCACGACTGATCTTCAACCTTCCAAAATTCTCCCACACCACCCCTCTACTACGTTCCATCCACTGGCTCCCAGTAGCTGCACGCATCAGGTTCAAAATACTGATGCTGGCCTACAAAGCCAAACATGGAGTAGCACCATCCTACCTCACAGCCCTTATTACACCTCGTACTGCACCTCGTTTACTCCGAGCCTCCAGTACTGCTTGCTTGGTTCCCCCATCTCTGATGGTAAAAGGAAGACATTCATCTAGACTCTTCTCCGTCTTGGCCCCTCGGTGGTGGAATGAACAGCTCAGTCACTGAGCACCTTCAAACGACAGCTCAAGACCTTCCTCTTTAAAGAATATTTAGATTAACTTGTAACTTTCTTATTGTCGAACTTTGTGTACAGAATCTACAACAGAGTGAATAAAAAGATTGTATTCGTAGTTGGGATCCTAGTGAACCGGAATTGATCTCTTCATCAATGGTAACTTGAAAGCAGGTTGTAAGTCGCTCTGCATAAGGGTGTCTGCCAAATGCCGTAAATGTAAATGACAAAAAAGTATATACAGTATTGTTCAAAATAATACCAGTGCAATGTAACGAACCAGAATAATCTGAATAATAGCCCAATTGCACAGCCTTAAGAACGTGCATATCATGAATGTTGTCTGAGAATCTACCGCACCTACTGGTAACTTGTTTGCCATGTAGCAATAAAAAAATATACTAAAAACCTGGATTGTTCTGGTTAGTCACATTGCACTGCTATTATTTTGAACAATACTGTAATGCCCACACCTTAAAAGAACTTCAATCATTATGGTCAGAATTGATAACTGTATAGATTGAACCTCTTATGGGCATACCAAAAATATTGATCTGTTTTGCTAACGCCATTAATGAATAGAACATATACACACACACATATAATAAAAAATCTGAACATATAAAACTGTGAGGCAGGGGTTATTAATGTAGTCACAATAGGTGACAACCCTCCCCACAACAGGTTGAAATCAAGGCATCTCTTTTATATTTTTTCTGCTTTTCAGAGGGGGACGAAGAAGATGAGGCAAACAAAATTGAGGCTCTGCACAAGAGGAGGAACCTGCTGGCAGCCTTTAGCAAGCTCATCATCTATGACATTGTCGACATGCCAGCTGCTGCAGACATCTTCAAGCACTACATGAAAGTAAGGGAACTTCAGAGACATTTCTACCTGGCAGATAAAACCATGGGTGATTTGCTGCTGGTTGTTAAAATGCTTTAGCATATTTGTGAGCATGCCTTGTAGTGTTGACCTTCTCATTGCATTTTCTTTTCAAGCATGTCTAACTGAAAAGCATGCAGCGTCTACAGTAACTTGTTTTACTTCATTGTTTGCCTACTTTAAAAGTGAAAGTGATTTGTCACTTGTGATTCATAGCAGCACCGCACACGGTGCACACAGCGAAATGTGTCCTCTGCATTTAACCCATCACTCTTAGTGAGCAGTGGGCAGCCATGACAGGCACCCAAGGAGCAGTGTGTGGGGATGGTGCTTTTGCTCAGTGGTACCTTGGCAGATCGGGATTCAAACTGGCAACCTTATGATTACGGGGCCGCTTCCTTATCCTCTAGGCCACCACTGCCCCACTTGCCTGGATTTGCCTTTTATCATATATTTTTATGAACAGTAATCAGAATATTACATACTCTGTTAATCATGTAAATGATTGTATAATGCACAGTACCTTTTTGTCAATTTACCATTTTGAATAAATGTGATAGTCCCTAAGGTAGCAGCACAATTTATGAGACTTGTTAAAGGAAGGAGGACTTTATGTATGTTTATCAGACATAAAAATCTAAGAAACCATCCTATAATAATGGTATAAGTAAGATTTTAACACAGATTAATGTTTGGGCCAATGTAATGTCCTTCAAGAATGTATATAGCATTTAATTTGCATTTGTTTTTTTTGTTTTTTTCCACAGTATTACAATGATTATGGAGACATCATTAAGGAGACCTTGAGCAAGACCAGACAGACAGACAAAATCCTGTGTGCCAAGACACTCATCCTGAGCTTGCAGAAGGTGAGAAATATGGACACACATCTGGGTCTCTCTGTCTCACGTTCCAGAACCGATTAGTCCTACAGAGGGTCATGGTTCTTGGAGCCCATCCCAGGACTCCCTACTTTTCGGTTTTAATTTATCTTTTTTGCTTGCACGCCCCAAACGTTCAATCAGTTTCCTGTCTCTCACAGCTCTTTAATGAGCTTGTTCAGGATCAGGGGCCCAACCTGGACCGGACCTCCTCCCATGTCAGTGGCATTAAAGAGCTGGCCCGCAGGTTTGCCCTCACCTTTGGACTGGACCAGATTAAAACCAGAGAGGCAGTTGCCACGCTGCACAAGTGAGTCACTTTTTTCACGCCTCAGGAGAAATGAGCTTTTCCATTAAAGCCTTGTCTGGGTATCTTGGGAACACTGAAGGAATATTGGCTCTGCTACAACAGCTCGCTGTTTGTTTGTGTTCCTGGTTTTATGTTCAGCATTCACTTAATTTTTCATCGTTTCTTGAACTCCTGCAGGGATGGAATTGAGTTTGCTTTCAAGTACCAGAACCCGAAGGGACCCGATTTCCCTCCCCCCAACCTAGCATTTCTGGAGGTGCTGTGTGAGTTTTCCTCCAAACTGCTGCGCCAGGATAAGAAGACTGTGTATGTTTATCTTCTCAACTCCAATTTGTTAATTCTATAAAGCAATTTCTAAAGACTGCAAGAAGGAAGCTTGTTTACTTGTAATGCTGAAGGAGTTTACTGCATGCTCATAGGCACTCATACCTGGAGAAGTTCATGACCGAGCAGATGATGGAGCGGAGAGAAGATGTGTGGCTGCCACTTATTGCCTACCGAAACTCTCTTCTCACTGGTGGAGATGATGACCGCATGTCAGTCACAAGTGCCAACAGCAGCAGCAAAGCCAGTTCAGTGAGGAGCAAGAAGGGTCGGCCACCCCTGCACAAGAAACGCCCAGAAGGTGACCCCAGAAGCCTGAACTCCCCTTTTTGATTTATTGTGCATGTTTACTCGTTGTTACTTGTTTGAATGACTTTAAATTTTATACAATTGACAGGCTTATGATTAAAAAAATGATTGATGTAGTAGGAAAACATTTCATTTTGGAAAAATGGAATATCCATTTTTAAATGTTATTATCTGCATGCTTTTAATGCTCCGCTTATTTGTTTTTATTTGTGTGAATCTCATTCCTGCACAGCTGAGGAGGGCATGGAGGGTTCATGGATGATGCGCAATGACACACTCCAAACACCAGGGGCGCTGCAGACACCACAGCTCACTTCCACAGTCCTTCGAGAGAACCCCAGGCAGGCGGCAGATCACGTTCCAGACCAGGATTCCTCGGAGGCTGGCTCAGAACCAGATTACATACACAAGTAGGAACTGGATTCTTTGGGTCACTGACCTTTTTTTATTGATTAAACGCATGTGACATGATCTATTTTAGGCACTCTTAACAGTGTTAAATTTTGGGACCAGAGGAAAATCCAATTGTAATTCCATATTGGCAGCATTTTGATACCTGCTTGCTTTTATAGCCAACAGATGCAGATGTCCTGGCTAGGCCAGCAGAAGGTAGACGAGTCGAACCGTAAGGACCGCAGTGGTATGAACTACATGAAAGCCAGAGGTGGAGGAGTGAGACCTGCAGTGTGAGTAGAGACTGTGACATACTTGATTTATTCTTCCTGAAGATATAGGTCTATGCCAGCACTAATGTTTTGTTTTCTTTTTCCCTCCTCCTTGCAGACGTGGTCTTATGGAAGATGATGCAGAACCCATCTTTGAGGATGTGATGATGTCATCCCGAGGACAGCTAGAAGATATGAATGAAGAGTTTGAAGACACCATGGTCATTGACTTGGTAAACACCACAATTTTTTTATTTTTTTTATTTTATTAGATTCTAAGTATCTAATTATTCTAAGTATTATTCTCTAGTGAGTGGGTCATACTTAAATTACTTAGCTTTTACAAAACAACTGTTTACCTTATACAAAAAAAATACAAAATGTTCTAAATGAGTGCAATCAGTGATGAACTGAAAGATTTAAAGTTATTTATTTATTTATTTTTATCTACTAAAAGCTTTACTATGATATGTGACTTGACCAAAATTTTATATATATTTATATTATTATCCTTCCCTTTTAGCCCCCATCTAGGAATCGGCGAGAGCGAGCAGAACTCAGACCTGATTTCTTTGACTCTGCAGCAATCATAGAGGATGAGTCTGTAAGTTGTTATATGTTCTGGTCGTGTATTTATAGAAATCATTTTAACTGCATGTTAAGTGCAAGCAGTGAATTTTACTTATTTATCTTCTTTTGCCAGGGATTTGGTATGCAGATGTTCTGAGGAATAACCACACAAGAACATTTGAAACTGGGATCTACTTTGTAATTAAGTGATTTTACCATCTCAAGTTGAACAAGGCAAGCTGAGATCAAGCTTATGGACTTCAAGCTTATGAGGTCTCATCACAAATTACACTATTTTTTATGTCTCCTTTGCCCAAAACACAAATTTTATGTTTTGTATTTTTTCCAAAAATGATTATTGTTGTGGGCCAGAAGTTATTCATTAAATGTGCCTAATTAAGTGACTGAGTAATTCTTTACATATTGAATGCATTGACCACACCAGATCATAAAAAAAAAATACAGCCAGTTGTGTGCATTTAAAAAAAAAAAAAAAAAAAAACATTTTAAAAGCCAACCTATTACAAACATGTCTCTGGTGCATACTTTTTAAAATTGCAGTATTCAGAGCGCTAGATTCACTTAAACACTGGATTTTGTTGATCTTAAAGGTCAAAATCATGGAGAAAATCTGCCATCTACACATCATATAAATGTCTGTCTGTTTTTTTTTTTTTTTTTTTTTTTTTTTTTTTAAGACATGGGTTTAAAGATGGCCTGGTCTTGAGGCCACACAGCATGCCTGTGAATGTTTTAAGCGATAGCTCTGTAAGATTTGCAATCTTTGCCTACTCAACACAAAAGTGGGGGATTTATCATCCATAGTCCCCTCATATGTAAAAATGCACTGTGTTTAAAACAATAACTGTAATATTAGAAAAGTTGAATTTAATAGCACACTGAAGGATTTTTCATCTTCTATTTGCCTTCGCGCCAATTGTGTGTTACCCTTCCCATAAGATTTGTTTCAGTATATTGTTTTTAAGGGATCACGAGATTGTGCAAGGTGTTCCCTTTTGACTTTTTTTTTTTTTTTTTTTTTTGTATTGCATGTACAGTAATCTGAGAGGGGCGACCATGGGACCTGTGAGTTCTGATGTATGAAAAAGATTGAGGGTTTTGTTATCACTGTATATTTGAAAGTTGTAGGAATGTTTTAGTTTTTGAAGGTGAAATGCATTTTAATACTTGATTGTGAAAGGGAATTTTTTTTTTCTTTAAATAAACCAAGTTTCAGACCAGATTTAAGTTCCTGTATAAAATACAATGGCTGTACAAGGCACCGTTGTGTTGAATAAGTGTCAGACCTTAAACTGATTTGTGTGTGTAAACTTGTATGTTTCCTCACAAAAACTTCCAGATATGCAGTGTGCATTTTAAATTTTTGTAAGAATATTTGAATAAAGTTATTTAAAATACTTTTGACGTAGCCATGTCACTGTGAGTGCCCCTGCAGAATATTAAAGTTCATATTGGAAAAATATTGAACATCCTGTGTTTGACTTAACATCCACATTAACTGACTCGTGCTGTGTAGTGTGCGTGGACAAATGTGACATTTGCAGTAAAGGAACAAAATGGGAGACACATACGGAAAAATCTGCGACAGATGTGTGTGGTTCTCACAATACTGGTTAGTCTGATTAGAGACATCAGCAGGTTGCTTATCTTTGTAAGCTAATATAATTCCCCCCCCCACATTTTTTCTATGGCATTTCATCTATGTGTATTTATGCATATTATATGTAACAATACATTGAACAAATATTAATGTTTGATAAGGTTTTCATTGTTGTAACATTAGGGGTTTTCAAATGCAAGTTAATAACTATAATGACAGGAAAAAAGATGAAAAATGAAAACGGAATGTTTTGTTCTTGAAACTGATGTATACATTTTATAATGTATATACCTTTTTAACCCCTTGTTTGAACTAAATTGCCACAATTAGTTGTGAAATTGCCATGCACACAAAATGTAACCAAATGTGATTTACATTTACATTTGGAGGAATTGTCATTTTTAATTTATCCGCAGCTCTTATTCAGAGTGGCTTACGATCAGTAGTTACAGGGACAGTCCCCCCTGGAGACACTCAGGGTTAAGTGTCTTGCTCAGTGACACAATGGTAGTAAGTGGGGTAAGCAAATTTATTAAATTACATATGAGGCAACGTTGAAGTCATTGCATCCCAAATTAAGACGTTGAGGGTGCTATTGGCACCTCTTCACCCATTAATGGAGGCTGTTGCATGAGGCTGGAGGACCACCGACAGAATCTTTTCACGGCAACCCTGTCTGGTGGCCGTTTACATCTGAATAATGCATGATGAGTTAGAAGTGCAGAACACTGGAATAAAACCTTCGGTTGACCAGGAACAGAGTTGGAATTCCCAAGTCTACACTGGCACTCCCATGGACTCTTTTAACTTAGCAAACCAAATCACTCTATTTTCAACTGACAGGGTCAAGTTTAGAATGTTGGCGGAAGCAAGTAATAAGAACAAAGTTTAAATTTGTAATTTCAGACATGAATGGGCAATGATAGCTATTATTTTTTCATGACCTGTAGTTAAAATATTCAAAGGAGTCACCTTTCAAAAAACTGGAGGCATGGAAAATTGACATCAATGAAGATACACATGAAGCGGATTGAAAAGCAAGTTTTAGTGCTCAGACCCAGCCTACTGATGCTAAATTTATGTTGCTACCGTACGAACGGCTGATACACGAATGGAAAAAAAGGTGAACTCTATCTCTCTTACCTCACCCTCACCACCTGGAGGTCTGTAAAGCACATGGGGTTGTGCAATATGATTCTGCTGCTGTTTTACTGTGTAAAAAGTGTGGGCACTTTATTAACTGTGTGCCGCATGTTGTCAATGTTTTATGGGCTTATGTGGTAGTGGCCTAGCGGCTAACCAGAAGACCCAGGTTCAAACCCCACTTACTACCATTGTGCCCCTGAGCAAGACACTTAAGTTGCTCCAGGGGGGGACTATCCCTGTAACTACTGATTGTAAGTCGCTCTGTATAAAATGTAAAAGTTTTCTGAATGGGTGCCGACGACCAGTGGTGGAGGAAGTACTGAAGCTTAGTACTTAAGTAAAAGTACAAGTAACCTGCAAAATATGTACTCAAGTAAAAGCAGAGGTGCTACATCAACAATCTTACTTAAGCAAAAGTCCTAAGTACTTAAATTAAATTAAATTTACTTTTTTTAAAGTAAAAGTACTCACACAATGGTTTGTCTCAACATCTGGGGTGTGCCATTTTGTAAAAGCATAGTACATATACTGACTTATGCCTGTACTGATGTCATTGCTCGTAATAATTGCAAGCAATTATACAGTATATGTGTATTGGAAAGTGTATTGGTGTGCTTATTGTGCGTGCACTCTGCAATACTGTGTAAACCTTAGAATTATGTGGATGACAAGTTATCTACTAGGTATGACAGACAGAAGGAGAAGACTGAAGGAGGTTCAGATAGAAGGACGTTGTATTGAAAATGTTAAAAAAGAAAAACAAAGTAAAGAACGAACGTGAACTAGTTCATTTTTTGAGCTGTGAACTGGCTCAACACTGAGCTGGACATTATGCTAGCAAAGACACTAAGCTATCTTCTCTGAGCTAATATCCTACCACCGTGTTAAAAAAATAATGAAGCTACACTGGTGTGATTTTTATACTATTTCTGTATGTGAGCATACATTTCGCTAGATATTAGTACCATAACATGTCATAACATACCCAAAAGCGTAAATTTCTGTCATGATCCGGACCGGCAGCACAGTTATAATAGTTTTGGATTTTTCATTAGTTTTAGTTTTTATTTCGTTTAGATTTTTTTTTTCAAATTCAGTTAGTTTTAATTAGTTTTTAGAGGCAGATTTACTAGTTTTTATTAGTTTTGATATTTTGAAATTGCTTAGTTTTAGTTTAGTTTGTATTAGTTACAGTGTTAGTTTTAGTTTTTTTTTTTTTTTTTGTAAATTAGGATATTTGTCAGGTGCATGAATCAAAATCACCAGAATAGCCTTATCCATCTTAGCTCCGATAAGGTTATTGACTCTTGCAGCTCCGGGTGTTTTTAATTTTGGTTCGAGTGAAGTGGTGAACTTTTTGAAGGTAATCGAGTCACACAGTCGTGTAGACATTCCAGTCTTAATAAACATATTTACCAACGCTTCTTCTCATTTGTGGTGTTCCTGCGTATTTACTAGCCAGCAGCTACTTGGTCCATTATGGATGCTGTAGTACCACGTTCCTTTCCCATGTTACCTGGCCTGGCTACCGCTTCTCTTTCGGGGGACGGCGGGTGAGAGGCTCGCTTGTTCAGGTACTCTTGGTTCGCCTTTTTGTGTGAGCTTTTCAAATGGACTTTCAGATTCGTGGGATTTTTCCCCTTTTCCCCTATTCCACATATATCACCTGCTTCTACAACAAGGCACTTACTTTTATTTTTGCCACTGTCATAATCAAAGAAATCCCAAATAGGACTTTCTTCCGCTTTCTTCCGACTTTCGCTGCAGCCATCACGCTAGCCGGCGGCGTCACGGACAGACTGTGGACACGTGACGTCACAGACCACGTGTTACCATAATAGTCAAAAACCTGGCTTAAAACTGGCAGCGTGAAGTAAAAAGATTTTAATTCAACCCAAAATTCTTATTACAAAGACGAAAACGAAGGACGTTTTTGCTATAATATTAGTTCGTTTAAGTTCGTTTTGTATACACACAAAACAGTTTCAGTTAGTTTTCGTTTTTTTTTTTTGTAACTCGTTAACTATAATAACCTTGACCGGCAGGGGCGTAATGTTCCCTGATCGTGTTCACCGGCAGTATATTTATATAATTGTATAAAGATAACCTGTTCGCAGTCAGGTCACTGCGTGTTAATGTTCCCTTGTCGTGTGCAGTTTGTATTAAACCCCTGTCGTGTGAAGTCGTGCATATGAGTCCTCCTTCATCGCCATGTCCAGCCCCCACGTGACAATTTCTTAAATCCGGCCAAGGATTTCTTTGTGATTCAGAGCTCAGTAGATGCAGCTCTGGGTCCATGTTGAATGTCTCGTCTACCAGCTCGTACTGCGAACTGACGCGCGCTCTGCCATCATTGGAGCTAATAAAGCCCGATTGGTAGGAAATGGCAAACAACGCCAGAACGCAATAGACGAACTCTTTTCTTTTTTTTTCCATGCAAGATTGAGGAAATTGTGTTCATAAAATGTAACGAGTAACGGCATAAATTTTAGAAATGAAGTAGAGTAGAAAGTACAGATAATTGCCAGACAATGTAATGGAGTAAAATAAAAAGTATGCATTATTATTTTTACTTTAGTAGAGTACAGATTGTACTTAAATTGTACTTAAGTACAGTAACGAAGTACAAATACTTTGTTACATTCCACCACTGCCGACGACATATCACTTATATTGAACACATATCCCTCGTCGCAGCAATCAGCTCAGCGTTCTCAAATAAACGCGACAACCCGCCGTTTAACAGTTTCATTTTTTATTTACTTATTGTTAACCATCCTAGCGAAAAGCGAGGTACCCACAGCTTCGGCGTCATTACCCGCCGTTCCACGCAATTCCGCATTCACATCGTTCACGTTTTCACCGCGGTTTCCTGGTCCGGCAGCATAAACGTTCCCCATGGAAACACGCCGCCCGGGAGAACGGTGCCTTTATAGGCCAGCTTGGGACACGGGAAAGGTGTGTTTGATTTAGGGGGGTAAGTGTTTGTCTGCTGTGTTTATTTTGTTATATTTTGTATAAGTGTTCTTTGTATGATTTGAGCCACGTTCTTTGTCTTATGAAATGGTTATTTGTGAATATATATGGGATATGTTAATATATAGAGATCGAGAGTTGACCTGAATATGACCGCCTGTCTCCCCCCCCCCCACCCCACCACCACCACCACCACCACCATCTTGAACTCACTCAATTAGGCTATGATGTGGGGTGTATTTAAGGAGACACCATAATAAGCTGGGGGGGGAGCAGAATCAAACCTCACGGAATTAGATGTATTGCATGCTCAGGCACTGAGAATATGCAGTGGGGCATTTAAATCATCCCCGGTGTCAGCAATGCAAGTGGAAATGGGAGAAATGCTGTTAAGGATCAGAAGGATAAAATTAATTATGGCATATTGGGTCAGTCTCCAAGGACAAAATGAAAAACATCCTGTTAAAAGTATATCAAAAGAGTGCTGGGAACACAATGAAACAAATTACACAAGTTTTGGGTGGATAGGCGATGCGAAAGCAAGAGTCGTAGGACTACATCAATTGCAGTATAGTAATACAGTCCCACTTTCTCCCATTCCTCCATGGTTATTTCCTTTGCCAGTAGTAGATCTCAGAATTCAGAAGGAACTAAAAAATAATTCTAATAACATTCCAATATGGTATATAGTGCAGAAATATTTTGAGGATCATTTCCCACAGTCACAAATTGTATTTACAGATGGATCCAAAGAACCGGAAACAGGATGTGCAGGTGCAGCAGTGTATGTCCCAATATGTGAGTTTTGTATTAAGAAAAGAGTAACCGATCATCTCTCAGTATACACTACAGAGTTACTGGCAATATTATTGGCCCTAAATTGGATAGAAGAAATGGAAATAAATAATAGTGTCATTGCATCGGACAGTTTCTCAGCACTAGAAAGTATAAAATCCGGCAGGTCATCAGCTAGGATGGATATTGTCTATAAAATATTCTGCAAAATGTACGATCTGAAACTTAAGGGCATATCTACACAATTCATATGGGTTCCTGCTCATACTGGAGTGGAGGGAAATGAGAAGGTGGATACTCTGGCTAAACAATCAATAAGAATAAAGGAAATAGAACTATGTATTCCGTTAAGTAAAGCCGAAGCGAAAGTATACATCAGGAAATACACACAATCCATTTGGCAGATGTATTGGGATGACCATGAAGTAGGCAGACACTTATACAATATACAAAGATCAGTAGATGCCGGGAGAATAGGGAGTAGATATCGAAGGGAAGAAAACATTATAACACGCCTTAGAATTGGACACACTGGACTTAACAGCACATTATATAGAATTGGCAAGCACCCAACTGGGGAATGTAGACATTGTAATCAACAAGAAACAGTTGAACATGTTCTACTTCAATGTACCAAATACAACAATGAGAGATATCGTCTTTTTCAGTCAATGAAAAAGGCAAACCATCATGACATGTCGTTATCCGGTTTATTGGGGAATATGGCTAATAAGATATATGATGATATTATTAAGTTTATCCAAGAATGTGGATTGAGTAAAATAATATAGAATATTAATAATACATTTGGTCAATGCATTAATTGAATAATTGTATATGGGTATTATTAATTTGTGTGGGTCAAGGTCAGGTTGGTGGCTCATGGATTAGTGTATCTTTTGTACATATTTATATATGATGGTTGGTTTTTGTTTGTGCTTTTCCACAGTATTTTTTTGGTCTGAATTTTTTAGCACTTCCTCCACTGTAAATAAACTTGCACCTTTTTTCCTTTACTACACCTGGTGTGTGAACGGGGGTCAGCATCTGTGCCGTGGGAGCGGCAGCAGCCAGCCTCCACACGCATCCAAGCAGCAGATCCGCCAGTTGGCAGAAAGCAGCAATACTTCAACATATTTGAAAGGCTGGCGGTGGCCTACAGGTGGCCATGGGCAGATAGGGCACGAGGTACATGGCCCATTGTTATGGGGTGGGCACAAGCAGCGTATGTAGCAATGGACATCATGAAGGCCATCCTAGCAAAATATGCAATAAATGAAGAGATCTACTGGGAGATCCAGACAAATGTCCAGGGGAAACGTCCAGGGAGCTGTATCATTGACTGAAAGACCTCTACCGGAAATAGATTAAACTGTGGTGGACATTGGGGAGGCAATTTTCTTGGAGCAGTATCTGCATACCCTGACCACGGAGATGCATGTGTGGGTAAAGGAACACAACCCGGCTTCAGACCAGCAAGCTGCTGAGTGGGTGAAGGCATTCCTGTCGACAGGAATGAGGCATTCAGTCGACCAGTCACTGGATGTAAAGCTGGGGGGTTTGGTAGTGGAGTTGGTCCTAATGCATTGGGGCAGAGAAGGGTACCTACACCAATGCTGCACTCTATATGTGGCACCTAGGCCTGGAGAGAAGCAGGGGGAGGAAGGTTAGGACCCTTCAACAATAGCACTCCTTCACACTGGTGGTACAACCTCATCTAGTGGAGGCATTGGGAGATGAAGCTGAGGGTTTGCTGTGTGAATGGGGATAAACATTCTGTAGCAAAGATCTGCGTGGAGGTTGGGAGTAGTTGCAGGCCTACTTTGCCCGTTAGCATGGTGGTGACCTGAGAAAAGGTGAAGGAAATCCCTGAGCAGTCTGTTAAAGATCTCTTGGCTGTGCAGTGAAAGTGAAGTGATTGTCATTGTGATACACTGCAGCACAGCACACAGTGCACACAATAAAATGTGTCCTCTGCTTTTAACCCATCACCTTTGGTGAGCAGTGGGCATCCATGAAAGGCGCCCGGGGAGCAGTGTGTGGAGACAGTGCTTTGCTCAGTCACAAATTGGGGGATCAGGATTCAAACTGGCAACCTTCTGATAACCTTCCATAACCGCTAGGCCACCACTGCCTTTATAGTGGCTATGTGCTAAACCCACCTAAGGAACAGAAAGTGCTAAAGACCCACAGGTAGAGGGAGACGTTGTTGGGAACAATGCAGAATATGTCAGAACCTGAGGTGGGTCCAGAGGAAGTGGGGGCTGGATTGTGGGAGCTTCCCAGTATATTTAGCAGCCTTCAGAGGGAGGATGACTCCTTAAGAGGGGTGTTTAGTAAGGTAAGAGAGCTTGAGGGGGGGACAACAGGAGCAGCAACAGCTTTAACTGGGGAATACTTCCATATTAAGGAAGGTCTACTGTATCATCAACCAGAAGGGGGGAGTGCACAGCAGCTGGTGGTCCCGAATAGTCTTTGGGCTAAGATGTTAGTTCAAGGACATGACATCCAGTGAGCCGGATATCTGGGTAGTGTTAAGGCCCTTAGCCACACGTTTTTACTGCCTGGGGTTGTACACAGAGGTCCAGCAGTGTTGTAGGGGTTGTCCCACATGTTAGCCATGTAGCAGCCATAAAGTAAAACCTGCACCCCTTATGTCACTCCCCATAATTGGTACGCCATTCTAGCGCATTGGTGTGGACATTGCTGGACCCCTGGCGAGAACCCAGTCAGGTCACAAGTTCATATTGGTAGTGTGTGACTATGCAACAAGATACCCTGAGGCATTTCCCATGCGTAAAGTAACTATTGCTCGGGTACTTTTGCAATTATTTTAACACGTTTGCCCACTGCAGGAGGTGTTCACTGATTTCTATCCCGAGCACTTGTACAGTTTGTTGGGGATTAAGAATTTAAGGACCACACCCTACCACCCACAGACAGATAGGCAGGTGAAGCGATATAACCAGACTCTGAAAGGCATGCTGCGAAAGATTGTTGCAGCCAATGGGAAAGACTGGGATGTGTGGTTGCCCTACCTCCTGTTTACTTATTGGGAGGTACCTCAGGCCTCCACTGGATTTTCTCCCTTTGAACTTTTGTATGGACTCCAGGTGAGGGGGCCACTGGATCTGCTGTGAGAATCCTGGGTCCAACAGGGAGTAGCAGTGTCATCAGCTATGTTTTGAGAATGCAGGACAAGATTGAGGCAGGCCAAGTCAAAAACAACATGGAGTGGGTTCAGGAGTCACAGGCCCAGTGGTATTACCAGTCAGCCAGACGACAGACTCTCCAGCTGGGATGGAAAGTTGCAGTCCATCATTCCTGAGGGTTTATTTCAAGACCAGCCGGGCTGCACAGCACTTGTCGAGCACAATATCCTCTTAAATATCCTCGAGCGGTTAGTCCTGGCACATCTGAGGGACTTTCTCCCACCAACTCTGGACCCACACCAGTTTGCGTACCGTAGCAATAGGAGCACAGAGGATGCAGTCTCCATAGCGCTGCACTCTGTACTCACACACCTGGACAAGCAAAACACATATGCACGGATGCTGTTTGTTGATTTCAGCTCAGCATTTAACACTGTCATCCCCTCTAAGTTAATCTCTAAACTTAGAGCCCTGGACATCAACACCTCACTTTGCAACTAGATTATGGACTTTCTGACCAGCAGACCACAGCATGTAAGGTCAGGCCACATCCGCTCCACTACTGTCACGCTCAACACTGGTGTACCACAGGGCTGTGTGCTGAGCCCCTTCCTCTACTCCCTCTTCACCCATGACTGCCGACCTATGTATGGATCAAACTCCGTTATTAAGTTTGCAGATGACACCACGGTGATAGGTCTCATCGACAACAATGACGAGACTGCCTACAGGGAGGAGGTCCAGCATCTGGCCACTTGGTGCACAGAAAATAACCTTCTCCTAAACACCACCAAGACCAAGGAGCTCATTGTGGACTTCAGAAGGGAGAGAAGAGGCTCGCATGATCCCATCCACATCAATGGGATGACTGTGGAGCCTGTTACATCCTTCAAGTTCCTGGGGACCCACATCTCAGAGGACCTGTCCTGGAGCATTAACAACTCCAGCCTGGTCAAGAAGGCTCACCAGCGCCTCTTCTTCTTGAGAACATTAAAAAAGAACAAGCTACCCACTACCATCCTGTTGAACTTTTACCGCTCTACAATAGAGAGCATCCTTACCAGCTGTCTCACAGTGTGGTATGGAAGCTGCACTGTTGCTGAGCCTAAGGCGATGCAGCGGGTGGTGAAAACTGGCCAGCGCATCACAGGGACTCCATTTCCATCCATTGAGGAAATCCAGAGGAAGCACTGTCTGCGTCGAGCTCACAGTATTCTTAAGGACTCCTCCCACCCGGCCCACGAACTGTTCTCTCTTTCCTGCCTTCAGGCAGACGGTTCAGGCTACCACGGACAAGAACCAGCAGACTTAGGAACAGCTTTTTTCCCAGAGCTGTTTCCTTGCTGAACTCCTCTCCTGATAATACACTCCTGATAATCACTGCGCTGTACTATCACTTTGTACTGCACATATCACTTTATGTATAGCAGATATCACTTTATGTACATATATATAACTTATTTGAACTGTATCCTGCACTTGCTGCTTATTGCACTTCTGGTTAGACCTAAACTACATTTCGTTGCCCTGTACTTGTACATGTGTAATGTACTTGTACATGTGTAAGTTGAATCTAATCTAAAATACATTCACTCAGTACGGCAGAGGATGTATCGGATCCCTGAGTGCTTGATGCCTGCACTCCAGGAGGAGTTGGAAAAGATGCAGCACCTTGCGGTCATTCAGCGATCCAAAAGCATTTGGAGCAGCTCAGTGGTCCTGGTTACCAAAAAGGATTGGGGCTTGCATTTTTGCATTGATTTCCGTCATGTCAATGCCCTCTCACAGTTTGATACCTACCCCATGCCGAGGCTGGAGGACCTCATAGAGCGGCTAGGTAAGGCACAGTACATTACCACCCTGGATCTTTGCAAGGGGTCCTGGCAGGTGGCTATGGCTCAAGCAGTAAAGTCTTTTTCACTTTAAATTGATGCCATTTGGCCCTTTAGAGGCTAATGGACCAGGTATTAGATTGTACTGGTTCCTTTGCAGCAGCTTACCTGGATGACATAGTTATTCACCACATGGTGCTGGAGCATCTGCATCAGGCTGGGCTCACAGTCCAGCCTAAAACGTGTGCCCTTGCTCAGAGGGAGGTATGTTACTTGGGGCATGTTTTGGGGAATGGGGTGATAAGTCCACAAAGGGACAAGGTGGATGCCTTCCGGGACTGTCCAATGCCACAGACCATGAAGGTGGTGCGTTCCTTTCTGAGGCTTGTGGGTGGTACAGACGTTTCATTCCCAACTTTGCCTCCTGAGCTGCACCTCTTATAGACTTGACCTGGAAGTCTGGTACCAACCAGATTCAGTGAGGTGAGTTACAGGAAAAAGCATTCCAGAACCTCAAAGGGGTTTTACTCTGTGGAGCAGTGTTGCAGGGCCCAGACTTTCAAGGACACTTTATAATCCAGACTGATGCCTCTGGGGTTGGGCTGGGGGCAGTCCTCCTTCAGGGGGAAGGAGCTGAGCAGAAGCCTGTGGCTTACAAAAGTCGCAAGCTCTTCCCACATGAGACTAGGTACTCTGTGGTGGGGCTAGAGTGCCTGGCAGTAAAGTGGGCTTTGGACTTGTTAAAATATTACCTGTTGGGGCAAGAGTTCACACTAGAGACTGACCACAGAGCTTTACAGTGGTTTGGGAATATGAAAGACTTGTGACCAGGTGGTTTTTATCTTTGCAACCCTATCGTGCAGCAGCATGACTGATCTTCAACCTTCCCAAATTGTCCCACACCACCCCTCTGCAACGTTCCCTCCACTGGCTCCCAGTAGCTACATGCATCAGGTTAAAAATACTGATGCTGGCCTACAAAGCCAAACAAGGAGTAGCACCATCCTACCTCACAGCCCTTATTACACCTCGCACTTCACCTTGTATACTCCAAACCTCCAGTACTGCTCACCTGGTCCCCCCATCTCTGAAGGTAAAAGGAAGACACTCATCTAAACTCTTCTCCATCTTGGCCCCTCGGTGGTGGACTTCCCCTTGAGGTCAGAACAGCTAAGTCACTGAGTATCTTCAAACGGCAGCTCAAGACCTTGCTCTTTAAAGAATATTAGACTTGTAACTTTCCTATTGTCGAACAGAGTGAATAAATAGATTGTATTCATAGTTGGGGTCCTAATGAACCGGATCTGATCACTTCATCGATGGTAACTTGAAAGCACGTTGTAAGTCAAATGCCTTAAATGTAAATGTAAATGTATCGGTTTGAGGTAAAATACAGGGCAGGTAAGCAAAACCTGATTGCAGACATCCTGTGTTCAGAGGGAGGGGAAATGTAAAAAGTGTGGGCATGTTCCAAGTGCTGTTGCTTTTGTACATTTTTGTATATTGACTCTAGGGCTGCAACAACGAATCGATAAAAATCGATTACTAAAAGAGTTGGCAACGAATTTCGTAATCGATTCGTTGTGTCGCGCGACGCAGAGACATTTGATTATAAAAAAAAAAAAACTTTATTTGAGAGAAATATAAAAAAAACGAGCGGATGTAGAGGACAGATACATGGCGGAGGCAGAGAAATCTGCACGAAAATATGCAAAAGCGACATGGCACGGCACGGGAGCACCACGGCAATGATCCTGCACCTGAAACGCGTGTTTGATGAGGAGGAAGGGAGTTCAGCATCAGGGGAAGTCACTACAGAATCCTACTTTAGTTCCTACTTTAGTTTGGACAAGCATGATAAGTTAGCGTTAGCGCGTTAATAACAGTAGTAAAGCACGGGTGCCTTAGTTACTTTGCATTAAAAGACTAAAGACATGTTTTTTTTCACTAGCCGTTTTTGGACCAGTCATTTTTCAATATGTTGTCATGTATAGCTACACTGCAAAAAAAGCTTTTCTTGCCTAGTAATTTTCTATCATTTCCAGTCCAAATATCTAAAAAATCTTAAATCAAGATTACTAGACAAGAAAAATTCCATGAGAAAATTAAAACTTCTTCTAATTGCTTAAAAATTCTGTTTGAGATTATATCTCATTAAGATTAGTTTTCTTACCACATTGGCAGATAATTTTGCTTGTTTTAAGCAATCACTTAATTTTAAGATGTTTTTTCAGAAAACAAGACAATTTCTCATGCTATTTCATGGGTCTAGTGAATGTATCTTGATTTAAGATTTTTTTAGATATTTGGACTGAAAACAGAAAGTTTAGAAAAGCATTTTTTGCAGTGTATATTCTGTGCTTTGTCCCATATAGGTTATTATTGACATGTATTTGTGTGTGTTGTACTTTTTAATTTAATTTTAAAGTTATTTTATAGCACTTGGTCATCTTTAGATGTGTTTAAATGTGGTGTATAAATGAACCTTGCACTTACTACATTGATGATGATAATTTAATGAATAAGCTTCAAGTGAGCTTGAGAGAGAGAGATAGAGTGTGTGTGTGCATGTGTGAGAGTTTGTGAGTGTGTGCTTCTGCGAGTGTGTGCACCTGCAGTGTAGTGTAGAGAACAAGTTCTGACATTCAAACAAATCCTGTTAAATTTTCTGATTTGTATTGTTCTTTATTTTTTTATAAATGATTTATTGTTCTGGCAGCTCAGGTGGCACTTTATTTAAAAAAGTCTATATTTGGCAGATGTAAAGCATAAATGTGTATGTTTTTTTGTGTTAGTCCATTTTTATTTTATTTTATTATTATTATAACAGCTCAAGGAGCAACATGTATGTGCACTTTCTAAAGATTTTGTTTGTTTTTGAATAAAGGGTTGGAAATGAATGCTGTTCTGTTTTTTTGTTTTTTATCTGATTCTATGATTAATCAAAAAAAAAAAAAGAATCGACAGATTAATTGATTATTAAAATAATCGTTAGTTGCAGCTCTAATTGACTCCTATGATGTTCTGTGTTTTTCTACAGAATTTTATTTGTCTGAATTTTTGAGCCCTTCCCACACTGTAAATAAACCTGCACCGCTTTCCTTCACTACACCTGGTGTGTTTGGGCACTTCCACCACAAAAAAAGAAAAAGTTCCTGCCTCACACTCTGCAATAACTCAGTTATTGACTCAGTTATCTTTGAACTCTTACATAATGTACAATGCTGAACCATTACTGCTTATTTTTACTTTATTTTTATTTACACTCTTAAATGTGTGTCTGTCTCTCTGTGCACTTGTTGTATGTTATGTACATACATTGTATGTACATTGTATGGCTTTCCCTCTGTACAGTTGTAGCATAAGCAATTTCCTTTGGGATTAAGTTTTCTGATTCTGATTATGGGAGTGTACAAGGATACAAAGATTTTGAACGCGTGTAATAAAATGTATAGAGCGAATTGAAAGGGAAATTGCTTTACACATTTTTACAAAAGAATTTCCATAACTTTTCAGTTACTCTGAAAAGTTTTCATGATCCATATGTCACAAAAAAAAAATCACAAAAAGTCAAGTTTATCAGAAAATGTTTCAATCCTGAAAAGCGTAACTTAAACGATAGTGTTTCTTCCTCCAAGTTTGCACGGGCCCAAGCAGAGTAACACTTTAAAAGTTGCACGTTTCTTGCAGTCTTACAAGAACTTTGTACTTTGTGTTATACGTTCATGTGTCAATCAGATTTCAGTTACTTCTCCATGACTTTATATGTTTATTTTTCTGTGAGTTTTGCACTGCTTTTTTTATTCTAATTATTACTTTGATTCATATAAATTTATTTTTTGTTAGATGGGTAGGGTTTATTTCAATAAGAAAAACATTTAATTAATTATTCTCTGGTTGTGAAACTCTGGTGTTTATAGTGTAGTATTTTAATGTGTTTTATTGCTACACGTTTAGTAAATTAATAATAGGTCATTTGAAATGCGTAATAAATTATTGTGTTGTTTGCACTAGGATTCACAGGATGGACCAGTTTGAAATCAAACATATTATTCCATATCGGAAGAATATTTTTTCAAAAACGTGTTAATAATAAAGACGTAATAAAAAAAAAAGCCGTTCGGTCAGAACAAGCGCTGTAATTTACTACTGATAAATTGGATCCGGTTTGTCGCACCGGTCCTACTCGTTTATGTAACCAAGGGAACCAATTCTCGCGGGATCGCCGACGAAGCCTCGCGAGATCTGGAGAGCAGCGCCCCCTCCTTGTGCTAATGCAGAGGAAGAGGGAGGGGAGAGACCTCCATGGCTAGCCGTAGCAACCTTTTGAAATATAAATACGTTTCGGATACCGCGCCTAGAATGTTCTGAATTGCGCACGGCCTCCCAGCGTCCGTGCGCGGATTCGCCCTCTGCACACTCGCGCCCGGCCGAACACCCGAGAGCTCGCCGTAAAAAGGGGGACGAGGCGGAGCGGCCGGGTAGATCCGAAGAGAAGAAAGAGGCCCGTTTTTCGCTCCCGACGTCCCGGAGCCGCCGCGGCCGGCGCGCCGCCGCCCTCTCGCCGTCGTCGACATGGAGCGCGCGTCCGGCCGCCGTTCGGCGGCGGCGCCCGGCAGCTAACGCCGCTCGGAGGGAGGAACTCCCGCTGCTCGGCGGCGGCCTGGCCTGCCTTGTTTTCGCAACGGGCACCGCCATGAGAAGCGGGGGACAATAACGCCTTTTTTGTTTTTATTTTTTTTTTCCTCCTCCTTCTTCTTCCTCCTTCTCCTGGACCCCGTCGCCTCCCGAGAAAGACTTGTTTTTTTTTTTTATTTTATTTTTATTCCCTTTAATTAAACGGGCATCTTGAATGGTGTGCGCGCAGTGGTGAAGCCGTCGGTTCGAATTTGGTACAACCTGCTCGGCCGGGTAATTGGACGCCAGCGCCGCCGATGCATTGTTGTTGCGCTATGTGCCGACGCACAGAAGCGGCCCGGGCATCGGCTTCCCAGGAATAAACTCCCCTTTCCACCCACAATTTATTATTTTATTTTTTTTCCGTTTACGTACATCTTTTTTTTTTTTTTTAATTATTATTATCATTCATCGGGTCGGATTTTATGTTCGCCGCTTGAAATCCGTCTACGATGGTTCTTCGGGCGCATTTCGTGCCGTGGAAGAGGGGGAAGCGTTGAAATGGACTGGTCGTGATGAATGCGACGTTCCACGCCGTGCCCCAGCGGAAAGACTGTTACGCGCCTGTTTATTGATGGCCGTGGCTCGCAGCCTTCTTGCTGTATCACGGCGCTCCCCCCCTTTCCCCACTGGGACACTCATCACCCGAGATCTCCTTTTGCATCGCTATTCTTCTTCTTCTTTCTTTCTTTTTTAATAATTATTCATTCCTCCATGCGGCCCCTTCTTCGCCCCTTGGACGGGTCGCTCGACCGGATTGCAAGTCGGCTCCGGCGCGTCGGCACCACGTTCGTGTGGCGACATTGAGGAGGACGTGTGCGTGTGCGGTGGTGCTGTTGGGTTTTTTTTTTTTTTTTTTTTTTTCTTTTCTCCCCGAACTGGATCTATCTAGCGCCGTGCTGAGATGAACCCGGTGAATGCGACCACTCTCTACGTGTCCGCGTGTCGTTCGGTGCTGCAGTGCGATCCCCGAGACCCCCAGGCTGTAGCCGAGCTCCACAAGCTGTTGCCCTTCTTCAGGCAGTCCCTGTCCTGCCTCGTGTGTGGTGAGAATTGGTTCTTCTTCCTCCTCCTCCTCCTCATCGCCGTTCGAACGCGACACGCCCACAAAATGCGTAAATTAATGTGTGCCGGTTCCTCGCTTCCATCTGTCGAATTTTATTTATTTATTTGTTTGTTTGTAAAAAGTGATTGTCACATGTGATACACAGCAGCACAGCACACGGTGCACACAGTGAAATTTGTCCTCTGCATTTATCACATCACCCTGAGTGAGCAGTGGGCAGCCATGACAGGCGCCCGGGGAGCAGTGTGTGGGGACGGTGCTTTGCTCAGTGGCACCTTGGCGGATCGGGATTCGAACCGGCAACCTCCTGATTACAGGGCCGCTTCCTTAACCGCTAGGCCACCACTGCCCCATTGCTCCTTCCGAATGCGTTTATCCTGGTCATGGTGGGTTTCTCAGCAGTCATCTGGCCTCCGGCGCCACCCTTGTCATCTACTCACGAGCACGTTTTCCGAAATTCCGATTCGCCACCATTTACAGCAGGGGCGCAAGATTAATGTACATTTCCATTTACCTCATCCAGTAGTTACAGGGACAGTACCCCCCTGGAGCAACTCGGGGTTAAGGGTCTTGCTCGGGGACCAAATGGTAGTAAGTGGGGTTTGAACCTGGGACTTGTGGTGTTACCCGCTAGGCTACTACCACCCAGGTTCTTGCTAAGTGGGCCCTGTGCGTGATAAATGCATGCTTGGAAGGTAACCGACTCTGTACCGTTTATTGGCAAGGCGCGGTTACCGAATCTGTTAATAAATAAATAAATAAATAAATAAATAAATAAATAAATAAATAAAAATCAAATTAAGCATGCACGATTTCGGCCATCATCGTGTCGCCTGTCCCTTTGTTCTGTGATTGATTGCGCTGCTCTTTTCTTTCACCTGCAGGGAATTTACTTGAAGATCCGATTGCACCAACCAACTCTACATGCCAGCATTATGTTTGCAAAGCATGCAAAGGCAAGAAGATGATGATGAAGCCGTCGTGCAGCTGGTGTAAAGACTACGAACAGTTCGCGGAGAACAAGCAGCTGTGCATCTTGGTGGACTGCTACAAAAAACTGTGTGAATACATTGCGGAGTCTCCCTTGGCCAGTCAGATTGCGACCTCTGCCGATGGAGCCCCGGAGATTCTGCCGGTGCTCAACGAAGGCCTTTCACTGGCCGAGGACTCGAAGGGGGCGGATGCCCATGTGGCCCTTTCACTGAACTTGACTAGTCACTCCCCTGCACCTTCGACCTCAGAGACTCCCCTCGAGGAGGCCCGGCCTCCCCATCCAGATGAGGTCAAAGGGCAACCTCTTAGTCCTCTCGGGGTAAATGGCCTCCAGAGCTGTAATGGACTCACCAATGTGGACGAACTGACTGCTAGTTTGCCCTCGCCGGACGGGAACGTCCCGGCTCCGGTGGACGCTGAGGGACAGGTGAAGCAGGAGAGCTTTGCAGCCGAAATGCCTGTATGTGAGGCCGTGGCTGCAGCAGGAGAAGAGCTCTGTCCTGGCAGCATGGACATCTGCAGCTTTGGGGAGGACATGAAACACGGCGGGGGGACGTTACTGTTGAGCGTGGAGGAAGTACTTAGGACTCTGGAGCCTGACCCTGTCCACCAAGAAGACTGTCCGGTTGTCCTGCAGCCTCCTTTGGAGGCTACGCGGTGCTTAAATGGGCCCTTTGTCTGCCCCACCGCATCAGCAGTCGACTCCCCCCGTCCGCCTCCCTCTCTTCCTCCCGATGCCGCTGCAGCTGCCGTGCCTCCGCATCCCGGCTCGCACCGCTCGCAGCTCTCGTCGGGCATATCCTGCTCGGCCGCCACCCCCAGGGCGCCGCGCTCGAACCGCAAGCGGTCCCGCTCCGAGAGTGACAGCGAGAAGATCCAGCCCTTGCCCATCTCCAGCATTATCAGAGGACCCCCTCTGGGCGCCCCTGCCCCGGTCGTGGTCAAGTGTGAACCCAAGGTGCCACCAGTGGCGGTGCCTCACATGGCGGCCGTCCCCAATGGCGGCGGGCTGCCTAAAGTGGGGAAGACTTTAGTGGTGTCCAATAAAGGCGTCAAAAAGAGCCAAGACCATCACGGCCCCAAAAAGGCTTACACGAAGGCCAAACAGGTAGCCCCGAAGTCCAAGGAGAAGACGAAAGAGCGAATCTCCAGCAACGCCTTGGTTCCAGGGAGCCCCACAAAAGTGGTTTACAAGAAGCCCCAGGAGAAAAAGGGCTGCAAGTGTGGCAGGGCCACTCAAAACCCAAGTGTTCTTACGTGCCGCGGCCAACGTTGCCCCTGCTACTCCAACCGCAAGGCCTGTCTGGACTGCATATGCAGGGGCTGCCAGAACTCGTACATGGCCAACGGCGAGAAGAAGCTGGAGGCCTTCGCCGTGCCAGAGAAGGCCCTGGAGCAGACGCGGCTGACTCTGGGCATCAACGTCACCAGTATACAGGTGCGGAACCCCGGCGCGAGCGGGGCCCTGAACGTCAGCTCCGCGGCGGGCTCGCCCGTGGCCTCCTTCCTCAGCGCGGGGCCGCACGAGGACAAGGGATTCGACGAGACTTTAGAAATGAGGTTCGACTGCTGAGCCCCGCCCCGGCGCGCTCGCTCGCTCGCACGCGCCCCACCCCCTCCCTTATTCCGGCCCGGCTCACCTTTTCTGTGAGGCGGCTGCGAGCGGGGGGACCCGTGGAGCCGAAGTCAGCGGAGTCAACAATAAGGCAGCTACTGTGCTTTTTGTTCGAGTTCACATTATCGGTAAATTAGTTGTTGCTTAAGCTTGTGCCTGTAAATCACTTGTATTCGTTTTTTTCTTTTCTTTTCTCTCAGTAGTCTCCCCCCCATCGTACATGTTATCACAGACAAGGAATGAAGGCCTGTGTTGCCATACAATGAGTGGCAGTTTCCGATTTTTTTTTTTTTTATTATCATATTAATTTTCTACAAGTGATTTATAAGGCATAATCTTTGGCAAAATTATTTTGACCTCATTGTTGTGGGTCATGCTATGTGCATATAAGTGGAAGAAATGTTCGGTTTGTAGGGTTAGTAGACAAGGCCTGTTAAAAATGAAACGGTACCTGCTACATCAGTAGAGACTGGTTGTATTTATAAACTTTTTTTTTTTGTACACAGAATTAAGAAAATTCCATTTAAAAGTACATTTTATGATATATTTTATAAGTTACATTAACAGCATTTGCAGTATTTATTGGATGTCACCTAATATAGATTACGGTCCATGTAGGGCATCGTCAGGATACCATTTCTACAGATGCAAGTCACTGAGATGCAGTATGGTTTTTGTCTAAATTATGTTGCTGTCCTGTTTGTGCTAGTTTTCGATGTCTGATTGTTTTTTTGTTCTTTTCCTTGGGGCATTTAAATACCTGTAATATAAATGTAACATATTTCCACAAAAAAAGAGAAAGCAAATTTGTGTGTGTGTGTGTGTGTTTTTGTTCCCGACTGTCATGGCTTTATATTTTAATGTGGAACATGCTTAATATTAACTTTATTTTTTAACCTTTTAGTTTTTTTATATATCAAGATGACTACATATTTTTCACATAAGAGTGTTCCGGGTAGAAGAAAATTGTTGTATTTTGATGTGTTACCCTTGAATTGCCACAAGAGGGCAGAATAGTTTTAAAAAAAAATAATTTGTGCCAGTCTTAAGTTTTTTTTTATACCGGTAAATAATAATTGTAGCTGATTTATTACTATTTATTATTGTTACTGCTTCATTGTTTGGCATATTTGGCATATGTCTAATACTTCTGGAAGCTGGTCATCTTGAAATGGGCAGCTGGAGCAAATCCGTGGATATCCACTGTGTTACAAAGCAGATACGAATGGGATGTCCACAGTTGAACTGGGCCATCTGTCCTCCCGGTAAGTGACTAGGGGGTTGCTCAAAAAGTTATATTGCTACAGACACAAGTCTGTCTGGGAAACAGTCCGAGAGTGCAGTCCGGTCCATGAGTATTGGCTCATCAACACTATTCTAGTCGTTTCGGTTCTATACGCAACCACAATGGCTTTCAGCTTTAATTTGAGGGTGTTTACATCCAAAGTTTAAAGTGATAGTGAAGTGATTGTCACATGCGATACTTCCTTAACCACTAGGTCTTAAGGGACACATGAAAAAATCAGAACATCAAACCTTCACTTTTTAATACTTTATTAAGTCAATTACAGTCTGGCATCACAAGCCACTGGGTTACATCCCTAGCGATGATCTGCCGGGCCTCTACTGCAACTGTCTTTCGCTTGTTCTTGGGTCATTTCCCCTTCAATTTTGTCTTCAGTAAGAATGCTCAATCGAATTCTGGTCAAATGGCCATCGCATAAAATTTTGCAGTACACTTCGAGTCCTTGTCCTTTTGGGCTGTGAAGTGCTGTCCAATGAATTCTGGAGCACTTGGCTGAACAGATAGTACTGTACCGAAACACTTCAGAATTCCCCCTGCTGCTTTGGTCAGTCACATCATCAATAAATACAAGGGAACCAGTTCCATTGGCAGCCATACATGCCCACACCACGACACGACCATCGTTGAAGAGGTGGATCATGAGCAAATTCCTGTCCTTCTCCATACTCTTCTCTTCTCATCATTCTGGTACAAGTTGGTCATTGTCTCATCCGTCCATAGGATGTTGTTCCAGAATTTTAAACATATTTTCTTTTAGATCTGGCCTTCCTGTTTTTGAGGCTCACCACTGGATTACATTTTGTGGTGAACCCTCTGTATTTGCTCTGGTGAAGACTTCTCGTGATTGTTAACTTTGACCCACATACACCTACCTCCTGGAGAGTGTTCTTGATCTGGCCGACTGTTGTGGAGGGGTTTTTCTCCACCAGGGAAAGAATTTTTCGGTCATCCACCACAGTTGTTTTTTCCATGCTGAACTCACGGTGCGTTCTTTCTGTTTAAGAATGTTCCAAACAGTTGATTTTTTTGCTGGGTTAATTTTTCGTTATCAGCCTAATGATGGCTTGCTTCACTAACAGTGACAGCTCTTTGGGTCTCATGTTGAAAATTGGCATGCAAATAGAACACTTGAAATGAACTCCAGAGTTTTTGTAAATAGGATGTTGAGGGAATAACACACACCAAGCTATGGAACAGCTGAGCAGCCAATTGTCCCGTTACTTTTGGTCCCACGCATAAAAAACTCCTACACCATTTACATGATTTAGATGTAAAAACCCTCAAAACCGAAAGTCTGCAGTTAAAGCACGGCTGTTCATTTCATTTGTGGTTGTGTAGAGCCACCAAAAATAGAATTGTGTTGATGTCCCAGTATTTATAGATCTGAGTGTACATACACACACACAAGGTGCTCGCCACTTTTATTGACCTTTGAAAATGAGCAAAAAGGATTCGGGACCTTCAGTTATGAAAAACAAATCCCTCATCAAGACATGTTAAAACTCTGTTTTTTTATTGTATCATAAAGGTACTTCAGCAAACTATGATTTAGTTCTAACCCCTTTTAATGATTTTTTTCAGAGGCGGTTATAATAGTGGATAGTATTGTGTGTGTGTGTGTGTGTGTATATATTATATATATTGGATAGTATATTGGATAGTATTGTGTATATAGTGGATAGTATTGTGTTTCATTTTCTGAATATTTCTAGCCTGTAGAAGAAAACGAAAGATAAACTGTAAAACACTGCAAAACCTTTTTGGCTCTTCAGTGTAGTGAATGCAAAGGACAACATTTGAAGTTAGACAATGGGATGGTTCTCCAATAGTCCTGAAAGAGTTCTTCACTCATGCTAATGATCATCTCCTCAAGCTGGTTATCACGTTGACAATAGGGTGTAAATCAGTCACGAAGGTTACGTTTCCTGTCTAGATCCTTCATAATAGCCTCCATTTTTGACTCCATAGCATCCATCGTGTAGATATGTCCACACCTTTGAGCGGTACTGTGTGTTTATGTGTATATAACAAGTATTACTTATAGCCGCAATCCGACGTGTGACGCAATCAGCTGGAAAGACGCAACGCGACTGGCTGGATGGACAGACAGAAAGACACTGTTTCTTATTTGCCGCTGGGGATTTGAGTTTAGGAGTTCTGGACGAACTCACGATTTTCCACTTGACTTGGTTAACTGGCACCAAAACGATGTTTCTCTCCCGCCTGTTCCTTGTTGTCTATCCAAACAGAAATATTTTTACACTAAGCACCTTTTATACATCCATGCAAACATTTTGCTGCTCATAAACAAAGAATGGATGCGATTAGCCATGCCAATAAAATATTGCTGCCAAGTAAATAACTTATCACACAAAACACATCAGATAACAATGCCTTAAAACATCGGGCTGACTCCTTACAGATGGTGTCCTGGGGTATGCCCTCCCAGATCCTGACCAGGGCATCACTGCGCTCCACGGCGCGACTGAGGTGCAACCTGGTGACTTCAGATGGACCTAAACATGTTGTCCCAAAGATTTATGTCCGGTGAGCATGGAGATGAGTCAATGGTATCAGTTCCTTCATCCTCCAGGAATTATCTGCATACTCTTGCCAAATGAGGCCGGGCACTATCCTGTGCAAGGGGAAACGCAGTCAAAGGTCTAACAATGGGCCTGAGGATTTCATCCCAATACCTAATGGCTGTCAGGGTGCCATTGTCTATGCTGTCAAGATCTGTATGTCCCTCCATGGATTATGCCTCCCCAGACCAACACTGACCCACCACCAAAATAATCACCCTTAATAATCTCACAACTGGATTACTGTAACTCCCTTCTAGCTGGTCTACCACTATGTACCATCCGACCTCCACAACTAATTCAAAATGCCGCAGCACGACTGATCTTCAACCTTCCCAAATTCTCCCACACCACCCCTCTGCTACGTTCCCTCCACCGGCTCCCAGTAGCTGCACGCATCAGGTTCAAAATACTGATGCTGGCCTACAAAGCCAAACATGGAGCAGCACCATCCTACCTCACACCCCTTATTACACCTCGCACTGCACCTCGTTTACTCCGAGCCTCCAGTACTGCTTTTTACCAGAAGGTAAAGACACTCATCTACACTCTCCTCTGTTTTGACCCCTCGGTGGTCAAGACAGACCCCTCTGCCAAATGCCTGGCAGACCCCTTAAATGTAAATGAAATGAATGATGTAGCAGGCACCATAAAGTTCCAGACCCTTTCACGTCTGTCACATGAGCTCTCATCTGTGAAGAGCACTAGTTAAAAAGCAAAAGTGCCTGTGTCGGACACTGCTTGTCTCCTGGAATCCCCTCCATGCTCTTGTGACTGTGCTGGGAGATACAGCAAACCTCTTGCTGATGTGCCGTCCTGGTGGAGCTGGACTGCCTGTCCAACCTCTCTATGGTCCAGGTATTGCCTCATAGCCTCCAGTAAAAAAACCCTGAAAACTTAATGGATTATTGGTTGTGGCTGTAGATTATTGGGAATATGTGGGTGGAAAACTGAATCCTGGGTTAGCAGCTTTGTTAAATTGACAGTAGATTACATGCCAAAGCTTTATTACATATAACGTCAAATTGTACTTTGGAACCCAACTTAAAAATGACTCTGTTGTACCAGTGGCACTACAGTCGACAGCAGCCAGAAGGATGTACCGATAAAAAGCCAAAACCAGTATAATCAGCGGGAAGTTGTTTGCATAGCCATCTCAGGTCTGACCTCTTACCAGCAGAAGCAGAACACGTATTTCAAGATTATTATCAGGTTAACTGCAGGTTTTATTGCAGGCCAGATCAAGCCCAGGAGCTGCCAGTTCTTGACTCAGACAAATTGGTTCTGTTGTCCAAAAACATTGCACCCATTCCAAATCCATGTATTAATCAAAGCTAAAGTAATTGTTGGCTGCAGCTGCGTACTTTGAAGTAGATGCGTGAGAGTTTTTGTCGTCCCTCTGGGCCCTGGAGAGATTTTTGGCCTGATAGGAACCAGGAGGTGTCCTAATCAGAGCACACAAAAGCAGTCTGAAACTGGGGGGGGCTTTGGCAAGACTCTGGAGGCCAAAGTCTTGCACGATAACCTACGGCCCCCCACAACAATCTGAGGAAGCATCTATTATATTTTGTCTCAGTGTGATTCCTTTATGTTTTAGAAGTTGCATTGTAGGGAAAACACAGTATATTCAATCATTTTAAGTGCTTGTATTCAACTGCTGGGGTGTTGCCAGACTTCAGGAAAGGGTGGGAAACATTTGGTGTTTTTATTACATGTATATTTCAAATATTTAACTCTGGTCTGGTGGTATGTATAACACATGAGTGAATAAGTCATATCCTGGCAGCTCCTCTGATTGTTGTATTTTTTTACAGTGAGAGATTTTTATAGAGTCAGAGCTGACATGAATGCAACATCTTGTTGAAATTCCCTCATGATTTTGGGAACAACAAACCAATGATCAGATCCCATTTACACCGGTGTCATCAGGTTCAACACCAAATTTCTGTGCATATATATAATGACAAGTGTCTTTTACATTATTATTGTTATTACATGATAATCACATTGTGGCCTATGTGGGCAACAGAGACAGCAATGTTTTCTGAGACTGGTCGCACCTTTCAACTTCGGTGCGAAAGTATAAGAAATAAGACATGTGGCACCATACCTATGTGCATAGAACTAGATTAGCATAATTGCCACAACATAGGAATTCCTCTGATTTGCAGTCCTCAAGCAAGGAATCATAGTTAAATCTAGAGCCTTATATTATTAAGTCTTTTTTGATGCAAAGGACCCATGCAGTATTAATATGCATTGGTACAACAAATTCATAACACAGCTGCTAACTCCCACTAAGACCTTTGTAAGTCATATTTACAGTAAAGGTAAAAAGGTTTGAACACACCTTCTCATTCAATGTTGTTTTCTTTATTTTCATGACCATGTACATTGGTAGATTCTCACTGAAGGCATCAAAACTATGAATGAACACATGTGGAGTTACGTACTTAACAAAAAAGGTGAAATAACTGAAAACATGTTTTATATTTTAGTCACCTGAAATGCTTTTCCAACAGTCTTGAAGGAGTTCCCAAAGGTGTTTAGCACTTGTTGGCCCCTTTGCCTTCACTCTGCGGTCCAGCTCACCCCAAACCATCTGGATTGGGTTCAGGTCCAGTGACTGTGGAGGTCAGGTCTCCACTTTTTGTTAAGTACATAACTCCACATGTGTTCATTCATAGTTTTGATGCCTTCAGTGAGAATCTACCAATGTAAATGGTCATGAAAACACATTGAATGAGAAGGTGTGTCCAAACTTTTATCCCGTACTGTACTGTTCACTTTGCATTTCTGAGTGTGACATTTAAAAATATGAAGAAACGTTCCCGGTCCCAGTCGCTCCACATTTTATTTTACATGATACAGTATAGAAAAATAAAGATATTTGTTTAAGTGCAGATATCTACACAACAGCATTTTGCTATCTCTCCACGTAGCTCATGCTGAAAGGCAGTTTAAAAAATTTGAGGTTATTTAAATATAAATGGAAAATGCCTCCTAAATAACAAGTAGGAGGATCGCACATCATTCACATCTTTAACGCAGCGAGGCGTGAGCCCGGCCAAACACCACAGGGAAATAACCGACTACCACAGAAAAATGCAAGATCTCCAGTGTCAGAGATTCCTAGAGCAAAAAAAACAACAAAAAAACAGTAGCTATCTTTCTTTCTTGTTCAGGTTGGTGACATCAATATTCAGTTCGTTTAACGATGTGTCCTATGTCTCGTTCGTATGTACATTTGGATCTTAAAAGGAATAATACAAAAAGAAAGAATAGAACAATTCACATTTCATTTTCCATACCATAAAAACACAACACAAACTTTTGGCAACATTTACAAAATGCTACATGGATTCGCGCAAACACATCAATGAAATGGACAAGGGACGCCGCCGCTGAAAAACTGTCGCCGTCGACCCCTCCCCTTCCGTGTCCCCCGCGCTGTCATCACCTCAGGTGGCACGTCCCCTATGAGAGCGCGAGGCCCGGTCTCAGACGTCCGGCTGGCCCCGCCCACTGCCATCTGGACTCTTCCGTGGCCTTGCCGTCCGGTTCCACAGCCCGGTCATCCTGTGTTAAAGTCCGGCCTGTATCATGTCTTCTCGCAGGCTCGCACGCTGCGATTGTTCCATCCTTGTTCCGGGACATTCAAGAACACACCGAGCACCTTCTTTGTCCTTGGCCTATTAGGGCTGGGCAATGTGTTCTTCTTCAGAGAGAAGTTCAAAGCAATCCCAGAATTTCATGGCGAAAAGTTTTACAAATGGTCCCCCTTCCTTCTCAAAGCCAACCTGGCTTAGCTAACCAAGAACGCCCCGAAAAAGCTCGACTTCTCGTCCATGTCCACCGTGCTGACATTACTCACTGTGACAAAGACCCTGTCCCCTGCCCCCAGCTGAAACAGGCCAGCCTGGTAGATGGAGTACAGTCCGTACTCGGCGTCGCGGGACCAGCAGGTGGTTCGGGCGTTTTTCATGAGCAGGATGGGCACCTGGTAGGAGCTCATCTTCTTGTACACATACTGCAGCATGGGCTTGGCCTTGACGGCAGACTCTGCATCCTCTGCGTCCTTCTCCTGCTCGTCCTCCTCCAGCGCCACCATGTGCCTGAAGTACGTCTGGGAGTAGATGTAGTAGAGGCCGGCCTGGGGCACCACCAGCTCTCCGTCTCGGAGCTGCACGTTCTGGAGGAAGGCCAGGCCCTTTTCGGACTCCCACGACTGAATCTTCTGGCCCTGGACCTTCCTGTTAAGAGGACCTGCAACACCAGGGCCAGAGCAAGGGATTATGGGTTGGGCTAGTCAGAAAAAAAGCACCTTTGTTTAAAATCTTGGCAACGGACATGGAGAGGTTACGTATTTCAAAGCCAATGCTCAAATTACACCGTTTTCCACGTTCGTCTTCACTTTTAATAAGTGGTAACACGAAAAGGAAGACGATGCTGGTAGCCTTGGAAAATTAATCCCAAAGGTGGTGATCAGGAAAACTATTTTCTGACGAAGACTTTCCTCGGTTTGAAAGTGCTGAAAATGCTGACTTTGCATACGGGACGAAAGGCAACGCCGAAGCTGCAGTGTTTTGAGGGTCCAAAGATTCAGTTCCCATAAAAACATAAACAGCCTCAACGGCCTAGACTTTGCTCCATGGACAGAAACCATATTTCTGACCGCTGTTGTGTCTCTTTTCAGACGAAGGGTCACATGCAGTGGAAAACTGTGGCGCACAGCCACGAATCGCTCACCCTGTTGCAGCCTGTAAATGGGTTTTTTTGCAGACGCCGTCGCCGTTCGACATGTTTGCACTTGCGGCCCACTGCGTTTCGCCAGCAGTTGCACAAAAACGGCAAAAAAAAAAAATAAAAAATCTGGCCCCCCTACCTTCGACGTCTTTGTCCAGCTCTGGTGTCAAACTACCAGTGACGTGGGCCGCAATCTTGGGTCGGGGGGGAGCATCTGGGTCTTGGATTACCAGCGAAGGCAGAACGCGAGACACTTCATCTGGGGAGGGAGGGGGAGAGAAGCCATTGCCGAACTGAGAGTTGGCCCGTTGCCGTATTTGTTTCACGCAGCTCTGGAAACAATTAAGAAACCATAGCGACTGCCGTGTATGGATTTATGCCGGGTACCAGTGTATGTACCCCTATGGATGCACATAGGCTGACGTTCATAGACACACCACTCGCATTTAAATATTTTTTCCTTTGTTGTCCCTGGCTGGTGGAACATCTCGCCCTGCTCCATCCGACTAGCCGAGACTACCGCCACCTTTAAGAAGCAGTTGATAACCCACTTGTTCAAAAAGTATTTCAGACGAATCTAATACTTACACACGCACAAAATTAAAATAAATAAATTAATAATAATTTTTTAAAAAAGTCCTCATCTAGCACTTAACAATCTCCGAGCATGCTCTTTTTCTGACAAGTTAGGCCTTATCAGGGCTCTTAGTTTTGTAAACTCAAAATCCATAGAAATCGTGTGTCTTCCTCTTGTAAGTCGCTTTGTATAATAGTAAAATAAAGTAAAGTAAGGAAAATATTCATACCAAGCACCCTTACGTATGTAGTAATACAGCACAAAGGGAGAAATTCTGTATTATTATTGAATTATTAATACTAAGTAAACATGCTCACATCCATTAATGTTTCAGAAATATGAAAAAAGCGGAGGAAATATGATGGCGATGTACACAGCAGTGCTTCCCAAAACCTTCCCATCACAAAGGCTCATCACAATGCAGGAATTCGCAAGGAATGCACATGAAATTCGAGCGAAATGGTTTTGTAATCATGTTTTTTCTGTGTATCATTACCTTTAATTGCAGAGGAGATTTCTTTCTGGTAACGATTCGACATGGACTGTGCAAAAAAAAAAAAAAAAGAAAGTATTCTCTGTTAATCCAACATATGCAATAAAGTGCATAGGCAACATGCTATTTATTAGAAGATCTGGTGTCCATGCTTCAGCTCAAGGCCGTATCAGATAACGAAATTCCGTGTTTTATCGGAATTCCTCCGACTTTTAATTAAGAAGGAAACCGTATCCCGCTCATAAATGGCTTCATTGTGTTCGTGAGCATGTCCCGCGTGTCCCCTGCGCGGCAGGCCGGTACCTTCTCGATCAGGAAGTGGAGCTGCTGCGTGACCTGCCAGCAGAGGTCGTCCTTTCCCTCCGCGGAGCTCGGATCGAAGCCGTCGATTATCGATCTGTGGTTGGCGCGCATCAGGCACGACACGCTGCTCTTGGAGAACGTCTCCTTCATCTGGGGGAGCCACGGGGCAACTTTACAAGGCCGCCCGACCGTGTGCAGAACTTAAATGCATCCGTGCACGAGTGTGCATGCACACTTTAATGCGGAAAGTGTTGCAAACTTATTTAACAATTTCGAACACACGTATTGCATATGTAAAGGCGAATTGTTAATACGCCCATTTGACGTTCGTTATTAAAACCAGACGTCCGCTGGGTCGCACGACGGCGCGTCCTACCGTCGACAGGACGCTGCTGAAGTAGATGAACGTCACCGCCGCCGCGATGGTCTGCAGCAGGATGGCCGCCAGCAGCAGCAGGCCGACGTGCTGCATGGCGTGCGAGCTGCCCGCGCTGGCCATCGTCCTCTCCCCCGCCGGCAGCGACCCCGAAGACAAAAGCCGCGGACGGAGCGCTGCGCTCGGCTCGGCTCGGCTCTGCTCGGCTCGGCTCGGCTCGGCCCGGCCCGCTCGGCGAAGGAGGGGAGGGAGAAACATGGAGGCGGAGCAGCGGACGGGGGCGCCTTTACTTTTACTTTCCTCGTGCCGCCGCTAGAATAAAACTCGTAGCGTGTTCTTGAGCCGCGTTCTTCCGGTTTACTTCTTTTTTCCTTCTTTTTCTGTTGGTGAGAATTCGATTTTGTTTCATCTCCCCCTCCAGCACCTGCTTGGTTGGAAACCTTCCTGCGCGCTATAATAATCATGTTGTGCAATGTTCATGTGTCAGAAGCAGTCAACAAAACCCAACAAAAAAAAAACCTTAAACAACAAACATGCGCTTTATACCCGTTTCCCTGCACGGTCCCCAGAAAGGCAGAACGCATTGAAACATGCCTGCGAAACGAATAAAAACCTCCTTCGCACAGGAGATTCTGTAACGTGATCGAGGACGAGCTGTTCATTCTGCTGAGGGCCCCTGAGGGAAGCACATAACTCACCGGTTTCTCACACCGTGCCGCGCCGCTGTTGCTTCACCGCCTGTTCCCCCTAAAACGTTAACCCTGATCCCTGGACTCAGTAAGCGAATAACTAACACTGGTAGTGAGTTCCTGCGCAACGATCGCCTGACCTCTGACACACAAGGGAAAAAGTGGAGACCTGGCCTCCACAGTCACCGGACCTGAACCCAGTCGAGATGGTTTGGGGTGAGCTGGACCTGCAGAGTGAAGGCAAAGGGGCCAACAAGTGCTAAACACCTCTGGGAACTCCTTCAAGACTGTTGGAAAAGCATTTCAGGCGACGACCTCTTGAAGCTCATCGAGAGAATGCCAAGTGTGTGCAAAGCAGTAACCAGAGCAAAGGGTGATATTTTTTTTTGTTAAGCAATATGCATTTTGTTAATTACATAACTCCACATGTGTTCATTCATAGTTTTGATGCCTTCAGTGAGAATCTACCAATGTAAATGGTCATGAAAATAAAGAAAACACATTGAATGAGAAGGTGTCTCCAAACTTTTGGCCTGTACTGTATCTCAGAACAGAAGCATTCACAAAAACTAAAAATTTCTGTCTGCGATCTGTCTGCAGTGCAGAGATATATAAAACCCAGCTAATACTTTTTAAGCACATCAGCCAACGTGCAGCACAGTGGTTATCACTGTCACTTGTTGTGGGTGTCTGAATGTAGTTCAGTTGTAAAGTGAAAGTGTCATTTGGCAGGTCACACGCTGCACACAACGAAACGCTTTTAACCCATCACCCTTAGTAAGCGGTGGGCAGCCATGAAAGTCACCCGGGGAGCCGTGTGTGGGGACAGTACCTTGCTCAAGGGGCCCTCAGTGGCACCTTGGTGGCTCAGGATTTGGACCCGCAGCCCTTTTGTTTCCTTACCCGCTGATAGCAAAAATTCACCAATACAGACGTTTTGTAAAAGAAAACTGAACAAATAAAGACAAATCACAGCTGGTTTGCATTTTATCATAAGTGGAGTGGCCTCACACTTCCAAGGTTGCGGGTTCGAATCCAGGCTTTGTGTGTGTGGAGTTTACGTGCTCTCCCTGCGTTGGCGCAGCTTTCCTCCAGGTTCTCTAGTTTCCTCATGCCGTGCCAAAGGCATGCACACTAGGTGAATTGCCAACTCTAAATTATCCATAGGTATGGGTGTGTGAGGGAATGGTGTGTGAAGTCCAGTCCAGGCGAGTCCTGTGTCTTGGGATGGGTTTAGGACTAGCTGGTTAAGGAAGCGGCCCCGTAATCAGAAGGTTGCCGGTTCGAATCCCGATCCGCCAAGGTGCCACTGAGCAAAGCACCGTCCCCACACACTGCTCGCCGGGCGCCTGTCATGGCTGCCCACTGCTCACTCAGGGTGATGGGTTAAATGCAGAGGACAAATTTCACTGTGTGCACCGTGTGCTGTGCTGCTGTGTATCACATGTGACAAATCACTTCACTTCACTTTGAAAGTGAGTGAGTGTAACATAATGTGCTGAAATTGTAGAATATTAGGATTACTACTTAGGAGTTGATAAATGGAATATAGCTTCTGGTCCAGCAACCTTCCTGCAAGCTTTGTGGCACATTCTCATAAAAAAGAATGTTATTTATTCCCTTTAAAGCTTTTATTTGGATGCAATGCACTATTTTATTGAAAGTTAATGTGAAATTGAAGTGATTGTCATGGTTAAAGGTGAGCATTTCGATTAGCGCTGAGGCGGTGAAATGGACTCTAGCGTTTGCCGATTACATTCTTCTTGCACTGGCAACAAAGGCAAAGTCTGAGGTGTGGGATAATACTTTCACTATGAAAAATGATGTTAAAAAAATGGATTGGCCATATTGGAATATCTGGACCATGGACAGTCAGGGCCCCACCCTTCCCGATCTCTGATTGGTTTAGAATACAACATGGACCTAATATGTGTCAGGGTGAATTTGCAAACTCCCTCCACTAATTTCCCCCTTACACCATTGAGAAATTAGGTCACGTATCAGTCGCACTCTAGAGCCCTGCAGCGTCACCTTGGCGGTACGGGATTTGATACTGCAACCTTCCGACTACGGCTCCGCCTCCGTACCCGGTAGGCCCCCCCGTTCCCCAATACGTGCATTAGCATGCACAAGCTGAACTGTACAAATGTGCTTTTAATTCAATAAAAGGAGTTCTGCCAGAAAAAGAGGGAGCAGTGTTTATTCGAGACTATAAGTGCTTTGTCGCCATCAATAGGATATCTAATTTGTGACTTCAAACTCCTCTCGCAAGGCAAGGCAAGGTCCAACGGCACCCCGTCATCTTGAGCGATTTGCAAAATAATGACTTTGTCTGTTGTTGTTTGTGCCAAGCATGTCACAGTGGGATTAAACTTGGGGCCGTGATGAGGAGCAGATGAGGGGACACGACCAGCCGAGTCACACAACCCGTCCAGGCCTCGAGTCGGACCTCCAGCGGGCTCCGCATCAGGTACAGAACGCTTACCTCAGCACGCGCTGATGGCCTTAACAGCTGTCAGGCGAAACCGTGCAAACGAGGGGAAAGTAGCGGAAGAATATATATATATAATACATATACACGTCCCGAGATGGTTTAAATAAGCATCCAGGCAGTGCTGAGTAAGGGCATGACGGAGTAAATCAAAAGCGATGACTTTTATAATTCGCTCCACATGAGAAGCGCATTTCGAAGAAAGAAGCCGAGTGTGGCAGGGGGAAGGGGGAGGTGGGGTGGTGGTGCATGTGTGGCGCGTTTAAAGACAATGGAAAGCGAAGTTCGGCCCCGCACTCTCCTCTGGCCCGTACTCGGCCGCTCGGTTCCCTCCCCTATCTCGGAAAGGCAGCTGTGCCCCAGCAGCGACGTTCCCTGCAGGCCGCGGTGTTGACACGACGACGACCCCCCCCCCCCCCCCCCCCTTCTCTGAATGGCAGGCAAACCTAAACAATGCGACCAACAGGGGCCGCGGAATCTGCGCATATCTGGCACACATTTGTTCAGGGGGGAGGAGGAGAGGCGGTGCGGCGACCAATGGGCAGGCGGAAGCCCGGGATTTTCCAGCAGCAGCACCAGCGCGGCTCGGCCTTGGCCCGGGATTGTTTTCGCTGACGCCAGGAAAAGCTCCGGCAGAGGAATAAAACTCGCCCCTGCGAAGGCGGCTCCTCCGCATTTCCTTCGCGTCCGACCGCGCTGTGCTGATCGTGCTGTTTGGACGATCAGGCCCTGGCTTCTTGAGGCATGCTGGAGGGGGGGTCTTGTTCTTCACCTTTTGCTTATTTTGGAAGCCGGAGCATATTTCTCTGGCACACTGACTGGTTTACTTGTCCAAGGAAGAACATTCTTCCTTTCCCATTGAGTTTAATGAAGGCAGTATGGCTCCTTACGCAATCCAAACCGTGTCCGTCAGACAGAAAAAAAGGGAAAAACCCTCTTTTGCAAATGTAGGTGTCTATCGTGTACGATGACGTGCAATGGAAAACTGGAAATGGCGATAAAATTCGTATTTAATACCAGTACTCTTCATGGACAGAGGGGGGGGAAAGGACGAAGGTCTCTCTAGTCCTGTTGTTAATGTCTCATTTCACTTGGGGGTACAAGAATCTGGTTCGGAAAAGAGGCCCCCATTTCGGGAGGCCCCACTTTTATCAGGAGGAAAGTGGACTCCTTAAATAAAACACCCGAATGTGGGAGAGAGCGTGGAAAACAAATGATCCTGGCAACGTGGAGAGTGGGAATTAAAAGGGCAAAAGCTACGTGCTTAACATCACCGGTGACTAATAACAGCTGAAGAAAGGGGAGATTCCCGGGAAATCGGTACATGAGCGCTCCTTCATGATGACAGTGGGCGATAGCGGTTTGGGGGTTAGGGTTTTTTTTTTGTTGCAGGAATTCAATCCCTCATATCTCTCTCTTTTTTTTTTTTTTTTTTTAAAAGAACGTCTAGTGACACGTTGTAGAAACACTACATTGTACAACACCTTTTCATCCTGGTTTGGGTTTTTGGGTGATTTTTAAGCTCAGCTTTTCGCGTGTCCGCTGAACTCCCCGAACCCTGCGGATGGAGAAATGTTCCCTGCTGGATGATGTTACTAGCTACAAATTTTGACAGTTGTTGGCTGCCATTTTTCTTTTTTTTTTTTTAAGGCAGAAACACTATGAAAGCAAACGGTCATCCATGGGTGGGGTTGTGATTAATGGCCACTGCTGAGAGTTAGTAACACAAACACAAGAGAACATTTTTATCATCACAGGAGACTTTAAAAGTAAAAAGCACGGGCCGGTCCGAGCAACTGAGCCTTGTCGGCGTTTTCGGGAACTGGCGAGAGCCGCGACTCGAAGGAAGCGGCGAGGACGCGCCCGCCTTATCTGCGGCCATTAGCGTCAGCATGAGGACAATCTGCGCTTTTGCTTCTCGTAAAAACCAGCAGTGCTATGAATTACATATCACTTATACTTTTGCTGAGGGCCCATTTCCAAAATGTTACGGCCCGAGCCGGTTCCTCGCCTGACGCTTGTTTAAAACGTGCAAGAATGGACCAAAGATCAAGGGGTAAGGTTATTATCTTGGAAAGATAAAATTGAGCCTGTTTTGCTGTTTGCAATGTTGACTCTTTGTATGCTGTCGGCTTTAAACATGCCGTGTTGCTCAATTTTAGTTGAACCGTTGTCCATGCCTGAAGCGCAACCTCGCGACACATTTGCAATATGGGCGCAGATTTCGGCTCCAAGCACAGCCGTAAGTGTCCTAAGAATGGAAGACGATCTTTGATGGCGTTCGTGATCTTTGTGACGTGTCGTGGGGTCCGGGTGGAATCGTGCAGGACGAGGAGGCAGCTTGCACGTGAGCCGTCAATCACCGGGCCCCTCCCATTTAAACAACAGAATTCGAGACTGTGTCCTGGTGACAGAAATAATTACACAGCAGAAGAAAAGGGTTAGTTTCTCTCCTTCAAGGTAACGAAAGCAACCAGGCAGGTCGTCGCATGTGTACACTGCGTAATCTCTGCCGGGAAATTTCTTCAATAAAATTTTCAACAAACTTACCTCTGACTCTGAAGTGATACGAGCTCCACGTTTTGAGCTTTTCTGCAGTATTGCATTCAACAAACAAGATAAGAATGACTTTCTTGCTAGTCTTATCTGGTTGAAATGGGGAGGGGGGGGGGTGTTCTTGTTTATTGAAAAACAAAATGCATAAAGTGCAGAAGAATGGAGCACTTTCGTGTTGTTCCTTTCTCAGACGAAGGTAGACTTAAGGTCCAGTGTGACTCAGTGTCTGGAATCCTCCTGTGTCACTGGACACGAACTCCTGTCCTGGGTGGTAGTAGCCTAGTGGGTAACACACTCGCCTATGAACCAGAAGACCCGGGTTCAAATCCCACTTACTACCATTGTGTCCCTGAGCAAGACACTTAACCCTAAGTTGCTCCAGGGGGGGGACTGTCCCTGTAACTACTGATTGTAAGTCGCTCTGGATAAGGCCTCTGGTAAATGCTGTAAATGTAAATGTAAGAGACCACACTTCGTCTCTGCCTTTCGGGGGGGGGGGGGGGGCGGGGGAGCCTTGGCTCTCGCTGCGTGTGCATTGCCTTAAAGTCCAAAATCAGGAAGCACAATACAATGTGACCTTGAGTTAAGAATGATTACATTCTTCGGCGTGCACGAGGCATGTGGACTTTCTCGAGCTCAGCCCCGCTCCCTTGGTTTTGTTTTCTTGTGCAATAATCGCCAGGCCTGTAGGTGATTAACATTTAACTCCTTGAACGTGTACAACAACAACCTAGATGGGATTTGGAGCGAAAAATGCAGTTTGGCCTGGAAATACCTCCCCCCGGGTGAATTGACTGCAGTTTACGCGGGGTGTAGTGTTTCCACGCCTCTCGCCCTCTTCTTCCACCCTGTCGGCAGATCAGGTCTGACGGTTCTGAACATATTCAATCTGTCAGGTGTCTGACACGGAAACTCCCAACGTCGTTTTTGCAGAGGAGCGTCCCTGTCAGGGCATGAAAATCAACAGGTTATTCTGGTAACTGCTACTTATCTGCCTGCGCTATAGTCGGTTCTATAGCTGTTCACTGAACACCATTTACAGCATTTATCAGACGCCCTTATCCAGAGCGACCTACAATCGGTAGCTACAGGGAGCAACTCGGGGTTAAGTGTCTTGCCCAGGCACACAATGGTAGTAAAGTGGGGTTCGAAAACCTGTGACATTGTGGGCTCCTATCGCCGTACATTGCCAGTCTGCATGATTCAGAGGTCGTTTTGGTAGAACCAGGAGAGCGTAGGAACCGGTGTAGCAAGTGACCCCGAAGCCTGATGGGCGTGTCAGTTTGACCCGAGTCAGAGGTCGTTCTTGCCTTTGGGTAAGCAGGCTCGGAGGAAATTTTAAGTTAGAGCAAGGGGGTATGGGCTGTTAATAACTACGGTGTAAACCCCGAAAGAAGCAAAAAGCTTGGGAGATATAAGTAGGCAACACAAGAGTGACATCTGCTGTCTACACAATACATAATGGGAGGTGGCTCCATTCAATGAACACGAAATAATGAAATATGTCAACACAAAGGCACAACGAAAACAGCGTAGTCAAAGCAGGTGGCTTTTATGTATCTCCAGAGAACAATGCACATGAATGCCGGGCCATACACATTTGTCCGATATGCAGCCATTTTAACTGTGTGACGTCGATCTCTGGATGCCAGTGTCACTTTTTTTTTTTTTTTTTTAAAAAAGGGAGGAAACAGTTAAAGCCTGACATGATGTTCACATGATGGAGAGAACATCTCAACATTCCTCAGCCCTTTTGGGCCTCACCCATACTTTACCCATGATGTAAACCTCCCATCTGCACATCCACCGTACCACAGACCCACTGCGCTATAATACTGTATGAGTGTTACAAGAATTACAAAGTGGTTAGAAAGTACAATAATTACACACATACATACATACATATACACACACACACACGCACATATATATATATATATATAAACATTCAGATTTTAAATATTAAAGTTAGGTTAAATATAGCATATTCCTCATTTTCTGTTTATTTTGTGGTCTTCGGATTAAAAATGCTATTTTTAATAGATCATCCTGTTTTGACTGAACATTTTGCTGAACCCGCTGCAGTGGTTTTAAAAACACAAGATAGATTCAAGTAGTCCAGGACTCCTGTGGTGAGTTCGTCATCCAGCGCGATCCTGCCTTTGACCCCGCTCGTGTATTATCTGGGCCTGGGAGCTGCGTACTCAAAGTACTCTCCAGCCAGCGCCTCCCTAAAATAACATTTATCTTTGGCTCTGAGCTGTAATCTAAAAAAGAATTAACATATATTAATAATGCCCCTGAAAAGTCAGTGTATCGGAAGGACAGTTGGATTGTATGGGAACAGTAAAACAAACCCCCCCCCAAAAAAAAAAAAAACCCTGAGTTATTCCTCACAGCATTTGGCGGAATTTGATCATCATTCTGGCGTCCTGGTCCCCCTTACAGGTTCCGGTCCAGCCAGCGGATGTAGTTCTTCAGACTGCGGGTGCCCACTGAGAACTTTGCCGGCCAGACGGAGAACACCATGCAAGCGTGGAACCCGTCCTCGTAGTGGTCGTGGGTCACGGGCACGCCCGCTTCTTCCAGGCGCCGCCCGTACATGAACCCGTCGTCGCGCAGCACGTCGTGCTCACACGTCATGATGTACGCGGGAGGCGTGGCCCTCAGGACCGCCTGCTCCGCCAGCAGAGGGGCGGCCCGCGCGTCCAGCAGCGCTGGCAGCTCGTCCACGATCCGCGGCGCACCCCGGGCCGGGGCCACCGGCTTGTAGTGTTTCCGGAGGGCCGGCGGGAGCAGCCGGGTCCAGTTGACCTTTGCCATCGTCTCCACCGCGTCCAGCCGGCCCGGGTCGAGCGCCGTGTGGTTGTTGGCCAGCAGCGAGGAGGCGAAGCTGGTGTCCCCGTTCAGATACTCCAGCCAGAAGAGCACCATGAGCGAGCGGTACAGGATGGGCGTGTCGCCATTCTGCTGGTAGGACGGCGTGTTGAAGTCCAGTGCCTGCAGCACCGGGTAGATGAGGGCCTGGACCTTGAACTTAACGCTGCTGCTGTTGTCGGTGGCCATCTGAAAAGAGGGGTGAAGAATTGCTCGGGGGACGATTAAAAGAAATGCCAACGGGGCGTCAATTTCTACCGTCCATACCTGCTGGGCCACGGCTGCAGCGAGGTTCCCGCCAGCGCTGTCACCGGAAATGGCGACCCGCTCCGGATCGACAGAGTACTGAGCCAGAACCTCGGGTTTTAGAAAATGCTGGGATGCGTTCAGAGCATCGTAATACTGCTCAGGGAAATGCACCTCTGGGACAAGGCGGTAACTACGAGAACCAACAGCTTATAAATGACATATTATGAATAAGAGCATTAGAAACTAGTCTCAGTCCAAAAATTCCCCAAAATGGCTCAAAACGATGCAATTACACAATCAATCGGAAATAAATGGATGTATATAACAGCTAGTCATGCTGCACCATGACAATTTGTCTTAAGGAAACCCCTCACACGGTTACATGGACCAACACTGATACTTACTCCACAGACACGATGACCGCATGGAGCTCCTCGGCCATCCTCCTGCACAGCAAATCAAACGACCGCATCTCTGGGGACAGAGCGACAGCGTTTATTCTGGCCCCGGGACTACAGTTCTACAACATTGTAATGCATTGAAAGGCCGCTCATGAGACAGAGCGCAAATATGTCACGGGGCCGCCACATAGTAATAAAGTGAAGTGAAGTGGTTTGTCACATGTGATACACAGCAGCACAGCACACGGTGCGCACAGTGAAATTTGCCCTCTGCATTTAACCCATCACCCTGAGTGAGCAGTGGGCAGCCATGACAGGCGCCCGGGGAGCAGTGTGTGGGGACGGTGCTTTGCTCAGTGGCACCTCGGTGGCACCTTGGCGGATCGGGATTCGAACCCTTAACCACTAGGCCACCACTGCCCCTCGTAAAGCAGGGGATTAAAGACGCATCACTCACTGCCGCTGCCCAAGGCCCAGCCACCTCCGTGGAAGTACACGACAGCCCTCCTCAAGCGGCGGTCCATCCCTTTCGGCTCAAAAACGCGCGCCTGGACTCCAGCCAACGACGTGTCCGTAACCCGCACAGTCTCGCTGGACCGCGGCCCCTTAATTTCCACTTGCGACACGATGTAATTCACCACGTGGACATAGTGGCTGATGCCGAGATCTTGGGCCAGGTTTCCCTATGGAAGAAAACGAACGGCCTCATTCGAACCATTGCACATACATTTACGGCATTTATCAGGCGCCCTTATCCAGGGCGACTTGCAATCAGTAACCTGTTGCAGTGATAGGGTTTTTTGGAACAAGAAGTAAGACATTTTCTAAAATAAGCCACAGCAACCTGGTAACCTGGTTCTAATGTTTTTTTTTTTCAACTTTCACAAGGAATAGTGGAATTTTTTTAGTATAGATTTAAATTACATTAGTAATTTAATCATTGTTTTAACAAGGCCCCCAATTAATTGTAACCTAATCAAATTTCCATATCAATATTTTATTTGGAAAGAAAAATAATGTACAAGTTAGCTGGAACCTCCAACCTTCTGCACATTTCGGACATGTTCGCCGGACACGCGTCTACACGCGTTCCCCTCACCACATGCAGGAAAGTGCGGAACACCGCGTCCAGGACCATCAGCTTCCACGGCTCCGCCAGCGAGCTCGGCAGCGGGACGTACACGTAGTACGCGGCCGCCACAGACAGCAGCAGCGCGGCGGCGGCGGCGGGTAGCGGCCTCATCGCCGAATCGCGCCGTTCGCGGCTCCTGTTTACTGGCGTGCCGCGGCCGGGCCACCACGGGGTTACGAAATCTGACAGCGAATTCAGAATAAAAGTCCCGCGGCGCAGCTCGCCGGTTCGGGCGTCCGCCGCACGGTGGCGCGTTCACTCTCTAATCCAATCAACCAGGTTTAAAAAGAAAAAAAAAAAAAAAAAGATATTCTGTTAAACAAATCTACTGTCACAATTTTTTTTTTTTTTTAAATACGATGGAATTTTAAAAATGAACACTGGTCTATTTTTCTGAGTAGCATTACAATTCGTTTTTTTTTTTTAGATTTTAAGTATAAAGTCGCCAAATCTGCTAGATTTATAAACACACAGCAGACACAAACATGAGAATACTGTGTTATCTCATATAATTAGAGTTAGACCACTTTTAATTAGGCACATCGCGTACTTTACAAAATAAAGCTGTGGTCCTTGCGACGTTTATTTTGAAGTATCGAGTTCAGAATAAAAGTCCCGCGGCGCAGCTCGCCGGTTCGGGCGTCCGCCGCACGGTGGCGCGTTCACTCTCTAATCCAATCAACCAGGTTTAAAAAGAAAAAAACAAAAAAGATATTCTGTTAAACAAATCTACTGTCACGATTTGTTTTTTTTTTTTTAAATACGATGGAATTTTAAAAATGAACACTGGTCTATTTTTCTGAGTAGCATTACAATTCGTTTTTTTTTTTTTTTTAGATTTTAAGTATAAAGTCGCCAAATCTGCTAGATTTATAAACACACAGCAGACACAAACATGAGAATACTGTGTTATCTCATATAATTAGAGTTAGACCACTTTTAATTAGGCACATCGCGTACTTTACAAAATAAAGCTGTGGTCCTTGCGACGTTTATTTTGAAGTATCGAATTCAGAATAAAAGTCCCGCGGCGCAGCTCGCCGGTTCGGGCGTCCGCCGCACGGTGGCGCGTTCGCTCTCTAATCCAATCAACCAGGTTTAAAAAGAAAAAACAAAAAATGTATTCTGTTAAACAAATATACTGTCACGATTTGTTTTTTTTTTAAATACGATGGAATTTTAAAAATGAACACTGGTCTATTTTTCCTGAGTAGCATTACAATTATTGTTTTAGATTTTAAGTATAAAGTCGCCAAATCTGCTAGATTTATAAACACACAGCAGACACAAACATGAGAATACTGTGTTAGCTCATATAATTAGAGTTAGACTACTTTTAATTAGGCACATCGCGTACTTTACAAAATAAAGCTGTGGTCCTTGCGACGTTTATTTTGAAGTATCGAGTTCAGAATAAAAGTCCCGCGGCGCAGCTCGCCGGTTCGGGCGTCCGCCGCACGGTGGCGCGTTCACTCTCTAATCCAATCAACCAGGTTTAAAAAGAAAAAACAAAAAATGTATTCTGTTAAAAAAATCTACTGTCACGATTTGTTTTTTTTTTAAATACGATGGAATTTTAAAAATGAACACTGGTCTATTTTTCTGAGTAGCATTACAATTAGTTTTTTTTTTTTATTTTAAGTATAAAGTCGCCAAAGCTGCTAGATTTATAAACACACAGCAAACACAAATCTGAGAATACTGTGTTACCTCATATGTGAATTAGAGAAAGATCTCTTTTAATTAGGCACATCGCGTACTTTACAAAATAAAGCTGCGGTCCTTGCGACGTTTATTTTGAAGTAGTACGGCTGTTCTGGAGACCGCGACATTTCCCCACCCCACCATACTATCCTGATGGTGTCTTGACAACCGGATGAAATCTAAAATTACGCACCGAAGTAGTTCATTAATGAATGAACATAGTGACATCAAAGTAAATAGAAACTAATTAATAAAATTAACACACACATACACACATATGTGTGTGTATATATATATATATATATATATATATATATACACACACACACACACACACACATAAATATATATTTTGCGTTTAATTTTATTTAATTTAACATTATTGAAAATTATATAATTTATTACATATAATTTAACAAACGGTAAAATGATCATTACTATTTTTCACCACACAGTGTCACTGCTGACCCTTTAAACTCTGCCTTCTCCCAGGCAGGGCGACCAGTGTTAAAAGCAGTTTACTGTATCTCGGAAATATATGTATATATAATCAGCTATTCATTCATCATGTAGGAACTTCTGTAAAAACTCATTTAAAAAGAATCAGTCATTTTCACAAGGCTATCAAGGTACAAAATGTCCAAAAAGACAAGAAAGATACATTTAATATGAACAGAAAGCAGACATCCCAGAATTGCCAACACTAAGGCTGACATGTGTGAAGATGTTGTGCCTAAAAGCCACTGCAGAGAAACTAGGGCAAAGAGAAAAAAGCAGTGCACCTGTGTGTGAGAGTGTTGGCATCCCAGATCTAGGACTTTAGTCGTCCTACATGTCCTGACTTGTAACCGTCTGCAGATCCTGTCTGGAATTTAATTGGCCAACTCATAGGTATTTAATACCTAAATTAAATGAATCCTCAGTGAGCAACGTTTCCCTCTTCTCTTGGTAATGTGCTTTCCTTTAGGTTTCGAGGGTCTTCACCAGCCTAATAATTTATTAGGCCGCAACCCCGAAAATTCTGTACTGGCACTTTAGTTTTTCCAAGGCCACAAAAGTGTATGATTATTAAATGTAAAGGAAACCACAGACCCTGGAGACTCTAAGTCTCGACTGTTCAGTGATCCCCAAAGGAGAATTAATGAGTATGTAGACTGATATGTATATTTGAGTGTGTAGTAGTAGCTTTAATACTACAAAGATCATAACGTTTATTCATAATTTGAGCTTCCCTTGTATTGCACTGAGCAGAATTCATCAGTCAGCTGTATAATTTTAACAGAAGAACTCATCGTCTCACATGCCCAAAGTAGACTATATTCATTAAACGGAGATGTATTCAAGATTCAAAATTGGTTTATTGCCAGTACAACATTATACACAGTATACCGTGTACTTAAATAGTGTTTCACTCAGATTCCCCCATAGTTTAATCATAAAAGAAAGAAAAAAATCTATGTGTATACACACTAAACTAAACTCTACTAACTAAAACTAAAACGTAAATGCTGTACAGTTCTCTATAAGAGAAAAGTGAAACTTTTCTGTGCAATGAACAGGACAAACAGGACAACATCATGCAGGAACATCTTGTAAGTGGATATGTTGGATGTTTCAAACAGGACACACAAGACAAGACACACATGTGCAAAAAGAGCAGAAATGTACGAATTGAATTGATATTCATTATTTTTATTATTATTATTATTATTATCCACGGTCAGGTATGACAGATCTCGTCACCCGGTGCCCCCAGGGAAGGCGAACCGCGCATGCGCGGTCTATTAGGTCCATTACGGTAGAGCCGGGCCCGCTCACTCCCCCCATGTGCGTTGACATAATTGACATGGCGGAATCCCACATCAGCTCGGTCCGCGGCGGACGCTCCAGTCTGGTTATGGCTTCGTTTTGATGCCAGTTGAAGGAGGGACAAGAAAAAAAAAGTGGACAAACAAAAAAACAACAACAACACAAAAAATCACGTCCGACGAAAAGGAAAGAGAAGTCGAGGTAAGGGGAAGCGAGCGGTCTGTATTTTTTCCCCTCCCCGTTTCTGTCGTCCGATTGTCCCGCGTCGCGAAGTTGGAGAAAGTCGCACGGCGCCGGTTCTGCGTTCTCGGTAAAAGGAAGTTTTGGCTTCGGGCGAAAACGAAACTTTCGGCGCCGCGTCGCACGCTGCTTGTGCTATTTGGGGTTTTTCTTTTCTTTTCTCCCCCCCTCCATTTCTTTTAAACGCACGAATGCGGCGCGACTGCTAAACGTTGCCGCGTTTTCGTTGGCGGCTCCGACGAGAAGCCGAGACCCTGGACGAAGTTGGAGAGAACTTCACGTCCACGCAGGAACGTCCACGCCTGCCGGTTCCCCGCGCTGCGGATTTGCAGAATGGCAGAAGTTTCTGGAATTTGAATGTGCGAAAGGTGTTACGAAGCTCCCCCCCCCCCCCCCCCTCCGAAGACCGCAGCCAGAGACGGGACACGGTGGCCGCAGGTTTTATTTGTAAAACTTAAAAAAAAAAAAAAAAAAAAAAGAGAGAATTTAATGATTTTATTCGGCGTGGTGGCGATCACGCGCAGGAAAACGCCGTAAAAACGCCGAACCCCGATTTATTAATATGATTATTGTTGCTGTTTATTGATTTGATTGGTTTATTAATGGCGCGTCGCTCCGCGGAGATGCTCGCGGGAAGGCAGGAATGCGCCGCCGGGACTCCGGGACAGTGGCGACACCGTCGCTCGGTCCCACGAAGGAGAAATTCGATCCCAAATACGTGACGTCAGACGAAATTCCAAGACCCGTGTGGAGCTGAAGGGAGCAGCGCTTTTCCACTCGTTCTTTTTAACTTTCACTTTTTTTTTTTTTTTTTTTTTTTTTTCCTTCTCTCTCTTGAATTTTTTTTTTTTTTTTAATTTTTGGGAAAATTACAGCGGCGACGTGCATCTTCCGACCCTGGAAGGTCTAATCTGTTTGCCTGGGGAAAGTGTGGAGAGGAGCAAAGAGGATTTTTCCTCTTCCTTCTTGTTGTGTTTTTTTTTTTTTGTTGGCCTGCGAAATGCCTCGCATTTCGTTTGCATTGTTCGGCGTGTGAAGTTGTCAGACGCGCACACCCCCCCACCCCCCTTTTGGCCAACAAACGCCGAGCCCACCACCACCACCACCTCGAACCCCCCCTCTCCCTCCCAAACTCCAGACGGGAAAGAATGTTAAGCCGCTGGCAATTACCAAAGCCCCTCCGCTCCGGGGACGGAGCTGCTTAAATATGCCGAAAGGGACCAAAGTCCCCCCCTGCGACGTCGCCAAGGGTACTCGGCGCGAGCCGGGGTTTGGAGGATGAGTCGGACGCCGCGCCACGACTCTGAGCAGTACCCCCCCCCCCCAGGACGAGTGGGTGCTCCACCCAGAGCTTCGAAGCGAAATCGCCGCCGCCGCCCCGAGCGTTTATTGCGTGGTTTTCCCATTCAGGCGGCGAGAGAGAGAGAGCGGTGCACGGTGCACGCGCCGAACCCGGTGCCAGGCGCCCTGCTGCATCTGCCCGTCCCCATGGGCACGGCTGCATTCCTCGCCTCCCCTCCGCTCTCATGTGTTCCGCACCTGGCGCGCCGCTGTCCGGCACCTCCCCACCGACAACCCCGCTCTCCTCCCCGGGGCCGTGGGCTCCCTGCGGCGGCTCCCTCTTTGAAGTGCGCCGATGTTATCCACAAGCGCGCCTGATAAAAGCCCTCTGCCGTCCCTGAGGACTGAGAGTAAGATGCGGCGCCTCCAGCTGTTGCCGCGAACCGTGGGCCGAGGGCCTGTGCTGACCTGTCGTTAATGAAAGTGATGTGATTTGGTTGTCATTGTTGATACACTGCAGCACAGCACACGCCGACGCGCCGAAATGTGTCCTCTGCTTTTGACCATCGCCCTTGGTGAGCAGTGGGCAGCCGTGACCGGCGCCCGGGGAGCAGCGTGTTGGGACCGCGCCTCGCTCGGTGGCACCTTGGCGGACTGGGATTCGAACCGGCAACCTTCAGATTATGGCGCCGCTAGGCCACCACTGCCCCTGATTGTAAAATGGCAGCTTGCTTTGCCGTAAATAGATTGATGAATCTATGAGTTATAGCGCACTGCTGCACAGTAGGACTTAAGGTGGCATGACGATATCAAGGAAGATATTGCAGGAAGAGAATCCAGACTGAGAAAGAAGTCATATTATTTAGCAATTAATTACATCCAGAGCGACTTGCAGTCACTAGTTACAGGGGACAGTCCCCCCCCTGGAGACACTGAGGGTTAAGTGTCTTGCTCAGGGACACAATGGCAGTAAGTGGGATTCGAACCCGGGTCTTCTGGTTCATAGGCGAGTGTGTTACCCGCTAGGCTGCCACCACCCCTTCCTTTTTATCATTCCTTCCGGGTTGATTAAAGATTTCTTGAGAGATCTTGCAGCATCGCAGCTGTGTGATGAGCGCTGCCACGTCACATTAGCAATTAGAAATAGTTGCTTCTAATTGCCCACATGTAGCCCACATGTAGTGACTAACATTTTGCTGTCCAAAGTCAACAATAAAGTGCGGCACTGCAGTAAAAACGGGACGTGTGCGGTAGTAGCGTTTTTCGGCGTGTGTGTGTGTGTGTGAGACGGCCATGTCGATGGTTTACTAGCAGAGGAAGACCATTGTGTCGTCTGTGCGAGTGACTGCTGGGATGTTCTTTTTCGCGGTCTGGTTTCAGGTAGCTAGGCTTTTTTTTTTTTTTTTGGTCTGCAGTCCCAGTGCCAGTGGTGGCCTATCGGTTAAGGAAGCGGCCCTGTAATCAGAAGGTTGCCGGTTCGAATCCCGATCCGCCTAGGTGCCACTGAGCAAAGCACCGTCCCCACACGCTGCTCCCCGGCATGGGTTAAATGCAGAGGGCAAATTTGACTGTCCACCGTGTGCTGCGCTATCACAAGTGACAATCACTTCACTTTATCACATAGTACATCCATCCATGTTATGGTCACCGTGAGCACCCAGAGAGACCCCCACTGAGGACACACACACACACACACATATATATATATATATCACACACTCACGGTTTTCCAGTATGTAGAATGTAGTAGAAGCATGAATGAGGATGAGGAATTTGACCTGTTGACCTTCTTAAAAAAAAAAAAAAAAAAAAAAAAAGGAAGGTGGTGGGGGCGTAAATGGAGGAGACGCTCTCTGTTTTCGGCACAAAAACATACATGACGGTGGCAATTTTTATTTATTTATTTATTTATTTTTGCCTCAGAGTTATTATTTTGAAGGCATCACACTGGCCTGCCTTTGATTTTGTCCTGATTTCCTGTAGATGCCGCATGCCGAGATCATAAAGCGCCGCTTCTGCACCAGGCTGATCACATCAGCTGATTTTCGGGATTTCGAGCAATGGGTGAACATTCAATCAAACTCCGACTTCACCGGCTTGCACGTTGTCAATACAGTCCAGGTGTTAACTTTTTTTTTTTTGACTGAACGAGGGTTCGGCTATGATTTCATTGTTTTCCCGTGCAGTAGTCACTGGTCTTATCAACATTTCGACCCCACCCGTATACGTTTCGGCCTGTCTGATTCATTGTCATTTCCTTTCCTGTATTGCCCTGCCGATGACTTCCTGCTTTGGTCCTCCAGACTTTCGTTTCAGATTTTTTTTCCGCATTCTGTTGAAATGCTAGTCATTGCTTGCTTCCATTGGAATTTACGTCACACGTCAGTTTTATGGCACTAAATATTTGTTCAATTAGTTTAGCTTTTTGGTGTGGTTGTCTGGACCTACGCGAGTTCGTGCTTTTGATTTGGCACTGGCGGCTTATTACTCCTCCTCAACCAGTAAACCCACGGTTCCCCGTCCGGGCTCCTATCGGTTGGGATTCGGATCGAAGAGCTCGAAAGCATGTGGGTGAGAGAGTGACCCGCTCCGTGTATGTTTTAAACCTTGTGTACAGTGTCTGTGAGGCTGTTCACCTGCACTTCACTGACCTGACGACCTTTGCCCTCCCTCGCTCAAAGCAAAGGGGTTCACCGGGGTTTTCACCCAAATATGCTTTCAGTTCCCAGCAGAGCGGGCTCTCTGTGTTTTAGAACGTTAAACTCCTAATATAATATGATCTTAATATCTAACTAGATATGTTTTCAGGTTTAATTATTATTATTAAGAAGGGTGGTAGTAGCCTAGTGGGTAACACACTCGCCTATGAACCAGAAGACCCGGATTCAAGTCCCACTTACTACCATTGTGTCCCTGAGCAAGACACTTAACCCTAAATTGCTCCAGGGGGACTGTCCCTGTAACTACTGATTGTAAGTCGCTCTGGATAAGGGCATCTGATAAATGTCTTAAATGTAAATGTAAATTATTATTTCTACCCGTGGTTTGAAGAGGCTGTGGGTGAAATGAGGGGAGTGGTATGTTCTTAAAGACGTGATGTCACCTCCCAGTATCCGTTGGTGACTGGAGACTCCAGACGTGTGTAATGGGTAACGGAGGGCCGAATGGAAACGGTGAGGCTCTGGCGTCGGCCGGGTGTTTGCGAGGTGTGCGGCTGAGCATCGTGCGCATAGTGGATGTGGCTGGGGGGGGGGGGGGGGGGGGGTATCATTAGTTGGATTATAGGGCCCGTGCCAGACTGACTCCCCATCTGGGCCTGTAAAACTGCCAGACGTGAAAACAAGACCCCCCATTCCCTCCCTTTTGCAAAAATCCGACTTTTGAAAAGTTTTGAGGGCTGGAAGGGGGGAGGTGATGATTTTGTTTGCTTTTACTGTGCTCATTGTTAAAATTATGATTTATTCTCACTGCTGATTGGTAATCGAGTGCAGATGGAGGCGGTAGTCGTGACGGGGTTTCTATTGGGATGCATTTTTTTTTTTCCAGATATTGGGACCGTTGAGGGGGGTGGGTGAGTTCCAACTGAATGCTGGAATTTGGAATATTATGGGGAGGGCAGCAGGGTCTCCTGAAGCTTTTCAATTATTTTAAAGGTTCTCCTTGTTCTTCAGCTGTCCTTTTAAACGTAGAACAGGAAAAACCGTGCTTATCCCCTGCACCTTTTTTTTTGCAGTTTTGAGATCCTGTTCCAAACCTGTTATCTCAGACCACCATTCCAAACACCAGAGATGCTGTTGCTAGGGTAACGTCTGTCTCCGTAGGGCTGTTTAATTTGTGTGAAAGGCACGCGGACGCGGGTGGTGCTGCTGGTGGAGGTTTCGGTTGGAGGGGGTGGAATCTGGCCTCTCGTGGTGCCTCTCGGTCCGCTGGATGAAAAGCCTTTCTGCCTCGTTTGAGGGCGACACGGTTAACCAGTGCCATGGTCCTGAGAGGTAGGGGGTCTGCACTCTCGCATACTTGCATCCTGCCAAAATCTTGTTTTCTCTCAAGGTTGAATTTCCGAGGTCTTCTCTTCTCCTCTCCCCACCCTCTGATTTAAACGAGACACTAAACCTCCAGGGGAAAAAAAAAAATGTCGGGAATTGACCGGGAGAGTGAACGGCGCCCCGGTGGAAGAGGCAGAGATTACAACCGGACTTCTGTGCCCTCAGGGAGACGACATGTTAAGTCGGTGTTGAGGATTTCAGACCCCACAGAAGAGGGGCTGAGGCAGATCCCAGAAGGAAAGGCTCATCCAGCAGAAGCTAGAATAGCTGTTATCTCTGTTCTTGGAAACCGTCTTGCCGGAAGCAACAGGAAAGAAAACGCTGTGGAGGTGCTGCTGATGACAGTAGTTCTCCAAAGTCCGGCCACGGAGCCTGTAAATCACTTCCGTAGCACAGAACTTTGCTTCCATGCATGCTGCGAAATACTCTGAAATTTAAATATAAGCATGTAGGGGTGGTTTTCTCACGAAGGTCTGGGTCATATTTTCCAGTAATAAATGTTGTTCTCACTTTAGAATAGACACAATCTGCGTTCGCATCATGTTATTTTTGTTAATCAGGAATGTAATAGATGGAAGATTCAGTGACTGTCTGTGGGTGATGCCGAAACCTTAATTTTTAGTGATGTAGTAAATGTTTTTTGATGCCCTGCGCAATTAATTTAACCTGATTTTTTAACAAAAAAATTTTATTACCATTTACATAAAACAACATAATCTTAATAATGGTTCTCCTTTGCCATGATACCATGCTATGCTTAAATTTCAAAATCTGTCGAATGACCTAGAGCAGCGTTTCTCAGCCCTGGACCTTCCCTCCAGCCCTACCTGAATTAGGCTCGGGGGTTTATTAATGGTTTAATAATATGTGGGGCAGGTTGTGAAGCCGTGTGGGTTGGAATGAAAACTTGGTGGCAGACGTTCCTGCAGGACCAGAGTTTTGGAAACACTGTCCTGGTTACGGAGCATTGTTTTTTTTTTTTTTTTTCTTCTTTCCTCCCCACTGTTCCTAGATATGAGAGATACTGGGTCTAAGTGTGATCTGGGAATAAATCATTGAAATCCTTCCCCCTTTTAGAATATCCACTTTTAACAATAAATCCAGACAGGAAAGAGGAGGCCTATTACGGGCATCGTCAAATTTTTTGTCAAATAATCCTAATCCTAGTTTGATATCGGTTTGACAGACATCTTGAGAAACACCCATGCAGCAAATTAGTCATGCATCTTTGCAACTCTCTGGCATACTGTTAGCAGAGAACCGAAATAAACTCGCAGTATAACTGGAGGCTAGTTGGTCCTTCACTGTAACTCAAGGTGAAGTTTGTTTTTGCAAAATTCAATTGAAGGTATGAAAAATGGCAAACCAAAGGCAACCATTTTGCAAGCTACTGAAGTAAATCCTGTAATGGTCTTTTTCCTCTTTAGAAATGTATTTATCATAATGCAGATTTCTGGAAGCTGTTATATTGGTTTCATCTTGATTTTTATTTATTTATTTATTTATTTATTTATTTATTGTTTTAATTTAAGAGGTGGTGGACAAATTATCACCAATTACAGACTGAAAATATTTTGCCCTGTAATTTTCTGATTTTGATATTTGTGCTTTCGCAGATCCAATACCAAAACCTGGTGTTTGGATATCGGCCTATCTTGACTACCGATCCGACACGAGTGTGAACCAGTTACTTTTCTGGCATCATTTGTTCTGTCGCACGTTCGGAAGTTTTCTTGGCGTCGATCTATACTGAAATCCAGAAAAAAACGTTAGACGGTTTGTGAACGGCAGTGAATCGGCAATTAGATGCAGCTACACAGCGTAGAAAAACGTGTAGGGTTTTTAGAGTGCATTCAGTTCGACCGTCAATTTGAACGAGGCTTTACTCCTTTCCCGGAGCAGCGCTGTACTCGGATCAGGCGGCCACAGTCACTACCGGCACTTCTTTTTAACTACAATTTCTATGCCGCCTCCAGAAAATCACCAAGCAACATCATGATCTAATTGATTACGTTGTGCACAGCGTTGATGTAGAGTCGCGCTTCAATACTCTTATTGCATGATGTGCGGAACACAAAAACCACACTGATATGCACGCTGTTGCCTTATTTGAGTCAATTTTTTGACTTATAATTGTACTGGATTAGTGTATTCCTAATTTTATGCATGAATGCCCCTTGGTATATATGTATATTACATGAACATCACCAAAACCGCTCCTTTTGACTGGAGTTTTGTTTTGGGTCAATTCATGTGGGAATCATCACGTTGACCTTTCTTGTTCTGACTGTTCAGTGTTTCATAGATCAAAGCTGCACTGTTCGTCTATCGGACATGCCGATAGGCTGCGGTTCCATGGCTTTTTGTAACTCCTCAGGGCCCTTGTGGTGAGTTGAACCTCCGGGGCTTTGAGGCATCTTGATTTGTCAGGGCGTTCCGAGCACTGCTTCCTTTTAAATAAAAATTGGGTTCAGGAGGAGGTTGAAATTCATTGATTCAGCAAGTTGGCCTTTTTTCCATTTAGTACTCTGTAATTTCTGCCGCAAATTTGTTTCTAATGGAGTCATTGGTTTCTGTTCTCTCTCCTTGTGTGACTCCAGCAGGTCTGCTGAGGGGCTGGTGGGTATCTGGAAGAGTGATTTTGTGAAAGAATGGGTCCTACTTAAGGAGATTTGGGGTCTCCGTAGGCTCCCCTGTGGTGAAGCTCTGCAGTCTTGCCTCCTTACCCTTGCCCAGTCTTCCCACTTTGATGGAGACTTTATACAAACATGACATCATCCTTATACAGATTACATCATCATCTTATAAATCCTGGTGACCGCATCTTTTCATCAGTGTCTTTTTTTTTTTTTTTTTTAACCCGCTGGTAAACGATTGTGCAAAGTTCTTTGTGGAAACCAGATTATGAAATGTAAACTTTTTTTGGGGGGGGTTGAGTGGCTATTGCTCTGAAATGTTTTTTTCACAAGTTGCCGTACTATTTATTTTATTAACATGTGCCTGTCCCTGCAGGAAGCCAGACCTGGAGAGGTCTCCATGAATGTATGTCACAATGATGATGATGGACCACATGGAACTTCCGCCAATGCCGAATGGCGATGTTCCCCTTCATATGCTTAATGGGGATGCACCTCAACAAGTGAGTCCCCTCTCCTTTCAACTCTATGCTCAATAACCCCTTGTTGCCATGGCTACAGCGGTTTCTGCATCTTCCCCTGCAGGTTATCCTGGTCCAGGTGAACCCGGGTGAGACCTTCACCATCCGGGCAGAGGATGGTACGCTGCAGTGCATCCAAGGTCAGCTTTTGAATTTCTTCTCCTCCCTTTTTTTCCATGTGACTCGGTGTGATGTCATCTTCGTTTTTTTAAGAACTTGAAATCATGCCCCACTAACTTCATAAAGACTTTTTAAAGCCTGGTAGCCGGCGCTTGAAAGGGCTGCGTTGTGCATGTAAACGAGCTAAAGACCTCGAGGGGCCGGCGGGGCAGGGCTGCACGCGAGGGCCACGGTTCCGCGCAGCAGTGCGGCGAGGCCACTTTTGAAAAATTCAATTTGTTTCGATGCAAAGCCCGGCTTCCTCCGCGCCGATCCGTTGGGGTCAGTCGGGGCGGCCGGAGAGCAGTGAGTTCACGGAGCTGAAGCTTAGCGGGCGAGCGCCCGCCAGGACTGCAGGGGTGAGGTTGCAGCACGCCGGTGATTCTGCCCGTGTTCTAACGTTTCGCATTCTTTCGCCGCGTGATCCATGCCAGGTGACTGGGGACTCGGATAAGCTGGGTGCTTTGGTCACTTTCGGTCATTGCAATTTGTAGTAGTAGGCCATGCCGACTTGGCAAGCTTACCTTTGAATTTAAACATTTGTTTAAGTGGGCCGGGTTTGGGCGGGGTGCCAGGGGGGCTCATTTGTGCGGTTGGTTCACCAGTCAGGAATGTCCTCTGCGCTCTTGTGGTATAATCGACGCGCTGCATGGGTATGAAGCGGCCGTTGCCCTGGTTTCTTTCGTGTAAACTGCTCCCACCGTCGCTCCGTGTGACGCCCGCGTTGGACCAGGTCCGGCCTGCCAGAGCCCTCCGGCCTCCTGGGATTTTTTTTTTTTTTTTTTGCCTGAATGTGCTGCAATGTGGACTGCCGGTAATGACCTCAGTAAGGCGTCTGGGAGGCTGCCCTCCTCTCCTCGAGCTCCCGGATTGCCCGGGTCCCTGATGAGATGAGCAGGTGGGGAGGAATGGAGGTGATGTAAGCCGGGCACGCCGTTTCCCAGGGCTCCGTGGGTAATGATTAAGCCTCCAGATTATGGCCCTCCGCTGTGTGGGCCTCAATCCGAAGGGTAATTTAGGCTGCCGTGTCACCTTGTCATAAAAATGTTCCAGCTGACTTGTGTGCCACCAGCGGGTTCAGTCTGGTAGCCTCACCCACACGCAGGCACACAAACAAGCTCATAAAAACATACACTGCATGCACAGTCATATGGCTGGACTTTCTCAGTGCAATTAAATGCTAAGTGTGCTCTTCTGAAGTATTAGGTGCACTATATGCGAAAAAATGACAAAGTCGCATCACCTGCGCGAAACCACGTCTACTTGCAGCACGAGAGTGCAAAGTGCACGCCTACATTTAAAAGTCTTTAAAAAAAACACTGCAGACCCAATAAATGAAATAAAACAAGTAATTCGCCAGTCAATGCACGCTGTGCGCGTCCGGGTTTACTAAGTGCAGCACGTGTGTCAGTGCCCTCTTGCCCGATCCGTACCACTTGCCCGATGAGTTCCGCGAAGTGCGTGCATGAATGCAATTTTTAGGGTTAGGTGTTACACATGTGCAGAATCTGTATGGTAAGGGGTATAGATTTTTTTGTATTGACATCACTCATGGAAATTACCTGGGGTGGTCCCAGCCTGTTTGGTACCCTGTGCAAAAAAAAAAGTCTTGGTAATTTTGAAAACATGAACAAGCATAGTGTTATTTAAATATTTTCTGACTATATTTTTTATGTACATTTGTACAGTTGATACAGAAAAATGTTATATATATAGTCACTCACATCAAACAAATACCTGGTATGTCAGTGGCCTTATGGGTGTAGCCGAAAGATATTGTTTCATCTGGTATATGGTTATGCTATATATTTATTATCAAAGTTCCTCCTGCAGTGACTGCTGCAGTGTACAGTTACAATTCATATTGTGATATAAATTTATGCCATATAGCACAGCCCTACCTCACACCTCCAAAAGTTCGAATCACTGCTCAGACCTTATGTGTGTTTGTGTGTGTGTGGTTTTCTTTTGTGCCTTCTTTGTTTTAGTACATTGTTTGTTTGCATTGATCAGACACCCTTATCTAGAGATGCTTACAGTAGTTGCAGGGACGGTGGCCCTGGAGACACTCAGGGTCAAGTGTCTTGCTCAGGGACACAATGCTGACTATATAAATAAACTGAACTTGTGGTAATGTTGTAAGAATGAGTTATTTTCATATTTTATCATTTTTCACATCCTTGAATACTTTTTGGTTTTTATGATTCCTATGCTTGACTGAGACTCATCAACATGTTATTCAGAATTTAATCTGTAGTATATATTTTTTACACTTCTAAGATCACTGACCCATCAGCCTTCATCAGTAAAAACGTAGTCGGTGGTGCATTTACTGTTTTTGATGCCAATGAGACATGTGGTATGCAAGACATTGAAAGAGAGGAATGTGAATTTGTGCCGAAGTTCAATAGTCTACATTCATTATCCTTACAGTCTGGTATTTTTTGTTTTCATTATCGTTTATAGCTGGTATTTCATGAAAATCAGATATTCAACATTTATATTATGTATACTGTCAGTGCATGGATTAAGCTGAATGATTTAAGGGCTTACCTTTCTGTATTAAAAAAAAAAGAACTTTGTGCCTTAATATAATAATTCATACATGTATACACACACACATACATAATTCATATTTTAGCATGGTTTGAATTTTAAAGAATGAGGACCGGTTTCACATAGTCACATGGAGTTGGGTATTGGCAGAAATTTGGATAGAGCACCATAGCAAAATGTATGTGGACCATTTTTTTAATTTTTTTTTTTTTTCTGATAATAAGAATCATGGCGAGAGGAACTGTAGATTTTGGCAGGAATTTTTCTATTGCAGCAACTGCTCTTCCATCATTATTTCCAGTCAAGGAGAATACATGCATGCATGCATGTAAGTAAAGGGAAGGTGGGAGTATTTTATGGGTGGTGATTGTCTATCCCCACTATATTGCACCATGTCATGTGACCTAGCAATTTTGTGAAGTGTGCCTTTCGGAGATCACCTGAAATAGCATGTGATGGATTGTCTCGAAATGTAAATTTTTGGCATAGTTTCTTTTTGCAGTGTCATTTTCTGAAACTGATGAAAAGGCAAGTGCAAGTTTTGACTTGTGCAGAGATGTCCAGAAGTGGTGGAAACCGTGGCTTTTGAAGTTGCATTAGAAATAAAAATGGAATCTCAGAGGCAGTCCGCCGCCTCCCAGCAGCCCCCGTCCCCCCAGCCCTGCGTTTCTGTCAGGCTGCAGTCTCTACTCTTTCCTGGTGTGGAGGAAACCCCCTCTGTTCCACAGATGATCATAGCAGAGCGCCAATTCCATTCCTCTGAGTCACGGCTCAGTGGAACAGTGGATTTTTGTGTGCATCATGGAGAAGCGTTGCTGGACGGGGGCTGTGTCTAACCCACATCCTCACACTGCTGTCGCTGTTTTTTTTTTTTTTTTTTGGGGGGGGGGGGGGGGGGGGGTGTCTGTGTCTGGATGGTGTGAAGGTGTCCATCCCATCACAATTTACCCAGAAAAGGAAGGTGGCGCATATCTCAGGACTGTGTGTGAGGAGTGTTTCTCATTCTGCTGGCACTACGCAGCGTAGAACATCAGAACAGTGGAACATTCCACAAAATTTTTTTTTTTTTTTTTTTTTTTTTTTTTTATATATATAAACTGCTATTTTGAGAAGCTGTTCTGTCCTGCTGGGCTCCTCATGCTTTTACGGGGCAGCGGCTCAGTATTCGGAATCTGCAGTTCTAGTTCACACACACAAATTGTTGGGCATCACACACAGACTCAGAGCAAACTCGGTTAAACTAATTTATCACATTTAGCAAACGCCCTTATCCAGGGCAATAAACTTCCAATAAATAGTTAAGTGTGGGTTGAGTGTCTTGCTCGGGGACACAATGGGGCTTGAGCCTGTGACCTTTGTGACTCCTCCTAGGCTGCTACCACCAAATATATAATTATTTAGAATGGCAGTCAAAATTAACAGGTTACTTGCTTTCTGAGCCAATTGTGTGATGAAATGTACCAAATAATGTGTTTTCATGATTTTAAAGTGATGTCGCTTATATGGAGTTTAAGATGCTATTGATGCCATTGTTTATTTATTTAATTTTTTTTTTTATGATCGCATGCCATACCTGTGTCTGTTCCTTTGAAAAGTCTCACTTCACACCATTGCATTTTGAGCGCAGGGTCACATGACCATAACACAGGAGCGAACTCCTGTTTTCTCAGAAACCTGGTGACTGCTGAGCTGTTTGCAGTCTGTGTACTGGCTATGGCTCCGTGCCCTGGGACAGATTTCCGAAACTGTCCTGTTTGTCCTAAGGTTTTTCATTTCTGTTGACGTGTGCAGCTATGAGCTGGTCCTGCTGGAGTCGGTGGAAAATCCTCTTCTTTGTGCTCTGCATGTCTGTTCACGTCACAGAGCTCCTTGTTCTCTCCTCTTTGTGTTTTTTTTTTTTTTTTTTTCTTCTGCCCCCATCCCTGATCTCTCCCTTCTGCTTTGATCTTCTCCACTCCTGCCCATGCAGAGCATTCTAGAAATCCGTTTAAAATGTTAACGGCAAACTCCACATTACAATGGCGTGTGCTTCCTGTGATTTTTTTTTGCGAACTGCCACGCTCTGTGCGCGAGAGCATCAGGTTGATGAATAAGCCGCGGAAGTGGGTCATCCCTCCTCCCGTTGCAGCACTACAGCAGTAAACACCCGCGCTTTCATGGGGCTTTGATGTTATGCATTATGAGGAGGGCTATTTACACCTTAGTTCATTCAGCACAGAGGCTTCAGTTGATCTCAATAATACATGTCCACCCTTATTAATAATTACCTCCCTGAGTCATAAATTCACTCAAATATGTGGCAAGTCGACTCGAACCTCTTTATCTGTCAGCGGTGGACCCATCTGCTGCTGCCACATTACTTCGGTGGTAAAGGCAGCAGAGGGTGTCAGCCAGTGCACTCGGGTCGGGGGGAGAGAAAGTGAGGCAACGCCTCCCTGACCGCTAAACTGAGGTTGATCCACCAGCTGATGCTCTACCAGTGGTTCTGGTGATGATGGTGTGGGTTTTGAGTGTGACATCCTCAAGTCCTACAGTCCAAGTCCTTTTTTTTTTATTTAAACTATTTTAATTTGTAATAGTTTTCAGTACATTTAAAAGCCTGCTATCCTATGTATTATGTAGTCAAAAGTTGGTTTAAATAGTCTAGAATGAGGAAGTAGGGTACACGAGTGCAGTTAATCATCGCTATGGGCTCCTTGGTGTCAAATATTTACACACCATCAGAAAGGGGCCGTTACGCAGTATAAACGGTATGCGGTTATACATTTGGCCAACGGAAGAGGTTTTGATTGTACCTACCGCGGTAATATCCATTTTGGGCCAGAGTGCAAAGCGCATGGCATGTGTTCCGCTGACCTTTTAAAAAGTTCTAAATTCGATTCCATAAAAATAGGGCTGTAAATATCATTAAAACGACTGGTTATGCTTAAATCTAGATTTTAAGTCTCAAAGATACTGCAGACCCAATAAATAAAACGAAACAAGCCTTCAATCTGTCAGTAATTCACTGGTCACCGGTCAATGACAAGGGGTAGTCACAGCCTGTTAGGTGCCCTAATTGTTTGCCCAGATATTGTTTTATCTGGTGTATGGTTATGCTACATGAAAGGGGAGTGATCGCTTTTTCCAGCGATTAATAGAGTAATCTGATAACTCATAGTTTTGGCGTTTTGGAACTACTCTAAATAGTCTGTTATGCAACATGAAAATCCTCTTAAAATGAGCAAGCAATTGGCTGTTATTCCTCACAAATTATTATTATTTTTTTTTATTCAAACTCACTACTTTTGTTAGATCAAAGCTTAAAACCTTTGGGTTACTCTCTCCAGAACTAAGCCCATTTAATCAATCTTTCTGTGAAACATTCATGATGTAAATGAAAAAAAACTGACACAGGGTAGCCTATTTGTCCTTAGTTTTATTTTCATTTAAAAAAGGAAAAAGGGGGGTACCCCCTGCTTTAGCCCATCTGGGAATTAAGAGGAAAAAAGTATAAAGGTACAAAATAGTAAAACGGAAATATAAATAAACAATTCAAGTATTCCTAATAATTCAACTTAAACAATACAGTTCAGTTTTCAGTTGTATCCAGATGAGGTAGGTAGGTAGAATGTTTGTCTTTGTGCAATTTTATGTGGTGGTAGTAGCCTAGTGGGTAAGACACTCGCCTGAACCAGAAGACCCGGGTTCAAATCCCATTTACTACCATTGTGTCCCTGAGCAAGACACTTAACCTTAAATTGCTCCAGGGGGACTGTCCCTGTAACTAATGATTGTAAGGCGCTCTGGATTAGGGCGTTTGATAAATATATATTTATATATTAGAGGTGGGCATAGATGAATTGTCTTAATCTAGATTAATCTCACTGTAATCTTGGAATTAATCTATAGTAAGAAAAAATTATCTACATTAATCTAGATTAAAATGGCTCATTTGAATTCTGCCAAAGGCATTCAGAATATGTGTGTGCTGTCCTCACTACAGTGTGGAACTGAAGCTATACAGCCAGTTAAACTCTTCCCGCAAATAATGGCTCGAGTCGTCGTAAGTTTTCTTTTAAGCCATTTACTGTGACTTCATTTATTTACAGAGACAGAGTGAAAACTATAACACAGAAAAACATAAATTAACCATCCTGTATGTGTTTAACAATCATAAATAAATTGTCTTTGTAACATACATTTACGTTTCTTTTCTTAAACAAATAATGCCTTTAACATTAACCTAACACTTTAATTTATGAAATTAGGTACTCACGACATTGCATCTGTGGTGATTGCAGTGTGGATTACATGCGATGGACCCAGATTACACACAACTGAATTCTAGTGTGGTCTTGACTAATTATAAGGAAACAGGATATGACCCATAACAACTTCCTGTACAAAATAAAAGCACTCGCTAAAAGTTTCTAACTTTGAACCTTTCAAAATAATAATGACTAAAATGTGTGTGCAATGCATGTGCAAGCCTGCACCGCTGTGATGTACAACAAATGCTACAAACTCGCCCAAAAGTAAATCTATATGCTAATGAATGTAGATTTGTCCATCTGTTGCATTTATTATTACTACCTTATGTATGGGGAAGATGTGTTTTGAGATGTAACCTATCTGTGTGTGTGTGGCGCACGGGAGGGATGAATTACATGAGTGAGATCATGCCTCATCACTATCGACTCATAACACAAATAATTACAAATAATGTACGTTCTAAGAAGCGCTAATGTTAGTTAGCAATCATAAAAATACAATACCTTGTAGAAGCTCAGAGTCCGTGGTTTACGTGAGGATTTGTTCGGTTAAGGTGCTGTAGTTTTGAAGAAGTACTTCTATGGTAAGATAGGTCCGTTTTACAGTGTATACACAGCGCACTACGTTGTCCATGCAGTGTAAAATGGTCCCACACTTCAGACATTTTATACCTTGTACGCACACTGGTATCTTAATTTTCCGCCAATAAATCGCGCCTCCTTAAATCTTTGAAATGCGTGTTAGTTCAAACAGTCCATGTAGAAAAGTGATTCCGGTGCTGCGCAGCTCCGCGGGAGCGATATGATAATTGATGGACTTTGGTGACTAATTAAACGAAGCCTCGAGGCAAAGAATTTTCCTCGAATATTTTTTGGAATCAAATTATTCGAGTTATTCGAATAATCGTTTCAGCCCTAATTTAAATGTACCTATCAAATTTTATACCAAAATATGTATATTCCACATAGTCTACTGTTTATGGTTCAATTTATATGGCAATATAACTTATATGCCATATCCCCCAGCCCTATTTTTCTCATCCTCAATAGTCAATTAGCAGCAAGATTTTATAAATCTATACATGTGATTTAAAAAAAAAAAAAAAAATTTAATGATTAATATAGCGATTAATTATAACTTCAATTTTTTTTAGAATCTGTTTGATTCAATTTTTGGATTATTTCCACATTAATTGACTAATTACAACTACCTCCAGTAGTTGCATGCCTGGTCCCTCCATCTCTGAAGGTAAAAGGAAGACCCTCATCTAGACTCTTTTCTGTTTTGGCTCCTCGGTGGTGGAATGACTTTCCCCTTGAGGTCAGAACAGCTCAGTTACTGAGTATTTTCAAACGGCAGCTTAAGACATTCCCCTTTAGAGAATATTTGGATTAACTTCTCATTGTCTGACTTATGTATAGAAACTACAACAGAGTGAATAAAGATCGTAAATCGCTCTGGATAAGGGCGTCTCCCAAATGGCTTGAATGTAATATGGCAATTTTTACATTTTAACATGCATATTACAAAAAAACATTTAATAATATTCCAATATATGTATATAAATTAAGAGTGAAATAGGTGCAAAATAATCAAGAATACTTCGTCAGAGCAAACTAAAAGAATACAATAACTAATGTAAAATTTAAAACAGAATTTGTTTTAATGAACAATGGAATTTACCATCCTACTATGGTGTTCTTCCTGAACCAACACAATTTAACACATTTTTTCATTTTGAAAACTCAACCCACTTTTTTTTTTTTTTTTTTTTTTTGTGGAAGTAGTCCTCCGCCCTGCTCTTCTTGTCCCTGAAAACATAAATACTGTAGACGGGTAAATAAAAAAATGAATAAAATTTTGAATGCTGCAGAATGCTGTTTTTTTTTTTTTTTTTTTTTTTTAAACAAACTGATCAACTCTGCATGTCATGCGCATGCTACATGCATACGGGCACTAAGTGGGTCGTTTTCCTGCAGTATAAAGTGGGGAGTTGAGTTTTGCCATCTGAACTCGCTGCACCAGGATACCACCTCTTCAGGTGTTTGTGCTCCAATTCTACTGCTGGCCAGCGCCGCCATTTTTGTTTTGCTTCTGATGCACTGGTTAGTGTATTTTGCATCAAAGTATTTATTTATTTGTTTATTTGTTTGTTTGTTTTTGCATTGAGTCAATCAATGGCATCGATGAATCACAACAACATACAGTGTGTCTCAATGGGCTTTGATGGGCCCTACAGTTGACACCCGTCCACACTTGACCCACACAAAAAAACTCTATGAGAGAGGAAAAAAGGAAAGGAAGAAATGTTGGGAAGGAGTGAAACAGAGAGGGACCCCCTTCCAGGGTAGAGTGGTGGTGTCAGTGCAGGGTTGGTGATTTGTCCAATAAGAGAAAAAGTCCTACAGTTGTAGAGGTGCAGAAATCCAAAGTGTAGTCCAGTGTCAACAGACACGTTATGTACACCATATGATGCTACTGGTCCATTTGAAGATCCCTGAAGCTGTAGTTGTTAAGGTAGTGGTGACTGTCATGCGAATTGAATGAGAGAACTGCATCAATGAGGACACCTAGATCCTTTACTTCAGTACTTGGTGAGATAGAAAGGCTATCCAGTTATGATGTAGTCAGCCAGACCCAAGTATAAGAGCTTCTGTCTTATCACGGTTTAGCAGAAGAAAGTTGGTGAGCATCCACTGTGTAATGTCCTTCAGACTAATTCTGAGCTGCTGCCTCTTATCTGGCTGATAAATAGAACAGTGTGTCGTCAGCATAGCAATGAAAGCTAATACAGTGTTTTCGAATGATGTCACCTAAAGGTAACATGTATGAGGAAAATAGCAACGGACCTAGGACAGAACCTTGTGGAACACCAAACTCTACTATGTGAAGACGAATCACCATTGGTGTCCACAAATTGATACCGGTCAGTCAAATATGATCTGAACCATACAAGGGCTATTCCCTGAATCCCAACAACATTCTCTATCCTGTCAAGGAATTAGTGGGCAGTTTGAAGGTGGCCGTCAATATTTCTGTGCCGACTTCAGATGCTCCCAAATCTCTTCATGATGTGTGTCCAAGGCTGCATCTGATCCTAATCTTGAGTTTGACTGACTGTATCTGGACTGCTTTTGTTCCTTTTTACCATCACCAAACCTGTACAGCAGGCCTGGCATTTAAGATGCTGTTTAATCTAGACCTTCATAAGTATGAATAGTGTTGTCTGGAGAAAGGGAACTTGTGACTACTTCTTTTTCAGATATTGTTATGGTAACCGTCCAAGGTCTGTCCTGGCCCTGGAAAACCAGCTGTGTTTTAAAGACGATGTAATGGCAAAGGAATCAGGGTTAGATTTGTGTCTAAGAATGCAAACGTCTGTAGCGCCTCAGACGCCCCTCCTTCCAGACGGTCCCCTGACCCCACCTCCCCCAGACTGCGCCGCTTCTACTTTTGCCCCCACTCCAGAGATGATGCTGATGGTGTTTACAGCACAGACAATGAGCAACGCAATCACATGCTTTTGTGTACAGTTTCTCATCGCGTGTACGGCGCTGGCGCTCCTGCGGCGTGGATCTAATTACAGAAACAGGATTTATGCACCCATGCTCAGTTCATACAGTGTTTATGTGCTCATGGGAAGATTGATTGTAAATTTGTTTCCGTAATTTCCATATCCTGCCTGTTTTAATGTCCAACAAGGACATCTGAAATTAAATTTAAAAAAAAAATGTCTTCGTGCTGCTCCTTGAATGTGTGTCATTATTTTGTTGTCCTCACACACGGAAATGTATGTACACAGAGAGCACATGTATGTCTACACCCCATCCCACCCCCTCTCTTGGCTAAATCTTTACAGCCATTCCAAGTTCCTCACTGAGAAAAGGAGGGAAAAAAAAAAAACTGTTCTCTTTTTCAGTTGCTCTCGCTCTGCTGTCGTCTCTCTGTCTGGCCAAGTTAACTTTCCAAACTAAATTAGTGTGGATTTTTTTTTTTTTTTTTTTCTGCTTAAGGAACCCATGCTTTCTTCCCACTTCCACTCCACACACGTGTAGATTTGCTCTCGGAATGTCCTTATTCTTTTTTGGATTCAACAGGTCCTTACTTTCACCAAAGTAGTTCCGTAACTGAGAGAATAGGACGGGCGCGCACACTTTTCCCGGTGTGTGTAGGAGTGGTGGTGTGGTGCCGTAGCCTCCTGTGGGGCTCGGTGGCCCAAGCGAGGAATCCTCAACCCTGACTGCAGGCCTCCGGAGAGGGGAAAAGCCTTCAGTCGGGAGCACAAAGAGGGGCTTGTTCTGGAGATGAGGCCCCACTCCCTCTGCTTGCTCCTGGGAAGCCTGGCAAGGGAGTGTAGTCACCCCCCCCATCTCTCTCGATTTTCTCTGCACCCCCTTTCTATTCTCTCTGCAATTTGTGTCGTCCTCTCTGCTCAAACCACATCTCCTCATCCTTGATTTAAAAAAAAAAAAAAAAAAAAAACATTGTTTTTTTTTTTTTTTGTTTCATATTTTGTCTGTCTGTCCTATATTTATCACTCAGTTTGTCCCTTTTCGGACAGTCTCTCCCTCCCCCGTCCAGCAGAACGGGTGGAATGCTGCTGTTTGCCCAGCGTCTTGGCGGTGAAGGCTCCAGTGTTCGCTCCTCTCTGCAGCAAGGCGAGGCTGAAAGGGGCCTGTTATTCTGAAGAGGTCTGGATGCAGCGGTGGAGAGGCTGGAGCTACCCCTCCCCACATACCACCCCCATCACCCCCACCCGCCGTCTCTTCCCCGGCCCCGGGGCTTGGGTTCTCAGGGTGGTGGTGGTGGTGGAGACTGTGGGGCCCTCCCTTGACCCTTCAGCATACCTGAAGGAGCCCTTTTTTCTCCTCTTCCCTTTTCTTTCTTTTATTTTCTTCTTGAACAATGTGAGTGGGTCCTGCTGTTGTGGGTTTGCCCTGCCGACGCCTCGTGTCCCCCTGCGAATTTAAACAGGAGCTTGTCCTCATATTTGTGCCCGTATCAGGTTCCCTCATTTTGCCCGAGGCTCCTGTTGTACGTGGAAGGAGGTTGCATTCTTTCTCTCCATTCACTGAGAGAGCAGCACAAGCAGCACCCCACCTCCACTCCACCCAACAATAGTCTTTTGGGCTGGAGGGTGGGGCTCGGGGACTGAAGACTGCAATCAACTGTAAAATTCATCAGAGAGCTCCAGTGATTTACGGACCCTCCGCTCCTGTGGCCGGTCATGCCGCCTCACCTCTGGGCTTTTGGTGGGGGGGTACAAATGTGTTTAACAGCTGCCGGTCTGACCACCGTATCCACCTCCAACCCTCCACTCCAACTCCTGTGTGATCGAGAGAGAGAAAGAGGGAACTGTTTTGGAAACTATGTGGCACGTCTCTGTCTGAGCTTCTGCTGTACTTTTGCGTTTTGGGTTTTATTTCTGTTATAACAGTGATTGAGAGAGGTCTGATCGCCTTGCGGGTAAGGAAACCGACCCATAATCAGAAGGTTGCCGGTTCGGGATTCACGCCACTGAGCAAAAGTACCGTCCTCACACACCGCTCCCCGGGCGCCTGTCATGGCTGCCCACTGGTCACTAAGTTTGATTGTTAAAAGCAGAGGACACATTTTGTTGTGTGCATCGTGTGCTGTGCTGCAGTGTTTTACAATGACAATCACTTCACCTGCTATGCAGGGAAAGAGGGGTTCTCAGCAGGAGATCTCCTGCTACTGGTGCTTTAAAACAACCCAGTTGGTGTGTTTGCCCGATGTCAACCTGTATAGGATTATATTTGGAAGAGGCCCATTGTACTACCATGAGATATAAACTTTGCAAAAAAAACAAAACTTTTGTATGCAATTTGATGCTTGTCTTCTACCTTTTGAACTACAACAGTTTTAACATACAGCTGGTATAAATGGAAAGATAGTGGTAAATCTGGATGTGATATGCATTTGTCTTTTATATTTCTCAATACAGTGGGCACAATTCATAAATATCTAAGCAATGGTTAATTTATAGATGGATAAATGGAAGTTCACTTGCTTGATTGCAGTTTGATTGACAGAGGGCCTTGTAGAGACAGATGCTGAAGTGGAAGATAGGAATTGCAATCCCAATACAGAGCATGATTACATTGCCCGTAGTATCAATGTTGATACAATAAAAAAAAAAAATCCATACTTGTAATGGGTAATGCTAAAAGTATCATGAGACAGACTTTCAAATTCTTATTATTTTTACATTTTTTTTAGAGGGCTTAAAAACTAAAGGTAAAAAAACAATGCCCTATTATTTCTTGGTTCTGGAATTAAAGGGTTGAGTATCTAAACCACACACCTAATTTTTGAGATATAGCTTGCCAGTGTTCATGCTCGGGTATAATAATACATTTAAGAATTTTTGCTCCATTTGACTCTTTTATTTTCAAAATGGTTCATGATGAGTCAGACCAATGCAATCCATTTGTCAAAGCGTCAGTCTTGAAAAGATTTATGAGTCCAATTTATCATTATACACCCAACCATCTTGCTGCAAGGTCAGAAAAAGTATATTTTTGGACTAAAATAATAAATGCATTCCGAAAACCGCTAGACCCGTACAGTCACCCCACAGTTCCACCACTCCCATCCATGTTACAAAAATTACAGTAAATAGATTTCTGAACATATGAATGGAGTTAACTCATATGTAAATATGTTCGTTGTTCCATTGTTCATGTTTAAATGGTGTTTCAGTGCGTATAAAGGCATTCAAGTTTCATGTAGCATGTGGGCAAACAAGACAAATAAGGGTGCAAAATTTCATCATTGTTCATGATTCTCTGGGCCCATGATGAATGAAAACAAGTATGGAACTGATATGGGGTCGTGTGTGAGAAGTAGTCCACAATGGACAACTTTGCAGTTGCTCTTGTTCAGCTCTGTTTCTTAGCTCCTTTACAATGACGTTAATCTTCTTCTTTAATGTAACTGTAGCCTTTTTCAGGTTCTTCTTCCATCTTGTACAGATTTGGGAGAATCTCCTATTGAAGCCCCGAATAAAACCCTGGCTGGATTTAGTTGAACCGGTTCATGCCATTTTGTTATTGATATAGGTTTCCGGTTTATATTGAGGCACGCAGAGATGTTGGGCTTTATGAATGAGCTCTGAATATTTGAGGTGGTCCTGAAGAACAGTGTCCTCTTACAATATGCCTTCTCTTTTCTCCTGAGTGACGTCCGTCTTCTTTTCTCTGCTTTATTAGGGCCAGCTGAAGTTCCCATGATGTCACCCAATGGCTCCATACCACCAATCCACGTGCCTCCGGGCTACATCTCCCAGGTAACAGTGAAGGAATTAAATGGTTTTGTTAAGGGGGGAAACTTATTTTAAAGAGGAGGGGGGCACATTCCTGTCTCCTCTCCCCCCCTCCTCTTTTCTTTGTAATGCAACGGACACACACACACACACACACACACACACACACACACACACACACAGCTTAGGCAGGCTGGGGCACGTAGTCATACACTGAACAATTTGAAGTGTTCTGTAACTGTGACAAACTCCTTTGGAGCAGTGACACCCAACACTCAGGGAAAGGTCAGGCCCGCTGGCATTTTAGTGAAAGGTCAAAAAAGGAGGAAAGAAAAGAGGGAGGGAAGTGTGGGAGATAATGAAAGTTGCCCTGCACCTCTTGAGAACAGCAGAGTTTTTTTTTTTTTAAACAAGCCATGTGATGGGACCAAAAAAAAAAAAAAAGAAACCCTTACCAGTCTTGATCCTCAGCGTTGTCATAGTGAGTTAGTGTCCAGGGTCGTCTGTCTTTTCTCTGGTCTCTGGAGGGGCTTTAAATCTCATGGTCCCCCCCCCTACCTTAACTGTTTAGGTCATGAACCAGGTCACATGGTTCACCCTCCAGTGGTCTCAATCAGCCACATTAACCAAAAACAGTCAGAAACTGTTTGTCAAAGGTACTAGTGCACCTCATAATTAGGATAATATGGAAGAGTGCATTGTTTTTGTAATATTATTTAGCCCTTTCAGCCACAGTACTTTAATTTAAAAAAGATAAAGATATTAGTTAAAAAGTGCTCTGCTTTCCAAGTAACATCTCCTGGATTACAGTCCTACTTTGAGAGAATAATAAATGCATTTTCTTAATTAATTAAACATTGTACATTAATTTCACATTAAAAACACTTTACGTCTAATGAAGTAAGCATATTCAAATGTATGACTATTAGAATTTTGATATGCTGCTGTGCTTGGGTCACAGAAAAACAAACAAAAACCAAAAGAAATCCTTCACAAAAAGCTGCAATCGCTTCTCGTTCATTCAGCAGTCAGGTTGGGTAGCAGATGCTGGTAAGCAGAGGGCAAAAGACCACATCATAGCACGCCAGTTCTAAAATGCCCCTCAGACCGTCATGATGCCAGGCAGGCTGAAACGAACTGTTGCATTGACACTGTGAGTCGTTGTCCCCTGCTAGTTTTTTTTTTTTTTTTTTTTTTTTTTTGCCGCATGCTGGGGGATTGCTGCCAATGCTGCAGCTGTCGGTGTTCTCAACAATTTTAGGAATGCAAAATTTGAAGCATGTCCTCTATTATTTGAGTGGGCAGTAATTATTATGACTGGCCAGATGGAAAGAACTGGAGGGATTTGTTTCTGTAGACTGCAGCCTACTATTTTTTTAGTTAGTTAGTTAGACTTATTTTTGTCATTTGGCAGGTCCTGGAGGACAACACTGGGGTCCGGCGCGTGGTGGTCACCCCTCACTCAGAGTGTTACCCTCCCAGCTACTCTCCGGCCCTCTCGCCACCCAGTCACCCGCTGGCCCCACCCTACATCGCACACCCCCAGTTTATCCCTGCCTCGCACACAGCATACTACCCCCCTGCCAGCCCAAGCGATGTGGCCACCCAGTTTTACCAACATCGCCTCTTTTACCCAGAGGGTGAGTTTAAGTTTGTCCGCTCTATGGGACGTACATTTTTAATGAGGTGGAGCAGCGATATAAAAAAATGTTCCGTAAGTTTCTAAAAACCGATTCTGTCCCCAAGGTGTTTACATCTCCACTGTCTACCTGTCCTTTAGAGATCATTCCGCTGTACGCCATGTCCTCCTTCATTGGCCGCGAGGAGCCGTACTGTAAACCCCCGCCCAAGAAGCAGAACAACTACAAGACCAGCTCGGCGTGCAGCTCCACCACCAACGGGCACGGGAAGAGTCACGGGAGCGGAAGCCCGGGCAACAAGAGGCCGGAGCGCCGGTCAAGGGGAAGTCCCAAGAGCTCGGACCCAGCAGACCAGCAGGGTGAGGGTTTAGGGTTGGACCGGTGTATTATAGACAATATAATACTGTACTTAACCTGCCTCACCGTACTGTGAAACATCGTGTCACCAGCAGAGGGTTACTCTACATGTCCGCTATGTTTGGGCCCACGCAAGGCTCCTGGATTTGATGCATTAATAAAACAAATCAAATGTCAGTGTAACAACTTCGCGCATGGGACAGATTCAACTCGCGGCAATTTAAGAACGCAAAGTGAATGTCGGTGCAAAAACTCGGCTGATACGTCTTGTTCACCAACCAGCTGCTGGAGGCCCTGTGCGTAAATGTGTTACTACAGACTGTAAAATGCAGTTTTAAGTGTTTCTTATGCTTCATAGTAATAACATTTTGAAAAGGCAGCATGTTTATTCGCCCGAGGGTGGGCCCACATGTCTGGTATGAGTGTTTTGTACGTACTGCAAGTCATGCATACAAATATTCGTATTTCAAATCCCAACTCGGCCATATGTGCGGCAGGCCGTTACTGTAGAACTGAAGCGCACCACAGTCACGTCATCAGCGCGTGATGGCGCTTGTGCTCGCGTTCCCGCTCGGTGTCTTGCTGTGCGCTATCTGGAGCTCACTGGAACATTTTCGGAGCGGGGCTCGGGCAAAGTGTGCGAAGTCATGCTGTTCGCCAGCTGTGCGAGTCTACATTCTCACACATTGTAGTCTTTGTCCCCCGCCTTTGCATTCGTCTATCACCTTCCTTCTCATCCCCCATCCTGCCGTCCCTCGGTGTACACGTCCTCCCCCAGAGCAACAGCTCGGTGTGAAGAGTAAACAGACTTGGCCACATCCTGGTAGTGGGAGCCTGCCAGCGCAAACAGAGGCTGTGAGCGCGTCACTGCCCCGTGGCCTCATGCAGCACGTAGTCCTTCAGACGAATTGTTGCACGGTCCGCTCACGTCCAGTGATTTGGACAGGATTTAAGCGCAATAACTTCATACACCATACATTTAGCAATCGACATGTCCCTGAAATTGTCACTATACTTTAATTGAAAGGTTATGAGGGTAGTATGCAAATATTTTATACATTTTATTACTATATTACATTTATTACTGGGTGTTAATAGCCTTGTTGCTTAAGGGGGACTGTCCCTGTAACTACTGATCGTTAGTCGGTCTGGATAAGGACGTCTGATAAATGCTGTAAATGTAAATAGCCATTTGCAGTTAATCAGTATTAGCTATTCTTCTGCTGGTCACCTTAGTGTTGTTTACAGGCTTTTGTTTTCTAAGAATATCTTGAACAGTAGCTTGACTCGCAGTCTAAAGAACTGGAACTTTTCATATTTTTCATTAATATTTGTGCATACAAATTAATCCACACAGTCCCGCATGTGGGACGGTGATACTGCTAAAATGTCCCCAAAGCAAATCAGTCTCACTGTGAATTTCTCTCCACTCACACACCCCCTGACACAGTGGTCCGCCCGGCGCTCGGGTGGGTGTCTTGCCAGCGGTGACGGTGTTTTTCTTTAATTAATTCGGATGATTAATGCTGGGCAGCTCGGAACCGCCTTTGTCGGACCACACCGCCCCAGACGTGCCGGGCTGTGTGTCTGTGGGAGGGAAGGAGGCCTGTCCAGCTCCCAGTAGCGGTGGCTGTATTTTTTTTTTTTCCCCTCCCGTGTGTATTTCAGTTGCCTCGTGGGAGCTATATAAAAGTCATTATTATGGTCAGTCAGCTGCTGTGAAACAAAGACCATGTGCGCATGTTCCTGTCACTGTGTGTGTTGCTGGGTTTATGGGGGATTTAGCCCACCGATTCTGTACCACACTCATGCTATTTCCTAATACTGGCATCCAAGAGGTCTGCAAGGTACCCCAGGCTGTAAATTTTTCCCCACATTGTTTGTTAGTCTTGACCACCTGTTGAATGTGGCGCCCTCCTGTGGTCAAATAATACAAATTTGTTTTCTTTGCTAAAAATTTGGATTCTGAAACGAGGGGTTTTGAGTGTGACATCTGTGGGGCTATCTTTCCAGTGTGGTTCTTTAACCCCCCCCCACAACATATTTTTTTGTCTCTTGCTTTGGTTGTCTTTATTAACCCCCCCCACCCTGTTTCTAATTTGAACCACCCCTCCACCCACCCTTTTCTGTTTCTCCTCCGGTCTTATCTCTTTCCTCACCTCTCTTCTCTGTCTTTGTTCTCCATCTCTTTCCTTTCCCATGACTCCTTGACTCTGTCTCTCCATCCCCACAGTCTGGCTGTTTGCAGCCGCAGACTCTAATGAGACCCAGATCTCTTCCTGTTTGGCAGTGGCTGGAGAGCACAGGCCCGGAGTGCAGCATACAGTGCAAGAAAACAAAAGAGCAAGAAGCACTATCGGTGTGTAATAGCCAGAGGTTCACTTCGGAGGACAAACTTTATTTTGCCCTAAACGGGCCATCTTCATGTTGTTAAAAAAAATAATCTACATATTTCTGTTAAAATGAGGATTTGACTTATTTTCAGGCCTTTTGAAAGAGCATGTGGGGCTTTATTTCCCCCCAAAGTTTGGGGATTTTCTGGAGAGCTGGTCCAAACAAAACAAACTGAAACCCGGAGAATGAATATAAGGTTTTGCTTTTCCTGTTTTATGTGTATTATAAAAAAAAAAAAAAACCTGTACGAGTTCCCATCTCCCCATCTCCTCATGCTTATTCCCAGCAGCATTTTGGAGGGAAAAAGTTGGCCAATAGCTGAGGTCAGCCAAGATCACTGTGCCCTGGCTTGATCCGGTCAGTGACTCATTGCTGAAAACCTCACAGGGTCTGTGGAAAGCAGGCCGGTCACCCCAATCACATCACAGAACACAGACCCATGCACAATCACTCTGGCCTCTTTATATTTATTTACTTTTTCTTTCTTGTTATTCTTGTTTATTCATTTGTAAAATTTGTTGTTTTTTTTTGTTGCAGATCACAATTTGGAGACTAGAAGAGTCCAAGAGATGCTCTCAGGAATGGGGAGACCACAGGTCTGTGTCACAATCAGTGCTAAAAATAGGCTTTTGGGGTAACATCAATTGCACTTGCTTGTATACTATTAATAATCAATTATAATTCCTATGACAGTCATTCCATGTCCATTATTTGGTGAATTTAATCACCAACGCCAACACTCCTTCAACATGTTGAGTAGATGATTTGATGATTGTACCCACCAAGTACCCCCAAACCTTCCATTTTCCCCATCCTTTTCTAGTCTTTCTAACGTAGTGTTATCAAATGGTTTAATAATGGCCATAAGCTTGTTTAGTTATTTAGAACGTATTTTTTCAATTGAAAAGTCAGCCAAAAAGTGTTTTTTTTTACAATTGCTTTAAAGCCCGGTTCTATATTACGCCGACAATCCCGTTGCTGTATATGCGTGTGCGACTGTCATGTCACCAGGGGGCAGTAGTATTCTGCCGGTCATGTGTTTTCCCTCCCCTCCTGTTATTATGTTTGTCAGGTTTATTATTCCCATTTAAGGCTGTGGTTTCCAATTGAGCAACTGGGAACATTGTGACCTGTGTGCCGGTAGTAGGACATACCTTCTCAAGAATATCAACATATACGTACACAGTGTGTCAAGGACTGTGTTCTTTATTCGGTAATGTGTAGTTTTTACAGCTCTTGAGCGATCAGATATTGTACTCTGATTCAACGGTGATAGAGATGCCTGTTTAGAGCACCCTGTGAACAGGGTGTTTCGCATGGATTCTAGTTTATTTATTTTTATTCCTTAGACCTGTCCTAGAAACATGTACTCCATGGAACAAAAATACATATTTTTACTTATTATTTTTGTGTGTAAAGTGTAAAAGCCTGTACATTATGATAACACAGTTATTATAGTTAACCCTGTCTGATCATTCGTTGATGAAGTGGGTGGTGAAACAAAGGCATGTGTACAGATGCTAAATAAATATCAGAAAGAAAGAAAAAATTCCAAAAGAACCTGTCTGGTGATATTTATTTGGTCTATAAGGGACACTTGACATTGACATGGTATCAGTTCCATTACTGGAATAGCTTTCTTCTGTGATCTGTCTGACTCCAGGCTTTCATAGAATTTCTCGATCCCCATTTTTATTCAAGAGTGTGTTCTTCATTGTACAAAAAATGATTTCTGTCATTGTCATCTTTAAGCCACACCGCACTGCCAAAGGAGAGATCAAAACCATTCCTGTCGGGCTTTGGTATAATTTCATACCATCTGAACCCAATCTCTGTTTTGCGTCCCGTGGAGTCCCGAACCAGAGCCATCGTTTCCCAGTTCAATTTGTATCAAGCTGCAAAGCAGTTCCAGGTATGCAGAGTTGGCAGTGATGCGAGGCTCTTTGCGTTTTACTGCACCCAGGTGTCTAAGGTACAGTCTCGATCGGCGCTGGTGTCCTGGGCTCGGGCGGCACAGGGGGACGGCACCCCCATCTCCTGTGGCTATGAACTGATGCTGACCGATAAAGGCAGTGATGGAAAATATCGGGTGGTGTACAGGTAAGAGACCTGACCCGAACAAGTGATGCCTTATGTATTGGTGCAAAATGCCACATATTGAACACAGCCCTGGGTTAGTTCTAAATGCCTGAACTCTATATCTTGTGCAGCGGAGAGCTTCTGGAGTGCCACCTCACTGATCTCAGACCAGCCACAGATTACCACGTCCGGTAGGTTGCATTTTTTATTTATTGATTTGGTCTTCAAAACCCCTACGGCCTAGGTTTACCCACATTATCGGAATTCATCGCTTCAGCTGAAGCATAAGAACAGGGCCTGCTGACTCTCCAGTGGTGCTTTTATTTATCATTGCACCACATTTCTGCCTCAGAGCACATCTTTTAGTGAACAAAGCATTTGTCAATACTCAATGCATTTTTAAACAGGGACCTCTTCTACCTTCTGGTCTGTGTTTTTATTTTATTTTTTTTATTATCCACCCTTGCAGTAGGCACTCGGTTATATATGTGTGTGTGTGTGTGTGTGTGTGTGTGTGTGTGTGTGTGTGTGTGTGTGTTTTTTTTCTTTCTGCAGAGTAAGCGCATTTTGTAATGCAGTCAGGGGGCCATTTTCCGAGCCAGCAACCTTCACCACTCACTGTGGACCTCCAGATATCCCTCAAGCTCCCAGACTGTCCCACCGCTCCAAAAGTTTCCTTAGTCTACAGTGGAAGGTAGGAGTGTGCACAATTCCCACTGCATGCTGGGAACTGGGAGCAGTGGTACATTGAGTTCTGATTTATGGTCCTGCATGCCCAGTGTGGAGTTCAGTTTATTTGCGGGCCAGCAGTAGGTTCTTTTAACCATTTATATTCTGATGAGTTACGTAATGCCATTGATGTCTGCTTTTCAGCCCCCTGTAGACAACGGATCAAGAATCACAAACTACATTTTGGAGTGGGATGAGGTGAGTTGCTTCCCTGAAAGTGTTTGCCTTTCACGTCTAGCTATACATCTCAAATGTTTACGGAGAATGTTTTTACTCACCCTTTAGTTGACTCAGTAGTCCATATTCCTCTTCCTCAATGAATTACGGACTCGTCTGTTGCTCTCTGCCTTGTTGACAGGCCCTGTTTGTGTTCATTCAGGCCATGAATGATGCTATTGATGGACATGTTTCCACTCTGATCTTCTCATCAATGCGCTGTCTGCTTTTCCAGAGCTGCTGAATGGCTTCTTATTTTACTGCGCTCCAAAGCGCCTTCTGTAGTCGCCAGTTCGAGCACCAGCAGCTTACCATGATTAAGCCCCTTCAATTGGATTAAAGCTCTAAAATCTGATTTTAAATAATATTATTCAGGGTAGATCAATTGTAGATCACAGATTAGAGGAATGGAGAATGTGTGAGACATGATCTAAGTGTTTGGTTTGGACGAGACTCTGTCATCAGAGCCAGTAACTCTCCAAGGCAGTGTGACTGTTTGTCGTTATCTGTGTGCCATGGCTCCCTCTGTCTGGTTCTGCTGTTAATACCTTCCATCCTTCCACACGCCGAGGATTGCGTGCTCCTGTTGTCGCCTTTTGGCGCTTATTTCCTCCGGATTGCTCGCGTGTGAAAACCAATGCGAGTCTTCCAGAGCCACTCTGACCTCAACACGCCCCACAGTCTAAAATCCCCTTAATAATCGAGTAACAGACAGCTTCGTGTTCTATATGAAAATAAAGTGAGTTGGTTGGGATGGTAACTAAATGCAGCAATATGATTCTTAATGTTTGTCGTGTTGCACGGTATTGCAAGGGTTGTTGCAGGATTCCTTTGCTGCACCGTCCTGATCACGGCTGTACTCTGGATACTTTGTGTTGAACAGGGCAAGAAGAACAGCATATTTAGAGAGTGCTACTTTGGCAGCCAGCGGCATTACAAGGTTGTGCGGCTGTGCCCTGGCATGGGCTACACCTTTCGGGTGGCAGCGCTGAACGACATCGGGACCAGGTACTACTCCCTTAAAAAAAAAAAAAAAAAAAAACACTGCCTCACTCACGCTTAAATCCTGTGTTGTGACGGTGATGTGTAGAATACAAGGTAAAACATCTGCATTCAGTCCATATTACAAGGCAGTTTTTCACCAACCCCCACCAACCCAACACTGGGATAAATAACTGCTTATTTGTTATGTTCGTGCGTTTGGGGCGTACAAAACAATATGTAATGTGTACATATTTTCCTCATATCTGTACATGAGGTTCATTAAGAGGGTACAAAGGTATATCCATAGGTCCCTAATGGACCCTCTTTGCTTCACATTTTGTACTATGCCTCTGGTGTCCTTGCAGTTAATGGACTAGAAAGGGGATGGGGACTTTGGCAGGGTGTAGATGCGCTCTTAGCGAAGAGAAAGTCCAAACCTGTCCTCACTGGCTAAATTTACCAGTACTACAGTACAGCATTTGTCTTCCAAGAACAAAATAAATACCAAACAAACGTAATCTCATAAAGGTTTACAGTCATTCATAAACTGAGGGTTTTACTGCAGTTGCTGAAGTGATCTTTTTATTTATATATTTATTAGTCCTGTAAAAGAGCTCTTAAATGTGACTGTCCTTTTTATTTATTTATTTATTTATTTATTTTTTACTTCCCCCAGTGGCTTCAGCCCAGAGGTGGTCTTCCAGACGACTGGAAGCCACCCCCAACTCCCCCCTGCGCCACGGCTGGTGAAGGTGGGTTCTGCATGGGTTACACTTGAATGGACTCGACCCAGCGGCTGCAGCCAGGAAGAGCCCATCACCTACACCCTGGAGGGTCAGGAGGAGGTGTGAACCATTTCTGCTTCCTGGGAATTCTTAGAATGTGTCTAAACGCTCCACAGGGTTGCCAGTTTCTGCAGAAGTGCCCTTAATAAGGGATTGTGCCTTTTTTGTAATTTGCCTCATTTTCTCATTTGAATGTAATGTAACTGTGTTCGGCACATTGCTTGTGGAGTCACTTTTAACCAGTTGTCTAAATGTATTTAAATGATATCTCTGCAGGGACCCGAGTTCCATCCAAAGTACAGTGGTACAGACGTGAGTTGCAGGGTGGAGGGTCTGAGGCGCAGCACACAGTACAGCTTCAGGGTGAGCTCCACTCAGCTTTGGTTGCAGTGAAAATGAAATCAGAAAGACTGGATATGGCGTTCACCTCTATTCAGGCCCTGCAGAAGTACAGTGAGGCTTCGGCAATATGCTCTTTTTAGGACTGCTGATCGGATATGAAATGCATGTACCTGTGTGAGACTTTGTCCAAATCCCATTTGGCCAATCAGGTTCCTCTGACCAGCCAATTATCTTGCGTCTCCCCATATCACACAATTACGGTCACCAGATTTAGTCCACGCTGAAAGCAATGTAAGAAGGACCTCTGTAGGAATAATTGGTAGAGGAAGATGAATTGCATTTGACCAAGTTAAATTTCGTTTTCGTCAAGAATCGGAACCCTGCTGTTGCACTTGGCGCTGATGTCTCTCTGTCACCACCTGCAGCTCAGAGCATGTAGTGCAGATTGGAGTACCGGACCCAGTGCGGTGTTGGTATGTAAGACGAGCCCAGAGAAGCCTGGACCTCCTACAGACCTCCGGGTTGATGATGTAACATCGCACAGCTTCTCTGTCATGTGGCGTAAGTGACCAGAGCTTTTATTGTAGCTTTTCTGTTGTATTTGACTTGTGGATGGATAAACTTGCTTACATGCATTATGACAGAGTTAAGAAATCTTAAATATGAATTAGTTAGTGTTATTACATACTGGTAGTTACATTGCATGATTTTCACTAGGAAATGAAAATCATTCGTCCAAACAGCAGGTGAAAAATAGGCCTGGAAAAAACAGGACTGATAAGGCTTATAACAATGCTGATAAGGCTTATAACAAGTTTAACTGAATGGTCATTTTATTGTAATATTAATTCATTGACACTTTTGCCTCAGAACCTCCAGAGGACGATGGTGGTTCAGGCCCCTTGACGTATATTCTAGAAATCACAGAAGGAAATTCAAGGGGTAAGATGCAATTTTAAAAAAATCTTGAAAAGATCCAAATGAATTCAGAATGTGGGATTGAGTGTATATTTTGCAGAGGGCCCGTGGAATGATGTGTACAGAGGTCCAGGTATGCAGCATGTGTGTGACGGACTAAGGCCAGCTGCCTGTTACTCGCTACGGCTGTGCAGCGTGAACACAGGAGGGCAGAGTCAGGTACTTTCCTGTCATATCTTGTTCCTTTGCCCCTGTGCTGATAGCTGTACTCATAATCTCCATTTTGAAGCATCAGTTTGGGTTTTAAGATGCCTCAAAACTACAAGATGGCTAGGGGTTTGCTGATGCTGACGCAAATTTTCATTAGATTAGATAATATAAGATGATCCTTTATTAGTTCCACGAGTGCAGGATTTACAATGTTATAGCAGAAAGTGGACAGTACAAGATAAAACCAGCAACAAAAAAAAAGTAATATGTAATAAAATATGATTTATTTACTCTGTTCTCTTAGGGATCTGTGAGCCTGTGTGTCCAAACTCTCAACCTGCCTCCTGCAGCCTGTCCTCCCCCGAGGGTCGTGGGCCACGTCAGGCACAAGGAGGTGAATTTAGAATGGGGTGAGTTAAACTTTTTTAATCACTTATTTCATCAGTGCTTGTGCGGCAACACCAAAGGAGTTATTTGCAAATAAGAAAAACAATATATATTGATATTTTGTGGGTGAGTGTGCACGAAATGTTTATCTATTTGTGTAAGCCATTAGCCAAAGAGCACAACATTTCTATTTTGTGTTTGTCATTGTGTGTAACTGGCTTAATGAATGCAAAGGCCTGGCATTAGTGTTCATGTGAACTCTGGTCTGTGGGAGAGGATATATGCAATGTTTGTGTGTGCTTTTTTTTTTTTTTTTTTTTTTTTTTTTTAAACGAATTGCTCTCTCTCATTGTGGGCTTCTGGGAAGTGACCTCAGAGACTGCCCTGAGTTTGTTTACATTCACTTGCTCATTATGATGCAAAATAATATGCACCAAGTGTATACGAGAGTTGTCTGTGTTTGAAAAGTGAAAAAGAGGTTTAGGGGATACAAAATAAATTATGACTTTATTTTTTTATTCTGTGCGTGTGTGTGTGTGTGTGTGCACATTCTGGTTTGTATCAGCACTGTAGATTGGCTCATCTGAAAACCTAGAAATGTTGATTAAAAAGCGATGCATATGATGGAAAACAAGTCTTTAACCATTTCTGTGCACCATTCTTAGATTCTTCTTGCCTGATTGATGCCTGCCTCCTTCTGGCTTTGTGTGTGTGTGTGTGTGTGTGTGTGTGTTTTTCAATGTAATGCTACTGTAATACTTCCTTAAGTCAAGTGCAGTGCTTTTTAAAAGATTGACTCAAATAGCAGAGCAGGCTAAATCAGCCGTACGGCGTCTGGCTCTCCTCTCAGTTAATAACAGGCCTGTTTTTGCACAGTTTGTTCCCAGTCAGTGTAATAGATTGGCTACCCGGTCTGACAGGTTGCTGAGGAAACTGTTAGGTTTGTTACTATGTAAGAAGCGGTCAGAGTCCTTGTGTTGTTGCTCTCTATTCCTCTCGCTGTCTTTCTCCTGTGTGTGTGTGTGTGTGTGTGTTTTTAAATGTTGCTTAGGTCATCCTAATATTCCCTCAGATTCTTTTTCAGTCCCTCTAAATAATAATAAAAAAAAAAATTAAATGATGACTGATACCATGCCGTATTCGACACGTCTTAACTTTTTTTTTTTTTTTTTTTTTTTTTTTTTTCCCCAGATCCCCCAGCGCACGATGGAGCAAGTCTAGGAGTGGAGTTCAGCGTGGAGATGTTTAAGGTGGAGGAGACGTTGGAGCAGGAGGAGGTTTATCGTGGACGATCCACAGAGTGCACGGTGGGCAGTCTGCTCCCTGGCGCCATCTACAAGTTCCGCGTTCGCGCTGCAAATGATGCTGGGGTGAGTCGGAATTTGTCTGAAGAACCTGTTAACATGAAGGCTCTAATAATGCCAGAGTCTCGAGTAGTAGCCAGGTGGCACATTCAGTGAACTAAGCACCCAGCTCTAATAAGACGAAAACGATGTTTCCATGCCTACTCATTAATTGCACACAACAACTTGGAAGTATGGCACCGAAAAGAAATGTTAATGCCCAAAATCGAGCTGGAAACAATTAAATATGCATGGCGGAGTTCGGGAAAAACCAACACATAATTTTGGAGTTCATTTAACTGCAATTAAGCCACTAGCTGTGCCCAGAGCAACACAAAAAATGAAATGCTGGTCTCCAAATAAGTGCCCAGGCCAGTATTTTCATTTAGTATGGAAAACATTTAATTAGTCCAAACAAGTCCTTGGTGTCGTTGCTGGTTCTGCAGGATCCTTATAAAGTACGTGATGGTGAACTTTGAAAGAGAAAGGATTTTAAATTGGATGATGCTGGTCTGTAATGACACTTTATCATGTTGGATGTTTTTCGTGTTTGTGGCTTTCATTACTCACGTCAGGTCCAGCCGTCCTCAAAAGGTCACTTTGACAAAATGACAATCTCAACATGAAAGATGAGGCGGTTTCACTGGGCAAGGTTATGTGTCCTGTGATGACGTCGAGTTCTGTTTCAAAGATGCATCAAAAGCAAAATGCTTTTAGTGAAAACCCTGTGCAGTCACCTTTTAATAATTTCTGCTTTTTGCCACTTAAAAAATGATAATTTTGTGTCCCTGTTCTTTCCATAAACCCACTTTTTTTTTTTTTTTTTGCACGCATATTTCTAAAAGCTCAATTATGTAGCTTGCCTCCCTTGGACTTTTTATCCCTTGTATACAGAATGTCTTAATGGAATGGATTAATTTCTAGGTAAAAGGTCCCCTTTCCACTTTTCTCAACAGTATGGGCCTTACTCTGAAGCAACTGAGGTAACCACAGCAGCAGGACCCCCAGGCCAGTGCAGGGCACCACATGTCACCATGTCATCACACACCTGTGCTGTGGTTAGCTGGGAGGTATGTGACGTTGCTACTTCAAACATAATAATAAAAAAAATTAAATGTTCAGAGGTCTGGAGTAATCCTACTTCACCATGAACTGACTGATAGATACACATCCACATTAAACAAATGTGTCCAACACATTATACTATTACATGATTTCCTCTGAAATTGTCAAAATCCATACACAGAGGCAGCTAAGAATCAAGAAAATGAAACAGGGGAAAAATGACTGATGCGTTTTTCAAGAAAAACTTCTGTAAAATAGTGAAAAATTGATGCAGTGGGCCTTGTTCTCCCACCCAGATGTATGTTAACAGTATTTTGCACCTGGGCACCAATGCCCAGACCTCACTGCTGAAAGGGATTTAATTGACCCTGTGAATTGTTTTTCCCCCCATAGTGCTGACACAAACGTTTAACTAGGAAGTTAATCGCTCACGTGTCTTAATCTCTCCCCATTCCCACTGGCTCTGGGATATCTGAGGTCTGCTTTTGGTCATAGTAAAGATTGGCATGCAGCATGTTGCATTAATTTGTTAACTTTTTGTTGTTGTTGTTTTCAAGTATAAGAACGATACCATGTATGTATTTTTTGGCAGTAGCCTTGTACTTTAATGAACTCAAGATCTGCACTTCCCTGCGTTTCTGAACATGACATGTTTTTTACATTTCTTATCCAAAGCAAATGATTTTTAATGTGGCATTCTTTAAGGCAGTAATGTTTCTTGTTATTTGCAATCATCTGCTGTTGGACCAGATCCATATTCCCATATGTGTTCCTACCTCTTCAGGCATGTGCGAGCTCCGGGGCAGATATTTCAGAATATCGGCTCGACTGGGGTGGAGATCAAGACTCTCTGGAGCTTGTGTACAGTGGCACCAATATGTTTTGCCAGATATCGAACCTCGAGGCAGCATCAAGCTACTGCTGTAGACTTCAGGTAAGGTCACTGAGAAAATTCTGATTAATAAAATCTTAGTCGGAATGTCACATCAGGAGTGAAAGCTTACAGAACAGATGACCGATGCCAAGCTTTAACCCACTGCATTACTTTAAGCGGGTAGGTTTAGTGCTTCATTAATCTTAAAGGTCACCATGACATCAACACCATTCACAAACCACAATGTTTGTCTCAGACAGGGAAGTAGTGTCTTGTATGACTGAACTTTTTACATCGAATCACTGATCATATGCAATGCTTTGTTCGTTTGCAAGCCATGGTGTTCAGTCCAGTTTGTTTTTTACGGGAGGGGTGTGAAATTCTGTGGCCATACAAAGCATGAGAAACTGGACGTAACCTTTCCCCATATGATGTAATAAGTGGCCAAATACTAGATCGGCCATCTGAGCTGTCGCTCTCTGAATGACCAAAGCACTCTTTACACCTATCGCAATTTTTAGCCACTGCAGGACCATAGACAGGCTAGGGGAACTCCGTTAAATAATCTCACGAAGTGAAATTTTCATGTCACGGGACCTTTAAAGCAGCCTGTGGGCCTTTTTTACAAAAGAATATCCGACCAATCGGGTAGCCAATGACTAAATCAGAGTTGAGTTCTCCAGCTTTTGAATGCTGTTTGACACATGATCAATTAAACTGCTGAGAGGGGGAGTGAATAGCATTGATTATTTCCTTACAATGGTAAGAAAATGGGATAGATTAGCACTGAACGAAGGGATGGGGTGACTGATATGTGTAGGCAATGAAGGCTGGACCATGGATCAACATAAATTGTTGCACCCTGTTGTGGTAACAATAATCCCTTATGGCTCTGTGAGGAAATGATTAGTTGGCCCTGAAAATTCAGTCTGTATTTCAATTTGATGGTGTGTCCAAGAGAGATGATTCCTCATTCCTCATCAATTCAGACCTGTATTGGTGGCTCAAGGTATGCCTGCACCCAGTGATTTGGTTGACCGCATATTAACTATGGTTGATGTAATCACCAAAGCACTTTATCATGAGTGCAGCATTGACACAGAGGAAGAGTTTTTCTTTGTGATTTTTCTTTTCTTTGTTTTTTTTTAATGGCACTCTGTGAAACAGGTCTTTTATAGAGAATCAAGTATTGGTGGTCTATAGGGACACTGCGTGAATCAAAAGAAGGAGGAACAACCCACTGATCGGTGTCGTAATGAGTCTTTTTAATTCATTTGTTTCCACTTGTCTGATGAGGCAAGGAGAATAGCATTGATTTCCCCCCCCCCTCATTCTGCCTTCCACTCCGTGCCTTTTTTCATTTGCTTTGAGCAATAAAGGGCAATGGAGCAGTGCAGTACAACACTCAAAACTGATAGTGTAATGTGGGATGCCTCCTTTTCTTTTGTCATGTTTTGAATTAGGATTGAAAGTACAGTTTGCCTGCTTATGGTGACCTTAAAGAAGGCTTCAGTAGTCTCTATTTGGCTTTTTGGCAGGATTCATTGTGTAAATTATGGGGAGAAAATCCTAAATAAATAAATATAAGCGAATGAGGATGAAGACTCGATGAAAGCTTTGATGTTTGCACTTTCTGCAGGGTGCTGGTAATTCTGTCCAGGCATGGTGTTGCACGCTTCCTTATTCACTTTTCATCCAGATGGTTTTTTTCCAGGAGGCTCATGAGATTTGGTGCTGGGTTGCATTACTTTATATTATATTTAGGGTTTTCTGTTAATATGAAAATTTAGAACCAATTAATTAAGCATTTATTAAGCATTGAGGGCATAGGGCACTGATCTTTATTTTATTTACATATATTATATATTGCATCACACACACATACCCTGCAGACTCTGACAGTAGATAAATGGATATAAAATTTATGCTTATTATTGTGTTTTTTTTTTTTTTTTTTTTTTCTGCCAAAGGGAATTCATCCAAAATGCTGAAAAATTATTTAATTTCTTTTTTTCATTTTTTTGTTGTAGATGCTCCTTTGTGGTCCAACTTTTGTTTAGCATACTAACCATAGTAACCATAGTAAGTAAAGTTCTGTTTAATCACAAAATTGTCTATTTTCTTCTTTCTTTTTTATTTACCACAGGCGGTCAACCAGGCTGGGGCAGGCCCCCACAGTGAGCTGGTCACCTGCCGAACTCCCGCAGCCATACCTGATGCTGTCCAAGGCTTTTATCTCCAGGACCACATAGATGCCCATCATTACTCGCTCTCAACATCCCTCTCCCTGGTGTGGGAGGAACCCTGTTGCAATGGGGCTGAGATCACATCTTACACCATTGCCATGGGGGACCGCTTGATCTCCACTGGCAACGTGACTTGTTACGTTGTGTCGGACCTGCAGCCTGACAGCGAGTACAAGTGAGATTTCATATGCTTCGTGTGATCTTACATAAGGGCCAGTACATTTACTTTCAGGCCCACTGAGTCAGGACACTCTGAAATGGTGGCCATTATTTTTGCATTAGCTCGAGCTTTGCACCAGTCCCTGTTCCATTTGGTAATACCAGGTAGATGGTTCTCAATGGAATTGTGTGAGTGTGTGTGAAATATATGCTGTCCAGGTTGCAATAAAAGGACTATTTTTTTTTTTTTTTAAACACCATAGCTTTGGAAAATGAGTTTGGGTTGGGGTTTTGTGGGGCCATGTGGGTTTCACTTGAGTCTAATGGACCATGAGCTGGGCTCTCCAGCTGGAACTGAGAGGCTGTTCTTGCTCACAGTTGAGTAATCAGGAGTATTGTAGATGAAGGCTTTTTACAAAATATGGCAATTAGTGAAGGATAATTGCATGCTGTGCTTTCACAAGAAAAGTGCCTTCAAACTGTTATGGGTTCTTCTCGTGTGTGTGTGTGTGTGTGTGTGTGTGTGTGTGTGTGCGCGTACACCTGTATATCTCTACAACCACATGGCATTGTGGAGAGGAATTTGTGGATGAAAACTCTTATTTCCTAAATTTTAATTGCTGAACTAAAACATTATTTAGCTGATTTTTATTTTAAAACATTAAATTAAAATCATCCAACGAATGTGGATGATTTGCAGCAGTGCTCTATGTTTTGTAACACCATGGTCCTCTCCAAGAGGCAATAGTGAGTTTTTCTGTAGCTCTCAGCCCCCCAGTCCCTCCTAACCTAACATTACTTGAGGGTGAGTTGTTACCTGCAGCAGCAGTGTTCAGGGCACAAAAAGAAAACGCAATCAAAATGAATGATCCCAAAATTGCAGCAGGGTTTGTGATTCTGGTATTGTCTGATGGAGGCCGCATTCGGGAGCTTTTTTGTGCCCATTGTGATCTTCTGTACCAGGGAACTGGCTGAGCTGAGAAGTGAATCTTTTTGAATAGTCTCCTTTGTTAACATCCAAGCATAGTGTGTTCATGATGTGCGATTCGCAGGCCAGATGTTTCTCTGGTATGAGTAGAGCTTCTTTCTCTACCTAATGTTTCCTTTCGCTACTTGTATGTACTGTCTGGGTCATTGTTTGTGTGGCATCGAGTTTGGACACTGACGGTGAATTAACCCCCATTGTCTTGCTGCCGATTTTTTAAGTTTCCAGGTTCGGGCCGAGAATGCGATGGGAGCTGGGGCTTTCTCTCAGCGTCTGGTTGCGAGGACAAGACCTCTGCCCCCTTCCCCGCCTAGGCTCGAGTGTGTTGCGGTCGGACCTCAGAGCTTGAAACTGCGCTGGGGTGACGGAAGTAGAACACAGTGCAGCGAGGACACCGTGTACACCCTGCAGATGGAGGACCGGAACCAGCGGTGAGTTCTGTTTACGTCACGTTATTGGCCTAAGTGTTCCCTCCCTTTCATATACTGATGCTGCTTATTATTAAATGACATAAAGTTTTCATAAACATAATTTTACATAGACAAAACAAGAACAGTGATGTGCATGTCTTGTAGATGGTTGTGGGTTTACCTCCTCATTCTGGATGGTCAATGCTTATTGAGTAGTCACATTTCTAAGACTACTGGTGGATTTGCCTAATTATCTAATGTCAATGGGTTGGAATATATTTAAGGCAGCAAGTGAGCTGTATGTGGCTTACTTCATGTGTCCGTTGTGTTAATGTTGTGGCTGTTTGTTTACACTCAAATGTGACCAAGGGTCTGCTCATGTGGTTTGGTGATACTATATGTTGTAAGGTGATTTAGGACATGACGCTCTGCTCCAAAGGAGCATATGTTTGGGGTCAGACTTTTTATATAAATAGTAAGATGTAAAAATTAATTCCTGACTCCGACCGGACGTTTTAATTTGTCCCCTGCCGATCCCAGAACCAGGCTCGTCTCCCTGAAGCTCTCTCAGGTCCTCTGAAGAGCGCTTCATCCTCATCGGCAGGCACATTAAGCCTCCGCAGCTTAATTAGTGGGTCCATGTTCCCGCTGCTGGCTAGAATTAGCCAGGCCAGTGCAGGTCGTCTCCACCGGCTGCATTAATGCCAGTTGACATGGGTGCACCACCGACCAGTCTGATCCTTGAATTATGCTCTAAATGAGACAATGTGCTCTCTGGTGCCCTGGTGCCTGAGTGTTGTCGTCAGGGCTCAGGGGAGCATGTATGTGCTCATTAACTTGAATCAGCAGGGCTTCCTCCACTTTTAAAAAAAAAAAAAAAAAAAAAAAAAAACGTCTTCATTACTTCCTGAACTCACTCTTTGGGGAGATGTTTTACCCCTCTAGGTAAAAATGACCTCGTATTAATGCCGTCCTGCGTATATAATGGATATTGAGGCAATGCAAATGCCCATGTGCATCTGATCACATTTCGTTTGTTCACAGTGTTCTAAATTACAATGGGGACGGGCTGACCTGTTAATGATTTAATAAAAGCTGAGCAGATTTGGAATTGATTCTGTTGGAATAGTTTTATTTGTTTACATTTTGGTAAGTCTCAGTCAAACCCTTTCGAGTGTGTGGGACTCATCAGGGTTTGAAGGATCCTCTGTCAAGTTGTGAGATCCGCCGTATATAAGAATCTTTGTGCTTTTTTTTGGAGGTTGTCAGGGTTGTTTTGTGTGCTTGTTTTGTGCTGTTATCTGGTGACCATGTGAATTCTTAATGTAAAAAAAGTTTGCTAAGTGTGTGTAGTGGACAAATCTTCAAGCCAGGATAATTTGTTAGAGGTCAAATGCATGTATTTCATTATCAACATCTTGTCATTCTATTTAATGCATTAATTATTTGCTTCACTTATCTGGTTCAGTTCTGATGACACTGCTAGTTTATTACTTCTGCAAATGCAAGGAAAGGGGATTGCCTTCCCTAAAACGAACCCAACTGGGAATGATCCTTGAGTTTGAATAACACCACACCACGCTTAATCACAGTATTGCTTTTTTTTTATGGATTTTTTGGCATTTATCAGACACCCTTAAGCAGAATGATTTATCAGTAGTTACAGGGACAGTCCCCCTCGAGCAACTCCGGGTTAAGTGTCTTCCTCAGGGACACAATGGTAGTTAGTGGCGTTTAAACCTTCTCACTAGGGTACCATGACCACAGAAGACATTGGTTTGTGTCAGTTCACATCACTACCCATACTGTTGTGTTACCAGTGTTCCTTCTACTGTCTCCTGCCTGTTAATCTTGTATGTGTCCTTTGCCATTTTCAAGTCCCACATACTAGGCAGACCTCTTGCCATACATTTTCTTTCATTCTGCTTTAGGAGACCGCTTCTCTTTGAGGCTCCCTCTGTGTTTGGGGGAGCACTGGTTTCCCTTTTATTTAAAACACACATTGTGGTTGTCAATGTTCTCTCATTGGATGGTTAAATGGTTGTCATGACAACATGTCCCATGGATAAGGACATGGTTCTCTGGTCTTTTAAACGCAGGTTTTATGTTGTATTTACGTACTGTATGTACTTATTAGACCCAAATTCAGGTTAGACAGAAAATCCTTTCTTCCCCCTTGTTTAACACTAACAATATATTGAGCCACATTACACTAGTAGTCATCTGGCTTAGATATTTAATCTAAATAAATATTATAAAACATACATTATTATAAAAAAAAAAAAAAGTGGTTGCTGACTGGAAGTGTAATTTGTGTTTTAGGAGTAGCTTTCCCATCCTGATAAATCATAAAAAACAAACATGCTTTCATGTTTTAATGTCAATAAAACATTTTAAAATAGGTTTGTTTCCTTTTGTTTTCTAGGTATATTGTCATTTACAGAGGGCCGAGCCACACTTTCAGGGTGCAGCGGCTGTGTGAATCAAGTCGCTACAGCTTCAGGATCCAGGCAGTGAGTGAGGCCGGAGAGGGGCCGTTTTCTGAGATCCACACGTTCTCTACAGCAAAATCTCTCCCCCCAACATTAAAAGGTATCTCTCTTTGGCTTCATCATTAGTGCTCTTGATTGCTGCTTTATCAATTAAAAGTTGGCTTTGTGAAATATTGTGAAATTGCACGAGCACTTTATAAATGCAATGTTAGTGTTTTTTTTTTTTTTTTTTTTTTTTCTGTCTCTCTCCCTATGAATCACTATGAATCATTGTTTGAAGCAATATTGGTTGTAACCATGCTGTGTCTCTTCTCACTGAAGCACCAAGAGTTGCTCAGGTGGAAGGCAATGGTTGTGAGGTCACCTGGGAGGCGGTTCCACCAATGAAAGGAGATCGCATTGCCTATCTACTCCATGTTCTGGGCGGGAGAGATTCTGAATACAAACAGGTTGGTCCATATGGAAATGAAAGTATAAAGACATTAATAAAAATCGACACTCATTGCTGTCTATACTACTCAAATTCAAGATTCAAGTATACCATGTATTGAAGTAATGTTCCATTGTATTGAAATAATGCTACTATTACTGCACCATCTGTCCTGCGATTTAAATCAACATAATTAGAGTGCAGAAAATGTAACATGTTCATGCATCCATGAGCATATTCAAGTTGTCTGCGTGTAATATATTTCTGGTGTCTTATTATTTGAAAGCCATCTCTCTTTCTTTTTTTTTTTTTGCTGTGTTACACATGCTGCAATTTTGAAAATCAATATGCTATTTTTTTCCCCGTCCAATTTTGTACTGCAGCAATTACTGATGTTTATAGATTTTTTATTGAGCTCAAGACTCTTCTCAAGTACATCAAAATAAGAACTGATTATAGCTTCATCTGAATTAGTGTATGGAATTCAATCTCTAACTTTTAATTACTTTGGCCTTTTGGCGGTTTGTCTAGAGTTTTAGTTTGGTTTTATATATAGATGTTTTATTTTATAATCATCAATTATCTGCATGGACCTTATGTGCAAATAGGCTCAAACACATAATGCTGGCACAAATAAGAAAAGTAAGACCCCAGACAAAGGGTTCATGAATTGAAATGAACGAATGAAGACCGTTTGAGAGGTGAAATGGGCTCTAATTGGAAGAGAACCGGCTTTTCGATCACCTGCTGGTTTTGACAGCAGTGGTTTAACTTCGCCCATTTAATTCTCAGCCAGTCACAAAGCGTGCATTTTTTTTACATTTATTTTACCTTTTTGTCTGTTTTGTTAGATTCTTGGTGACGTGTCCTATTTCCTTCATAATTTTGTGGCTGTAACTTGGTAGAGACAAAAGCATGTGCTTGTAGTCCTTGGTACATCTCACAAAAGCAGGGATGGAACAAAGAATACACTGTAGGGTTGCTGTATGAAGACTGAGCCTAAATCCGTAATAATCTGTCTAGACTGTGTAACTTGATTCTGGATAATACAGCTTCACTTGGTGGGCCAATAATATTTGGACCTTTTAATAATAGCCCCCCCTCCTTCCGTTTGTTTATTTGCTGTTTGTCAAACTGAAGACCCTGCAATTAATGATGAGATGGGTGATATAACAGACATTATGACATCGCTATCAGAACTAGGCCGTCCATCCATGTTATGTAGGTGGATTGCTTTAATTGACTTCCTGTAGTGTTCAGCCCATGCAATTAAAACGTGGCTTTATGTTTTCATGATCGATTTAGACCAAAATGAATAAATAAATAACCCAGTTGCCTCTCGTTTGACCTGAACAAGGCGCTCTTCCTAAAGGTCTTGTAACACTTCCTAGTTTTCTCTCAGGACTGTGCACCGATGTGATCAGGAAACGTGCAGATGTCAGATCGGCATGTAATGAGGCCGCTCAGCGCAAACTGACAGTTGTGCCCTTTCCTTGTGACACTCATATGCTTTGTTTTTCAGCTAAATAAGAGGGTGATATGCTGCCTGGTTGTGGGGGGGGGGGAAAGCATGTTCTCATGAGAGCAGGACCAGTTACTGTCGAGAAATTAAACAAATTGCACCTTTTTGTTGTTGAAAAAATGTATTTTTCCCCACTAATTTCCTCGGGGTGCTGCTGTTAATCATGCCGCTTATTTGAGCATAATTCCCCAGCTCAGCCCACATGCATGCAGAACAAACATGCGTGCAGAACCCATGTACCTTTTGTTCCCAAATGTGTCCTCAGAAATACAGGTAGGCAGAGGGTGTACGTTGTAGCTGCATAAATTGTCTGAAATTAAACGTAATGTTAGTGCCAACCACGTTTTGAATGCGCTTGTGCTTGTCATTTTCTTTGTCTAAGCTCTATAACTCAGGCAAATTGCTGATTGGGCAGGAATTCTGGTTATGTTAAGTTGAGATTCAAGGGAATAATTCAACACTAGGTTCACATAACAAACCTTTGCAAAAAAGTAATTGTGACGGAACACATTACTGAATATTTCTACTCAATCTTCCTTTTACATGTGGCCCTTCACTTCATACTATTCCAGTCTCCAGCCTTATACTCCTCTCCTGTTGACTCATGTAGTCTCCAAATAGTGGAGGAACCCTTTCAGATTAAAGAGCAAGTATCTCCTTAAGAACTTCACACTGCCCCCTAGTGGACTTGTACAAGGAGTCATGTAATTAACGTTTCAGAGACCAGGTGGCTTTATAGTGAAATATAATGCTAAGTAAAGATGCTAAATCTGTTTTCTGTTTTCATTTATCGATACAAAATGATTCCAAAGTCAGTACTGATGAGACCTTTCACATTTCCCAGATGTCTCTCAGTTTTGAATTGACTTAACTGAACATAAGCAGCAGAAATGTAGTTAAGAAGGGCGGAAAAGTTTGAGCCAAGTGTCCTCATTTGGATTCTGTTACACAATGGATTTCTGCATTGTCTGCATCCTACATGGCGAGAGTGCGATGTTTTCGTGTGGCTGCTGCTTCCGTAACATAAAGCTGCCGTTTGCCACAGCCGAGTGAAAGGCTTTTTCATTACTCTCCAGATGAAGAGGGGGTGTACATCATCTGTGGAGCGGAATAATTTTGATTATGCTGCAGGTGGTATCTTTCAAGTCACTTTTTGATTTATTTGATTTTGTCACTCAGGATGTAGGGTTTATAGAAACCCCTATCAAAGGTTTGGGCTCAAGAGTCTCTCAGTCTGAAATCTCATTACTTCTCTTATTTCAGCCTTCATATGTCATAGCATGAATATTGTAGGTGGCCTGGGGATCGGTGTCAGTGCATGCTGGGTAACTGCTCTGTCCCTCCACTCTGCCTCACGCTCGCAGGTGTTCAAAGGAGAGGACACCACCTTTCAGCTCTCCGGCTTGCAGTGGAACACAGACTACCGCTTCCGCGTGTGCGTGTGCAGGCGCAGCGCAGACGCCTCTCAGGAGCTCTGTGGGTCCTTCAGCCCCGCCTCTCACTTCACCCCTTGCCGATCGGACCTAGCCCTCGCCGTGGAGACCAGCAGTGCCAGCGCGCCTGCAGCAAAGGCCTTTGGAATAGCCTCCACAGATGGACAGTTTGCCACCATGATGGTGGTGGGACTGGCCTTCTTATCCTTCCTCATGGCCTTCATCCTGCAGTTCTTTCTCGTGGAGTGACAAAGGGAGAACGAATGGGAAGTTTTATCAAATAATATAGGGGAAACAGGAGTTTAACTTGAGGGATATTTTCTTTTCTTGTGTATTACACATTGTAGTCTCCTGTAGGTGACCTTTTCTCTGTTCCCCTCTACCCTAAAGGATTTAGGAGACAGTTGGCTTTATTGTGCCAGTTAGAAAAACTGCCAACCTGAAAATTAGTAAGGAAAAGTGTTTTTATGGTTTTTTTTTTGTTGTTTTCTTTCCTTTTTTTTTTTTAAATATATATTTTCTACATTGCAAATCTGATGTAACGTCCCCAGTTTTCTCTACACCTGTTAAATGTATTTATGTTTGTACTGTTTTTTTTTTTGTTTTTTTTTTGTGAGTGATGCAGCTTTAACATCGCCGGTTAAGGGATATGTAAGTGGCCTTCTAATTTGTGAAATCACAAATGATGCGCTGTGGCTTTCAACAGTAATTCACTAAACAACTGGCAGTTGGGATCAACCCTTGTTTCCACCGTGCATTCAGCAACACTGAATCATGCTATTAGCTGAATGCTGCATATTTTTAGAATCAAAATTGGAGACTAACTGACCCCGAGTTGTCGGTTGCAGAGTGAATGGCGCTGCTCCTGCGTGAGCAAATGCGTTGTTGTCACATTAGCGTCGCCTTCCTACTATTATACTAAATTTCAGCTTCTTAATGGCACAACTTGCACCTTTTTTTTGGTTTTGTTTTTTATTTTTAACATCTACTTAGCAATCTCATGGTGCATTTGATATGGAAAAAAGGGAAGTGTCCTTGAGTCTTTCTTGGGGTCCTAAAATCCAGATCCAAAGAGGGTCTTTCAGCAACTCAAGCCTTTTGGCAACTGATGACGTGAAGCCTGGAATGTACCTCAGGGACTCGTTTATTTATTTATTTTTTTGATAGAGGGATGGATTTGCGTTCCAGGGTTGCCGTGTCAGAACCCACCCTTCTTTCTCAACGTCGCTGCGTGTGGTTGTTTTGTTCCACTGTTCTTTTATTAGCCTTAATGTGATTACTCTAGTGGAGACTACAGTATACACTATTCATAAATGTTTACTAGCTCGATCATACCTTAACCAAAGTTAATGAGCAAGTAAGGTATAACAGTTGTTAGGTTTATTTATGCTACATATTTCAAACAGTACTTTATAATGCAAATCACAGTGCAATCTACATTTATTTATTTTATTAAAGAAATCAAAATAACTGTCATACAATATTTTGTCATGTAGCATGTCTTGTAGTCTTTATACCTTTTCATTAAGAATTTACTTTTCTTTTTAAAATAAATATATATATTTTTAATAGTCTCAGAACAGCATTCCTAATATGATTTAACCTGTTTTTAAACCTTTTTTTTTTTTTTTTTTTACTCTTTCTAACATCAGAAAATGTCAAAAGAATGAAGTAAACAGATGCTGAATTTAGTAGCTGCGGCCCACATATTTGGCATTATTTTTGTAAACTCTGTAAACTCTGTTGATGTGAGGCTGCTTTAACACTACATGCTAAACTTGAACTGGTAACACATTTTAAGGTTTGATTTAACGTTTACTCCTGCTGAAAGTTTTATTTGAAAGATCCATGTTTTTATTAAATGGGGGTTTCTCTACCCTAACCCTTCAACTTTAATTGCACCCTTCAGGATTTTAAACCATTGCCCTTTAAAGTAATAATTGTGCGTGTTAATGCCAGTTTAAAAAAAAAAAAAAATCCACGCTGCCGTTGTCATTTTTTTAATGTAATCATGGTTCAACAATAATTGTACATTGTAATCATAGACTTGTTATGGAATACTACCATACCCATTATAATGTATAGATTTTGAAAATACTACCTTTTGTATTTAAGATGATTATGTATCTGTAGCATATATGTAATATATTTATGCACAATAAAATGTTTTAAGTTTCTCTTCTCTTGATTGTTTGGCCACCAGATGTATTTGACGTTGAATTCATGGCGTCGTTTTATGGCCTTATTTGTAGCTTTGACAGTGAGCGAGGTCTAGGAAGTGGCCCGAGTGAACGTTTACAGCCCATTTCAGAACGACTGTCTTCCTGAGTTGATGCTGGTCTCTGGTTAGAGAAACGCAGCACTGCCAAATGAATAAATGTGTTTTCAGGAGATTTTGACAACTAATTGCAAAATATGTGTACACACAGTTGATGAATGTTCATTTGTAAGTTTAAATATGAAAATAAATGGCACACAGTTTGTAAGTAAGATTTTATACAATTTGTAATACATTCAACAAGAGAATTTTGGCATGTTCCTTTGTGCTCTTTTAGTTGCTCCACAGATGCAGTATACTTTAATATCTTGTCCACGCTGAACAAAAACAATTAGCTTTTTTTTTTTTTTTTTTTCTTTTCTTTCTTCCTCTCCCTGCCTGAATGTGAACACATACAAAAGCCTTTTTTATGCCACCGTTAACTAACAATATTACTTGATGTAACAGAAGCAGATTATATTACGATCAAAAACATATACCCCCCCCTCCTCCCTTGTTAATGCAATGCAAATGTAAGTGCACTTTCTGTTGGCCCAGGTACAGTAACACTGATTCACATGCATAAGTTCAGACAACGATAATACTTGTACAGCTTTCAGCACATTCCCCTTCCATTTAAGGGTCGTTTACAGGGCTTACATCTACAGTGCTTGCTATTGTCATCCAGTATTTAGAACAGTTTAAGGCAGTTTCAAGTATATTTAAGTGTTTAAGTTGTAAACATACTTTATGACTTAAATGAATCATTAGATGATTTAAAAAGTCAAGTGATTGCACCAGCGCAGCACATGGTGCACACAGCAAAATGACTGCGTTTATTCCACCATATCGAGCAGTGGGCAGCCATGAAAGGCGCCTGTTGAGCAGTGTGTGGGGACGGTAGCTTGCTCGAAGGGACCGTGGTGGTTTGGAATATGAACCCGCAACCTTGTGATTATTTCTGAGTTATTTGTTTGTTTTATTCATGTATATTTACATTATTCTGCTGTCTTGTGTCTCTGTTTGTGAGATGTGGCAGTCACCACACAAACAGTTTCCTAGGGGATAAATAAGAGTTTATTCTGATTCTTACCCGTTAGGCCACCACTACCACAAGAATTATGTTGGAATGAATCAAATTTCATTATGTGTGTCAATTATCATTTGTATAGTGTAACAAAAAAAATCATTTTGTGCTTGTTTATTTGTCTGCTGTGCTTTTTAATTAGGTGTTGCGTTTATTTAGTTATAATTAGAGGGTCAATGTCGTTCAATACGTTGCCAGGTCCGCTTATTATAAGCTACATGAAACCTGTTTTAAAAAGCTTACTTAAAAATCCATTTTGACCATCACGAGTTGTAAACAATTATTTGCAGTTTTGTTTTTTGTTCTGTTAATAATGTAATTTACAAATATTAGCAAGGGTTTTAGTTGAGCTATTTAACATTATGAGTCTTGTCTCGAAAATGCGAAATTGCGTGTTTATTTTATAAAATAAAAACACACGAATCTATTTGCACCTTATTTCTAAATAAATGCACAAATAACTTTATAAGCAATATAGCAAGTGTCTGTACATTTTAAATATTCAAACCAGTCCAGAATGGTTTTTGTGTTAAGTGCGCCCTACTATCCTCTTACTAGCTTATCTCGACACCTGGCAACCCCGACAGGGTTCCGCGACCACCGAACCCAGCAGAATCATCGATGCACCACCCATCGCGGCCCGGGCCTGCACCCCTCCGCGGTCCGTAGTGTCCACTCGTCGCGTCCCTGCAGTCCCCCCGCGGACGTGTGCGTCCACTCGCACTCGACCCTGTCCGCGTTGACGGGGACCGAGCCGCACCCCTCCGCCGACTGTCCCGCCCAGAGCAGCTTGCAGGCCGCCGCCCGGTACTTCTTGGACATGATGTTGTACAGGATGGGGTTGATCGCCGCGCTGAGGTAGAACAGCACGAACGACACCAGGTTGCAGTACTCGCTGATCTGGGAGATGAGGGCGGAGTTTCCCTCCGAAGACTTGGAGAAGAGGTACCGACCCACGTGGAAAGGCAACCAGCAGAGAACAAAAGCCATGACCACCACAGCTGCAGAAGATCCAAAATGTTCATCAATTGCTGATTTATATAAAAATCAATGTCGGAACACATATTGACATCTATCTATCTATCTATCTAGAGAGTATGGCAAGCCAAACAGGAAGTGTGTGTGTGTGTATATATATATATATATATATATATATATATATATATATATATATACACACACACACACACACACACACACACACACACACACACACACACACACACACACACAAATAAAATTACATTTACATTTACAGCATTTATCAGACGCCCTTATCCAGAGCGACTTACAATAAGTAGTTACAGGGACAGTCCCCCCCTGGAGCAACTCAGGGTTAAATGTCTTGCTCAGGGACACAATGGTAGTAAGTGGGATTTGAACCCGGGTCTTCTGGTTCATAGGCGAGTGTGTTACCCACTAGGCTACCGCCACCCTATGACAGGAAGCTGACTATTTGGAATGAAACAAATTTCATTGTATATATTATTTATTTCCTGTTTGGCTTCCCACAAGAGAGATATTTAAATATAAATTTAATAGTAATGATATTTATTTCTTGCTCTTTGCCAAATGCGGCAAATCTCTAGCGGACCCCGGGTGCGCATTCATGATCATGCACATCTTGACTGACTGAATGCTTTATTTAAGTACAAATGCAGACACAGTAATGAAGGTTTATGGTCGGTATAATGCTTACCCAGCATCTTGACAGTTTGCTTGTTGTTTTTGTCCCGGCTGGAGACGTTCGGGCCGAACGGGTCCCTCTTTCTCCTCCACAGCCTCCGGCCGATCAGGCTGTACAGGACCGTGAGACACAGAACCGGCAGGAAGAAGAAGACGCTGGACACCCACACCATCATGGTGAGGAGCCCGGAGCGGATGGCGTACTCCGTCGCCTTGCACTCGTTCGTCTCCCACGGGTTGGTGCCGTTCTCGTGCTCGACGCCCACCAGGATGAAGATGGGCCCGGCGCTGCAGAAGGCCACGGCCCAGAGCACGAAGATGACCCCCCTCACGCGGCCCCTGGTCACCACCACCTTGGCCCGGAGCGGGAAGCAGATGGCGAAGTACCTCTCCACGCTGAGCGCGGTGATGTGCAGGATGGTGGAGTAGGTGCAGCTCTCGCTCACGAACTGGAACAGCTTGCACAGCTGCTCCCCGAAGTTCCACGGGCGGTACCGCCAGACGCGGTACAGGTCCAGCGGCATGCAGAGGAAGATGAGCAGGTCGGAGAAAGCCATGCTGGACAGGTACAGGTTGGTGGTGGTGCGCATGTCTTTGTATTTGGCGACCACCAGGATGGTCGTGAGGTTCCCGGTCACCCCCACGAGGAACAGGAGCGCGCAGGTCACGGTTATCCCGGTCAGGATGGGCACTGGGAAGAGGTGCACGGGGTACTCGAAGTCCCCGGCCGTCTCGTTGCCCGCGAAGCCCCCATCACACAGGGCGAGGCTGAGGGGACAGATGGAGAGGTTGGTCCACTCTGCCATTACGCACGGCCGCTCCGCTCAGCTCCGGCGCAGCGACCATTTCTCACTGCCACCAAAAAGCTTCTCAAAAATACACATATTCACATGCTAATATTCAAGAGAATTATTTGTACAACCGTGGAAGAGGTTGGTTAATTGCCCGGAAAACGGAACAGAACTATGGCACCGCCATGGCGTGTTAAAGGTCTCCTTCGCGCTCCCGTCGGAAGAGTCACTGGCAGCCAGGAGACGTGTTACGTCGCACTGAAGCCTCGTAAGGTCTGTGCCGGTGGTCGCGCTGTTGAGGAGGTGGGGCTGCGTGGCGCCCTTCGCGCCAGTGGACATGCGCACAAGGGGTCGGTGGAAACGTTTCAGCGTTGCCACGAATAGGAGGGTGGACGCACTCGGTGCATTTAAACGTATCTTAAAACCACGCGTCGGCTCGGTCTGGCTTGTCCGGCAAACTTTTTAAGGGGTGAAATTGCTCGTCTTCTGCCATCTGCTGGATTCGGGCACAAACAGCAGCGAACGTGAAGGGGGAATTAAGACTAATCTGCACAATAAACGAGCCAATCGACCTGTTCCGAGTATGAGTTCGGATGGGAACAGAAATGTACTGTGCACATTGATTTTTCTAGGCTGTAATTAGAACAAGTGGACGAGTTTTCATTTACATTTACAGCATTTATCAGAGGCCCTTATCCAGAGCAACTTACAATCAGTAGGTACAGGGACAGTCCCCCCTCTGGAGACACTCAGGGTTAAGTGTCTTGCTCAGGGACACAATGGTAGTAAGTGGGATTTGAACCTGGGTGTTCTGGTTCATAGGCGAGTGTGTTACCCACTAAGTTAGTCGAGTCATATACAGAAAGTGTCGTGGTTAGTAATTCCCAGATTGATAATAAGGTGACTGATTTATTGAGTCTTTATATCTTTTTTTTATTTGACCTGGCAACCCGAATTGTATCCCAAAGACCAACTGCACTTTAACATCACACTGGAAATTGTGCAGTGGCGGCCTAGTGGGAAAGGAAGTGAACTCGGAACACCACAATCCTGTCTGCTCCGAATGGCCCCATAATAAACCTGACAAGCTGTGAGAATTGTAGTGGATTGGGATGAACACATTCCAGGGTTGGAAAAAAAAAACCCTGACTAGGGGATTCTGTACGCTGTCCAGGGTGCTGAATAATTTAATATCCTTTTCCATTTTTTATCAAGACTAGAAAAAGACCAACCAGTTTTATGTGATAAAATGCCACTAAACCTATATTATCTAGATTTGTTTCCATATGTGTATAGAAAAGAAGACATTTCAGTAGTTAAATCATTTCTCTATATAAAACAAACAGAGATGGACAAAGGTGGGAAAAATTCTCAGTTCAGAGGAAACCATATTCCATATTCACCTAGCCAAAAAAAAAGTTCCAAAATGCAATTAGTTTCCGTTTGTAATGATGAAAGGTTCTCATGGACACACAGTGGTAATGTGGTTAGCGATGTGGCGCCAACACCTCCAAGGATGTGAACTTGAATCCTGCCTTGGACCTTGAAGTTGAAGTTGAGCTTTATGGTCATTTCAGCTATATACATGTTAGACAGTACACGAAATAACGTTTCTCTGGAACCTGTAGCTACCATTTTAACCATTAGACAAAGTTACACACTGGGCTACATAAGGTGCAAACATTTTATAAAAAAACATGTAGACAACAACGAGACAGACGGCACTAAGTAAAATAATGTGTAAATATTGCTGTTCAAAATAAAAGAGTGCATTAATAGATAATATTACAGATAGATAATCATGCAATATAACAGAGGTAGTGCGAGTGTGCGTGCGTGTGTGTGTGTGTGTGTGTGTTAGGCCAGAGTGGAAAGTCGCTGAGTGCTGAGGCGTCTGATGGCCTGTGGGATGAAGCTGTTGCAGAGTCTGGCAGTGAGGGCCCGAACGCTTCGGTACCTTTTTCCGGATGGTAGGAGGGTGAAGAGTGCATGTGAGGGGTGTGTAGAGTCCATCACAATGCTGGTGGCTTTCCGGATGCAGCGGTAAATGTCTGTTATGGCGGGAAGAGAGACTCAGATGATCTTCTCAGCTGTCCTCACTATCCGATGTGGTGCAGTTCCCAAACCGGACAGAGTGGTCTGGTCAGAATGCTCTCAATGGTCCCTCTATTGAAGGTGGTGAGGATGGGTGGTGGGAGATATATATTTTGCATCATACTCTGTATGATATTTTGTATTATATTTGTATATTTTTACACGCAGCATTTACGATACCTGTCCGGCTCAGGGACTGCACCTATGAAGATATTCTGGTTCTGATTCTGAATTACAAGGTGGCATATTTGCCACAGGCCGAGTCAGAAGAATATGAAGTTATTGAACCGGATGGTGAATGGCGCCGCTTTCTCGCGAGGGCGACAGGGGTTTTCGGGCCAGAGGACCGGAACCGGTTTGGTCGCGCGTGTTCCGGCTCGGCGCTCGTCAATCCGCGGGTGGGCGTGGCCCCGCGGGTGGGCGGGGCCCCGCTGCCGGGGAGGAACGGCACGCGCTCCGGTCCGCGGCGTCGACGACGACTCCGGGAGACGCTTCTTTCTTTTTTACTACATACCTACACACGCTTTACTTCTAATGAGGTACGTGCCGTCTTTTAAATATTGCGCGAACTGTGTGTTTCATCTGCAGACCGGAAGTCGAAATGTTGACGCTTTTTTCACCCTCGGTTAATAGTGGCGTTTTATTTTTATTTATTCTGTTTTTTTTTTTATCGCTCTTTCAACGTCTAGTACGTCTGTCTGAGACGAGTGTCCGTCGGAATTTCTGCTTGAATTCAGTGGTGCTTCCTCCAGTTGGACTGGAATGACGTTCATTTAACTCTAACTTTTTAGGTGCTCAGTTGCTTCCCAGGCACGTTTTTTTTTCTCCAATTTTCCATCCTGTTTCTCACCAAAATGTGGAACACCAGCTACTGCTCTTCTGGGAATAAAAAGAAAATCCGCAACAGACCACTGGACTAGTGATTCAATCACGTAAAGTACAAGGGCGTCACTCTGCTGTCTGTGGTTTATTGCAACCTCACTGTACACACACACACACACACACACACACACCAAACACATCTTGATATTTCCTGCACTGCGGCATGTCCATCGGACTGAGTTAAGCAACCTGCTCTTCCTGTAAGGCCGCTTCTAGCTCCAGTAATGAAAACTAGGTGGACGTGGCGAGATGCCCAAACGGATGAGAAATTTTTTTGCACTGTCTGCCATTACGTACCAAACACTGCTCCATTAAGTATACGTGCGCATGTTCAATCACCCCAATAACAAATAAATCCTTGTTATATGTGGATGTGGAAGGCCTTTGTTTACCTTCCTTACTTTCCCGAACTGCCAGCTGAGCAGCATCTTAAGGAGCCATACGGAATTGGAGAACAATACTGAATAGGAGGCGTGTGTGGTATTGGTTAACCGTGAACAGTGAAGACTTTTTACACCACTGTCGTGTGTGCCGCGGGCCCTGATAACTCGGCAAACATTGCATGGGTGTGTTTGGTTGCTTTAGCCAGCTGCCGCAATCGAGTGCCGTTTGCGCTCTTTGCCCCGGGATGAGACCTTCTGTAATCTCCCGGTGATCCCCTCCACGCCCTGCCACGGGCAGATAGGAATGCCCAGCTCCACGGTTCCCGGGGTTACCGGCGACGTGCTATCCCAGGCTGAGCTGAAGAAAGCCACTGCTTAAACAAGGGAATGCTGTGGTCACGCTGTGGTCTTGTGAGTTCCCGATTGGAAGCCTCAGCCGTCCTATTTGGTGCCAGCAGGGCTAGATTGAATCATCTCACCCAAGTTGCTGCTATTTGGTATTATTTGCATTATCCAGAAACATTGCATGGATGATGCAAGCTATACTGGAAGTTAAGAGTTTATTAAAAAGGGGAACCCTGCGAGCATCGTGGTGTTCGTCAATGTCATGTGTTAGCCGGAAGTTTAGCAATCAGCTGCCCTGTGTGAGAGAGACTGATGTAATACACAGATACTTAATTAGTTCCTCTAGTCAATATAGGTGTGTGCGTGTTTTAGAGAGAGAGAGAGAGAGAGACCATACATAATATATTACTCTTCTGCCTATGTATATAGACACCACCCAACCTGACCACACAATGCAGCGCGTGTGTGTGGACAGTGCAAGCTCGTCACGACTTCACTGACCTTGTGACCCTCAGCACGGTCTGAAAGCCACCAGCCAGGCTGCACTGTTATCTGAACCTGCATCCGTCATGGCTTCATAAAGTGGCTTCGTAGAGTGACTTTTTTTTATTTTTTTATTTTGTATGCTGTGTTGTGTGTCTAACTTGACTACATTGCTCTCTTTTGTTTCGTTTTACCGCAGTTGTCCCGTTCTTGAAAATCACGACTTTCACCTGCAATGTGCTGCAGGGCCGCCAGAGGGCGCCCGCACCGCACAGTTGTTGACACGGTTGACGCGCACATACTATGGCGCATAATAGATGCATACATTTATTGTTGATTGTAATTTAACTGTCAGGTCACGCTGTAAAATACATAACGTGGGGAATGCAATTGTCCGTCAGCAAACCCTGCTTTCTTGAATGTAATCAATCAAGTAATTGGCAATAATTTAAGTCATGGTAAAGTGAGAGAATGGGCCAAGTGTCACTGTAACCAAAGCTTTTTATAATTGTTGTCTGTGGCATTAAGGTTACAGTAAGTCATGATTAGTGCGGAACTGGAGGATCATGGTCCTCTCCAGAGTATAACTGTGCTATACATTTGTCCATGTAAAACACAACCTAATCTTTTCAAAGTCATAATACAGTGTTATATGTGGAATTCGGATTAAAGTGTAAGAGACACACAGTTTGCTTTAATTGAAATGAGCCCCTCTCCAAAATTATGACTCGAGGACTCCTCGTGACCGACTGATTGCAGGACCGATGCTGTGTTTCCACTGGAATGTTGTGTGTTTGTCAAATGAACATAAAACCAGGGCTGTCAAGAAGGCATTGGATTGGATTCCCACCAGGTTAATAATTCACCGGGCCAAGCTCCTCGGGCAGACACCTGAAGGCAGAAGGTAAAGCTGATGTGCCCTAGGTGAGGGAGGAGAGAAACAGGGCGTGTGTATATGTTTCTTTAGGCATGATGACCTTTCACTGCACTTGGCAAAAGCGAGGACTCCAGCTTCAATGGAACGAACTCAAAAGGCTCTTTCCAGATTGACTGGTACCGTTTTCATGCTGTTTGCTACTATCATGTAGCTTCATCTCTTCACACCACACTTCAGGACTCAGAATGTAATGCAGCTTTAGGCAAATGTATTTTATATCAGTGCTATTACTTGCCACACATTTCCATCTTTGGGATGTACAGGGTGTATGCATATTGTGTTATTAGCACTGAGTTACCAATGTTGAAAAGAATAAAACCAATATTTTGGGTATAAATTGTGTATAGAGACTCCAGAAGAAATCGAAACGCTGGACACAATTGGAACATTCTGGTTTTCCTGTTTATATTAAAGCAGAACAGCGAAATGGGAACACCTGCACCTGCCGTGGCCCCTCCCCTCCGAGTCTGATTGGCCGAGCTGCACGACAACGTCTCAGCCAAATCCTCACATGCCCTCCCCCGTTGCCTGTGCGTGACTGCGCTGCACACCCACCCTTATGGGCTCCGCACTCCCGTTCTCATTCCGAGTCCCACAGTGTCCCTGAGAGACACTGCAGCACAGGGGAGATGTATTGACAGACGGACAGAGAGACAGACAGACAGGCAGACAGAAAGAGGGCTTATGCTGTTTCCCCTCAGACTCTCAGACAGAGGACAGGCATTAGGGAGGACGGACACGATGGGGACCACTCACCCACTCAGGGTGCAGGTCAGTGATCTGCGTGTGTGCGTCTGTGTGCCGAGAGTGGAAACAGTCCGTTTTGTATTACGAGTCAGGAATCATATGGGAATTTCAGCACGTTTCTCGCATCACGCCCTTCACAGTTTGCCCGTGTGAAAATAGCTGAGTGTTTCATTAAATGTCTGGTCAGTGTCTTGTTTGTGCGATTTAAGTAGAACTTTGCTGTGGGTGAAAAAATAATAAGCACTTTTTTTTTTGCCATATTTATTTGCTATGATAAAATATCCTAAAATTTTATTTTCTTCCCCACCTGTCCACCAGCATTCATGTAGAGAATCAGAACTTTATTAATCCCGCAGGAAATTGCTTAAAGGTATGTGTGTGTGTGTGTGTGTGTGTGTGTGTGTGTGTGTGTGTGTGTATGCGCGTACAGTGAAAGAGACACTCTGACACCTGGCTGGCGGAGGATCTGGTCAGATGTATTCCAGTACAGGTCGTCCACCCGTTGTTGCCCAATTACTGTAATTGCTGCTGAGGCCGGGGCCTGCTGGCGCTGAGCCCTCTTTATGATGCTAAAATCCCTCGAAATCCCCGGGAACGGAGACCCTTTTTGCCCGCGAAGGCTCCGCACTCGCCTCTGTGCGCTTTGCAGCAGTACGTGCTGCAGACGTTTTAGCTGAGGTACAGCGTTTAGGATATGGACCAGGTAACTGTGCTGTGCCTGACAGGATAATGAATGAACACCGAGGGCATGTTCCTGCTATATGTTCTCTGTTATACCGGTTTAGTAACATCTTTGACTGTCTCCTCACGGCTGTCAGCGTCCTGTACACTTTTTACCAGTTGTAAGTGAAAAGACAAAGTGAAGTAATGGTGAGTCATTTAAGCAGTGAAAGTGTTCCTTTTATGGATTCCTTTCCTTAAAAAAAAAACCTCTTCATTACATGCAAAGAAATCCCAACATAAAAACATGATTTAGAAATAATCTTTTCTAACTGAAAGGTGTTGGTGGACCCGCATTTTGCTGATTTACTTTACTAGTCCAGATGTGTTGCTGCTTTAATTTGTACTAATGATTTCAGCTACAATAATTCATTGCTACTAACCGTTACTAATTGTTACTGAAAATGGAACATCTGCATACATGTGGAGACCCATCGTTAACAGACATTTCCAGCTACCAGTCATTTCCAACAGGTCCGGAGTGTAGAATTGCTCTATTTAATGTTAATTAAATTAAATGACACAAAATGGTTAATAATGATTCTGAACAGGTTGGAGCTGAGCTGGGCAGTGTCCTGGGTTTGAGTCATTATGTCTTTACTCATCATCTCTGATAATTGTCATTGGCCCCACGATCAACTCCGGTCCAGCTGCAGAAGGAGTGGTTGGATGAAGCGTCTCCACCAGCCACATTTTCATAACCAGTGGAAGGAGTCCATGTTTATTGAGGTCTGGTGTGTGTACTCATGTAAACAGGAGTGTGTTATGTGTATGTGCATTGTCTCTTCCTGCTTCAAAGTCACAGTGAAATCCAGACCATACTCCCATGACATCATAGTAGTCTTCAGTTTGATTTATTTGCATTTTCAGCAGTGTTTGTTGCCAGTGGATGGGTGCTGGTGAAAGAAAATTGCAGTGCGTATGTAAAAGAACCCTACAGTTCAGGGCAGGTTATCTTGTCAGCAATGGAAAAAAACAGAACCCACCCTAACAGTGCAGAGAAAGCGGTAATGGCTGCTGGCTCCCTATCTGTATCTGCAATCTCCTCTTCTGCAGCGATGAGCATGCAGACAGACACATACTTCAGTACCATTCTGCTGTTGAGCAACTTCGAAAGGCTTCTGAACAAGCTTGTGTGCGCTACCTTGAACCTGCATCCCCCACTGCATGCATGGCATGAATGCACGAGCTGCTGTTTGGAAAAAGAGGGATGGGGAGTGGTCTCGAAACCAGGCAATGTCCAGGCGGCTCGGCCTGCCAGAATTTGAACAAAGATGATGCAGCACTCCTTCGTTTGCCGTTAGAACTTGTGTGCTGAATGCTAATTCATTTTTTCATTTTCCTAATGAAAATTCTGTGTTTCTGTTGGCTGTGGCTCAGCAAGGGTCTCCTTTTTTTTTTTTTTTTTTTTTACCTCTTGTACTTGTCCAGCATCTCGGCTGAGCACATTTTTGGCTGCGGGGTTTTGCCTCCTATAAAAGTCGCCTCAGAAGTGTTGCCTATAAAAGTCTTTTTTTATTTGTGCCTTTCGACTATCCCCTCACATCGTTTCAAAATGAGATAATGCCTAACTCACAGTTTGTGGAGAAAATGTTCTCCAAAATGACTAGTCCAAGCAATTTTTTGGCAGATCTTCTCAGATGTTTAGACATCTTTACAGCCTCAGATCCACCAGAAGAGTGGGATGAGGTATGATTTTTCATACCAATCTGTTGTGTTAGTTTTCCCTTCCCAGGCAGCCATTTCTACTGATTACTCATGTGGCGACGTGCCGACGCTTCTTATACTTTTAAAGCCTCTGCGGCATCAATTAGATTTGATTCAACTGATTGATTTCATGATGTATGTTTATTGCGAAAGCCACTGCTTTATTAAATTCATCTGCAAAAAGCATCAAAAGCATCACTGGAAGAGATTTGGTAGGGAACTCTAGATTGGGGGGCTTGTAGCACAGCAAGCATAAGGACACACTAGGATGAAGAGCCAAGGAAATGATGTCTCCACTTTACCCTTTCATTTTGTTAAACCTAAAGCTGTATGCTGTTGTGGGGTATTAAATGTATTGGGTCAAACCGAGTCATTTGAATTGTTAAAATGTATTGTACCCTGTATTGAACTCCACCCCTTGGATGACCTCGCACTTGGAGAGGTGTACACACGAGGCATTTACACGTCAGTTTATGTGTGGTGATGTTTGTTTAACATACCACCCATCGTTTCTTTATTGCGAAGAACAAATATGATTAAAATCACCCACTGGCTGAACTGGTTCTTGTGTTCTTGTATTTAGGGTCCTTTGCCAGCAGTTGAAAGCAACACTAATCTGGTCGTGGGTGCTGATATGTTTTGAGCAGAGTGTCTAATGAATGCCTGCTGATAACGGACATGCACACTCATTAATCTTTCAATTTAATTGTCCGCCCGTGAAGGCCATGCATGGATGTGGATGGGCTCCTGATGTTCGGATAGTCTGAGAACTGAGGTGGTGCCTGTGTTTATGCTGCTGCTGTGTGCATGTGGGCCTCGGACCGTGAGAAATGACACAGTGCTGATTGTCACACCAACCGTCATAGGTGCCAGACAAGTCGGTTCTTTCACACGTAACTCGTTGAATTTGCATTTGGGGATGAATGGTGTTGTGGTGTATTTACATTTACAGCATTTATTAGTTGTTCTTATCAGTAAGTCCCCCTGGAGAAACTTGCTCGGGGACACAATGGCAGTAAGTGGGGTTTGAACTTGGTGAGTATGTATTACCCACTAAGCTACTACCACTCCATTTGTAAGAGGGGTGCTAGAGACGTCTGTAACATGACTGATCAGCATTCTATCTTCTTTATTCAAGTTAAAAAGTTCTGGTTTGTGTCTGGTTCATAAAATGTCACAGTCCAAAGCGTCAATGCTATGCTAATTATAAGTCTCACATGCAAACACGCACATTTCTCAAAAACATTATGCAAACTTACTTACGTTCCTCAGAACTTCACACCCCATTGATTATTTTTATTATTTGCCCTTTCTCGCTGGTCCGTGAGTTGTTTTTAGGACGAGTGCATAACTGCCGTCTGCTGTCCCTTGCTGTGGTCCACAGGAGGGCCCTGGCCGGCAGGCTGAGTGTTAGCCATGCAGCCCGATCCCTCGTCCAGCACCCTGCAACTTGTGGCCAACGACATGACCCAGATCATGGAGACACTGGACACACGCGAGCTGGACATAGGAGATGGGGAAGAAGTGTTTGATGGGAAGGATGTCAACAACCCAGGTGGGTCATAGCAAAATAAAGGAGCACTCACACTGGCCACTGTTATTAGAGGCACCCACATCATTAGCTCTCTACATTTGGCACATTTAAAAGCTGAAGCCCATCTGTTGCAATTCTTTTGCTAAATGAATGAACTTCTTTCATGATATGATATATCTCTGTGAAACACAATAACTTAGCCAGAGATGGACTAAACTTGTAGCCCTGCAAGACCTGACAAGTGATTGCTGGAAGGTAACATGGTAGCTCGTTGGATCACGAGGAACAGGGTTTAGTAACCCAGCATCAAACCTTTTAAACACCACACAGGTAATAAATGGAGAATTATTGGGAAAAATAAGCAGTATTGAGTTGTAGGTGCCGTCCCCTTGAACCTCTCCAGAGACCCCATAGAAATGGGATTAATTGGCTCCCGATGGCATTGCATTAGGCTTAATATTTACTCTGTTATTAAAGAATTCTTAAAGCATCTCTATGATGTAGGTGCCTCTAATAAAGTAGCACTAGTAGATTTTGACAAACCTGTGACTAACTGTGTTGCTGAATAATTTTTTGTCAGATTTCCAGATGCCTTTCTCCTCTGTGTATGCCACAAAGGGCTTTAAGGAACCGGAAATGCGGGTATTTCTCCCCTCTTTCCCCATTACTGCCAAAGTCCTGGAAGTTGAGCGCTTCACCTCCGCCCAGGACCGCTTCAACCTCACTAACCAGAGGAGCGTGTCGAAGGTTGGACATTTGCCTACTTCACTGTGAAGCCTGAGTTTTTAAGCTATTTGATGGAAATGTGTATCCCAGAATCTGAACTTTCTTGGTTGACCCGTAGCAAAAAGAAATAAGAAACAAGACCAAAATGTCTTTATCCCTCAACATAATCCAGGTGCTCCCTGCGGTCTTTAAGATTGAGATGAAACATGGAAACTTCACGTGGGTGGTGAGGAGGAAGGAGAAGCACTTTATGGAGCTGCACAGAGAGCTGCGCACTTACAAAACCTTCCTGAGGATCCCGCTCCCCTCACGCAGGTCTGAGGTGCCCTTTCTTATGGACACGTTGTCCATTCAAACAATAAGGCAATAATACGACTAAATAAGGGTAGTTTGTCCTTCAAGATGCAAAGATGTTTTTATGTAAATAATGAGGACACGTGACTAGACCTAAATATCATATTAGTACAATTGAAATTCAGTTTAACAGTTGATGATTCTATTATATGCAGTGACGCTTCTAGACCTAAACATATCATCACGCTTAAAATTTTGCTGTGCTGATACACCAATTGCATTGTGTTTTCTCATTGCGTTTATATGCGTTTCAAAGCCCCTTCCATGGTCAAAATTAGCCTAATTCATTGAAACTAGAGTAACCGTATAACTGTCTTTCTCTGAAATTTCTGCAGTCACACAGAACGCAGACACACTGTAAACAGAAACCTGGCACGTGAGATGCCGACGCTCCCACGAGGAGGCGGGGATGACTTTGCCAGGGAGGAGCAAGTATCCAGCAGAAAGGTTGTTCTTGCTTCTGATTGGCCAAATTATCATGTCAAGCATCTGCAAATGCAACTAAAGAGCGTTTCTATTTTTTTCTACAGCGACAACTGGAGGATTATTTGAATAAGCTTTTGAAAATGCCAATGTACAGAAACTACCATGCTACGGTAAGATTGTCCTGTGGCATTTTCTAATTTCCTTATTCTTCTATTCCTCCATTATATATATATATATATATATAATGCAAAATGTACATATTTTTCTTCCAGATGGAGTTTATTGATGTGAATCAGTTGTCCTTCATTCATGATTTGGGACCCAAAGGCTTGTAAGAATTTGAAACTTATGTTTTAAAAAAATGAATAGATAATGTGTTCATAGATAAACTGATTAAATATCAGTTGTGAATGCAAAGCATTTTATATAATCTTATTTATTATTCAGTAATGCATATGCTGTGTTGGGCCTACTTTTTTTTTTTTTTTTTTTTTCCAGGGAAGGGTGGGTTTCTAAGCGGTCCGGTGGTCATCGTATTCCTGGACTCAACTGTTGTGGTCATAGCAAAATGTGTTACCGCTGGTCGAAGAGGTCAGTATGTTGAATTTGTGTGTGTATTCATGTTGTACTTTACAAATGTCTTTTCCTCCAATATTTCTGGGTTGCTCTTTCATATCATGTTATATCCTGTTCCAAATGGGGAAATTGAATTTCTTTTTGCTGATGTTTGGACTGTTTTCTGCTGAAGGTGGCTGGTGGTGAAGGACTCCTTCCTGCTCTACATGAAGCCAGACTCTGGGGCCATCTCATTTGTCCTCCTTGTAGATAAGGAGTTCTCCATCAAAATGGACTCCAAGGACACTGAGACCAAGCATGGTGTGCGCATCGACAGCCTGTCCAGGTGAGTTTTTCACGTTTTTTTCCCCTCGGTGTTTTGTTTCATAATTCTGGCGATTTAACCTCTGCATACACAACTGGACAAAGATGTAAAAAACGTTACATCTGTCCTTTGTAGGACTTTGGTGCTGAAATGCTCCAGCTACCGCCATGCTCGCTGGTGGGGGCAAACCATTGAGAACTTCATCCATAAGCATGGAAGCGCCTTCATCAAGGACCACCGCTTCGGCTCTTTTGCAGAAGTGCAGGACCACACGCACGCTAAGTGGTAAGGCTTCTTCCCTCTCACCTAACAAAATACCCCAGCATGTGGAACAATTGTAAAGTAATGATGTACAAGGAAGAACAGTCGGCAGTGTCCTCAAATATCCATCAGTCAAGGCCCGATTTGCCTGAGTAACTTGAGAAAACATGCAAGGGAAAGTGAAACGCTAGCTTTGATCTTTTCCTGACCCTGTGGTGGAATGTGATATGTACTTCTCTATTGGCTGGGAAAGGCCGATTTATTTATTTATTTGTTTATTTATTCCTGTTTTAGTTACGTTAATGGCAAGAACTATATGGAGGATGTGGCCAATGCGTTGCAGGAAGCTAAAGAGGAAATCTTCATCACAGACTGGTGGTGTGTATGAGACAAAACTTTATCAAATTATTATTTGAAGACTTTTCACCATCATCATCATCATGAAAAAAAAAACAATCATTTTATGTCCTAAAATAAAATCTAATCTCTGATTCAGAGATTACAGATATTTAGTTTCAGTAATTGTTTCGCCAAGGTCAGTCGTAGTTGAGGGCATGAAACAAGGCAGTGAGCGCAACAAGGCAGCAGCCCAGCCCAGCACAGCATGAAGGAACACCAGGAAGAACAGGGGACGACTGGGCAAACAAATGTAGCGATAAAGCACTGAAATGTAGTTAAATTAGGCCAGAAACTCTGACCTGTGGGAAGCGTATAAAAAAGCCTTTTACAAAAAAAAAAAAAAAAAAAGTACAGTACAGTAGCTTGATTGTATTTGTTACCAACTCAGGACAGACAGCTGGTGCCCTGTTACATGTCACTCAGTCAGGGTGTTCGAAATACCCTGGTGTGCAGTGTCAAACAAAGTGCTTCATTTTAATGCCACTGTTCAAAATCTTTGTTACAGGGCTTATGCGCTTTAATGTCAAGCAAACACTGTGGACCCAACAAATACATACAGCCATTGTTGTTGGTCTGTAATTACTTCTGCCTCCCAGAAGCTGAACGTTAGTGGTGTTATTATAATTTTTAAATTATAGGAGCACATAGTGGTGATTGTCACCACTCTCTTATTCTGGAGAGTGATGCAGGGAGTACTTTCAAATTACTAGCATATTACTAGCATGCCAAATTCCTATAGGAATTCAACTAAAAATGCAGAAGTTATGTAGGCCATGTGCTGTGTATGTTACTATGGGTGTCAAGACCATCGGCTAATCTCATGTGTGAATACAGGCTCAGCCCCGAGATCTTTCTCAAGCGGCCAGTTGTTGAAGGCAATCACTGGCGCCTCGACTGCATTTTAAAGCGCAAGGCGGTGAGTTCGAACTTTGCCTCTGCCAATTACGACATGATTTTATTTTATGTTAACATGTTCATTTTGTTCATCTGTCTGTCGCTGCCCACTGATTGTGATGAAACATGTCTGAGTCACATGTGAGCCACTGCAATTTATGCGCCACAGCAACAAGGAGTGAAGATCTTTGTGATGTTGTATAAAGAGGTGGAGTTGGCGCTGGGCATCAACAGTGAATACAGCAAAAGAACACTACACCGTCTCCACCCCAACATTAAGGTGAGTGGTCAGTTCAAATTTGCATAAGATTTAACTGACAGAGGTGTTATTGTTATCATTTCTTGTGTTTTTGAAATACAGGTAGGTGAGTGTCATCTAATTTAATTCGATAAAAACTAATTAATGACAAATGCTTAACGTTTAAAGTTAGAAATAATGAACAAACACAGCATTCCATTGGAACTAAACATAAAATGTTTTTTTTAAACTTCCATAGTCACATTTTGTGTCAAGTTGATGTTTTTTTTTGTCCAATTTCTAATTTACCCTGTCTATAAAAAGACTAATATTGATGGCTTCTACTACCTATATTATAAATATTATTTTCCTGTATTAAAATTTTTTAACTATTAGGTCATGCGGCACCCTGACCACGTTTCCTCCTCTGTCTTCCTGTGGGCCCATCATGAGAAAATTGTGGTGATTGACCAGTCTGTGGCTTTTGTTGGGGGTATTGACCTGGCGTATGGACGCTGGGATGATCTGGAGCATCGCCTTACTGACGTGGGAAGTGTCACTCGAACGCTGGTCACTAATATAGAGGTGAGATTTGGAAAAAATTCATTCTTTGAATTATTTCCCCTTTGAAATCTCTGCCTCAAATTCTAAAACTGGTCTTTATAGCGCCTATAATGCAAGAACTACTTATTCATCGTCTATGTATATATTTATTTTTTCCAAGCCTGGAGTAGAGGTGCCTTCCCTGGCGAATACTCCCCCGGCCAGCAACGGCAAAAATGTCACAATCGACAGTGGGGACCTGCTCAGGCTGAAAGGGCAGGGTCGGGCATGGAAAACCCGCTTCAGCATCCGGAGACACCTGCACAAACATGGGCTGTCCCACGCTGACAGCGTCAGCAGCCTGGAGAGTGCAGCGGAGAGTAGGTTCAAACCTTCTGCACAAAGAAAGAAAAAAATTAACAACATTTTCCCTGTTAACTAACATTAACCAACATGCTAGTCTGCGTGCTATTTAACAATATAGTCTAAGGGGAAGATTTGCAATTGTAAACTTCTTATTTAGGTAACCTGTCTTTCCTTCGAATGGAAATGGAAAGAAAGTGGTTGCTTCATGTAGTGCCTAGCATGTTTAACAAATGCTTCTTTGTTTCTAGCAACACTAACACTCTGAGCTTAACACGTTTTAAGGTCAGCAAAACGACACACACGTGACCTTTAAACACTCATCTTTGAGCAAAGAATTGGAGCAGGATGCATCATTTTTCTGTTATCAGGATGTTAGAAGTGTTTGTTGTGCTATCTCCAGGGTTACGGTCTGTCAGAGATACATTGAAAGGGATTGAGTTTCCCTGTCAGCCTGCATCTTATCATGTCGATCAGAGTCCATAACAGCCACAGTTGTGAGGGTGTACATGCTTACCCCCTCTCGCAGGTTGGTCTAACAGCATTTGCAGTCAACAGAATTTGATTCCAGGTAGATGGGTGGAGTTGAAGGTAGCCACGCCCCCGGGTCTGGCCCAGGCTGGTGAGTGTGGGTCCGGAATGGCTGTGAAGAGTTAGGGGCGGGTCCTGACTGCAGGACTGCTTGAGCACTATTTCCATTAAGTCAAAAACACTGGCTCTGCACAAACAGAGGTGTCTTTGAATAATGACTGGCCACAGCCTTGTATCAGTGTGTGCTTTGGTGTGGTTTCTGGCTTTCCTTTCTACTAATTTCCTTGGCCTGTTCCTTATAGCACCAATACAAAACTTTCTGGAGGTGGTCCTCAAACATGTTCTGTGCAATTTGCAAAAACATTTACTTGAATAGTGAGTATCCATTTGTTCAACCCATCATCCAAAATACATTAATAACAAACAACAAGAAATAATTAATATATTTATAACATATTATATAATTTAGTTAGTGTGGCTGGAGCACGTGCCTCATTTGTACTTGGAATAAGAAATAAATGAGACCCCAGACCTGTGCCAGAAACTGGTTGAGAACCACCAGTTCTAAACGAATTTTAGGATCTCACGACATCAACACAAATGTTTTTTTTTTTTTTTTTTTACATAACCCATCAGCAAACGCAATCACTTCAACTGCTGATGTAAGTGTGGAGTGACTTGTAGGTTTGACTGACACGTGGGCATGACATGAGTGGTTAGGGACAGGGACATATCTGGACAGCATAGGACATGTTGACTAGATTATTATGGCTGGAATATGATTTGGCAAGCTGAGTGCATATTTAACCACCTATGTCTGTCTATATTTTTGACACTGGGGACACATTTCTACCACAGTAAACAATGTGACAGTAAAATAAGTCATTTCTGCCTGGGGTGCTCCTGAGAGGGTTGACACCCAGTATAATTTCACTTTAGAGGTATTTAGTTACATTTGATTACAGAGATTTGTGACATGACTGTTTTTATGTGCCTTTTTTTTTTATAGAATCAGAATCTTCTCAGAACCTTCAGGCTGACGTTGCTGGACTCATGGGGAACACTCGTTTTTGGCATGGAAAGGACTACTGCAATTTTGTTCACAAAGACTGGATCCAGCTGGACAAACCATTTGATGGTAAGCATTGCTGTCTAAGCCTCAAAGATGCTATGTGCTTTGCCAAAATGCATTGAAAAATGGCTGAATACTGAATACATTGTCATAAATGCATTCCATTACAGGACCTAAAAAGTAATGTATTCAGAATACTTTGACAATATATACTGTACAGGCCAAAGGTTGGACATACCCTCTCATGTGTTTTCTTTATTTTCATGACCATGTACATTGGTAGATTCTCACTGAAGACATCAAAACTATGAATGAACACATGTGGAGTCATAGTTTTGATGCCTTCAGTGAGAATTTACCAATGTAAATGGTAATAAAAAAAAAGAAAACACACTGAATGAGAAGGTGTGTACTAATGTTTGGCCTGTACTGTATATGAAATACATTTTGAAATGCCTGTGTAAATTGACATGTATATATGCCCAATACATAGTGTGTATACATGTATATATGCTCTCCATTGCCCTCTATTTGTTGGAATATAAATTTACTAGGTGGCCAAACATTGTCACACATTGCACCCTTCAAAGACAAAGCTATTTGTTGACTGTTAATGTGACATCTGCTTTTACAAATCATGGTACAATTCCATTTTCAACAGATTTCATTGATAGGCACACTACTCCCAGGATGCCTTGGCATGATATTTCCTCTGTGGTTCACGGGAGAGCAGCCAGGGATGTTGCCAGACACTTCATTCAGCGTTGGAACTTTACAAAGGTGCATGTTACCAACACTCTGCTATTTTACTCTGCAAATACTTTTAGGTTCAGAATTAATCACACTTGATAGAAAATGTAAACCAGCCAAGATGTAGTTTACTCATTATTAGCACAGATATATTTATATTATGAAACCGAGAAAGGTTTTTCACCTTTTCCTTCCTCTTTCTTGTGTAAGTGAAGGTTTAATTCCTGTTTTTTGAGGTAGTGCTCTAGCCTAAGAGGCTCTATTTGATGCTTCCTAAATAGCACAAAGAAACATTTTTCCACGTTATGTCCCAATAGTGTTCATGACTTCAGGACTAATTGCAAAGAAACCCTGAAAGTAAGATGCAATTATGCTTCACAAATGCAGTACTTTGTGCTGAACAGCAGTCCCACGCAGCTGAACAACAATATTGTCTCTTATTGTAGGTTTACTGTAGGAGACGGTGTAGTGTTCATCAGTAGGATTTGAGCTGAAGGTTTCCTAATCTGTCCCCTTAAGGTTTCTTTTTGAGCTTAAGGGTCAAAGAGTAGCTAGGAAAGTGTGTGTTTTTCTTTGTATGAAGACTGCTCTCTTTTTAAAATTTGAAAGAATTGTTCTCCCTTTCCATCATTTAATTGTTAATAGCCTGGTTATATTTATTATGGAATCATCTTTCACCAGATCATGAAGCCCAAGTACAGATCTCTGACGTACCCATTTCTCCTTCCCAAATCCCACACTACTGCCAATGAGATCAGGTACCAGGTCCCTGACTGCATCCAGGCCAAAGTACAGGTAGGCTTTCCACACAGGCATGGCCACAGACAAATGTCTTCTACCAGTCTTGTACATACATTCTGTACATTTCTCTCCTTGCTTAGGTGTTGCGATCGGCTTCAGACTGGTCTGCTGGTATAAAGTACACCGAACAATCAATCCACACTGCATACGTCAATGTTATTGCAAACAGCAAGCACTACATCTACATAGAGGTCAGTGGCAATGGAGACACATTTATTGAAATAATTTCTGCTTCTTACATAATTTTTAGGTGTTGAATTTTGGCTGATTTAGAGTAAAGTATTTGTTGATGTTTCTAATAGTCATCAATTGTCTCTATGACCTATAGTTTAAGGAATAAATATAATGTTGCCTTGTTTGATGTATCTTTCTTACGGCAGGGTGATAATTATAACATTTTCTGCTTTACATTATAGTATATGTTTTATTATAATTTTTACATACATTCGTATGTTTTTACAGGTGGTTAATTTTATTAAATGGAGCCCAATGGATTATATGTTCCAGATTTCTCAAAAATCTAATTTTCCCATGATAGAACTGGACTTAGTATTTAGTAATAGTATTTTTTTTCTCTTGTATGGCATTCTCTATAAATAGCAGTATACCTGTCATTTGTTTATCCTACAAGCCTTGCATTTTTATGTATTGAAAAATGACGGCTATTCCTTCAACATTATTTCATAAGTAATTTTTTTTCACAGAATCAGTTCTTCATAAGCTGTGCAGACAACAAGATGGTTCACAATAAGATTGGTGATGCTATTGCTGAGAGGATCATCAAAGCATACAGGTAAAATACACTGCCCAAAAAAATAAAGGGAACACAAAAATAAATGAAATATTGTTATTAAATACCTTGTTCTTTACATAGTTGAATGTGCTGACAACAAAATCACACAAAGTATTGATGGAAATCAAATTTATCAACTCATGGAGGTCTGGATTTGGAGTGGAAAAACACTACAGGCTGATGCAACTTTGATGTAATGTCCTTAAAACAAGTCAAAATGAGGCTCAGTAGTGTGTCTGTCAGTAGTGTGTCACGTGCCTGCATGACCTTCAATACCTGGACATGCTCCTGATGAGTTGGCGGATGGTCTCCTGAGGGATTTCCTCCCAGACCTAGACTAAAGCATCTGCCAACTCCTGGATAGTCTGTGGTGCAATGTGACATTGGTGGATGGAGCGAGACATGAAGTCCCAGATTTGCTCAATTGGATTCACGTCTGGGGAACGGGCGGGGCAGTCCATAGCATCAATGCCTTTGTCTTGCAGGAACTGCTGACACACTCCAGCCACATGAGATCTAGCATGGTCTTGCATTAGGAAGAACCCAGGGCCAGGCGCACCAGCATATGGTCTCACAAGGGGTCTGAGGAGCTCATCTCAGTACATAATGGTAGTCAGGCTACCTGTGGCAAGCCCCCAAAGAAATGCCACCCCACACCATTACTGACCCACTGCCAAACCGGTCATGCTGGAGGATGTTGCAGGCAGCAGAACGTTCCCCATGGTGTCTCCAGACTCGTCAGTCAAGTCTGTCACATGTGCTCAGTGTAAACCTGCTTTCATTTGTGAAGAGCACAGGATGCCAGTAGCGAATCTGCCAATCTTGGCCCTCATGGAGTCTGTTTCTGAACGTCATTTTTCAGGGCTCTGGCAGGGCTCCTCCTGTTACTCCTTGCACAAAGTGGAGATAGCAGTACTGCTGCTGGATGGTTGCCCTCCTACGGCCTCCTCCACGTCTCCTGTACTGGTCTGTCACCTGCTAGCGCCTTCATGCTCCGGGCGCTATGCTGACAGACACAGCAAACTTTCTTGCCACAGCTTGCATTGATGTGCCATCCTGGATGAGCTGCACTACCTGAGCCACTTGTGTGGGTTGTAGACTCCGATTCAAAAGTGACCAAAACATCAGCCAGAAAGCATAGGAACTGAGGGGTCTGTGGTCTCCTCCACCAAGCAAAACAGCAACCGTTTTATTTCACAGAAGACTGATTGACTTGGAGTACATTGTGTTGTTTAAGTGTTCCCTTAATTTTATTTAACAGTGTATTTTTCATTTAATTCATGTTATTAAAGCCTTATTTGCACTAATTTGATGTGATTGTGCTTTATGGCATTCTATGTTTGATGGGGTACCAGTAGAATGTCCTAATTGTTTTGTGCTTTTGAGGACATTTGATACTCAAATATACACAGTGGTTGACCTGGTAAAGTGTGTCCATATGCGGACTGGTTCCTCTCTGGCTCTTTAGTGTGGCTGACTATTTAAGGCTAATGCTGTGTGGTTTAATCACTGTGGAAATACAATAATCTACTGACAGCAGATTACGGTGACGACTCTAAAAACATTACAGTGTTATGAAATCCCCCCCCTGCTTTTGTCTGAATCTGTGTCTCCCTGCCTGCTGTCTCCAGGGAGAAACAAAAGTACCGAGTCTATGTGGTCACGCCCCTTTTGCCAGGTTTCGAGGGGGACATCAACACTGGGGGAGGCAGTGCCATTCAAGCTGTCATGCACTTCAACTACAGGTGAGTCTGAGGGACAGGTCGGAGACATGACCTTTTTATTTTTTTATGTCTGAGATTTGCAGTTTGTTAAAAGATAATCTCATGGTTTGTTTGTTTTTCCCCCCTCCACTAGAACAATGGTCCGGGGAGACTGCTCCATCATGTCTCAGCTGAAAAGAGAAAGTAGGTTACTAGTGGGTCAATACAAGTAGGCCAGATCCCTTTGCACCACTTGGGCGCCCTGACCACCAAACAGGCTGAACATACTCAAGCCTCAAACCCTCATTCTTTATCCAACTTCAGCAGTGACTCATGGCTATATAGGAATATTGTAGCTTAGATCTCAGTTAGGTCACATGTTTTGGGTCAGTTTGTGACCCAAATACCCCTTTAGCAAATATCCTTGGTCTGGCGGGCATATGGAATTGGGAAGTACCTGCCTGTTACTGTAGTATTTTTGCCAACACAGTGTGTTTGTACCTAATTCCTTAGATGCCTCACAGAATCCTTCCATTTAAGAACCAAGTCTTCCCACGCTTTGGCATAGAATACAATATCCTACACTATATTTCCCTAAATTGATCCATGTAAGAGGTACAGTGACAGAGGACACAGCAGTTCGGTGAAAATGAGGTCGGAGAAAACGAACAAGTTAGCAATGAAATTAGCATAATTGGGTTGACCTAAAAGGACTGCTTCTTGTCACCACACAGGCACGGGTGTCACAGCGCCATACACTATGTATAGGAATGTGCTCGCTGTGGTCGTGTGAATTATCCAGCAGGTTTGTGGTGTTACCTTTCAGCGTCACTGAGAAGGCAGTGCCTTGGACGAACACTGGCCACTCTGACCTCTGCTGTGTCCCTAGCACCCTCGGTTGACTGAATCATGACTTTCCAGAGTTTTACTGTGTGTGTGTGTGTGTGTGTGTGTGTGTGTGTGTGTGTGTCTCATATGAGTTTATCCACACACTGGAAGTTCTCTCTACTTTTGTTTTCTCACTAGTTCTCTAGCCATGAGGTCTCTGTTGAAATCTGAGTACATTTAAAAACAGTATCAATATGTTAATCTGAAAATAACTTCACTGCAGGTGTTATGTATAAACGGGTTTGGTAGTAGCCTTCTGGGTGACACACTCGCCAATGAACCAGAAGACCATAGTCATAGCAAAACACCTAACCCTGAATTACTCCAGGGGGACTGTGCCTGTAACTACTCATTTTAAGTTGCTCTGTATGAGGGTGTCTGATAAAATGTAAATGTATAATAGCTGTACGATTTGTTAATAAATCTATGTATATACAATACATAAATATTTTGTTAGACTGAATGAAATGTGGTCTCTCTCTTTCCCACCCTCTGTCACTTCAGTGGGGGACCAGTGGATTAATTACATCTCATTTGGGGGACTGAGGACCCACGCAGAGCTGGAGGGGAAGCTGGTGACGGAGCTCATCTATGTCCACAGCAAGATGCTGATTGCAGATGACAACACAGTCATTATTGGTGAGTGCATTTACTGTTGACAAAGAAATATTATTAACATTTATAATAATGAGTCAATTTCTGAAGTTGAAGAGTTTAAAAATGAGTCTGCTGCTCCCCCTGCTGGTGTCATGACTCCAATACTCACAAAGAACCAACACCAAAATTCTACGCTTGTCCTTGTTTCTTCTCTCAGGTTCGGCTAACATCAATGACCGCAGCATGCTGGGCTCGAGGGACAGTGAGGTGGCAGTCATCTATGAGGACATAGAGACGGTGCAATCATTGATGGATGGGGAGGAGTATCAAGCAGGGAAATTTGGGCTGCAGCTCCGACTAGAGTGCTTCAGGTTGGTCTACCATTCTACACAAATGCATAAATACATAGTATTGCACATTTTAGCAATCCGTTTTTAAACTTCTCCATGCAAGAAAGTCCTGTAACTGATGAAATGCATTATGATTTATAGAAATACAGATGGGGGAGGTGGAATAAATTCAAATTCAGATTTTATTTGTCACATACACAGTCATACACGGTATGATATGCAGTGAAATGCTTTTCATGGCTACAGAACAGAGTATTGCAAATATTGCAAGTAAACAATGAACCAATATGCAAATATTGCAATCATAGCCAAATATTACACTTTTATGTCTTTAACCTAAAGGGTGAAGGTGTGCAAATAGGTGGAGTCAAAGTATAAAGTGACAAAGTATAAGAAAGTAAATGTGCAAGGTAAAATTTAAAAATTAAATTAAAGGTTTGTGCAAGGATTTCTAGGGGAATTGAGTCCAGAAGTGATTGAGAGTGAAAGTGAAAGTGCTGGTCATCCTAACATAGCAGTGCTATGCTAATTCTACACAACTTACTTATGAATTTAATGGCAACATAGGCAAATCATTAAACACTACATATTGCAGTAAACACTACATATATAGAGGCTTCAGATTTTGAAATGCTGCTCTAATTGAACAAACAGATTAACAGCTCTGGTGGTGGTGGCGGCCTTGCGGGGTGGCCAATCAGGTGTCAAGGGTGGCCAGCGGACACACCCCTGGCATGGCCTACCTGGAGTTGAAAAGCTGATATGGCTTTTGTGCTGCATATTTTGAGGACCAAAAAATTAAACACAATGTTATAAAATATAATCTACCTTTAAATAATCATTTATTTTCCAAAACCAGAGTGAGTGGCAGTGTAGGGATGAAAGAACCACATGTAGCCCACAGACCCCTTATCTAAAACCATGAGAGAAGGAGAACAAGTCACCAATGTAACAAGCGAATAACAGAGAGAGTGTCTCCTGTTTGGTCAGTTTTCTCAGTAGGAGGGCTTTACAGTCAGCTGCTCTGTCTGATCTATCAGTTTAGTACCATCCTTCAAATTAATACCTGGAGCAGATTTCACTCAAGATTATATTTACTATTTACATTAGTGTAATGTATCTAGTATCTAGCAATTATCTAGTCTTCCAGATTATTATGAATAATGTATTTTATGGTGGGGTATGCAGTGATTTACCTCCTTGTAGGTCTTCAAACATTGAACCCAGTCTTAAAGAGATGTGCAAATCAAGTTCAAATGAGCTTTATTGTCATTTCATCTACATACAAGTTAGACAGTACATAGTGAAACGAAACCATGTTCCTCTGGAACCTGGTGCTACATGTAACATTTTAACAGTCACGTACTGATATAATGTGCACATCGACAAACTGGGCTGCTTAAAGTGCGAACAATGGACACCGGCATTGCATGGGTACATTTGAATCAAACAGAAATACATAGACAGGTGAATAATGAAGGTGCCAAGTAAAAAAAATATGCAAATCCTGCAGTAGTAATGTGCTGCTGTAATAGAAATAGAATACAGCTATATACTGTACAGTCATGGCCATAAGTTTTGAGAATGACACAGTTTGCTGCTTCTGTTTTTATTATGTCCATTTGCATATACTCCAGAATGTTTTGAAGAGTGATCAGAAGTCCATCTTTGCCATGAAAATGAACTTAATACCAAAATACCACTGTATTTCAGCCCTGCTATAAAAGGACCCGCTGAGATTAATTTCATTAATACAAGTGAGCGTGTTGACCAGCACAAGGCTGGAGATCATTTTGTCCTGCTGATTGGGTTAGAAGAGCAGACTGGATGCTTTGAAAGGAGGGTGATGCTTGAAATCATTGTTCTGCCCCTGTAAATCATGGTTACTTACACGTAAATATGCGCATCAAAAGGGCTTCACAGGCAAGGATATTGCTGCTACTAAGATTGCACCTAAATCAACCATTTATCACATCATCGAAAACTTGTGGGGCTGCTTCTCATCCAAGGGAGTGGGCTCACTCACCATTTTGCCAGAACACGGCCATGAATAAAGAACGGTACCAAAACATCCACGACAGCAACTTCTCCCAACCATCCAAGAACAGTTTGGTGAAGAATGATGTCTTTTCCAGTGAGAACTATGTGGTACTGAAAAATTTTAATCGAATTTAGAACTTGTGGTCAATCCTCAAGAGTGAAATTGAAGTTGTAGTTTGTGATGACCTGTATGCCCTGCCACGTGCACAGGGCCACCTTGTCACCCTTCCTGAAAGCGGAGTCTTGAGCTTTGAGCAGATTGTGTACCTCTACAGTCATCCACAGCTTCTGGTTTACATTTACAGCATTTGTCAGATGCCCTTGTCCAGAGCATATTACAATCAGTAGTTACGGCCACAATGAACAGTCCGCCAGGGTGTGCATTCTGCAGATCGCTAATAGCTACGTACGGCACACGGAGTGCCTCCTTCACATTAGCGCTGGGTGGAATGTCTACTATGATGCCTCCGGTCTTAATGAACTAACAGATTAAGATTTTTAATTTTCTTTTCATATTCTTCCAACAGTATGATTCTTGGTGCAAATACTGACCCCTCCATTGAAGTGAAAGACCCAATCAGTGATCAGTTTTACAAGGAAGTGTGGATGGCTACAGCTGCACGCAATGCTACCATCTACCAAAAGGCTAGTATTTATCTTTATGGTTTCATTTTTTCTTGCAGACCTTGTTATTTTTGTGTTTTAGTACTGACTTCTCCCTTTTTCTTTCTAAACCTGAACAGGTGTTCCGCTGCCTCCCGTCCAGCGATGTGCGGAACCTTGCTGAGCTTGAGAGTTTTGTAGCCAAGCCAGGTCTGGATAAAGAAGATCCCACCCGAGCCCAGGAGGAGCTAAAGAAGATCAGGGGCTTTTTAGTTCATTTCCCCCTCTACTTTCTGAGTGAACACAACCTGTTTCCTCCTATTGGCTCGAAAGAGGCAATGGTGCCCACGCATGTTTGGACCTAAATGAGAGAAGCTGAGCAGTGGTCACTGATCTGCTCTATTGCTGCTGGCCTTTTCAACACCAAGACTGGGATGCTTTCTTTGTGCACTTAAATAGATATGTATTTTCTGTCTGTCTGTCTGTCGTGTTACATTTTGGTTTATTTAATATGATAATGAACACTATGCAAGTATGTTGAAATGCAAGATATTTGCAGTCCTCTTCCCCGCAATCTATTTATATCTATAGAATGATTTAACATTAAAGCCCTAGATATTGGTATCACAAGTGTTCTAACATATATTAATTATGGACATGGTGCATGAACTTAAGTGCCAAATTTCAGTTCTCTCACACATGTAGGTATATTTTCAGTAACATTCCAAAAATCCAGCCCTTTGGTTTTTAATATTTGCCTATAATTTGACTAAGATGATTAACTATGGTTTGTGTAAGGGGATAATTGACTTTCTTATGGAATTATTGTATTTGACCTTATTACTGTGAAACTGCATAAACCCTGTATGAGTTACTACAGCCTGACTACTGTAAAAGCCATCAGGAATCAACTTTATAAGCAAGACCACAGCTTGCTGAAGTGCCTCGTGAAAGGATGCATTGCCACATTGTTCGTATGCTGCTGCTTGAAGGGTCTGTGTGGCATAGTGTCATAGTTCATTTGCCAATTCTCTCTGCTAAAGGAAAGTAGGAAGCGAGTAAACGTGCTGTCTTGCTAGTGGTTGACTGTATCTGGCTTCTTTTAAATGGTCCAGAGAGAAGTGTGCAACTTGCCCTCTACTTTAAATTATGCATTGATGGAATGTATCATGTTTATTAATTGTTAATACAATGTTATTTTAGATGTAGTTTAGTACATAGGGAAAATTAAGGGAAAAACTTGATCACACTTGCCACCTCTGTTGCTATGTAAAACAGTCCAGTTGCACAGACTGGATATAAGGGACTGTATGGATATATGAATTAATAATAATGAATACCGGTGACGTGCACACATTGTATTAGTCCTTTTCCTGTTCTTTACAGCTCTGCCTCCTGTCATTATGAAATTTTGCACAGAATGTTCTGATTGTAAGCCTTTCAAAAAAAAAAAAAAAAAACACTCATGATGTGCATTAATGTAAAGCCAAAAGAAAGTGTATTATTATTATTACACATATAAATATTATTTTCATAAAGTCAGTGAAACCTTTCCTCTCAGACCATGTTTATTCCCATCTTTTCTCCCAGATAGAATATTTTACTTGCAGTGTTTTTGGTTACTTTTCTTTTGCCTTGAACCAAAAGTTCCTTTCATCATTACATGCATCTGTGTGGGTATGGGCACTTTTGTGAACCTGTACCTCATGTTAATCATCCTGGTATCACTGTCTAAGTACATTTGAGCAATTTGGTGTTAGAAGAAGGGACGCCACAGTCCAATTAGTGCTGCAGAAATCAGTTCAATGTATGATTGACACTGTCACTGAATGAGCTGTGTCCTCTTTGAGGTAGCCAGATGGGACCTGACTGGATTTCATTTGCTCTCTCAGTTCAGCTCTCACTTGAGAAGACTCCTTTTGAAACCAGAATTTCCCCAGCAGTAAAAAAACAAAGATGGAGCAATGCGATGTTATCTGGAGCAGGATTTGCAGGCCCGAACACTGTTCCTGCATGCCCCCGAGGCATGAAGCAAATCACTAGATGCTGGAAACGCAGGCAACTTTACATCAATTGTAATACATTTAGTTAATTTGATAAAGTTTTGTTCAGGTATTTTGTGGAAAGCTTCCAAGATATAACAAATGTATCTGTTTCCCCTCAGACTCAATATCAGACATTTTTTTTAAAGACCTCTCAGCCAGATGTCCAGAAGTTGCCAGAGGGTGCTGATTTAAAGGTCATCTGTAAAGCCCTCTGTGATTCAGGTTCCCAACCTTTTGATGTGAAACAAATTGTTCCCCATTTTTGCCGCACAGTGTGAATATAGGGCAAAAATACCCATGAAAAGAACTCCATTCTCAACACTTCTCCCCACTGCTCCTCTTGTGTCTGTCTCCTCATCTATTTGAAGTGTCTCCAATCTGAGTTCCGTGGCCTGATTAACCTAGTTAATGTATGAATCATGGCTCATACAAATTCTTGTGAAGTGCTGCATAACACTGCCTCCAGAGATTCTCAAAATGTCTAATGCTTTAATGTTCAGTCTACATATTTTTGCAAGATGTATTGGAATAATAACAAATAAAAAAAAAAGTCATGCTCTTAGGACGGTGCATACATGATCACACACTGGTTCCTTTAGAAGATCTACGTGGAAAAATGTCTTTGACTAAGCCAACCAAAAAGTCTGCGCCATGTCAAGTGGTGACTGAGCACTAATATCATTTTTGCACCCTGAGACTTTCCCTTTACACTGAGGCCACCAGATCCTAAACTTTGAAGCCACAGATAATAGTCTCCCTTTTTGCCAGTAGTGGATACCAGGGTTCTGAATAAGAATTGTACAATAGGTGTCAAAGGTTGTACGATTTCCCCCACAAACCATAAAATATTACACAATGAATCATGATTTCACCAGTATGATTGTGCTGCTCACCCAGTGTAACCACCTCCCACTCCTTGCCCTCAAGATCCATGTTACTGATGATTTTCTAGCTTTCAGTAACTAACAGATCTGCATTAAAATTGCCCAGTTTTAAATGAACAGCATCAATATTGCTCTGTGGAGACTTTAGCATTTCATCCCTTTTGGGGAGGAGGGGGGGGGGGGGTAACTGACATGCTTCAAAATAGTCTTGTTACTGTTATTGTGCACACCACAGAAAGGAAACCATCTGGAGACATTTGATAACATAAAACCACAAGCTTCAGTTAGGGTGATGTCCTGTTTTAATTGTGGAGAGCTTTCGACTGTCATAGGTCTGACTTTATTCCCTACTTTTATCTAAACTACTCTAAACAAACCCTGAGCTCCAGTGAACTGGGAACACTGGGTCAGCATAGTGCTGCATAGTGCTTAACAGACAGGATGTTTGCAAGCTGAGCCGATGCAGACAGGATGGTGGGAGGAGGTTTGTAAAGTCGGATGGTTACATAAAAGGAAGGTGTGAGGAAATGACTGCTGTTATGTGTCTCACCGTCCAAAAGCTTCCTGTTTGCCAGAATTTTTGCACTGTATAGCTGCATGCAAAAACACACGTGCAGATGCAGATTTCCATGCAGATTTCCACTCTGGATCCACAAGAGTCCATGGACTTATGTATAATTTCACAGAGCTAAAACTCTGGCGGTGAGCTAGTGCTAGACATTACACATTAAGGATGTGTCTGTGGTAAGCAGGGCATTTTAAATAGCTCTTTGTATAATGCAAACAAAGAGTAAATAAAGAAAACATAAGTCATGTACTAGTAAGTCTACAAATTAAAACTGATAAATGACTAATAGGTGTTTGAGTATTCATTTCACATGGGATGTATAGTTTGTCTGGGGCTAAATTAATATTTAAGGGGTAGTGGTGGCCTAGCGGTTAAGGAAGCAGCCCCGTAATCAGAAGGTTCAAATCCCGATCCGCCAAGGTGCCACTGAGGTGCCACTGAGCAAAGCACCGTCCCCACACACTGCTCCCGGGTGCCTGTCATGGCTGCCCACTGTTCACTCAGGGTGATGCAGAGGACAAATTTCACTGTGTGCACCGTGTGCTGTGCTGCTGTGTATCACATGTGACAATCACTTCACTTAAAAAGTAAAGCTACAGATTTCATGAAGTGGAAATAAAAGTCTCAATTGCACAACATCTTCTGCCTGCCACACTGTATAAATCACAATACAGGCAATTTACTATCATTGATAAAACATGTTTTAACCAACTGTTTTCTTTTTATCATTGTAAAGAAAGTGTGTCCAAAGATCGCTTCGATCATTTTCTCCATCAGAAGTATCCTTAAACCTAATTAATGTGTAATTGTGTATTGTGGAAGTGATGTCATCTGTGTGACCGGATGGGAGATACAGGAAACAGAAATCACAATATATTAACGTGATTGTCTCGTATAATAATGCGAAATAACACCATGTCTCGTTTTCGTCAACAAAAACATAGAGATATTTTACTATAGTTTTTTTTTTGTAAACCATAGTCAACATTATTACATTTACATTTACAGCATTTATCAGACGCCCTTATCCAGAGCGACTTACAATCAGTAGTTACAGGGACAGTCCCCCCCTGGAGCAATTTAGGGTTAAGTGTCTTGCTCAGGGACACAATGGTAGTAAGTGGGGTCTTCTGGTTCATAGGCGAGTGTGTTACCCACTAGGCTACTACCAGCCCTGGTATATATTATATAATCGTTATCATCACATGACCAGCGTTTACATCTCATCTTTATCACATCAAAAAGGTTCGTTGACGCAGATATTTGGTCATAATTTTAGTTTCGCTGCAGCTGTCAGGAGCTGTAGTGGGGTGCGCACCCGCAGAACAGCTGGGTTTGGTCTGAGTGCAGTTGGAAGGTGTTTACCAGAACATCGTAGTACTTGAGCGTGAAGAGCACGCCGGTTGGTTCTATTTACCGTCTAATCCACTCGTTCGAAGCAGTGTGCTGGAGGCTTGGTATGGTCATGAGCAAGATCGGGAACTGCGATATCAAAACAGACACATGGGTAATCCACAATACGAAGATCGGGGACAAACAGGTTCAAAACCAGTGTAGCCATTCAAAAAAACGCAAGTATCACATCATCATGCGGAGGACCTCGCTGCTTTTTTCTGTATTTCTTCGCGTGCCTCACAGGAATCGTGACAGTGGCATTTGTGACACATATTTTGAGCAACAAATAATTGTTAAAAGATCACAATAATGTTCAAATTTTGAACTACAAAAAAAAAACAAAACAAAGGAAAATCGCGGTTGGGTTCTGTAGAATGAAACTAGCTTCTGGTGAACGGCAGGACCGCGCACGTGGGACCTCTACCGACCTCATGGAACTCAGCCATGAAATATTGGTTGTTTTCAACCGTGACACAATTTTATGTCCACCAATTTCTGCTTTTGTGAGTAACACCCGTTTTGTTCAGAGGGACATATTTACCCATCTTTCAGACACGCAGACACATTTACATTTACGACATTTTGTCAGACGCCCTTATCCAGAACGAAGTACGACGTGCTTTCATGTTAACATCAACGAAGGAATCAGTCTTGGTTCACTAGGTCTCAAACCACAAATACAAATCATTTAATTCACTCTGTTGTTCTTACATAATTCAATCTATAAGAAAGTTACAGGTTAGTGTAAGTATTCTTTAAAGAGGAAAGTTGTGAGGCACGCTTTTTATGGGGATGCGTGAGGAGAAGTGGTGTGTGTGCACACCACTGTGTGATATAAAGTACAGGCCAAAAGTTTGGACCCACCTTCTCATTCAATGTGTTTTTTTTATTTTCATGACCATTTACGTTGGTAGATTCTCACTGAAGGCATCAGAACTATGAATGAACACGTGTGGAGTTATGTACTTAACAAAAAAAGGCGAAATGACTGAAAACACGTTTTATATTCTAGTTTCTTTGCTCTGATTACTGCTTTGCACACTCTTGGCATTCTCTCGATGAGCTTCAAGAGGTCGTCACCTGAAATGCTTTTCCAACAGTCTTGAAGGAGTTCCCAGAGGTGTTTAGCACTTGTTGGTCCAGCTCACCCCAAACCATCTGGATTGGGTTCAGGTCCGGTGACTGTGGAGGTCAGGTCTCCACTTTTTGTTAAGTACATAACTCCACGTGTTCATTCATAGTTCTGATGCCTTCAGTGAGAATCTACCAATGTAAATGGTCATGAAAATAAAGAAAACACATTGAATGAGAAGGTGTGTCCAAACTTTTGGCCTGTACTATATGGCCGAGGGGGCGTCTGATAGAAGGTCACCCGAGTTTGTAGTATTCGTGTTTTTTTTTTTTTTTTTTTTGCTCGGACATGATTGGTCAGTCCGTCTGGCCCGGACTCCCGTTCGTGCTGGACGTGAACGTGGAACGTTAATGTAATGACATTGTGGGCGTCCTCGGCGCGGCGGAGGGAGCCCCGCCCCGCCCCGCCCCGCCCCGCCCCGCGCCGGTGATTGACAGCGCTTCGCCCGGCGGCGCTGTACGTGTGCGCGCACGCCCGCCCGTTCCCTGCCCCGCGCGTCTCCCGTCGTATGCGTCAATGTAGCGTCCGAGTCGCGGCCCGTCCTCGGCGATTCTTCCGGGATTTGCAGGGCTGTGGGGCGCACGCCGCGCATCTTCCTGAGCCGCCATCCGCAGGGCGCGGAGCCGCCGCCTGGGGTTGGACGCGGTGAGCGAGGCGGATGTTTCCGCCAGTCTGCATGACATTCTGGGCGTCATCTTTTTGAAATTGCGTTCAGCGAGATAATCATGGCGAGCGATTCTCCAGCGAGAAGTTTGGACGAGATCGACCTCTCGGCTCTAAGGGTGAGTAACAATGGCAAAAAAAGCCCACCATCGTTGATGGAAGCCAAAATGGGGGACCGGTCGTCAGCTCCCTGCACCTGATCTCGGTCCGGCTGTCATCGGGGTCCGCAGGGTCGAAATCCGACGCTGGCGCGCGGTGCGGATTTGTCGTGTCGATAAATAATCGCCGCCCGCCGCGGCAGCTCGGCGTGGGAGCCCGGCGCTCGACAATGCGACAGGAAACGCGGACGTGATAAAATAGCACAGTGACGCAGGTGCCAGGTTGCGTCTGCGGCGAAGCCCCACGCATAATTTCATGTAATGTGACATAAAACCGTACAGCAGGTGCGTTTTTAAATTCCACTCGTTCGAATGCAGCGCAATCGGGCCGATGGTCCATTCAGCATCCAAACCCACGTGATCTTGGTGTAACGTTCCAACAACGTTATATATATATATATATATATATATATATATATATATATATATGTATATGTTTGTTGTTGTTATTGCATCCTTAGAATTACAGACCCTCTGTCGTCCTCCCCCGTGACATCTGACACATTTTGTCACAGCCCGAGCGCACAAGCCTCCCCGCTTCCTCCCCATCGTCTGCCCTGTAATAACCACCACACTTCCTCCCTCCCTCCCTCTCTCCCTCCTTCCTTCCACTCGAGCTGCTCTTTCTTTCAATCATTCGCCACGGACCGCATATCGTACGTCGCACGACCCCGTTTTATCCTTTTTATCTATCTATCTATCTATTTATTTATTTATTTATTTATTTATTTATTTATTTATTTATTTATTTATTTATTTTCGCGCCATCCGCCATTTTTAACGATGCATTTGCGACGTGTTTCTATGCGTGTATATTTGTGACGTGCGTCGCTACAGTAGAGAACGCTCGGAAAGGAAGGGGGGCGTCATGGCAGCCTACAGTAGGCAGCGCCTTCGTCCCCCCTTCCTTTTGTTCCCGGGTGGACGGGTGGCGAGGCACGTTAGTTATGCAACGCGAGCTCACCTGCGACGCCCGGATCAAGTCCGGGCAGGAACGCTGCTGTGGTGGCGTCCATTTTTTATTTTTTTATTGTGAGGTGCTGTTTGAGTGAGTCGTCGTCCCCCTCCCCTACTCTCATACGTTCTATTATTATTATTATAATATGTATATATTTTTTGCAAATGGACACAGAAGACTTACTCTTCTATGATGTCCCATTACCGATTGCTGTGGCGTGTGTGTGTATATATATGTTGTGCTAAAAACAGCCACTTGTGGGACTCCTGCAACGAGGCCATCGTCGTCACAGCAGCTTCCACCAAAACCTGACATCAAGAGTCTCTCCTCACTCCCACCTGGATGCTGCCGGGGGGTCATTAGCATCGGCGGCGTCAGGGCGTTAAATCACCCCCCACCACCCCCCCGATTCCCTGCCCCCCCCTCCCCGACCTAAATGAGAGCAGCTCCGTTTACCGCACAGCATCACACATCTCTGTGTGGGTGTCTGGCAAATTCAGCAGCTCTTTGACCCCCCCCCCCCCCCCCCCCCAAACCCACGGCCAGGGCTGTCCTTGCTGCTGCCCGTGGATGGACCGCTCTCGACGGGGCCCGTCACGCCCGTCCGGGCCTTCTTTAGGGGATTTCGACGCTGTGCGTGTCGCCGGCGCGGCTCAGAGGCGCTGGTTGACACCCTCGTTCTGAAGCGAGTCTGTATGTCTGACCCCCACCCCCACCGGCCAGAAATAACACCGCAGATCAACCGAGTAACATTTACTCGGCGTGATTCGTCTAGATATACAGTTAGCGTGGGGCCACTACAGGATGGTGTGTTTTCCTGGACGCGCAGACGCGTTGGGATGTGACAACATATGGCTTGGTTTGGAAAAAGCCGTGCATTTTGCACTCTGAATAATTAATAGCGTGAAGAGCAGACCTCTCAGAGAGTTGTTAATGGGGTAGAGAGGGGGATTTTTTATTTTTTATTTTTCTCTCCCCCCCCCCCCGGGTGTCAACTCTGGATGCCATTAGGGGCCAGGGCGACGTCACCCGAACGCGGAGCGTCACGGGCTGCCTTCCTGCTGATGGCCTCGCACCGGGGAAGAACGTGGGTGGCTGTCGGAGCCGGAGAACGTTTAGTCCTCGCGCTGGATCGTCGTCACCGCTAGCACCCCAGTGCGAATGTTAATTCTGCGTCCGGTCTGGAGCGGGAGGATGGACGAGCGTCTTGTCCCCTCGTCCTTCCTGCGTCATCTTCTCTACGTGTCATGTTATCGATCAGGCGTAGAAGCCATAATGTAGGGTTAACGGCCCCGAGTTCATTAAAAGGGGGGTAATGACGGGGACCGTGTCTGCTGCAGCCCATCATGTTGAACCAATCCAATCGCATGTATCAGGTATTAATTCATTGTGAATGGGTGAATCTCCCGGGTCCATTGGACATTGTGTTTTAGCAGACACAGATGTTCCGTCGAAGTTATTTTTGGTACAGTGGGCCGTGTTCCTTGCCAGTGGATGTCATGCCGAGCAGATGATTGTGGTTTTAGTCAGGATTAGAGTATTTGTTTTCAGTGACCTTGACTAAAAAGTGTACATTTGATTTCCCAAAGAGAAAGAAGATTTTCAGAGATTTGGTGTCAAAATCTAGACTAGAAATTTTATATGTAATTTCAATATATGATTTATTTTTGGAATTAGTCGACTTTTGGTGTGATGAACAGGCCTTAAGTGACCTGGTATGAGCTGTCAGTGGAATATGTCCACGTTCCAGCTGGTACAATGTGCATTCAGTGCACGGCCTTTTTTTTTTTTTTTTTTTTGTTCTTGTGGAGAAGAAAACCTTTGACCAATTGTGCAACTGCCGTCCTGTTGCTCGGCGTACTTTGAAAGGATTAGTCATTTCATCCCTCTTTTAAAACCACTGTGCTGAATGAAACCAGCATGCTGTTCAGCAGAGCAGCATGTCTCGACAGGTGCTGCCATGTGTTGGCGGGCATATGTGTAAATGAGTTAGAATGTTACTTTGAAAGAACAAATGTGTGTGTGTGTGTGTGTGTGTGTGTGTGTGTGTCTGTGTGAGAGCGAGGGAGATGGAGATAAGAACTCAGCCATCGGGTAAGAGATTTCTTCAGTGCATTTTAATGTTATGCTACAACTGGAAGAGCTATTTCCACAAATGACATTACTCCATTCCACTGTGGTAGGCACATTTTTGGAAAAAAAAAAGTGCTTGAAGACTACTGCTACCTGGATGAAGGCTGTATGTGTACATGTCTCAATATACTCTTAAACACTCTTAAACACTCTCAACGTGGATTGTAATATGGAGCCATTTGCTGTTTCATCACAAAGACAAAAGGATCCTTCCAAAAACATTATGACCACATTCACAGCAAAACTGCCCATCTAACTCAATGGCGTGAAACGTTTGTTTTTCTTCATTCATTCGAGATTTGTAACTTGGTCAACTGATTTTACTCACTCACTTGCCTGCCGCAGGGCAAATAAACATACACACCTTACACTCACACCTATGACCAAGTTAGAGTCACCAAGCCCCCTATTGTTCATGCCCTTGAGCAGTGGGAGGAAACCAGAGAACCTGGAGAGAACTAGCATAAAACTAGCTCTTGGGGAGAGCATGCAAACTAGACACACGCAGAAAGCTGGGTCCCAAATTTGAACTTTGAGGCTAACCACTGCACCACCATGTGACCCTTTTTTCCTTTCTGGTCACAAAGAAAGCACCTATTGAGACACAAGACAGAACAGGAGAGCTGATGACGTAACGAGTCAGGAACATGACAACAATCTAGAGGACCTTATTTGCGGATCCACCCTGACTTTGAACGCATTCTGTCTTTCCCCACGTTACATCCACCACGTTTCATTAAAATCAGGTCAGTAGAATCATGCAGACAGACCAACAAACTACACTTAAAAACACAACTTCCCCTCTGAATGCAATACATAATCACATATGACACAAGCCAGTGGCAATATCAGAAATTGTTTTTGAATTGGCCATTCGTCATTCTCTATATATAATATATGCCTTTTATCCAATGTGAACATACTAAGGTTTGGGCAGGTTTACTCTAAAAGGATTTTATAATTTACTCTATAAAATGCAGGTGTCCTGAGGCCTTCTGGTATTCTCTGAATTGCGGAAATGAGCTTTGGTCACTGTGGGTTGTAAGATACCACATAAGATTTATATGAGGAAAAAAAAGTTTCAAAACCTCTTTTTTTCTTTCCCCATCTAGTGTGATCTGTTGTTCCGGTTTGCGCTGTCTGTTGCCTACTTTGATTGGTTCTCTAGGTCTTTAGGGATCTTTTCCCAGTTGTAGGTTTAGATATAAGTGAAAGTGAAGTTGGCCTTCATGAAAGTCGCCCAAGGAGCAGTGTGTGGGGACGGCACTTTGCTCAGTTGCGCCTTGGTGGTTCAGGATTTCCTTACCCACTAGGCCAACCACTGCCAAAATCCAAACACACAGCTTCAATGAGACATGGTTAAAATGCAGTCCCATCGTTAATTAGCTCGAATCTGTTCCCTGAAGAGAAAAAGAGGTTATTTGTATATGACTGCAACTAGAGAATATATTGTATGTATATGAATCTGTTACAAAAACGATCTTATGTAGGTTTAAATGAATTTTTATTGGGTTTTTTTTCAGTATGACATATTGGTGTATTTACCAGAGTATTCCCTGGAACAAACTGATATGAGAACTGTAGTCTTCCATTTTATTGGAAGGAAGGCGCATCTATGAGGACTCCTAACATAGGATTTGATGGATCAAATTCTGCTCTAGGGTCAAACTGTATGGTTGCCTCAATATAAATTTTATCAGAATGTAGGATAAATATTATTTGGTGTGCTGTAGAAATGCATATAGAAGGTTTTACTACATGCTGTGATAAGCTTGGACAGAAAATTTACCTGTAAATGTAAGCATTTGCACACAATGCATATTGGAGCAGGACCATCAGTAAACAAGTTTCATGCGGCCAACAGCAAATAGTATGACTCTAAAGATCTGGACCTGCTCAAAATCTATGCTCCAAACACATTTTGGAACCTCCACAACAGAACCAATCTTAGATGTGGTGCTGATATACTGCAGTGCAGTAGACTGAATGACTAGGGAAAACACCTAAATTTCGACAGTTCTCATTGGCAGCAAACCCTCAACGTAATGTGATTAAGCTCCTCGAAATTGCTTTTTTTGTCTTTGTTTAAGAAACCCCTGATTATACGGATACTGCAATTTGTATATTTACATTTTGTGAAAAACAGAATTTACTAGATCACTCTGCGAGTGCAAACCTCCCCCAAGGCATACTATGAAATGCTAATTTGAAACAGTAAGTGCAATATGTACAGTGGGGCGTATTTGCCAGCCACTTATTGTGCAAGTTCTCCCACTTAAAAAGATGAGAGGTCTGTAATTTTCATCATAGGTAGACTTCAACTGTGAGAGACAGAATGTAAAAAAAGTCCAAGATTGAATTTTTTAAAGAATTAATTTTTATAATGGTTCAGAAAATAAGTACTTACAAGCACCCACAAACAAGCACGAATGATGTCCTTCACAGACCTGTTACTTCTTCTTTAAGAACCTCTTCAATCCATCACTTGTTACCTGTATTAATAGCACCTGTTTGAACTTTTTATCTGTATAAAAGACACCTGTTCACACCTTCAGTCAGACTCCAACCTTCACCATGGACAAGAACAGAGAGCTTTCTAAGAAGTCCAGGGGCAAGAATGGCTCGTCCCAGTCTTGTGCAGGAATACAATATACAATAGGCAAACAGCTTGGTGACAAGAAATCAACTGTTGGAGCAATTATTAGAAAATGGAATCACTGACAATCTCCCTGGACCTGGGGCTCCATGCAAGATCTCAGCTCATGGGAAACAAATGATCTTGAGAACGGTGAGGAAACAGCCCACAACCACATGGTGGGAACTAGACAATGTTCTGAAGAGAGCTGGGACCACAGTAACAAAGGTTACTATTAGTAACACACTACGTCGTCATGGATTAAAATCCTGCAGCTCTTGAAAAGTCCCCCTGCTTCAGCCAGCACATGTCCAAACCCGTTTAATGTTTGCCAGAGACCATCTGGATGATCCAGAGGAGAATTGGGAGAATATCATGTGATCAGATGAGACCAAACTGGAACTCTGAATTGCACCCCAAGAACACCATACCCACTGTGAAGCATGGGGGGAGGAAATATTATTCTGTGGACCTGCTTTTCTGCAAAGGGGACAGATCGATATTAAGGAAAGGATGACTGGGGTCATGTATCATGAGATTTTAGGCAAAACATTTTATCAGTGAGATCATTGAAGATGAAACGTGGATGGAGCTTCAAGCAGGACAATGATCCCACATGAACCAAGCAATGAATGAGTGGCTATGTAAAATGCATTACAAGGTTTTGGAGTGACCTAGTCAGTCTCTAGACCTCAATCCAATTGAGAATCTGTGCCCAGCAACAGCCCCAAAGTAATCACATCTCTTGAAGATTTGCCCGGAAGAATGGGCCAAAATACCAGCTACAGTGTGCAAACCTGGTGAAGACATAAAGGAAAACGTTTAACCTCTAACATTGCCAACCAAGGTTACATTACAAAGTTGAAGTGTACCTATGATGAAAATTACAGGCGTCTATCATCTTTTTCTCAAGTGGGAAAACTTGCACGATCAATACTTTTTCCCCCCACTGTATGCCTACATAGAATTTTAGTTGTCTTGACAACTCCCACTAAAACAATGTAGCAAAACTTGAGAGAACAGATGAGTTTCTGATATTTTAATTGTAATGATGTTTAATTTTGTAATCACTTTGAATTCATTTATAATGTGAAGTGCTGATAATCTATTTGCACGTTTGGTTTGGTTGTGGACACGGTCATGAGATATAATAGAGATTATTGATTGTGCACTGTATTAACTTTGATACACGAAAACAAAGGGAACTGGAGGAAGAACAGAGACACTTGCATGTGTGATGTATTGACAGGAAGGGCTTTAAATCACAATGAGGATGCAGGGTGTCCCAAGCCTCACTTGCTCCTCCCATTTTAAACGTCGTTAACATCATTTAATGCAGAAAAAATTACTGGGTGGGTAGTGAGTTCCCATTCTGCAAGTTACAGTTAGCTAATAAGTAGTCAGCATTCCCCGTGCTATTTCTGATATAGTGTCACTTTAATTGGGCCATGCTCTAGGTTCCATTTTTTTTATTCAGTCTATTATATCTAGCACTTGCACTCACCTTCATTACTTTTTTATTATTCTTTTATTTATTTGTGATCGGTAATAAAATCATAGCTTTCGTAGAATTCAGCAACTGTTCATTTATGTGGGTCTTGCAAGTGACTCAAAACAAACAAAAAGGGGACAATAAATCTCTGGGCCTTGTCAGGTGATGAAGTGTGTGTTTTGCAGTCAGTGTATAGCTCCATTTTCCAAACAGTGGATTCTGCAAGGCTGTCAAAGGTACCATAATGACGGTTCATCCATCAGAGCTTGCCTGTTCTGTGCCATCTGGCCAGGCTGAGGTGTTGTCCTCTGGAGAGACCTGTCCAGCTCGCCTCGGCTCGCTGCCTTGCAGTGTTCACTGTGGGACTGAGTTATGGTGCTGTTTGCTTGTAATGGGGGTAGGAACAACAGTAATGGTGTGCGATTTAAAGCTGGCCATCACACAGTGAGATTCATGCTGGAGTGAGGACCTTACTGAAGCACGTTTGCTTGATTGGCCAAAAATCTGTCCCAAAATAGATGTCCCAATCACCTCTCCTCACTCTTGTGCAGAGTTAGGAAGCTCACCTGCTGCCCTGCCATCGGTTGTTTCCCTTCACTTGCCAATAATTTTGATTGGGAACATTTCTTCATGAAGCTCATCCTGAAACAGACTGGGGGAAGTGAAAGTTCCTTTATAGCGGACCTTTTAAATAAATAAAAAATCTCTCCACCTTTATGTAGTTTTAGATATACATTTTAGCACGGTTGTATGATTTATTAGTTAAAATGTTGTAGTTGTCAATTGACAACTCTACAATCAATATATAGATTTTTTTTTACTGTACTGTGGGATTACCACCTCTAATATGTGTACATTTAGAGACTAAGCGCATTGTCTCTCTTGGTTTTTTACTGACATCACGATGTTTCGTGTGGTTTTTGGAGTGAACCTGATGTGTGTAAAAATCAAATCAGGACTACAGTGCCTACAACACACCAGCAATGTCCCACTAGCATGTCAGAGTCCCTGTGCTGTTAAGTATGATCTCACACTTAAACCATGTGGTCAACAGTGGTCCTTGCTTGTTTGGCATATGCTGAATTCTCAGAGGTGAAGGTGTTCATGCTACTTTTTATGAATGGTCTACTGGACAGATGGCACGGCCCCTATTACCCAGCAGCCCTGGGGTGTTAATGTAGGTCCACTGCACACATGGTGGTCTGCTGTAGGGCCAGTGTCCTAAGAAGAGAATAATATTTGAACATGACCTAGTTTTTTTTTTTTTTTTTTTTTTTCCCCTGCATGTGCTTAGTGACTGGGGGTTACAAGTCATGCTGGCTTTGGGAAAAATCTGCCCAAGTTTGATTCAACATACACCGAATAAGTCAAAATGCAGCATGTCATCCATTTAATCCCTCAGCAATGGCTATTGCTGTTAAATGTCCAAAACATGAGACTGAGGGAGTAGGTCTGACCATTACTTGGGGTATTTTTAACGTAACGTTAATATACTTAGCGTTTTATCATTGTCATCGCAATTTAGATGTTGCAATATGGCCCAATTTACTGGCACTTTTAATGTGATCTTTTTCTTTCTAAGTCCTCATTTGCTCTGCTTTGTCCTTTACCACCTGCTTCCTTTTTTTTTTTCTCCACTCAATGGTTATTTTGGAAAGTAGATGAAAAGTTTGAAGAGCTTTTATTGTTACTCGAATGGCAACAATTGTTAGATTACCATGGCAACATCCCATGTCCGGCACATTGTTACCTATTAAATGCATTATTTATCTATTTAGGTTTGTCTGTAAAATAGTAGAGAAGATTGTGTGTGAATGTGCATCTAATATTCCCAGTTTTCATTTTTAAAACGATAATGATGTCTAATCAAACGACCACGTCCTATTATAATAGTTGTATGGATGCAAACATGCCATGATAAATAGGATAATATAAACTGTAACCTAAACACTCCAGTTCTTTATGTACTGTGTATAGTGTGCATATGGAGGAGGTGCAGCCTATGAGTTTGTATAATGTATGAGTACAGAACATCCAGTGGAAAAAGAAAAATATTTTGTGCTCTACTTTTAATGAAAAAAAAAAAAAGGCCACTATTTCAAACTGCCCCTAAGCAGCTGAGCTGCAGAGCTTGTTTGGTAGTGAAGGTTTAATGAAAGAATAATGGACTCCTTGGTTATCTGTATCTTGAACTCGAGTTTTACTCAAAACCTGATCTTCAGTGATTGTTCTAAACCAAGTTTAAAATTGGAGCAGGCAGATTATTGACAGAATCTCTCTCACACACACACACACACACACACACATACATACACACACTACAAATACCAATGCCAATCAATATGTCACATACACAAAAGATTTTACCATTTTCATTATGTGCACTAGTAAGGCTTGTCATAGCTCCAGTTCAAAAATCATGCCATAACCTGATTTGTAATACATTTAGAAAATAACAGGTGTTTTCATATATTCATCAATAATCAGTGTTTTTCCAATGATTTTCAATGTACAGCTTTGGAGAAATGTTAAGCTTCATGTTGAGGATTGTGTGTTTTGTATTGAAAATCATAATGGACATGGCTGGCAAAGAGAATGACATAGAAACCATCAGAGTTTATTCTGATAGATTTCTCAGACTGTACCCTGCAGGCTTAAGGCCATAAGTTATTGTCTGAGTTTGTGTACCATCAGAGGAAAAATGATATATCCTCTGTCAGGGCTGCCAGTTAATATACTATAATATATAAATCATTAATGTACTATGAAGTGTCAAACATGTATAATAATAATTTGTTCTGCTTGACCCGGAGTTATTTGTCAGCCTGTGCACCAACCTTTCCAAATGAATCCCATCGCAATAGGACAGATTTACAGAAACCCATACAGGAGTATACAGTGTAGTTTTTTGCTGGCCTGTTTTTGTCATTGCGTCAAGCTGTCATTTTAGTGTATCAGTCATGTCCTTACTCATTTTAGTCTATTTTCAGTCGACTAAAAGCATTTAAGTTTAATTTTAGTCAGTGAAAATTTTATTGTAATCTCTTTGTTATTTAGTAATGCAATTATATTTAACCCAGTAAATATAGTACAAGCACCTAGTAGAAAAAAGCTAAATTTTCATTTAGTCTTTCTTTTTAATTTCATAATTAAAACAAGGTTATTCAGGTTTTGCCAAAAAAAACCTAATTTTTTTGGCAAAAATTCCACTGCTGCTGTAGATATACTCACAAGAAACTGAATAGAAATTCTTTCACTTAAACCAATTACAAATGTAAAATACTTAGAAAGAAATAAGTATGAACTTGAGCTTGTTGACACTTCAAAAAAGACCATCCCCAAAGTAGCAGGTAAAGGCTAATAAGACTGAGGGCACACCATTTCTCAAGGTAACAGTGACATCCCACTAAACCCCACCGCCGCCGCCTCAAGAACGGGGATGTTTCATTAATCATTTTATTATTAGTGTTGTTGTTATTAATTGCTCAGACTTGTGGAAGAAATGATTTGATACATGGCACAGACAATTCAATAAAATTGGTTGATTATAATGTGAGAATATGTCAGTCATCCTGTGATAAAGAAATATGACCAAGACTACTTGGTCTGAACATCTGTTGTCAATGAACAGGCTGTAAAAGATTTTGCTACAGGTACTCGGCATTGAAAAACTCATGCTAAATATCTGGGTGTTTGTAACGTTAAAACAGAAGATGACTTACTCTGTTCCCGAAGTGATGCTCAGAGTGCTTGTGGATGGGGTCAACAACATTTTCCGAAGATTTCGTTAGAAGTTGCAGTATCATGCGAAGAATTCCAGGATTCCTTTTAAATGGTGGTGCCGTTGTATTTTACAGTCCTGCTATTTTTTGATTGACTGTTGTGTAGGCCCTTTCTTTTTTTTGATTGGCTGGTGAGTGACGGGCACTAGGACTCAGGGGAGACACGCTTGTTGTCGTGAGGTTGCAAATGTGCCTCCAGATGGGAGATACAGGAAATGGAAACTGCAATATAATAACACGATTAAACAAGAGGAAATAACGTCTCGTCAACGGCATTTTATTCTAGTCAACAATATTACACGATATATTATGTTATATTTATCGTCACGTGTGATGAAAACAACACTAGTATAAAGGTTTTCCTCTGTCAGTTGGTGTTGAGAAATCCTGAGCTATGGAGATAGTGAAGACCTCAAGTTATTTATGTATTCAAAGTGTTGGATACAAAATTTAAAACCATAGCCATTGGTAGGGCTCAATTGTCTGCACCAGCCACTGCCATATATGAAGGTGAGGGTTAGGGCTAGATTATCATCATCATCGTCAAATCAAGGTCTCTTTACTACTCAGTGTGGTTTTCACGGCTGCCCACTGCTCACATTTCGTTGTGTGCGTTGTTAAGTGTTTCACAATGAGAAAAGCAATCACTTTCATTTAACAAATAAAGCAAATATTATCAAATATTATCCTGGATTCATAATTGTAATTCTTGGGTTACTTAGAACAGTCAGAACAGTGTGGTTTTTCTTTAGTCTCTGTTAATGCCTTTTACGCCTTTATGTTAGAGTGTCAGCTTGTGTGGTTTACTGCATCATTAGAAGAGCTTTAAAGCCTGATTCCTCTTTTTTTTTTTTTTCTTTCAGGACCCTGCGGGTATATTTGAACTGGTGGAACTGGTGGGAAATGGGACCTATGGGCAAGTCTATAAGGTAAGACATATAATATATCCTTGTTTCCCACAGTCAGTCTAGTCACTCTGTGCTTAGGTCTAGAATGAGCTGGTTAAAACGGCTGCTTTATGCCTCGGTTATGGTTATTGCGAAACATTAGGGGTTCTTTGAGAGGTCAGTAACAACCTTCCTCTGATTGCAATTTTTCGTTGGATTTCACAGATGTGCATGTACCTGTCTGCGGCACCGCCAGTCTCTTGGTGTTTGAATGTTTGTGATGCCGCTGCATGTTAGGACTGATGTGTTGTTTAAACCTCCAGACACGTGTTTTGCTCCTCTAAACAGATTTTTACCGGCCTGTGAGAGGCTGCGCTGTTTGTGAGCAGCTCACCGGTTGCCCGTTTGAGATATTTGGCTGTTTGATATTGAAATACTATGAATGTCAAGCACTTGTTTTGCAAGTTAAACCCCCCCCAACCCCCCACCCCCCCCATGCAGGATGCTGACACTGCTCTGTTTTGTTTCTTAGCCTATATTGCATCGACTCGCTCAAACTTTTTATTCCCTCGAGCACGAGTGCTGCTCAGCGTGGTGGCATCAGGCATGCATTTATTATCACTTGCGTACGCCATGATGGTACAGTACTGCTGCAGAACCTCCTACAGTACTGGATCTGTGTGTGTGGAGAACAAAGATCTCTGCACTGTCCAGTACCTCCAAACATGGACAGATGCTCTATACTACACTTGGGACTTTTCCACCTCTACAACTGTAGGACTTTTTTTCTCTTATTGAACAAACCATCACAAACCCTGCGCAGACACCATTTGCAGGCTCACTTTACCCTTCTTTTTTCTCTCTCTCTCCTAGAGTTTTTTCTTCTATGGAGTTTTTCCTCATGTGCAGAAGGGTGTGGGGGGTGTCAACTGTAGGGTCTGTCAAAGGCCATTGAGACATACTGTATGTGATTTTGGACTATTTAAGAAATAAATATTGTTGTATCATTCATGTTGTGGGCTCTTGGTTTACATACTGTCAAAGTTTCACCTAGCGAGTGCAAATAGACCATTTTGATTCTGGAAAGTTTAAAAGTGAGGAGAGGGAGCAGGGGGTGGCACCCATTTACTGTCACATCTGTCGCTCGGTTGACACAGCAGCCAAGAAAGTGTCGTGTGGTTTTAAGAGCCTATTTCAGATGACATTGACCCAGTTCTGTGACAGTGACACCTCAGCGAGAAGCGGCTCCCTCCAATCACTGGTGGGACTCCACAGGAAACTGCAAGGGTGCAGGGGATCAGGCGCTCAGTTGCACCAAATCCTGGTGTACATGGCTGTGGGTGCAAACTGGCCTGACCTTTCCACCCCTCTGTCCGGCAGCTGTCAGTATTTAGCGACCTTGTTCACGGCCTCTGGCGACTGTGCAAATGCGCATGAGTGACATCATTTGAATGGGGTAAACAAAAAAAAAAAAAAATATATAGTTTTTTTTTTTTTTTTTTTTTTGCCATTCTGATTTGGCGGTTGGTCAGCTTCCAAAAAAACATTGACAGTGGGGCGCTATGTGTACTAGTGTTGGTTAAGGGGTATATTGATGGAATGCTTGGAAGACGGGTCCACAAACATTAGCACCCATATTGGTCAATCGTGGACCTGATTGAACTTAAAAGAAGATTTAATGGTATTACCTGCAATTGAAGGATTCACAAAATTCAAATGTACTCCTGAAAGTGTTCTTCAGGGTACATCTGGTGTCATCTTATATTTGTGGTCTATACTGGTAGAAGGCACCAAGTATTGGTAGTAGCCTAGTGTAGTAGGGTGGTGGTAGCCTAGTGGGTAACACACTCGCCTATGAACCAGAAGACCCGGGTTCGAATCCCGCTTACTACCATTGTGTCCCTGAGCAAGACACTTAACCCTAAGTTGCTCCAGGGAGACTGTCCCTGTAACTACTGATTGTAAGTCGCTCTGGATAAGGGCGTCTGATAAATGCTGTAAATGTAAATGTAAGTATTTTGAAAGATATTAATTTTCTGTTTTCAGTACTGTACACTATGGAAATTAAATAGGCTTTGCCCCAGTTTTTTCAATTTACATAAAAAAAAATGCAAAGAAACGTGTATGCTGTAAATCATCTGGTTTGTGTTTGTTCTTATAGTACTCCAAGAAATTAACAGAACAATAATTGGACAGTCGGGTTTTGCCGGATGTCATTATAGCTGTCAGAGAAAATCGACCGCTATTAACGGTTGGAGTGATATGGTGGCTGAACTGAATAGGATAGGAACCGAATAGGATTTTAACGGAGGGGCGTTGCAGGTCAGCGTATGATCTGTAGATACATTTTTACAAGTGGAGGAGAGGCAGAGGGGAGGGAAGCAAGATGGAGCTGTTGAATGCGAGACGGCGAGGCATAAGAATCAATACCAGCCCATGCAGGACGTCGCACTTGCCATATTATAACCCCGGTACAACAGTCCCGACAACCCAAATAAACCATCATCTTCTGTAAGGTCACTGCCGGACGAGACGCTCATCTTGTATTCGCACATCCTGCTCCTTCCAGTACGTTTAGCGCGTTGTGTGGGCTTACCAGTCCAAATACATAGAGACGCAGGGGAAGATGTGCTCCTTTTTATTTTTGTGTGTGGGAGTCACTCACTCGGCGATGGTGTGAACTGGAGCCTTAAGATGTGTTTAGTGCTCGATTTCATACAGGAATGTTGGCGATGCTCGAGCGCAGGTGGAGATCTGTGCAGCTTTGAATCCCTGCCTAGTTGAAATGGATCTGCTCTGTGAACGATGAATAAGGGAGCCTGCAAAAATGTGAACGGCGCTCTGGAGGAATTTTAATTAGCCCCCTTTTTTTTCCTAAATTCTTTTTCCTGTTGAGCATTCATTCAGAGGTGCACTGTGGAGGGTTTGCTGGAAGGAAAGTGCTGAAGGAAGCTGTAATTGAACAGTGAGGGTTCGAATCGCGACGACTTTTAACACACAATAATCAAATCCTGTTCCTCATATTTCATCCTGTTTTCAGTTAACAGGCTGTATGTATGTTTCTGCCAGCATTTTGATGGCAGTGTGACAATATAGGGGTGGGGGGGTTCATGCGCTTCCTTGGTTAATAACAAAATCAGTCACACACTGCGGCTTTACAGGACTGGCTTTTTAAAGGGGATGGGTTCTCCCACCTGACCCAGCTTTGCTCTGCTCTTGCGTAACGGACGGGCTCACAGCACTCCAGGCCCCTGGTGGAGTCAGCATCACAACTGGGTTAATCTGGCACGTAGAAACTCTCACAACAGCAACGCATTTATGTTACATTCCTAACTAAACCCAGCCTAGACTAAGGGATCCAGACCAATAGAGGTACAGGGAAATGTATGAATCATTGGGGGGGGGGGTAATATGGTCCTTTCATGAACTTAAAAAAATATAATAATATTTTGTACCCTTGCTTTGTTAATTGGCAATTCTGCCATAATTAAGAGCTAAAAGTGGGCGGGGTTTTGTGTGGGGGTAGGGAAGGGCAATCGAGCTTTGTTACATTTACATTTACGGCATTTGGCAGACGCCCTTATCCAGAGCGACTTACAACGTGCTTTCAAGTTACCATCGATGAAGAGATCAATTCCGGTTCACTAGGACCCCAACTATGAATACATCTATTTAATTCACTCTGTTGTAGATTCTGTACACAAAGTTTGACAAGAAAATTACAATTTAATCTAAATATTCTTTAAAGAGGAAGGTCTTGAGCTGCCGTGTGAAGGTGCTCAGTGACTGAGCTGTTCTGACCTCGAGGGGAAGTTCATTCCACCACCGAGGGGCCAAGACGGAGAAGAGTCTAGATTAATGTTTTCCTTTTACCTTCAGAGATGGAGGGACCAGGCGAGCAGTACTGGAGGCTCGGAGTATACGAGGTGCAGTGCGAGGTGTAATGAGGGCTGTGAGGTAGGATGGTGCTGCTCCATGTTTGGCTTTGTAGGCCAGCATCAGTATTTTGAACCTGATGCGTGCAGCTACTGGGAGCCAGTGAAGGGAACGTAGCAGAGGGGTGGTATGGGAGAATTTGGGAAGGTTGAAGATCAGTCGTGCTGCTGCATTTTGTATGAGTTGTAGAGGTCGGATGGTACATAGAGGTAGACCAGCTAGAAGGGAGTTGCAGTAGTCCAGTCGTGAGATTACTAAGGACTGAACCAGTAGTTGGGTGGCCTGGGTTGACAGGTAAGGGCGGATTCGTACGTCACTCGTTCATTTTGATAAATTACTGCCAATACTACAACGAAGCGGTATGAACGTATCGGGACTTGATGCAGAGTTCAAACACACAGACACAGACAGTTTATCCTGTTTCACCCAGCTGCCATGGAGACAGCGCACCGCACTCATTAGCTGCGGTGCCGTTGTCTTGTCAGCAGTCAGACCTTTCCTGTTGCTCTGCCGTGTCCCTAGAGCCCCCCCCCCGGTCACGTGACACGGAGCTGGGTAGAGTAGCGGGCGTGCCACCGAGGAGGAAGCCTCCCTGCCTGCTAAGCTGGGCCGAATGTGGCCAGCGGTAGTAGGCCAGTGGGAGGAGGGGAGGGTTCGGTTTGTGCACGCTGGGTCCCGTGCGGCTCTTCCTCTTATGGAATGCCATCTTGGGCGGTTGGGAGCTCCATTAAAAACGGTGTCCCTGTGTGCAGGCGGAGAAGTGGATTCTGGGTCAGGGCGTGCTGCAGCGAGGCCGCATGTCTCCACGGTCACATGTAGTTTGAAAGTGAACAGCTGGGAGAGAGAGAGCGAGAAGAAGATCTAAGGAAGGGATGCGAGTGAAATTAGAAATAAAAGGTGAAAAGGGGAGTGGCATGGAACTGGTGGAAACAATACATTTTTTTTAGTTCCTTACCTTTGAAATAAAAAGTGATGTTTTTCAGACTATGATTTTGGTTTGTGATAGCTGCTGTAAATGTTCATGTTGCACTCGGTGCAAGGAAGCTACTCGCGTTTCCTCCACATCAGACCTAATTCAGCCCAAAGCTTTTATATTAAACCAGCAATAAACACACAGGGGTTCCCTCGATGATAAGACACTTTCTGAACACTTCACATTTTTATATGCGGCGTCTCATGGGCCCTATTTTATGATTTAAAATCCCAGCTCAGCGTGTGTGTGTGTGTGTGTGTATATAATATGTATGTGTGGTGTATATGGGGCATATGTAAATTAGGACAACATAAAATAGAATGTTGTGAACATTCTCCCGAGTCTGCAGAGTAGGTAAATCTACTGTTTATAATGCATTCTGGTGATCAAGTTAATCTATAGACAGAGCGTCTACCTTTATAGCAGGTCTACTCCAAAGCCCACATAGATCCACACCAAAGCACGGATAGATTACTAGATAATGCACCGTTAAATAACAGTGACTGTAGTCACACCATTGGCATCAGGTCGGGTTTCCGTTGGCCCACCAAACTGTGTGTATTGTGTGCAGGTCTGAATGTTTGTTCACCCTGTAGTGGACTGGCATCCTATTCAGTGCCTGTATGGAGTTCCTATGCTGCTGATGAAGGCTCAATCAAATACGGTCGTTAACTGGATTAGCATATCAAATAAAAAAAGACAATTGATGGTAATGTGCTCTAAAGGTGTTGAAGGGGATGTCTGTGCAAGGGTATGATATGCTGGTAAAATGCTTCTCTTAAGCAAAGAGGTGGCCATCATTGCTCATTTTAAAGATGCTTTAACCTGTGCTTTCATTTTTACCTGATTGGTCGCTGCACTAAATGTCTGCATAACACACCATAACGGATATTTGTTGATGCGTTTAGAGAACTTTTGACAGACCTATAATCATTTGGGTAATTTAGTCTACATCCCATGTAATTAGATATATTATGGTGTGAAATCGATCTGCCGAAGCAGAAGAATAGGTCACCTTGTGGAGAAAGCAGGGTACGAATGTAAGCTTGGTCCCATAGAATCCACTAATACTTACATGTGCAGAAATATTCTCACTAACCATGCGTTGAATTATTGTCTGTGGTTATATATTATCGCAACCATCCCAGATTCTCCACAAGTGTGGTCTGTGGGGATGAAAAGTTGAAGGTCATTTGTCATGTTATAAGAACAAGGTGTTCAGGAGTCTCCCCAAAACACGAGCATCTCACAGTCTGACCCTACTTATGGTTTAACTGGCGCAGCCCTCTTATCATGAATGTTCCTACAACATTCAGTATGTGCAGTTAAAAAGTGATACGGTGCATGCTGGTCCGGGCGGATTTCTGTACTCGTTGTGTCGTGGTGGCTTGCAGTGTTTAGTATGTATGTATGCATGGATTAACTGCTGGAAGTGCCACAGTGTGGCTGAAGGGGTATCAGGAGGTCACATATCTCTGCAGCCAGTACAGCCTGTCTGACCGACAGTGTGAAAATCAAGAATCTGTCCTCAGCCACCCGCCTCTGGAACCTGCCAGGCTTGTTGCTAGGCTACCGAGAAGGAAGTGGTGTGTGTGTGTGTGTGTGTGTGTGTCTGCGTCTGCATCTTTTTCTTTTGAGTGTTGAGGCTCCACCATGAGTGAGACCTAAAATTCTGACCCTGGCCAATTAAAGAAAAACAGAGATGGTTGTATCATTTGCTTTTGATTTGCTTGGATGTAAATCTGGGGTTGTGGACACGTGACACTCTCACCCCTGACACACAGCAGCGCTGCCCTGGCCAGACGCCGCTCTGCCGCCGCCGCCGCTTCCAGGAGGCTGGCTGCGTTTCACACAGGCACAATGATGAAACTGCACAGCAATTCCCTCTGACAGCGGTGGATGAGCGGAGTAATCTGTAGAAAAGACAAAAGAGCCACACACACACGCACACAGTCATTGTGGCCATTTCCCAACACTTACAGCACTGCGGTGGATGCTGGCAATCACGTGGCATCAGACCTCTGTCACATTATGAGAGACAGAAAGTGTGACGCTCAAAAGCACCAGCGGCCTTTTTTTTTTTTTTTTTTTTTTTTGGACAGACATGGTACAGCCGAAGGATAAGTTTCTATCTAGTGATGGCGCTCATGGCCAGTTTTCCTTATGTAATAACATCACTGGGAGGAAAGCCTGGTGGGCAAGTTGGGTCAGGGTAATTTGTGAAAACTGATGCTTAATCGCCTAAATGATTTCATTTATTATAAAACATTCATAGTTCCCAAATGGCATTTATTAAAACTTAAAGTAACCTGTGTTGTATATGTATGTTTGCATCATTTCCTGAAATAGTACTCGAATAGACTCACGCTTCCCTATGACCCTGACCTGGCTAAATTAATCACAAGGTGTATGGATGGCTCATTTGTTACCTAATTATTGCTCTTGTGAAATGAGGTCTGTAGCTATAGTCAGTATTTATAACTAACTTCTGCAGATGAGTTTCCTAGAGGAGATCATGATATGGTTGCTGTGAAGGACACCATCTCACAGCAGACCCCACCACACAGTTGACCTTCAACAAATTCAAAAATATGAGTTGATGCTTGTTGGAAAGGTAAGCAGAGCCGTGTCTTGATTTTTAAGCCTGTTCCAGTTGACATTGTGAGGATGGAGTGAAGCCGGGGGTGATGGGTTATGTAAAATTCTCTTGGTCCTTGCATCCAGTGGTCGAGAGGCAAGGTGTCTCTTTAGCTCCAGCTTAGCTATATCTTTGGTATTCTCTTGATTCCAGTTCGGTTCTGTTTTGTGCCAGAAAAGATGGCATTAGATGCCTTTATTCTATAAATTCTATAAATTTTATTCAGTTAATGGCTAGTTAAAAATAAGTTATATCGCAAAAAAGTAGAATGAATACACACATTAACGTACACGTATGTATATAAATACACAGAATACAGACACACACATAAAAAAAAGGTCCCGTACTGAATACAAAATATTAAGAATATAAATACTAAAACACCAGATTTGTGCGCTTGAGGGGATGCGGAGGTGAAAGAGCTGAATCACAAATGTTCAGTTAACACAGTACATAATTCCTTCAGGCAATATTCACTGAATATTATTGCACACAACCAAAGATAAATACAATTGTTTAGGGACACATAGAAATGCTGTTGTGTCCGATGGAAAAACAATAGTTTTGTCCTAATAACATCAAATTGATTAAAAATTGATTAACTGGAATATCTGCATTAATATTTGTTCACTAACGCAAGTCTGTTCATTGATCATTCGAATGAGAGCAACAAACTGTGCACAAAGTCTGATAATGCTGTAATTTCTGCCAATAGAGTATCTTTTGACATGTTTGTTTTCGAAAAAAATAAAAATCATAATTTTGAGGGTTGTCAATGACTTTCGTAATCATTTAGTAATATTTTCTTTTCCTGAATGGTAGAGTGTGTTTCCACGTTTGTGCCGCCATATGCCCGCTCTTCCTGCAATTCTCAGTTCGCTAGCTAATAAGGGCTAATAAAAGCCGATGCCCGCTCTGCAGGATAAGTCCTTCCTTGTGCTGTTGCTGATCGTTTAAGTGAAACGTGACCATGGCGAATGGTCACTGTAGTCGCTGTGTCGAGAGTGATGGTTTGTCCTGGTGCCCGAGCTCTAGATTGAGAGCATAATAAGAAAACACTCTGCCTGGGGCCGAATGTACCATTTCCACATTCTGCTCGGCCATCCCAGAATACCACTGGATTGCATAATGATTTTGCTAATCTACACAGCATTGTCGTGTGGTGACAGGGTGGTCACCAAAAAGAGGGGGTGGGTTGGCTATCAGCATAACGGTCCAAGCTCGGTATTTGGATGTATTTCAATCATCGGAAGTGTAAAAATGGAATTACTCAATCATTTGCCAAAAAGCTGTCTCTCGCACATGCACTTGCATATAAAGAAACACACAGTCTAAGCTGTAGTGTTTTTGAAGTTCTTGCTGGTGTGTGAGTTTGAACTAAAATGCCCCTCCGCTCTCCCCACCTCTAGGGCCGCCATGTCAAGACGGGCCAGCTCGCTGCTATCAAGGTCATGGATGTCACTGGAGTAAGTCAAAATAAGATTTCTTGCTTTTCTCCTTTTACTTCATACTTTCTGGCTCCTCTTTTTTTTCATCTTTATCACCCTTTCCTTGTCAGGATGAGGAGGAGGAAATCAAGGCGGAGATCAACATGCTGAAGAAGTACAGCCATCACCGCAACATCGCCACCTATTATGGGGCCTTTGTCAAGAAGAATGCGCCGGGAATAGATGATCAGCTCTGGGTGAGAAAATGCTCTGATGCTCTGAGTACACTGTTAACTGTCGAATGAGCTGGCAAGATGTGCACATGTCTCTCAACTGCAGCTGTTGGCATGTTTACACTGTATTTTAACAGGATCAGTTGAGGTAAAGATGTTTGGTTGTATATGAGCTACCAGTTGGAGACTATGGAGACTATGAGGGAGATGAATGACTCCTTTGAACACTGTTGTTCGCATCACATCCAGTTTCATGAGATGATCGGTAACCTGAGTGGTTTGGAGGAAAGGCAGCAGCAAGTTATCAACACAGGACTGTTGGAAATCCACCCCCATACTCTGATTTAAAGTGGTTTAAAAATGCCAAGGGTGTGAAAAAAAATGAAATGCTTTGGTTTTGTTTTTAATGTTCTGTTTACTGTATAAGCATAACCTCACATGTGATAGGGTGGTAGCAACCTTGCCCTTGAACTAAATGAACTCCTCTAGTTAGGATTGCAGGTTCAATCCAGCTACTTTGTCCAATCGTTCAAGTGTTACATGTAGCACCAGGTTCTTGGAGAACTGCTATTTCGTTTCACTATGTACTGTCTACCATGTATATAGCTGAAGTGACCATAAATCTCAACTTCAACTACTACCGTTGTGTCCCTTAGCAAGACACTTAATCTTGAGTTGCCCTGAAATCAATGGTCATATTTGACTGTAATTCAATGGAAAACACCATTTTAAAACAAACATTATCAAAATGTTTGATTTCCTTTGCTCTACACAAGGTATCTTCTTGACCCCTATAACTGTGAACACTACACTGAGGTATGAGCTGGGGAATATTCATTTGTATGAGGGGGGGTTGTTTTGTTCAATTTGGTAGGAACAACTTACAGTGCAAGGTGCGAATCAGAATGAACAGTGTATCAGTTTGAGGTCAAATTTCTCTGTGACACTTCCCAGCTCTGTACTGTCACTGCAATCATTCGGTGTTCCCTTTTATATGTATGCTGGTGCAGGTATAGATGTATTGTGTTGGTGTTTACACAGCCTTTATTTATTTATCCTGAAATGAAGTATCTTCAGAAATGTCTGAATAAAATCGATTACTGAAACTTGAACTGAAACTGAAATAACATACTATTTCAAGGAAAGGCATAGACCACACTGATTTCTACACTTGTCGGGCATTTATGGATGCCCAACAAGTGTCGAGGCATGAACTCTGTAATACCTTTATAAGTGCCTTGTGGTATCCGACACCAAGATGTTAAAAGCACATCTTTTAAGTCCTTTGAGTTGTGGATTTTTTTTATTTATTTTTATCTCCCATCACATCCCACAAATTTAGGAATTTGGAGCCCAAGTCAGCATGAGACCAACCCGCCTTCTACCAAGAGTTCCCAGTTCTGACACAGTTGCTCCTGTTGTTGCATCTATCAATAGTGCTGTGCCTGGTTTGTGTCAAAAGGGCTGAATTTTCAAAGAGGCGCAATGTTCTACACTCATTAAACATTACTCAGTACATTTATTATTTACAAAGTTCTTTTGTAACGTTGTTGAAGCCACGCTGTCTTTGTTATTGACTACATCTGTCATATTCCACAGCCTGCGAGCCTCTTCACCGGTGCTGCTGATCATATCGACTAATGCAGGCCCGTTTCCATGCCCTCTGCGCTTTAAGCAACGAACATTTGCGATAAGAGCCTAATCAACCTTTATTGTGTTCAGTGTCGGGCCCTTTTTTGCGAGCTGCATAGTTGTCTTGCTTAGGCCCAGGCTCTGGAGTCCGGCACAGTTGTACTCTCATGGTGTTAGCACAGCTGCAGGAATTAAAACGACTGCGGTCATTAGCGCAAATCTGCTCACATGCCAGTAATTGATTAACACTGTAATGTGGGGGGTTGTCTGTCTCCCTGTAGCTGGTGATGGAGTTCTGTGGAGCAGGCTCAGTGACCGACCTAATTAAGAACACCAAGGGGAACTCCCTGAAGGAAGAGTGGACCGCCTACATCTGCAGGGAGATCCTGAGGGTGAGTGCAATGCTTTCGGATGCAAAGGACAACTTGACAGAGGTGTTTTTTTTTTTTTTTTTTTTTTTTTTTTTTTAAATCACGCTTTTTTTTTTTTGTGTGTTTAGGGTCTCACTCATCTCCACCAGCATAAAGTCATCCATCGAGACATCAAAGGCCAAAACGTGCTACTCACAGAGAATGCTGAGGTCAAACTAGGTAAGGAGTAGCTATTAGGGTTCATCATTAATTATATCTGGTCACTATTAGAAATGGTCACCATTAGAGAAGTCCTCAGCGTTTGGTAAAGGAGAATGCGATAGATTATCAGTTGATTGGGACAGTGGTAAATTGACGCTCTGTTGCTCCAAGCAGTTGCTCCAAGCAGACTGAACCTGTGATTAGTGATTGGAAGCAAGAGCGTGTTGAGACGTGCTGACACTCTGGGACAGAGAGCCGATTTCATTCTGCCGTTCAGGTTTTATAAGACGGTGCAGGTTGTCGCTGACAGTGACTGGAAACTAGTGGCAGGAAGGCAGATGGTGGTTTGTACTTTCCTCTAGTTACCGTACACAGTAGGCCCATGTCCCCTTGTCTGATGTGTGGTCACTCTTCACCTTGCAGTGGACTTTGGTGTGAGTGCGCAGTTGGATCGCACCGTGGGCAGGAGGAACACGTTTATTGGCACGCCATACTGGATGGCCCCGGAGGTCATTGCCTGTGATGAGAATCCCGATGCCACATACGACTTCAAGGTGCCTATTGTTTAATGGTGATAAAGGGTATTGGATAAGTGTATGTCATGCTTTTACAGAGGTCTTCATCTCACTGGGGGTTTCACTCCAGAAAAATTTGAAGTCCTTTCCTCTGACTTGTGTTCTCTTCCATTGATAGAGTGATCTGTGGTCCCTGGGCATCACAGCCATTGAGATGGCAGAAGGAGCTCCACGTAAGCAAGGAACACTATATTGAATGACCGTACAATACAGGATATAGTTCTATGGGCTTTGACCTTATGGCTATGTATTTTTACATTATCATGGGAAAAATGTAATTTTCCACATCATATTGGAATGCATACGTGTTAGTAATATAACACAATGCATTGACAACATGATGGTGTAAGATAAATAATCATGAAGCCAAGTTAACATAAATCGGGGCAGTGGTGGCCTACCGGATAAGGAAACTGACCCGTAATCAGAAGGTTGCCGGTTCGAATCCTGAACTGCCAAGGTGCCACTAAGGTGCCACTGAGTAAAGTACTGTCCCCACACACTGCTCCCCGGGCGCCTGTCATGGCTGCCTACTGCTCACCAAGGGTGATGGGTGAAAAGCAGAGGACATATCTCGATGTGTGCAGTGTGTACTGTAATGAGTGTTTCACACATCATTTTCCACTTCCTGTAAAGTACAGAACATAGTGCAGCATGTCATACAGCAGTACAAAGCAGGTTATTTGTACATGAAAGTCAAGACCTTGTTGGTAAAAACATTGAAAAATAAGACAATTCAGAAGAAAATGTTTCGTTTTTTTTATATTGTATTTATACTGTTTTATGTTATTTATACTGTAGATCAAGATATAAGATCAAGTTTAGGAGTCCTGTATTTAGATTTTTAATTTATAGACTGAGGGTTATGCCCATTGTGCTTGGGCATAATTTCACTATGTCAAATGCCCTATCAAAACAAATTCTTTGCGTACTTTTTGTACTTAGTGAAAGCACAAAGCTGTTAATATAAAAAATATTTTTTAAAACATTTTCTCCATGCCTCCCAGCTCTTTGTGACATGCACCCTATGAGGGCACTGTTTCTGATCCCCCGGAACCCAGCACCCAGGCTCAAGTCCAAGAAGTGGTGAGTAAGGCTTGTACTTACTCCCAGACGCCAATATTCCCTTCTAGCCAAACACAGGAAGTGCTATGGGAACAATCTAATCTCTCTCTGAGGGGGTGTGAGGAGGTTGCACTGCCACTTCAGTCTCGCGCTTTAGTCATCGGTGTACAGGAAGAGCGGCAGACGGGATTGTGGCTCCTGGTCAAGTTATGATCACTGACCTTTCAGGTGGCACTCGTGCAGCAGCACATCAGCAGCTGTGAGAATTTCTGACCCCTGACCTCAGAAAGCTAATCTGATCATTTGGTCTTTTCACCTTCTTTTGGTTTGTCTTGTGTCCTCAATTTATTATTTACTGTTTGTGACAGGAGCTGTTCACACAAATTCATTAGTGTCAAATACGGATAAGTGAATTTATCCTATCACATCAGTTCTCAGTACCAGCTCCAAAAATATTTGTCTCTCCTGGTTTGATCATTATGACTGACATGTTTACACAGGAAGCAATTTTGTTGCTAATATGAATATTATTTATGACAGTCATCCACTTTCAATATTACAGTTAAACACATCAAGTGATGATATTAACTATATTACATTGGAGATAATATAATAACTACATTGCTTAGAAATGCACAGCAGCTTTGAATAAACAATATTGTGTACACTAGTGGGAGCCTGATTACCACAGTTAGAGAACCAAGGTTTTGTTGTACCTAATTTGTGTACCTCTGGAGCTTCAGGCGTTGTTCATATTTTAATTACTGTAATTAATTAAGTATTGTAGATTTCAACATGCACAAGGTTAGAGCCTGTGTGACCTGCTCTTGTGCGTTCAGTGCCTGTGGTTACATCTCAGTTTTGGGACTGGATTCATTTGAAGACCATATGTGATATAAGTGGCCTGACCAGGCTATCCCACTTCAAATTGGAATGTGCTCTTGTAAAAAGAGACACTGTATTGTGACACAAAAATCACATCTGGCGTGGAGGTTTTATAGATCTTGTCCTCAGAAGGATCCAGCTTATGTACTGGGTGACCGATCTCTCCTATCACCTACACTGGTGCTGGGGGTTTGTGCCAGTTCTGATGCTCAGCCGGTGCAGAACTGGGAACCAACCCAGAACGAGTCTAAGCTGCATGATAATACACCACAGGTCAGGCCCACAAAGATCACACCCTTATTTTGCCATTTGCTGCTCTTTCTTCTTTCTCAGTGCACTTTCAAATGTCTGTGGACGTCCATATAGCTAAAAGAGCTTCAATTTCTTCAGCACTCGACATTACTGAAATTTGTCTTCTCCTTTTGTACAATATCAGACGAATCCGCCCTTATCTGTCAACACAGGCCACCCAGATACTGGTTCAGTCCTTAGTAATCTCACGACTGAATTACTGTAACTCCCTTCTAGCTTGTCTACCTCTAAGTAACATCCGACCTTTACAACTCATACAAAATACAGCAGCACGACTGATCTTCAACCTTCCCAAATTCTCCCACACCACCCCTCTGCTACGCTCCCTCCACTGGCTCCCGGTAGCTGCACGCATCAGGTTCAAAATACTGATGCTGGCCTACAAAGCCAAACATGGAGTAGCACCATCCTACCTCACACCCCTTATTATACTCCAAGCCTCCAGTACTGCTCGCCTGGTCCCCCCATCTCTGAAGGTAAAAGGAAGACAGGGAGTGCAGAATTATTAGGCAAATGAGTATTTTGTCCACATCATCCTCTTCATGCATGTTGTCTTAGTCCAAGCTGTATAGGCTCGAAAGCCTACTACCAATTAAGCTTATTAGGTGATGTGAATCTCTGTAATGAGAAGGGGTGTGGTCTAATGACATCAACACCCTATATCAGGTGTGCATAATTATTAGGCAACTTCCTTTCCTTTGGCAAAATGGGTCAAAAGAAGGACTTGACAGGCTCAGAAAAGTCAAAAATAGTGAGATATCTTGCAGAGGGATGCAGCACTCTTAAAATTGCAAAGCTTCTGAAGCGTGATCATCAAACAATCAAGCGTTTCATTCAAAATAGTCAACAGGGTCGCAAGAAGCGTGTGGAAAAACCAAGGCGCAAAATAACTGCCCATGAACTGAGAAAAGTCAAGCGTGCAGCTGCCAAGATGCCACTTGCCACCAGTTTGGCCATATTTCAGAGCTGCAACATCACTGGAGTGCCCAAAAGCACAAGGTGTGCAATACTCAGAGACATGGCCAAGGTAAGAAAGGCTGAAAGACGACCACCACTGAACAAGACACACAAGCTGAAACGTCAAGACTGGGCCAAGAAATATCTCAAGACTGATTTTTCTGGTTTTATGGACAGATGAAATGAGAGTGAGTCTTGATGGGTCAGATGGATGGGCCCGTGGCTGGATTGGTAAAGGGCAGAGAGCTTCAGTCTGACTCAGATGGCAGCAAGGTGGAGGTGGACTACTGGTTTGGGCTGGTATCATCAAAGATGAGCTTGTGGGGCCTTTTCGGGTTGAGGATGGAGTCAAGCTCAACTCCGTCCTACTGCCAGTTTCTAGAAGACACCTTCTTCAAGCAGTGGTACAGGAAGAAGTCTGCATCCTTCAAGAAAAACATGATTTTCATGCAGGACAATGCTCCATCACACGCGTCCAAGTACTCCACAGCGTGGCTGGCAAGAAAGGGTATAAAAGAAGAAAAACTAATGACATGGCCTTCTTGTTCACCTGATCTGAACCCCATTGAGAACCTGTGGTCCATCATCAAATGTGAGATTTACAAGGAGGGAAAACAGTACACCTCTCTGAACAGTGTCTGGGAGGCTGTGGTTGCTGCTGCACGCAATGTTGCTGGTGAGCAGATCAAAACACTGACAGAATCCATGGATGGCAGGCTTTTGAGTGTCCTTGCAAAGAAAGGTGTCTATATTGGTCGCTGATTTGTTTTTGTTTTGTTTTTGAATGTCAGAAATGTATATTTGTGAATGTTTAGATGTTTTATTGGTTTCACTGGTAAAAATAAATGATTGAAATGGGTATATATTTGTTTTTTGTTAAGTTGCCTAATAATTATGCACAGTAATAGTCACCTGCACACACAGATATCCCCCTAAAATAGCTAAAAATAAAAACAAACTAAAAACTACTTCCAAAAACATTCAGCTTTGATATTAATGCGTTCTTGGGGTTCATTGAGAACATGGTTGTTGTTCAATAATAAAATTATTCCTGAAAAATACAACTTGCCTAATAATTCTGCACTCCCTGTAGACTCTTTTCCGTCTTGGCCCCTCTGTGGTGGAATGAACTTCCCCTTGAGGTCAGAACAGCTCAGTCACTGTGCACTTTCTAATGGCAGCTCAAGACCTTCCTCTTTAGAGAATATTTAGATTAACTTGTAATGTGCTTAATGGGGCAGTGGTGGCCTAGCGGTTAAGGAACCGGCCCCGTAATCAGAAGGTTGCCGGTTCGAATCCCGATCCGCCAAGGTGCCACTGAGGTGCCACTGAGCAAAGCACCGTCCCCACACACTGCTCCCCAGGCGCCGGTCATGGCTGCCCACTGCTCACTCAGGGTGATGGGTTAAATGCAGAGGACAAATTTCACTGTGTGCACTGTGTGCTGTGCTGCTGTGTATCACATGTGACAATCACTTCACTTTATTATTATTATTTATAATGTCAAACTTGTGTCCAGAATCTACAATGAGTGAATAAAAAGATTGTATTCATAGTCGAGGGTCCTTATGAACCAGAATTGATCACTCCATCGATTGTAACTTGAAAGCAACTTGTAAGTCGCTCTGGATAAGGGCGTCTGTCAAATGCCTTAAATGTAAATTTAAATGTCTTTTTTTTTAGGGCACCGGCACCAATTTTTTTTTGAGGAAAAGCGCGGTACACGAATCGGAAGACTGTCTTCCAGTTGTCATTTAGTTTATGGTTGAAGAGCAGTGAAACATGAAAATGTAAAAAGGCATCTTGCAGGCATTTTTGGCAAAGCTGTCTGAACCTAATATGATATTGATACAACTGTAAAGGAGTAGACATTATATTTATTAGCTGATTAATGTATTCACTGCCGACAGAGAACAAGAGCATAACAGAGAAGTGGAGTTTAAATAAAGCAGCGTTTGCCGTTTGCCGTTTTCCTGTTGTCTGTTGTCGTGCTTCATGTGCAAAAAATGTATTGAAGAATGGAAATCTTTTTGTTCTGTGCCTAAGCCCTCTCTTAAAAATGTAGACAGTACAGATATTACCTGATAAAAATGTATTTACCAAAAGTAAAAAATTATCAAATAAACTATTGATATATGAAAAGTATTTGTGCTTCCAATATATTTGTATACTTCCCAACTCTATATAAACGTGTTTGTTATATATAACACACACACACACACACACACACACACACACACACACACACACACACACACACACACACACACACACACACACACATATATATATATATATATATATATATATATATATATATATATATATATTATATAAAAATGTCTTTGTTATATGCAACCGCATAGCCAGTGTCTTATTTTGTCAGGTCAAAGAAGTTCCAGTCCTTCATTGACAGCTGCCTGGTGAAGAACCACAACCAGCGTCCAAGCACAGAGCAGCTCCTCAAACACACGTTCATCAGAGACCTGCCCAACGAGCGGCAGGTCCGCATCCAGCTGAAAGACCACATCGATCGCACCAAGAAAAAGAGAGGAGAGCGGGGTGAGTGGGCAGTCAGGGGCGGGCTGCTGTCTGTCAGTCCCTGGATGTTCTGAGAGTGAGAGTGAGGAGATTTTTTAATTCTGCTCGACAGATGAAACTGAGTATGAATACAGCGGAAGTGAGGAGGAGGAGGAAGAGCGAGACATGGGTGAGCCCAGGTAAGATGGTCCTTCAGAGTTTCAATTCTGTCTTCTATGATTTGACAATAATCAGAGAATTGAAAAAAAATCTGTCCAGGCATTGTATTTAGTTCTCTCAGGTGGCCCCATAGGCTTTACCCCTGACTCACAGGTAGAGGAATGCAGGAAAGTCAGCACCTTTAAGTCTGTGAGCTGTAGAGAACTGCTCGGCAGCCAAATGTTTGAAATCTTTGTTTCTTTTAATGAGCTTATTACGTTGGGATGAAGATGATTAGGATGATTCCGATGTCTCTTTGTGTCCCGACAGCTCCATAATCAACATCCCTGGCGAGTCGACACTGAGGCGGGACTTCCTGCGCCTGCAGCTAGCCAACAAAGAGAGGTCAGAGGCACTACGCAGGCAGCAGCTGGAGCAGCAGCAGAATGAGGAGCACAAGCGCCAGCTGCTGGCCGAGCGGCAGAAGCGCATCGAGGAGCAGAAGGAGCAGAGGAGGCGGCTTGAAGAGGTGAGAGGTGAAGGCTCTGGTTGGAGGTGCACTGGACAGGATGCATACATTACGGTATTTTTTTTGGGGGGGGCATGGCACTGCCTCCGAGCAGCAGCAGCAGGAGATTGTGGGATGCGGATGAGTAGCTGTGCTGTGCGACAATAAACTGGTTCCATCCAGTTATGCTGTGTTGCAGCTTGACACAGCCGCTGTAAATCTCACGTTTACTACGTTTATGGCAGGTAGTGCGAGAAGGATTTTACATTGTTCCACTGTACCGGTTGTGCACTGGCTCGAGAAGAGTACACATCCTTATACTGTAGTTGCCTTGAAAAATGTCTTGATCCTTTATTAACAATTCACCCTCCTTCAGCATTCAAAACTATTCTAAATTTCACTTTTCTATAAACCTCTTTAGTTCACTGAAATATTTGTAGACTTCGGTTACCAGTGCACTGGTATTGGAGATGCATATATTAATGACAAAAATGACTGCTGAACTAAGGTATGTCCCATCTGGCAAATTCTAGCTGTCCGTCCAGGACAGATATCTTACATTTGCAACAATTAACACAAATTAATGGGAATTCTGCATGACAACACAATTTTGTCCAGTCATCACAACCCATCTGCAAATGTGACCAATGTGCTCCATCTCTCTTCAGCTTCACCAGATCCCCCCACAAAATCCAGAGATGTTCATCACCAAACTCACGTCCTTGTTTCTGAAGATATGTTGTGAAGATATGTTAATGTGGAAGATTTGCCACGTAATCATGCAACAAAACTGCAGCACATATCACAGAGGAGCCCAAATCAAGTTATGGTGGTCTGATGAGAGTGCTGCCATGTGCTGCTGCTGAGCTGTGTGATGTAGAGCTGGAGTGATGGGGGGACCCATGGGGATGAATCAGCCCCCCCCCCCAGCTCCAGCTGCCGGCATCTACTCCTCACCCATCGTCCCGCCTCCTCACTTCTAGTGTTAATCAGTGTCATGGGTACATATGGATCCAAATGATGAAATTAATTGGTACTTTGACATAAACATTGCCATGAGTTTCAGCAAACAGCACTGAATATATTGTGTAAAGGGGAGTTTAACGGTTTCACATTGAGCAAACTCTTAGCATCATTTAATTTACATTTACAGCATTTATCAGACGCCCTTATCCAGAGCGACTTGCAATCAGTAGTTACAGGGACAGTCCCCCCTGGAGCAACTAAGGGTTAAGTGTATTGCTCAGGGACACAATGGTAGTAAGTGGGGTTCGAACCTGGGTCTTCTGGTTCATAGGCGAGTGTGTTACCCACTAGGCTACTACCACCATTTAATGACTAAGCATGTTTTTTCAAGACAGTTCACCTCCTGTTCTTGCTACTTAATCTTAAGGTAGTGGTGGATTAGTGGGTAAGGATACTGACCCAAACCGCCAAGATGCCACTGAACAAAGCACTGTCCCCACTCACTGCTCCCCGGGTGCCTTTCATGGCTGCATGGTTAAAAGCTGACGACACATTTCGTTGTGTGCAATGTGTGCTGTGCTGCAGTGTTTCACAATGACGCCTGATGCCCTTTCTGACGCAATGCATCCTATTTGCTCAGGCTTGGGAAGTGGTATCAACAACGCAGTCACATGTGTCCCCAGTCCCTGGGTTCAATCAACCCTTAACTGACCCTAAAGAGTTCTTTGACAGGAATAAAACTACTTAAACAGAAATGTAAAAATATGCATGATCTATAATTTCTGTGACTGCATAATGCTGAACAGACAGAAAACTATCCAGTCCAACATCATTGCTGAATGCATATATAGGTGTGAAACAAAGGTTTCACTAGCACCACTGTGTGACTGTCAACGCACCAACAGAATCTAGATGTGTTGACAGCATATGGTTTTACAACTGCTTTAAGAGGGAGGACTATTATTGAAGCCATTGGTCTGTTTAATGGGAAAAGACTATCAAGATAAAATGGTATAGAAATGGTCCTGAAAAAAGTAAAGTAAAAGTGAAGTGATTGTCACATGGGATACACAGCAGCACAGCACACGGTGCACACAGTGAAATTTGTGCGCTTAACCCATCACCCTAAGTGAGCAGTGGGCAGCCATGACAGGTGCCCGGGAGCAGTGTGTGGTGATGGTGTTTTGCTCAGTGGCACCTTGGCAGATCGGGATTCGAACCGGCAACCTTCTGATTACGGGGCCGCTTCCTTAACTGCTGGGTCACCACTGAAGACCTGTTGACCAGGGCTGAAGACCCAGTAGGCCCAGTGAACCACCACCTGTTGAGTGGGTTATTTATGTCTCTAGTTCCTCTCTGGTTTTGCTGGACCTAGTCAGTCTGGTAGACCATGTCTGACTGGTCATCATCTGTGTCTGGTTCCATAGCAACAACGTCGGGAGCGGGAGCTTCGGAAGCAGCAGGAGAGGGAGCAGAGGAGACGATACGAGGAGATGGAGCAGCTGAGGAGAGAAGAGGAAAGGAGACATGCTGAGAGAGAGCAGGTGCATAAATAAATGCTCGCGCACATGCATGCATAAACACACACATGCTATTTATACTCAGGACATGCAGTGACTGCATATGTACAAACAGTAATACACACCTACACACTGAATTACTGTTTAGATATTGCACTCACATACACATAGAGAAGTGTGTACAACACACAGGCAGTTCTCTACACATAAACAAGCTCATAAAACACACACACACACACCAGACACATGGCAGCACATGCATGCTCTTCACTGGTCTATATGCAGGCTTACATTCACATTTGTGGCATTTAGCAGATGCTCTTGTCTAGAGCGATGTACGTCAGTGCGTCATGCCTGGGATTTTGTTTCTGGGGTGTGTATAAGAATGGAATTTCTGTTAAAGTATGTGAGTGTGTATGAAGGTGTCCAGCTGATGGCTGCCTGGTTCTCTGCTGGAATGAGATGCCCCGATGCCCCAGTTCTTTATATAAACTCCACTCTCTAGCATCTGACTCATATCCCTCGGGATGTGAATGTTCCAGGGTAGGGAATGCATATTTAACATGCATTCCTGGAGCAGGAGACCCCCCCCCCTTCATTTTTCCATCCATCCCATCCCTCCTTCTCCTCCCACATCCTCAGTTCATCTCAATGAGCCACCAGTCTCAGCAGTGACTGATTATAAACCAAGGAGACAAGCTTAAAAAAAAAAAGACCTGAAGCCATGCACAATATTTGTCCCATAACACCAAATGTTATGAAACATATATTAAAAAAAAAATTGTGTTTGCCGACCCACTGCAACACCGAAATACATTCAATCAAATAAATTTTATCTTATTATAATACATTACATTTACATTACATTTACAGTATAGTATATAATACTGTATACTATACATTTAACCAGTGCGGTAAACCGGGTAAAACCAAACAGTTCCTGGACAGTTCCTCTAATCCAAATTTCATTATCAGAGGTGGACAGTTAAGATTTAATAACTAAAGGTCCATGAGTCCAGCCATGCACCTTTTACTGATCTAGAAATGTACACCTTCACCTTCAACATGCTGTCTAGAGACCCTGCTTCTGCTGAAAAGAGCTGCCATGTGTGATAGCAGAGAGAGCCCACAATCATATTCCCACTCCGGAAGCCACAGACTGTTTTTTCAAGGCCCGTGTGACAGTATGGCCAGTTCTGATTCTCTCTGACACTTTCCTGTTGGTCTTCATTCACTTTTTGCCGCCTCTCTTTTCACCTGTTCTTATCTGTCAGTGCCCATTATTTAAAATTCCTCATCCTTTTTTTTCCTCTCACATTTGCAAAAACTCTAAATAGAGCGTTCACAGTTTTTTTTTAAAGATTGTGCTGTAGCATACAATTGGAAATATCACTTAGTATAACATAAAGTATCTTTACTGTAATATCTGTGATAAATGACCTAATTTTCCTATATTTGTGCACCTGTTGTCAGAATATTATCATATCTTGAGCTTTTTTTATGTTATTTCCTAGATAAAACCACTGCTAGAAACCACTTTTAGTTACTGTGCATGGTCAGAAATAACTGAGATGTGTAAACATGTCTCTCATACTATATTGCACATTCCTTGTCACTCGTCGTGTGTTTTGGTTCATGGATTCTGCCCCCTTCCCTGCTCTGGTTGCCTCGGTTTCCCTGACTCTCTTCTTTATCTGTTGCTGATCTCTTGTTCTCGTTTCTCTAGTTCACTCTCAGGTTTCCGGGGAACCTGTGGTGGCTTCGCTCTGCGACTTCGCTCTGCCTCACTCTTTACGCTTTTGTTCTCCCCCCTTGTCTCTCTCTGCTGCTGCCTGGGGTAGGAGTATATACGAAGGCAGTTGGAGGAAGAGCAGAGGCAGCTGGAAATCCTTCAGCAGCAGCTGTTGCAGGAACAGGCACTTCTCCTGGTAAAAAAAAAACGCTAAACCAGCCAAACATGAGGATGTGGGGCTCTGACCTTCAACCCCCAGTCTTGTGGTTATGCTCTTTGTGATTTAGGCTTGTCCTTGTGTGTAATCCGGCGTTACTTTTATTCTGAATGTAGGTGTAGTTTGGGTGCTTTACGATCAGCAAAGTTGTTGATAGTTATTGATTCAACTACATTGTCCTGAAAACCAGAAAAAAAAATCATTTTCATTAAGTAGATGGTTTTTCAAGTTTAGGGTCATTAAAAAATGTCATTGTTTCCCATTAGAAAAAGGATAATGACCTCTCTGAACCCAAATGACCCAAAACCTTTGAAGGGTAGTGTATATTTTAAGAGTAGCTGCATGTAGAAGTTGCTGAGTTTTCATAAGCCACTGAACATTTGCGGCTATGAGAACTATGGTGATATTAGACCATGTCAGAGGTCATGGCTGCCCACCGGGATATTTCCTTTGTTGAGGACACAGAGCTGTGTCTAACCCATATCTTTTTAGTCCTTTACCGATTTGCCAAAAATGAGTTAAAATAAAACATTTGTTGGGTCCAGCCTGCCTGTTGTAGATGGTTTTGGTCTGGCTGTACTGTCTTGTGTCCATTTGTAATTTATGTCTCTATGTGTAGAGTCTCCCACTTTATTTATTCTGTCTTAACCTTGAAGTCCAAGTGGTTTAATTGTATCTTTTTCTCTCTCCCCCTGTCTGTCCTTGTGTCACTGTCTGTCTTTCCGGTGTCCTCATTACATCTGTCCTTGGGTTTTTGTTCCCTGTCTCTGCCTTCTTGTTTGTCTATCTGAGTTTCCCCTTCTACTTTGTCTATTATTTTTGTCTCTGTCTGTCTGTCTGCCTGTTTGTGTCTGTGAATATTTCCCTTTTTCTGTCTGTCTTCTTCCCTGTCTATTTCTTTTTTCCCCCTCTTTCCATCTCTCACTGTCTCTGTCTTTTCATTCATTTTTCTTGTGCTCTGTGTTTTTTTTTTGTCTGTCTGTCTGCCCGTCTTTTTTTCGATGTGCCTGTCTCATTTTCTCGTCGTTTTCTTTCTTTCACTCTGTCTGTCTGTCTATCTGTAGGAGTATAAGCGTAAGCAGTTGGAGGAGCAGCGTCAGGCGGAGCGGCTGCAGCGGCAGCTGCAGCAGGAGAGGGCCTACCTGGTCTCCTTACAGCAGCAACAGCAGCAGCAGCAGCAGGAGCCGCGCCCAGCCGACAAAAAGCAGCTCTACCACTACAAGGACTCGGTCAACCCCAGCGACAAGCCCGCCTGGGCCAAGGAGGTGGGACACACCCCTGACCTCCAGTCACGTTCGCAACATGCAGCACAAACGAAAACCAGTGTTCATTGTGCATACGCACAGTTTCCTTCCCACGTCTGATGTAAAACGTGAATGAATGTTACATTGAGTGCTTTTCAGGGGAGGCCCTGAGGATGTCTTGAATCTTTTAACACCATTTGTGCCCTAATTCCCAGGTGATGAAGCGAGCTCAAAGTAACTCCCCTCGCGTTCCTCCCAAGAGGTACCACTCCTTCAACACGCAGAGGGACAATTCCGACACCCCTCACCTCCATCCAAACCCTGCTCCTACCCGCCCCCCCTCCTACCCAGCAGCCTCCTCTTCTGTATCTTGGGAGAAGCCGCTGCCTCCAAATGTTAATGTTCCCCAAGGTGTTAATGTCCCCCGAATCAGAGTGTCCTGTGAGCCTGACCTGGCTGACCTGGCCCGGCAGGGTTTTGACCTTGAGTCCCGTGGCCGAAGTGCTGTCCGCACAAACATGCTGGTTAGTGGAGGGACGGACTCCTGCATCCATGGTGACGGTGCATGGAAGTTGATGTCACACAGAGCGGTGTTTGCAGTGTTTCTGATCGGAAGCCCCCAAAGTGGAAAAGGGGATTTCGCTGGGTTCTCCACTGTCCTTCTGTCACTTCTAAACTGTAATGGGAGAAGGTTTTGGGTGTGAACGGGTACATAATGCAGGTCACCCTGGCAGTTATGAACAGCAATTGGCTACGATGCATTCTAGGACATTGCATCCTTTTAAATATAATTTCAAATGCTTTTCATTGTGAACACTAAAATCTAAAGATACAGATATTGTTGCGTCAGTAATACCAATAAAAGCCATGTTTTACTGTTCAATGTTTGCACTGGTGCCTGCAGAATTGCCTTTTCATGTAAATGACCTCAAAATCATCTCATCACTTAACAATACTTAATTCTCTACCAGGTATCCTTCTTTTCTTCTAGCATGTTCTCCAGGATGGGCTTTGGGGATGGTTGCTAATGCCTTGAAATGAGTTTGGTGATTTCACGTGGTTCTTTAGAGGGATTTGCATCACAATCCTGATTGAATTTTCCTAACAGCTGGAACCTTCAACATGCAGGGTTCCTTTGTACCCACACAAGCTTTCATTTAATCCTGTCTTTAGTGAGTCTGCTTGTGAAACCATTTTTTCTACACACTATGTACACAAACATTGGGCTGGGTGATAAGACTTGATATTATATCTCACAGTAGTGTTCCTTTAGGACATATTAGAAAAGGAAATATTATAGTATGTATTTAAATATGGCTCATTTTGGGAAGTGTGTCATTTCCTGCATTGATCCCTTACTGATATTATATCTTTTAGTTATATATTCACTGTAAGCCAGATATATTACAGAATAACAGCCACTCAGCCTCCACATTTTGTTGTCGTGAGCTACTCTGGTGGTGGGTCATGTTAAGTGTTATAAAAATTCTGGACAGGGGACTCTGTGTGACCCACTCTGTTTGTGGGGTTAGGTGGAAGAGAGGTCCAAACTGAACCGGCAGAGCTCACCAGCCCTGCAGCACAAAGTGGCTAACCGGATCTCGGATCCATCCCTGCCCCCACGATCTGAATCCTTTAGCAGTGGGGGCATCCAACAGGCCCGCACCCCACCCATGCACCGCTCTGTTGAGCCACAGGTGAAGCCACCAGTAAAATATAAATTCTGCTCATTTTAAATTTGAATTTTTTTAATAACCTTGTTTTATTGCTTACTCCTCTCCTGCCACAGATGGCCCACTTGGTGTCGGTGAAGTCTCACGGTTCCTCCATGTCAGGCTCCCAGTCTCTGCATGACCAGTCTTCCCAGGGTGTTTCGGCCTTCCAGGAGAGCCTGTCTCCGCACCGACCCCCCATGCCTCGTCAGAACTCAGACCCCACCTCTGAGACCCCTGCGCCCCCACCACGCATCACTAGCCGGGATGAAAAGTTTGACCGAAGCTCCTGGTTAAGGCAAGAAGAGGATCTCCCACCCAAGGTGAGCGAGGTCATTGTCAATGTCAATATTGATCTTGAGCCATATGAACTGAAAATTAGCAGTTAAATAATGTAAATAATGTCATTTACACAGTAGGTTTTCATAACTATTTTTAAAATGTAATGCAACCTACACAAAATGTTCTGATCTGCAGCATTGTCCTGATTTCAGAACAAAGTGTATATTTGCAACATATACTTAATCGACACTTTATATTCTTTGATACTTGCAACAAAATATATCTGTGGCCCAACTGAACAATTCATTTTAAACAAGTTGTTGCATATTTGAAAACACAATGTGACTAAAAATCAATAGAAAATTTAGGCTACAGAACTTCCTTTTCTGTCTTTTTAATGTTCTTTGCCTCACTATGACTGTGGTAAACATTACATTTGGGGAACGGAATCCTTTTTTGACTTTCGTGCAGTGCAATAATAATAGCACTAGTAGTTCAGTATTAAAATGTGATTTCTATAAGGTGCCACAGAGGACCACCTCTATATCTCCAGCCTTGGTGAGGAAGAGTTCTCCAGGGAATGGACCAGGGGGTCTTGGGCCACGGCCAGGATCCCATCTCATCAGGGCCAGGTAGAGTACAATAGTACACATTTGCCCCGATAGTGTATGCATTTACATTTCAGCGCATCTTTGATTAATTTGTAGCACGGAGCTTCCTCTTGTACGTGAGTCATTGTTTAACTGGTGTTAAACACAGCAACAATCTGTGTTTGTGTGCGTGTGTGTGTGTGTTGCCACAGTAACCCAGACCTGCGGGTTTCCATGGACTCGGCCCTCCAGAGAACCAGCAGTGGGAGCTCGTCTAGCTCCAGCACCCCGAGTTCCCAGGGTGGCTCTAGCGAGAGGAAACGGACAGAAGGTGAGAGTTTTCTCATCGGTTGGTCACCCCTGCATTTTACTAGACTGGAACCCCCTCGCTTGCCTCACAGTGAAGTGTGCTTTGGTTTAGTGAAAATTCTGGCAACTGCTGGTTCAGACTCCTTTTACTGAGCTTGAAAATCTGTTTTCATTAGAGGTCTGAAAATGCATGACCCCACATGAAACCACTCATGAGAACCTGGATCAGATTCCATTTGGACCCTTGTTACTTTAAAGTGAATGAGCATGGTCAACTAAGGTGTTACATTCTCAGCTACCATGCTGTTTTTAGGTAGTCTACCAATTTTTCTGTGTTCTCTCTGTAGCTCCCAGTAGCTACTTCATTAAACATTAAAATACAACCTGCTCTTCAGAGCCAGTATTTTTTTCTCTATTGGCCTTATGTAAATAACATGTGGAAGTGGGATGCTCCTTAAATAAATGCAAAACGCTCATTGTAAAATTATGAGAACAGGACATATTTTCTAATAATATATGTAAATAAAAAGTGGATTTTTATTTTCTGAATGCGATTCTGCAGTGAAAATGTGTGGTATTAAATCATAGTTTGCACAGGAACAATGAGAACTAGAAACCAAAAATTCTGGAGAAATTTTGATGGGCCTGTCCATGCTTTGGTCACAGGAGCAGGCGTTGGCCTCCAGAGCTGGTGTCAGCTTTAGGAGCAGGTGGTCGTAATAAAGGTCAGGTGGTCATGTGAAATTTGGTGACGTTTGGAGCATGTTGAAAAATAGAGTGCGGCCTTGAACGCAAGACACTTCCCGCCTCAAAATTATGCGTTATCTGTAAGTCAGACCCAGGCAAGCCATATGTCAAAATGTCGGGCTTGTCGATCTACTGGAAGATGTCTTTGTATACCTAACAAAGATCTGGCCACAAAGTCCAAACAAGTCACATTTCAACCCGTGGAGTTATGTACTTAACAAAAAAAGGTGAAATAACTGAAAACATGTTTTATATTCTAGTTTCTTTGCTCTGATTACTGCTTTGCACACTCTTGGCATTCTCTCGATGAGCTTCAAGAGGTCGTCACCTGAAATGCTTTTCCAACAGTCTTGAAGGAGTTCCCAGAGGTGTTTAGCACTTGTTGGCCCCTTTGCCTTCACCCTGCGGTCCAGCTCACCTCAAACCATCTGGATTGGGTTCAGGTCCGGTGACTGTGGAGGCCAGGTCTCCACTTTTTGTTAAGTACGTAACTCCACGTGTGTTCATTCATAGTTTTGATGCCTTCAGTGAGAATCTACCAATGTACATGGTCGTGAAAATAAAGAAAACACATTGAATGAGAAGGTGGGTCCAAACGTTTGACCTGTGCTGTAAACATGTTGGAAGGTTTTAAAAGGACATCAGCCTCTGCTTTTCTTTCTGTCCAGGGTCCACTAAACCGGAGGGATCTCCAGCCTCGTCACAGGAGACCAAACCCAAAGCTCAGGAGGAGAGTCGTGAGGTGACCAGGTCCAGTCGGCCAGCGGTGAGTGACTGTTGCAGCAGAACGCATCACTTCTCTCCTCCCTTCCAACTTCTGTGCTTCTTTGCTCCAGAATAGATCTTCTCAGACCTCTGCTGCAGAGCTCCAGCAAACCCCCATTCACATTCACCTCTCACCCCTCTTGTCTGACTGCTTATATCTCTTGCTCCCGTCTTTCTCAACCGGGGCAGATTTTCCTGAACAAAACCACAAGGGATGATGATGGCCCCCTCTCTGTATTTTTAATACTGGTTTCTCTCCCTCCATTCTGGGATGATCATGTGTCACTCACATTTGCTCTAATCCATTCTTCTTCTTTCTCTCATCTCTCCCTTTTTTTCTCCTCCTCCTCTTTGTTCCTACCGACCTTTTCTCTTCTGTTGACTCTCTCACTTCTGCCAGAGCTATAAGAGAGCCGTAGATGAGGTCAGTGATGTTACGCCTCTTCATCTCTACTTTTCTGTCTCTCTCTCTTTCTTCTTCCTCCTCCTTCTGTTTATCCAGTCACTCTCTTGTGAACAGTACCACATACTGTACAATCACTCATTCATCCTTCATGTGTCTTCCTCATGCAGACTCTTCCTCATGCTTCGTTTATTATTTAAATAAGTTAAGAGAGATAAACTGTGGCCACTGTCCCTGGAGTGTAAGAGGAGGTTGAGGTTTGTGTTCCTGTCATTAAATTCTGGCAGAATAAGCTCATGAAATCCTCATCAGCTGTGCTGCTATGAGATCAATTTATTTTCTGAGGGAAATGAATGAAACCCTGGCAAGTCTCATATTGCCCCAAATAAATGTTTCTGAGATATATCAGCCTTCCTGATAAAGGAGTCATTATTAAAAGTGAAGTAATGTAATCCACTGGAAAAGGGGGAGCAGTGGGCAGCTGTGGAATGCACCCGAGGAGCAGTGTGTGGGGATGGTGCTTTGCTCAGAGGCACGTCAGTGGCACCTTGGCGGATCAGGATTTGATCCGGCGACCTTCCGATTACGGGTCCATTTCCTTACCCGCCAGGCCACCACTGTGTCACCACTTCCTTTCACAAATGCAAGGTTCACAAATGCAAGGTTCTCCAGTTCAGAACGCTATAATTATAATCCATCTGCACATTTGGTTTGGTAGCGGATGTGAGATGACTGTCGGCTGACGCTCTGTGTGCAAGGTATTACGAGCAAACATGGAGTGAGACAGGCGAGAGGGAGCAGATCTTACATTTACAGCATTCATCAGATGCCCTTATCCAGAGCAACTTACAATCAGTAGTTACCGGGACTGTCCCCCGCTGGAGACACTCAGGGTTAAGTGTATTGCTCAGGGACGGAATGGTAGTGGTGGGATTTGAACCTGGGTCTTATGGTTCATAGGCGAGTGTGTTACCCACTTGGCAACTACCACCCAGATCATGTGCAGCACATGTAGCTCATTTACAGTAGGGGGGTTGAAATCGCAGGGTGTATGAGAGCTGGCAGTCATCCCTATGGGCTCCTCATATTTTAAACTTTATTTATATATATTTATTAATTTATTAATTTATTTGTGTGTTTCTTCATGCGAGTCCTTTCTTGCTTATTTCTGTGTATTTCTATGAGTCCAGAAAACGTTAAACAAACAACTTCCTACACAATATCGCTGTTATAGTGCAACTTTAATCAGGCTTTTGTTGGTGCGCTGCCATCACACCATTCATATGGTGTTAGAGGAAATGAGGCTGTCTGTAGGGAGGCTCCCCATTCCCATTCCTCACTGGCATTTCTCTCTGCCTGGCTGCCCCACCGCAGGAGGAACTGGTAAGACAGGAACGGTCTGGTAACACTCCTGACCTCAGCTGTCATGCCTGCATGCACTGCAGCCTGGTCCTGTATTTTGATGGATACGTATATATATTTTTTCCCTTGTGCTTTTTCTGTGGTGCATGGTGTATTCTTTCCTCCCAGCAAAAACATCATTGGCAGCAATGATGGCTGCTTTCTTTTCTGCCCACAGAAATTACGTTAAAAACCCTCTGGTGGGAGTTTTAAAGGGTAGCCAACGAAGCATCTCATTAAGTTGCTTGACAACTATCTTTGTTTGCTGGTTGGTTTGACCTGAAATGCTGTGCTCCGTCAGACCTTGATGTTTACACTGATCCTTCCTCTATCTTCCTCTATCTCACAGGACCTGACAGCCCTGGCCAAGGAGCTTCGTGAGCTGCGAACCAACGAGGAAACAAACCGTCCACCCGTCAAAGTGACGGACTACTCGTCATCCAGTGAGGAGTCGGAGAGCAGTGAGGAGGAGGAGGATGGTGAAGGTGGGCACCACGACGGCACAGTGCCTGTTAGTGACATCCCACGAATCATGTGAGTTTTCCTTTTGTCCAAGTAATATGTGTGTGTGGAAGAATTAAAACAGTGTGGCATTCTTTCTTTAAGGAATTAATATTTATCAAATGCAGACAGTCCTATGACCAGTACATTGGGTTTGAAAATAAATAAATAAACAAAAATGTCATAAAAATAGTATGGAAAGTTGGATGGACATTTATTTAATCACATTCAAAATGTCATGTTCTTGTGTAATGAAAACAGAATTTCAAAAACTCCCTTTGTTGTGGTTACGTTATCAGTCCTTTATAGGCAACTTTTATCAAAGGTGTGGTTTCCTCTGATAGGCCGTCCGCTGCTCAGGGTGCCAATGAATCGTTTGGTGGGGTGGGTAACCCGGAGGACTCCCATGGCAACAACAACTATGGCAACAGCTCGAAGGACAGCACCCTAATGGTGAGAGAGGTAATAATAAGAGGATATTATAAGTATATGGCGCTTTTCTCATACCCAAGCTTGCTGTACATAGTTCATCAAGGGCAACAAACATCTGACAATAAGGATGTCAAGCAGGGTGGTAAGGTGGTGGCAGGAAGTTATAGCATCTATTCATAATTTATGTTTTCGTAAAGTATGTCTTACTGTCCCCTTGTGTTTGTGATCTAGACAAAGCAGGGACCATCGGTAGATGGTAAAGATGAACACTGGTGTTGACAACTTGGTTGAAATAGTGCATTTTATTTGCACATTTGGATATATGAAATTCTCATTTATTATTAATTTCAATGTGATGAATCTAAAATGGAATTGGATAATTTAATAATTTAATGATTTTATTTAACTGATGTTAAAAATAGCCAAAACAGTCACCAATATATCCATTTGTATAAATGCCTGCATATGAATTTAGAAAAAGCGGTTGTCATGTACTGGGGGTTGTATGATTCGAGTCAGCATGGTAGTTGGATTTTTTTAATAAGACAGAAATTATTTTGAGAAGATGATGGGGAGAAGTGCACACACTGAATGTCCTGGAATCCACAACCTGATCTTATTGGAGTCCGGCTTGCTTTTTAACTGGAAGATGAGTCTGAGATCAAGGTGAGAGGTTTTGAGAATATCAACATGGATATATAGTCTCTGTGAGAAATTGTGGGATACTGTGCTCATGTGAGTCTAATGCCAATGAAATATTTTGACACGCCTAGCCTATGGATTCTATGGAGACTATGTTTTGAAGAATGTCAAAATTGGGGAGTCATATTTCTCCCAGAAGAAAACAAAATGTGTTTCATTTAAAGACATTGAGGTCCAGAAACTCCTGCCAGAGGGCAGCATCTGAAACGCCCCATGTCCCGGGTGTGTGCAGTCTCTAGTGATGCATCGTGCCTTCTTGAGACAGCAGGTGTTGTAGAGGTCTTTTAGGGAAGGAAGCCAGTGATTTTTGACCTTGGGGTTATGTATTGCTTGTTCTACAGTTTAAAAACCGAAAGAAACTGAGAAGGTGGGAAGGTGTGTCAAAACATTTGACTGACAGGGTAAGCAGTTGAGGAGAGCTTGGTTAGAGCACCGTCAATGGGGTGCAGAAAGTGTGCTGTGCTTTAGATCCTTAGAAGTCAAGCATGTTGAGATAATGAGGGGGGTCTCTGATATGTGAGAAATGCATCCATCTGTTGGCTTTACTCCCATGATTCTTGCCTCAGTTCTCATAAAGGCATCAATAGAAGCTCAGTTGGCCTCATTGTTTCTTATTCTTATGTTTAAATTTTTTTTGTTTTGTTTTCTCACTGTCTGTTGAATTAATTTTTGTTGTCTGCATAATTTGAGCTCTTTGCCCTGTTTGGCTTCTTACCACCCACGCCTATTTTAATTTCCATCCTGTGGAAGAGCGCTTCATTCAGTCTGCTCGAGCTGACAGCAGGTCACCCATGCTGCACGTCCTGCTTTCCCCACAAGGTGGCGCACGGGCACAGACGCAGCAGCATTGCATGGCTGACAGCAATAGAATGTAACAGGATGCCCCACCCCCAGCTTTAGAGTAGCCCTTCTCTCTCTCTCTTCCTCTCCGCAGACATTTGGGGATAGAAAGCGCTCTGGTCACGCTGAGAGCAACGGTTTCCCCGGTAACGCCAATCTGCCCGATCTAGTGCAGCAAAGTCATTCCCCTTTGGCCACACCCAGTGAGGGCCCGGGGCGGCACTCCAGTCTGCATGCGCAGGACATGGACACGGTGGCTGAAGTAGGTGAAGGTGTCGCCTGTTAGAGCCACCCTATGCCCTTTGACCCTTGACCTTACACAAACCCAACACTACCCCAAACCGTCATTCCAGTCACATTCAGTGACACACTTGTGAAATTCCTCTTTCTTTTGATCCAGTTTGTCTGTTCCACTCCTCTTTTTTTCACTCTCCACCCCCTCTTATATCTTCAAAAATTCTCATTTGTCATTTACTTATTTATTCATGTTTCTGTGTACTCAACTCATATAAACATTTTTTTCTTAGCTTCTTCAAATTTGACTTGTGGATTTGATGTAAAATGGAATCAGGACAGTTATTGCATTATGTGCATTATGCCAATGCTGTAGTAGCAGCCCGGTTTTAATCACACTGTACCATGCCATGTTTCTGTCACGTTGGTAGTTTGGTATGGGCAGTGGCTCAAAGGCGTCTTTCACCCCATTTGTGGACCCACGTGTGTACCAGACCTCCCCTACAGACAATGATGAGGAAAACACTGTTTCAGGTGAGTTTCTTGTGTGCATTTGATGCTGAGCTTGGCTCTGTTTTCCAGGTTATTTCTAAAAGAAATGTAGCTGTGCTATAGAAAATAAAGAACTGTATCTAGTTATATGCTTTAGGAGAACATTTATTTCAAACCCCAATAACGAAACAGTTAAAATTAGACATTATTTCTGTAATTATTGGTATGTTAATGCTCTCCTGTTCTATGTTCAGCGCTGTTTGCAGATGAGCTTCTTCGCCAGGAACAGGAGCAAGAACAAGTTCGGCTTAACGAGGCCCGGAAGATCTCTGTTGTCAATGTGAACCCCACCAACATTCGGCCTCACAGCGACACCCCTGAGATCCGCAAATACAAAAAGCGCTTCAACTCTGAGATTCTATGCGCTGCTCTCTGGGGTGAGATACCTGCTCAGGTTTTGAAAAACATGAACAACTTATTACACAAGAGATGTATTAACAGAAGCTATGTGCAGTGGGTAACATTTTGCCATGTTTAAAATTTTAACTCAGTCGGAGAAACTTTGAAATGCACAGATCTTCAGACTTCTTATGAACATAATTTATCAGAAACTTTCTTTGAAAGTGGTGGTTAAGGAAGCGGCCCCGTAATCAGAAGGTTGCCGGTTCGAATCCCGATCTGCCATGGTGCCACTGAGGTGCCACTGAGCAAAGCACTGTCCCCACACACTGCTCCCCGGGCGCCTGTCATGCCAAGGGTGATGGTTAAAAGCAGAGGACACATCACTTTACTTTCACTTCACTAAAGGGCATATCAAACTATAACTCATACCTGGCTCAAATTGTTTTTAGTCATGGGGGGGTTGAAATTATTTCAATTAATCTCTAATGGGCACATACAAAATGCCTCAGAAATCCAGCATTTTCACAGCAAACTGTCACTATAATCATCTGGATATATTTATCACGCCAGTGTAAATAGATCAGTCATCAATACACTGACTTTTCAGATAATATTGTTAATATGACTGTTTAATAATGGCCAAAATGTTATGAACTTCATCCCCCTGCTTTTTCAGGAGTGAATTTACTGGTGGGCACTGAGAATGGGCTGATGCTGTTGGACCGCAGTGGTCAAGGAAAGGTTTACAATCTCATCAACCGCAGGCGCTTCCAGCAGATGGATGTTCTGGAAGGCCTCAATGTCCTGGTCACTATATCAGGTGAGTGCAGGCCATCATGCCCAAGAGGTTCAAGGGTCATTGGTGCTAGTCGGCCATTGTTTAATAGAGCTGGGTTTTTTTTTACCTAGGCAAGAAGAACAAGTTAAGGGTGTACTACCTTTCCTGGCTCAGAAATAGGATACTTCACAATGACCCAGAGGTTGAGAAGAAACAGGGCTGGATAACAGTTGGGGACCTGGAGGGCTGCGTGCACTACAAAGTTGGTAGGCGTAAATCACATTTTCCTAAATCATGTTAACACATGCGCCTCTGAACCAGAAGATCACCAATTCACTGGTTCAAACCCCACTCACTACCATCTTGTCCCTGAGCAAGACACTTAACTCTGAGTGTCTCCAGGGAGACTTTTCCTGTAACTAATGATTGTAAGTCGCTCTGGATAATGGCGTCTGAATAATGCCATAAAACGTTGTTGTTAGTTCCACTAATCACACGCAGTATCTCTTTGTTTTGTGAAGTGAAATATGAAAGGATCAAGTTTTTAGTGATCGCCTTAAAGAATTCAGTGGAGATCTATGCCTGGGCTCCAAAGCCATACCACAAATTTATGGCTTTCAAGGTAAGAGAGAGACGTTTTCTGCTAACTATGGTATTTAAATTATAAATAAAATGTATAACATTTGAAATGTTTTGTATAGCAGAAAAGTTGTTATACTTTACCATTAAAAAGCAACTAAAAAAAGAACTAATATATTTGAATATACCACCAAAGAGACAAGTATCCACAGGTTGTAGTTTCTGGGATATTGTGTCCAGAATATTCCAAGGATAAGAATTCAGTGAATTCTATCAGATTCTGCTCGTTTTCTGAGGTGGAATGATTGTGTAACTCATCTTAATGATTTTTTTTAAAAGAGCAGTTTATTTGGGATTATTTTTAAATCCACCCCAGGCCACAAATATACAAGAAGGTACTATATAGACATACACCCAAACTGTTATTTGGCTGGCTGTTTGATTTTGCACATTGTCCAGACGAATTTGTTAGCTTCTGGTATAATTGTGGCTGGATGTTCGGCCAGTCTTCAGAGTTAAGTTGGTTGTTGGTTTCTGAACGTCCTTTCTAATTTAATTTTCACGGCGGGTGACAGTCTTCTTCTAGTCCTTGGCAAATTGGCAGCACCTTATTATACTTATTTTTAAATACTTATATTAAAGATGTATGTAGTACATTAATTATTCATCAAAAAGGTTTGAAAGTTGAAAAGGAAAACCATTAAATGTCCCCAATGACATTCATGTCCTTGAGGATTGTATGTAAACGTTTAACCTTACTTATTGTTCAGTGAAGGTGAATATTTTCAGCATCTATCTTCTTCTGTTTCCAAGTCTTTCACAGAGCTGCAGCATAGGCCTTTACTTGTGGACCTTACCGTGGAGGAAGGTCAGAGGTTAAAGGTTATCTATGGGTCCAACGTTGGTTTCCATGTGATTGACGTGGATTCTGGGAACCCATATGATATCTACATCCCATCCCATGTAAGTGGTGAGGGCTGTAGCCAAGCATCCCCAGTCCTCTAAACTCAGCTTGGTCTTAGCCTCCTGAAGATACAGAAGTGGAGGCCTCATATCGTTTTTCCTTTTTTTTTTTTTTTTTCTTTTTCTTTCTTCGATCTTCTTTTCCTCCAGCTTCAAAAGACGTTTCTACTGTTGGTACAGTCTGAATTGGGTGTCCTGAAGAGTGAAATCTAATTTAAAATGAATGGAGAGAATTCTGTTCTGTTATTGTGAAAATGTACATTTGCATTATGAATTTGCAATGCTGAAGTTGTGTATTTCAGTCAATGTAAATAATGCAATTGTAAGTTATGCAGTAGTAATGGTCATAGATCATACAATATGTAGCTTTAGGGGGTGAAATCTTCTCAATCCACGACCTTTGACTAACCAAAATGTAAAACAATTAGAGCAAAAGGTAAACCAAAGCAACTGGAGGATGTTGGTGACCCCACGCCGACAGTGGCGTTGGGTGGGTTTGCCGGTAGCGGTATTGGCTCGGTGATGAGTGGGAGATGATATTGTTGCAGCAGTTTCTCGCAGGGAGAAGTGCTGGCCATCAACAATGGAAGGGGTTAAAAAAAAAAAGAAAGAACAATAAGAGAAGGAAGCAGATGTTAGGCAGGGAACAGCGGCACCAGGTGGATGATGATGTGCACTGCAGCTCGTTCTTGTCACCCGAGGCTCATCTGCGCCCCCTCCCTCCCCGTGTTCCCTCCCCCAGATTCAGAGCAGTGTCACGCCCCACGCCATTGTGGTGCTCCCCAAGACCGATGGAATGGAGATGCTACTGTGTTATGAAGATGAAGGGGTCTATGTGAACACTTACGGCAGAATCACTAAAGACGTGGTGCTACAATGGGGAGAGATGCCCACCTCTGTTGGTAGGTTTTGGTTGTTTTATTTCATTGGGCACAATGTTCCTGTTCTCCTTTCAGACCTGTTGATGGTAGGTGCACTTTCCCTGACCCACCCCCTCACCATTAAATTTCCAACACTGTGCCTGCACACTCTCTCAGCGCAACACCCCACCAGTCACACTTTATTAGGTACAATCAGTAGCTAACCGTTCATCCCCATTCGTCGGCTGGTCAAATCGACCAAGACATAAATGTGGAGGTTGTGTATTGGACTCCAATTCTGCAGTCACTATAAATGTGTGGCTTGTGACTGTACACATACACACACCCCTGTACCAGGTATCACTTTCCCCCAATCTCCCCATGAATTTACTTTCAGACTTTACGCGGACACTTTTACTCAAAATTAGGTTTCACTTACTAGCACTAGCACAGGTCAAACTCCCCCAAAACGAGTCCTCCATGTTAACCTTCACCATGGCCCTTCTGTCAGCAGTGATTGTGTACCTCTAACCCCTGTACCAGTCAGAAATGTTTTTGTCTCTGTGTTCTTCATTTTGTGTTATTTCCGTAACATTTGGCAAAAGTGTTATGTTAACTACACCAGTATTGCAAAATTAAAACGCAATGAGCTCATTTGAGCTGTTCTCCTGAAGATTGTCTGTCGTGTGTGTTTGCATGAACCCCCCCCCTCCTTTTTTTTTTTTTCCCCCTCAATGCTTCTTAAATTTTCCCATTTTATATGTGCTTGTGATCATGTTTACTGAAATCTTTTCTCATCTTTTAATCCTTTATCAAGTCTATTCTGGAATACAGATAATTTTTTCGTTTGCAGATTAATTGACCATATTTCATCTTTTAATGTTTGTGTCTGTCAGTGTCTTTGACCAGTGTGAATATGTTTCAGTGTTAACACAAATGCCCTGCCCCATCCGGATTTCATGCAATTTAATTAAATGGATCACTGTTTGGTTCTGTAAGCAGAACCTGAAATGGTTGAGACTGGTGAATATCAAGAGTGCATTATTAACGGTGCAGCGAACAGTGAAAGCACATCTTCCACTTATTCATGTTTTCTGGGCATTTTCCATTGTGAGAACCCAAATCAATGAGAACCTGTATAAACAAGAAAAAAACCCTTTGGATTAAAGGGATCAAAACGTCCGAAACCCAAGGATGTTTGTTTCATGGTTCAGAAACTGCTGCAATAATTACCTCCTAGTGGTGTGGGGTTGCTTTGGGTAGCCCGTTGTTCTGGGCACGGGTTGCAAAGAACTTACTGTTGGACGTCAGAAGTCGTCGAGACAGTGGTGTGAATTTGCAAATAGGTAGCGGATTTTTTTTTTTTTTTTTTTCAAATATTCCTCATCAGTCAGGAGCCTCCTTGTTACAAGTCTGCTCCCCCCTCTGTCCCACCCCAAACCCCTGTTTTATTCTCTGCAGCCTACATCCACTCCAACCAAATCATGGGCTGGGGAGAGAAAGCCATTGAGATCCGCTCCGTGGAGACGGGACACCTCGACGGAGTTTTCATGCACAAGCGAGCTCAGCGACTGAAGTTCCTCTCGGAGAGGAATGATAAGGTAACCTTCACCCTACCACTCACACACTCACCCACCCACCCACTTTCATTTAACACTTTATCATGGGTGCCAGAGCCCATCCCTTGACATTGGGTGCAGGACATGGACTCGCCCAAGATTTAATTAATCTGTTTCAGTACCTGGTTTAGGGTGCAACAAGATGATGTTCCTTTATGCAAATCTTGTTAATTGGTTAAGGCGGAACACGTTCAAAATACCTAAATGTTCACAGGCACCATATGGAAACCGTCACCTTTAGATATGGACACAATGTCCGAGACAATTTGAGCCAATACTAGGGAAGGATTTAACATGGTGCTTTTCTGAGGGGCTTCTTCTTTATTTGTTTCTTTCTTTCTCCTTGCCTAGGTCTTCTTTGCCTCTGTCAGATCAGGAGGCAGCAGCCAAGTTTTCTTCATGACCCTGAATAGAAACTCCATGATGAACTGGTAATCCTCTGCACCCTCCCTAGCATTCTGTCTGCAGACTTGTAGGAGTCTGTGGAACGTGCAAGGGACAAGAAAAGCCAAATCTAGTAGAAAATAATAAGAATCCAAGGAGGACACAACATCATGTCATCCTCAAGCGACAGAGCTTTTCAGAAAGGGGTTTGGAAGGAGTAAAGGTTAACAGAAATGGGGAACAGCCTTTCTTGAGAATTCCACAAGGCTGTGCAAAAAGGGACTGTTGATGCAATGCATACTTATAACAATAGATTGAAGTTGGGCTGTACATTAAAAACGCGAGGGATCCCTGTATATTGATGTCCAGACTTTCCAAACCCTGTTTGTGGCAGAACAATTTTTGTTTTAGGGCTTGTCCAAAGTTTTTCCACTGTAACTGTGCTAGAATGTGTGTACGTATGTGCATGTTTGTGTGTGTCGGAATGTCTGGACAAACAAAAAATGTTATTTTTGCTACATCTTTGGGTAAATAAGACCCATAACAAAAATAAAAAGTGAAGTCAGTCAAATTTGGTCAAGTACATTTCTCAGCACAGAATCCTGGAGCTCCGTTCGTACATGCTGCCTACATGCCTGTCTCGTAGGTTTTGTATTTGTGAAGAAATGAGTGAACGTGTCTCTCAGATAAGTGCAATAATTGGGTAGAAAGGACCGATTATGTGTATGGTGCTCAATCATCCCAGTTATATGTCTTTTTGATAGTTTTGGAGCAGCACCACTGTCCTCATTCCTGTACACGTCACTGTTCGCTGTTTGAGAACAGAGGACCTTGTTACCACCCAACTTGTAAACAACCATCACTGAAACTGTGACCATATGAGAGAAATGTTAATTACTGTGTGTGGGAGTTGTCTGTATGAGTGGATGTGGATTTATCAGTACTGTGAGAATGACACTGGGATTTTTCCTCCTAACCTACCTCGTTTCTTTTTCTTTTTTATCATCATCTTTTTGCTTAACTTGATGAAAATTACATACTGTTGTTATTTGGCCCAAATGCAGCAAAAGTGAAATTATAATTATTGTGTAACAATTTAGCATCTACATGGGAAGTTATATGTGTGGGGTTTAAAAACAAATATTTAAACCAACAATTGGGCCGGGAACACAGATGTGCCAAAACAGCCAAAAAATACTATATTGGAAATGAAAATACAGTATGTTATTTTATTGCTAATACAGTGCACCCAGTGAGAATTATATGTATGTCATTTCAAAAGGGACAGCAAAATTTGAGTGTTCTTTAAATATTGCATTTTTGTTCTATATGGGATATTTTTTGTTTTTCATAAACCAGATTTAGATTTCATTGTTTTTGGTATGTATGAAGAGAGTATGTGTGAGCATGCGTGTGTGTGGGTGTGCATAAGCATTTGTGCATGGAAGGCACAGGGAAACTGGTAGATAAGTTACACCAATATGTCAAGTAAAGATAAGAAAAATTATGTGAGGAAACAATGTGCATTTTCTTTCATGTGCTGCCTGCAATGTGTATTATGTATTTCTACATTCATTTCTATGGAGTTTTATATTAAGAAATATGTGTGCTGTCACTTTGTTTAAATCTGGACTATTATCAATAAAAACTGTACATTATATAATGTTAAGTTAAACAGTTATTAAGTCCTCACTAGATCACCTCTTTGAATCTTCCTTCCTTTTTTTAATTTAGGTGATTAATTTTTGAAATAATTGACACGGTGTAACACATGGGAACAACAATTTACTCAACTTTTTTTCCTTTGGGAATCGACTATAAAAAGATTACTTTTGAAAAAAAAAAAAAATTTAAAGAAAAAAAACATGCACTAAAGCATCACCTTGTGTCAACACTCAGTGGCTTGTTCATTGGAACAGAGGCCTAACATACATAAAGAAAAGAATCATTCATGTTCCTTATAAAATATTCTATGTTCATGATTGGACACTTTAATTTTTTTTAAAGCTGCATATATTTAAAGACAGCATTTTCTATAGACATTTTCCTGAAAAACAATTATGGTACGACAATTGCTGGGTTTATTGTTACATTGATTATGTTGTCCATTTCACAGTGTTTTTATAATGTCAGTTCAGCACACACTACACTTGTCAATCTAGTCGATCATCTTTGAGTTTATATATACTTTTATAAAACTCATACTTTGTGAGTTAGGTATTTTTGATTGGTTAAACTTGGTGAATAGGATTCAGAAAATTGTGTAGAATCTGGGTATTTTGTTCTCTTATTACTCATGTTATCTCAAGTTTGGTAAAGTTTTTGGTATGTTTATAGCTTAGTTTTTTCCCCACCTGAAGACTGCACTATTATTTTTCCCAAAAGGTTTTTTTCTATAACTTACTGGGAGTAGATAGTGTGTCTGAAAGTGCTATGAAATCTCTATTAGAATGTGGGAGGTAATTTAAATATCAGTGCTTTATCTAAGAACAATTTATCTGGTTACAAAGGTTTCTTCAGTACTGTAAAATGCTTTCTTCATATTTCCATCTTTGTCTGCATTACAAAGTCAGAAAAAGGATCTAAATTTAGTTTATCTTTTTTTTTACTTTACTTTACAGTAAATACATAAACATTTGAAAATGAGTTCCATCTAAATCATGATAATTTAGCAATAAATTGTGCAGCTGAAGATTTTAACCTTTTTCTCTGTCATTATATGGGGGAAATTCTGTCTTGAATTATTCTGAATGACAAATGGATGCATTGGCTTTTTGGCAATATCTCAGTATTTTCTTGACTTCATCTCACAACTTCACGTTTTTCTCATGTATTATTTTCAGGAAATGATAAGAATTAGAAATGTGTTGTTTTTAAATAAACCAATGCGTTTAAAGAAAAACTATTGTGTGGTTGTATTTTAATATGTGATATTAAAACTAAATACTGTGTACAAGCATTTAGTGATCAGCATTTAATTAAATGGGAAAGAATGGAAAGATTGGGGCATGAAAATGAGGGGTCCTGGTGTGTTCCACAGTGTAATGGGTAGTGGTGGCCTAGAATCCCGATCCAAGGTGCTTGGTGAGCCAATGCTCACCAAGGGTGATGGTTAGAAACAAAGGACACATTTTGTTTTGTGCACAGTGTGCTGTGCTGTGTATCACAATGACAATCACTTCACTTTTTTTTCCTCCCAACGTTTTGTTAAAAGGGTGAAATAAACAGCAGTGGTCCGGAGACATATTTGTTCTTTGACTCGGGACCAGACAGCTGAGTGGGATGGTGATGATGTCTATATGCAGTGGGATGGTGATGTGTAAATACAGTGGGATGGTGATTGTGTATATATATATATGCAGTGGTATGGTGATGCTGTATAAATACAGTGGGATGGGGATGGTGTTTTATATATATATACACACACACACACACACACACAGTGGGATTGTGTTGGTGTACATATACATTGGGATGGTGATTGTGTATGTGTGTGTGTGTGTGTGTATATATATACACACACACACACACACACACACAGTGGTATGGTGATGCTGTATAAATACAGTGGGATGGGGATGGTGTTATTTATATATATACACACACACAGTGGGATTGTGTTGGTGTACATATACATTGGGATGGTGATTGTGTATGTGTGTGTGTGTGTGTGTGTGTGTGTGTGTATATATATATATATATACACACACACACACACACACACACACACACACACAGTGGTATGGTGGTGCTGTATAAATACAGTGGGATGGGGATGGTGTTATTTATATATATACACACACACAGACATACACACACACACACACACAGTGGTATGGTGATGCTGTATAAATACAGTGGGATGGGGATGGTGTATATATACATTGGAATGGTGATTATTTATAAATACAGTGGGATGGTGATGGTATATAAATACAGTGGGATGGTGATGTATAAATGAGTAATAATTAAAAGTGCCCCGAACGCGGAACCGGATGCTGCGGCGCGCAGGCCCCACCCACCGCGCGGGCGCCGCAGTAAAATTGCGCGCGCGTGCGCACTCGCGCTCCTTTTTTTTTTCTCGGAAGGTGAGTGCTGCACGGCGCGCGCTTCTCTCCGCGGAGCGAGCGAGAGGGAGGGAGAGCAAAAAAAAAAAAAAAAAAAAAAGAACCGCAACGCCGCGCTTCTCCGCCGGTCTCCCCGCGTAGGTGAGACGCGGCCGCGCCGGCCTCCGCGGCCCGGGGTTTTCGGGCGGGCAAGGGTGCGCGGGTCCATTTTAACTCCGTGGAACGGAGGCCCTAACGCGGCTCGTCACGCTGCTAGCCGCGCCGCTAGGCGCCCGCCGGGTGGCTCGAGTCCCCGCTCTTGCCGCGTGGTTGCCGGAAAAACGCGCGTCCAGGGGACGACCGGGTTTCCCAGTAGACTGTCCCCTTCTGGGACGGGCTGGTGACGAACGCCGAACCGTTATGGGCGCTCGCCTGGAAGTTAGCCTCGGCTGCTAAAGGCGGCGTGCGCGGTCGTGCGGTCTCGCGTGTGCGGCTGTGGCTCCTTTTCCTAAAGAGAACTTTTTTTTTTGTGTGTGTGTGTGTGAAGTCTTTTGTTAAAAGTGCCGACGCCGAAATCCAACACGAACCCGTTTTAGGTCGGGAGTTAACGGAGTGTGCAACTTGCCGCCTGTCGTTGTCGATTTCTACGCATTCGCGATTTTTGTATTAAAAAAGTTCGACCGACGAGTAAGCACGAACCGCGCGGCTCTCCTGGTTGTTCACGGCGGCCGCTTATTACACGACTGTTCTCGGATCGCCCGACGTGATGTTCCGTATGTTCCCTCCCCACCCGGCCTAGGCTCGGTCTCCGCGCCGCCAGCGGCTTCCTCTGCCGCTTGTTTCCTCCGGCCGACGCCGTTCGGCTGGATGGCGGCGTGTGTGTCGCGGGCCACGTGCGGCCGTCGGTCTGGCGGTCTCGCCTCGGACCGTGCGGCCGCTGGGCCGGGGTGTTGTAGCACCATGATGCGGCAGGTTTCCGCTTCCCGACCGACGCTGGGACACGTGGACAGGGTGTGGGGTCTCGGTAAAAATGCAACGGGCCTTCCAGGTTCGTGTGATCTAGCATTTTATTAGTCGGGGTTTTGTCCCCGTCGTCGTAATGGCGTCAGGAAGGGATGACGTATGCGGTCAACTTTTCTCTTCCATCGTTTAAATCTAACTTAGCCAATTTGGGAATCGTCTGCACTCGTGTTTTTAGCCTCTGATTGCTTATTTCCTACCTTTTCTTGTACTCAGTGCTCCTTGAAACAACCCCAACATGGCAGATCCAGATCTTGATTTCACAAGTGGAGATGCTGGGGCCTCTGCCACCTTCCCCATGCAGTGCAGCGCCCTGCGCAAGAATGGCTTTGTGGTCCTGAAGAGTCGTCCCTGCAAGATTGTTGAAATGTCCACCTCCAAAACTGGCAAGCATGGTCATGCTAAGGTAATTTTTACTGTTTAACTGCAAGGGCTTCATTTAATGTGTGTGTATTAAACGTAGACTGTAATTTAGGTGTCTTTCCCATTAGGTTCACATGGTGGGAATTGATATTTTCACTGGTAAGAAGTATGAAGATATATGCCCTTCCACTCACAACATGGACGTGCCCAACATCAAGAGAAATGACTTTCAGGTTGGTATGCATTGATGGAATCCGTTTTTTCTAAGTTGCATTGTCTGATTTTGAATCAAGTTTCTCTTCTCTTGGTTCAAAGCTGTTATTAGCACATGCGACAGTTATGTTCGTCTAATGTGACACATGTACCGTGATATTGCAGAAACGTCTTAGCAAGATTTGGCCAGAGGTTTCAAATTGCGTTGTGGATTTGCATAGATGTGCATCCTTTTATAACTCTTCCGTTCTGCCTTAAACCTCTGCTGTACTTCTGATGCCCCAACTTGAGCATGTATGTACATCTTAAGTAGAGCTTTAGAAGCAGTTCCTACACCATGTAGCGATCTTGTTTTGAGTAAAAATTTATTTACTAACTCTGCACTCCTTGAACCTTTCAGCTGATTGGCATCACAGATGGGTTCCTCTCTCTTCTGATGGAGAATGGTGACGTTCGTGAAGACCTGCGTGTTCCTGAAGGCGACCTGGGAAAAGAAATCGAAAGCAAATTTGAAGCTGGAGAGGAGATATTGGTGAGTCTTCAGTGTAATTTGTCAGATTTCTAATATTAATTGTAATTAATACAGCTTATTCTTCCATATGTTCACTTGATTAATCTCTCCAAGAAGTTATTCTGATTGCCAGTTTCAAATCTGATGTGCATAAATTCCCATTGATAGAGATTGAACAACATCTGTAGATGTTCAGCTGAAGTGTACAACTCAGTCTAGAAAGATGATCCTGAACTTGTTGCTAAGTTTTGAGAGCAAATTAGACTAAATAATGCAAATTTAACCATGAGAAGGTACATCAGGAAGTAATCCACTATTTCAGTGAAATTATTATTATTTTTTTTTTTCACTCGTACACTGGTTTTTAACAATTCAGTGTTTCTGAGCTGCCATCCTACACGCCTATTGACTTCCGCTTGTGATGGTGGATCGGTTTCCCACCTACTTGCGCAAGTTGAAGTATCACTAGCAGACTCCCGGCCCTCCTCTGCTCCGTTTTTAACCATTTCTCGCTTTGCTAGATTTACTCCATGAACCGCGTGTGTTTAAATGTAATGTAAATTGTGCACATGTCGGAAACAAGTACAGTCAACAAGCAATTTCCTAAACAGTTATTTGAAATTCTGTCTTTTAATTTTACTTCTAAATATGAATTTTAAATCAGATTAACAGCAGTTTTTATTTTGCGTGCTGTCTAATTTGTCGACTCAGGGCGTGTTTGGAATGATAGTGGTTCAGCAAGCTTGAGGTCTCCAGATGTAGATATTTACTGAAATTTTTATTCTACTTCTACACCAAGGTTTTTATCTTGGAAGTTGACTCCTAGAAACTTGGCATTGGCTGTTCACAGCAGATGCTTGAGCTAAATTATTATTTAGTTATTTATTTTCCTTACTAATGTTGGTTTTTGGGAGTTGCATCCTGCTCTGAACAGTGCTGTTTGATTAAAGCAGTAACGGCACCTTGTTTCATCCACAGGTCTCTGTGCTCTCTGCTATGGGGGAGGAGGCTGCAGTTGCCATCAAGGCCATGAGCAAATAGGAAGAGAGACTGGGCTGCTCAGGCTGCGACATGCTCCACTATAACAAATCTTGCAATTTTTTTTGTTCTAATTGTCACCAAAGCTATGGCCTTCACAAACAACCTCAATCATTTTTTTTTTTCTTTTTTGGTTTTTCCTTTTTCTTCTCCTTCCAATACTGTGCTGGACTTTTAACACCATGTCTTGTGGGGTTGATTGGCATTCTGCCGAATCACTGAGGTTTTGTTTTATTCTTCTTTTATAGTTGTATTTTTAATTTCTTTGTTCATTCCACTTTATTTTGCCTTCAAGATGTTATTCTTGCCACTTACATTCCTGAATGTTTAAAAAAAAAAAATATTGGGATCCAGTTTTTGTATGATTATTTTTTTATATTACTTATTGAATAGTGTGCAGAATTTATGCCTTTTGGGGGGAAAATATGCGTTTGAGTTGTAGAGGAGAGTGGAGGAACCATCCCTTAACTGACACTGATTTTTAATTTTCTTTTTCCCTTCTCTGGGTGCCATACTGTTTCCTACCATGGTCAGTGCCACTGTGGCCCGGACCGACTGACTTTTTGCCCTCTATCTAATGCCTTTTTCCCCAAAGTGAAGATGCTGGGATTACCGGTAGTTAGCACTTAAGAGCAGGCTTTGAGTACCACTTTGAACCTTTTCAGAACCCTTGCATACAAAAGAGAACAAAGAATATGAAACAAACTTCAGTGATTTTTCTCTCCTTTTTGCCAGTCTGTGTTGTATAGAAGTTGAAGGGACGTGATGGCCATGTGCGATTACCTCTGTAAAACAATAGATGCCAACCTGCTATGGAGGCTGTTGGCAACCTAAAAATAAAGTGTTGAAGCCTGTATTTGTCTCCAAATAGGTAGGCATTTCTGAATGTTCTGACCTTTTTTTTCAGGAAGGGTCTATATGAGGGACTCGATCTTGGGGGGGGGGGGGGTGATGGAGTTGCAACCTTATTTTGTTCACTCGAGGCCTTTTGTCACCTGACTGGAGATAGCAAAAAAAATAAAGATAATAGAAATTACCTCCTAGTTATCTTGTATTCATCAAGCAGTTTTAAAAATGATTTTTAGGCTTGTGAGTTGTAGGAGTTCTCTTCTACTTCTGTATGCAATTTAAAATCGTTCCTTGCGCCGCATCATGCCAGTTTAACGTGTGCTCTGCATCCTTAAATACAACTTTTTTTACTAATTGGGTGTACGTCTCCCCCCAAACCATACCTGCAACTCTACTTTCCTTGTTAACATGTCCCACTGTGCAAAACTATTTTTGTTTTAGAAAGGTATATAGTATTATTATAACTTTCTTGCCATTCGTCAATTTCTCTTCAGATGTTCCTTTTCATGCAATGAAGTGGGATGTGTGTATTTGGGTGGGGGGTGCAGATCCTCCTGCAAATGAAATCTTGGTCACGCAAACGTAGCGTTTGGTCCTATCTCCTCCAGCAGTGTTTTCCTTCTTGGCTTCTTCCAATACGAGGAACATGCAGAAGCGAGCTCGCAGGTGGAGACCAGCAGGCAGGGTCGCCGGTCCAGCCCCACCCCGCGCTGCCGGGGACCAAAGATGAGTCACGATGCGCCGCGTCTCGGCTGACCCTCCGACAGCAGCGCACAAAAGCATGAGCTTCGTTTAAAAAAAAAAAAAAAGGAAATAAAATAATGTCGGGCACTTTTAAAATGAGACGGTTTAAAAATGACCGCAAACACGCCTACCTGGTTGTCAACTAGCAATAATGTTAATATTACAAAATTAGATTCTTCTTTGCGATTTCTGACACGTTTGAATCATTCGGTGAATGGAAAGTTCGTAATTCATGACAAGCTCAAACACGCATGCAAATGGTAATAAAACCGCCCGCGTTTATTCACGGAGACGCGTCACGGCGCTCAGTACCTAGCGGACTTTTAGCGACCTTTAGCGGACAATGACGTTTTATATGACGTCCGTCCGGAAAGCACCGCCCACCTTACGTCACTTCCTTTCTATGTCTCCTAACCCGCCATGGCGCCGGTATGTGCTTCTGGTCGCGTTCGTTCGATCGAGAATTTAACGAATATGTTTAGTTTTGCCCATCACATTATTGTTTTAATAGCCGAACTGCCTAAACGCCATGTCTGTGTGACGTCTTCATTTGGAAAATGTTTTTTTTTCACGTGTTTAATAGTGAACGGCGTGCACGTGTCATTACCCAGTGGGGGTAGCTAAGCTAACGCGTTGCTACTGTTAATTTCTATAGTAGTTTCATTCTCGTGATATTAATATTTGCATATTGGAAGTGAAGATTGTTGCCGCTTTTACTTATTTGGCGGTGAGTTGGCACAATTAGAACATTCAGATTAATACGACTCCTTACCTTATTTCAAGCTGAAAAAGCCGACCGCCGTGAAAAAGACGAGGAAGGCGGCTGCTTTGAAGTACACCCTAGACCTCACCCACCCAGTGGAAGATGGGATACTGGACTCTGCGAACTTTGTAAGCTTTACGGTTACGTCCTGGTCTAATCTTGTGAACGGGTGCGCTTGTCCTTGCTGTACGAGTAAACGTGCTTTCTGAACTAGGGTTCCCTTCCCTAGTGAAATGCCTAGGGTTCCCTTCCCTAGTGTGGTCACTTTGTGTTCTGACTAACAGGAGACGTTCCTGAAGGAGAGGGTGAAGGTTAACGGCAAAACGGGGAACCTGGGGAACGTAGTGCAGATTGCCCGTCAGAAGAACAAAATCAGTGTTACGTCAGAGAAGAAGTTCTCCAAAAGGTTTGCCAAATTTGCGTCCGTAGTCTATTGTGTACTTGCCCCCCCTGTAGGTCATCTGAGATGTGCGCACATGTATTGGGTTTTTTTCAGGTACCTGAAATATCTTACTAAGAAGTATTTGAAGAAGAACAACCTGCGTGACTGGCTGAGAGTTGTTGCTTCTGACAAGGAGACGTACGAGCTGCGTTACTTCCAGATCAGTCAGGATGATGAATCCGAGACCGATGAGTGAAGAGTGTGTTGGTGAGAGAGTGAGCGAGCGAACTCTCTGTAGTTGCATATTGATCTCTCGTAACTACCTGTAAATAAATTCTTGCACCAACAAATATTGTGTGTTTTTATTTATTTACTATGGTTTTATGCATCCATAGTGAATAATGTGCACCTGAAGTATATCTTAATGTACACTACCAGTCGATTTACTTACTCATTTGTGGATCATCTATTCGTTACATGATAGAAAATAACTGAAGACCCAGGACCTGGGTTATGCAATAAAGAGAAAAGGCAAAAAGTTGAACATTTTAGTCTCAACAAAGCAGGGAATCTTTGCTGTGATGCCAGGATTTCATACATGTGGCATCTCTCCACCACTCTCAGGTGGTAGCTGGTTTTTAACACTCCTAAAGGTTTATGCTTAACACTTATCATTCACTCATGTTAATGAACATTTAATGAGACTGCTTTTTATGGTTTCAGTAGTGAACAAAGCAGTCATGAAGGTAAAAAAATGATTAATCAAACACTAAATATGTTTATATTATTGGTTTCTTTTTAATGGTCTTAATCTTGTTCCGTATAACCAACAGCATAGGTACATCCTGTCATTTGATGCAGTGTATGAAAATGCATTGAGCCAAATTCATAAAATTGTGTATTTTTCTTTATATGTACAGCTCAAAATTGTGACAACTACATAATAATATCGGTTTCTGATCAGCTACTAAAAGCTGAATCCAGATCTGGGTTCTGACTTCAGATACCGTCTCAGTGTTTAAATGTACACTGAAAACACATGGCCTTCTCTGGCCTTCTGTTAAAGTCCCAGACACGGTGTCAGTTATTAAGTCCACTTTACCACACAGTCACCCTGTTAAGCACAGACAGTGTTAAATTCACCTTAGTTAGGCACGGTTGCACAAAAATACCACTATAACCACATATTTCGGTATCAGTCGTACAATGCCACCGCCTGCCGCTGCTTCGGTTTGTTTTCACCAAGATACTGAACCAATCACACAGACTCCAGTGAAGAGACCAGCAGATAAATCCTGGTTCCTGGCAACTGCTAAATGAGGAACCAGAGGGTCACCTAAACCCCCACCACCGTAACAACTAAAGCTTCAGGGATTTTCAAATGGACCAGTAGCATCATAACAGGCATGAACACCATGACACTGGACTACATTTTGGACTTCACCTCTACAACTGTAGGACTTTTTTTTTCTTAATGGGCAATCATAAACCCTGCACTGACACAGCTTGCAAGCTCACTCTACCCTGGAAGGGCGTCCCTCTCTTTTTTTCTCCCATTGAGACACACTGATTTTGGGATATATATTTCCAATGACAAAACACTTAATCAATTAGATTAAGCAGATTAATGATTAATGCTTTCAAAAAAGGCCAAAATTGTGAGTATGTTTCACATTCCATGGCACAAGTAATAGCAGTACGCTGACAACTTACTAGGCCACCAAAATATGTCTTCTAGTGGCTGTATTCTCATGTATTTATAACCACATTAGAGCTGTGTGATTCAGAGCTGCTGGAAGAAAAACACTCAAGAGTTTGTCGCTCATTCTATGATCATTTTCCTGATCACCCCCCCGTAACTGGTCTTCAGGTTCATAAACTACTACCACCCACAAATGAGACTTTAAAGCATGTTGACATGAGCATTGAAACATATGCAGAAGCTGAAGAACTTGTTTCGAATGGTTTTTACAATGCAGACCCAAATGCCATTTCCAGATGTCAAGTCTTATGGAAGCCAGGCGAGATCAAAGCTATATATAAATGAGCAAAAAGAGAACAAAGCTGATATTTTTTCGATTAAACTGGCCACTGTACTCTAGTCAATAGGTTTTCCTTATTTGCAGGTAAATTTAACGAAATCTGTTTTTGAAGTTTTCATAAAGATATTTTGATATTTAGGTGTTGCTCAAGTGCCCAGGATACAGATAATTTATTGGTTTTAATTGGTGGTGTAACGGTGTCAGTGTTCTGTGAGAATGTGATGAAGAGGGTGAAACTTTTTATCCAACAATCATGACACAAATTTCAAAGATAGCTGTGGAACCAATCCCAGACATTTTGGGGACATTTCTGTATGTCATGATAAAGAGATGTGTTCTAAGTGCTATTTCTGGTATGTACCAGTGGAACATGGTAACTGTTTTTTAGTTTCTTAGTTTGAGCACTTAAAATAGCTGTAACAGTAGATGTGGACACTGGATCTTCAGGGCTATGTGCCATTTTTTCATTGCTTAATGCAAACCTTTGTTTATCAAGTCTTTTATTATATCTTGCTAAGACTTGAAAGGCATATTACATGTTATTGCCCCATTATCGCCTATTAAGGATGAAGTCCTTAATAGGCGTGGTGTGAAAGTCAGTAGGTTCTTTGCACTGTTCAGTTGAACAGTAATTAAGTCTGTTGAGGTCTGTTTAACTATCACCCTGAGTGAGCAGTGGGCAGTCATGACAGGTGCCCGGGGAGCAGTGTGTGGGGACGGTGCTGTGCTCAGTGGCACCGAAAACAGTACTTTCGTCGCCGTGACGTCACGATGCGACAGCGAATCGCATTCGCAGCTTCAAAATTCGGCGACCAACTGTTGTGTCCAATAATGTTGAATATGTTGGGTGGAAATGTTGGCTAGGTATTTACCAGCTTTTCTCCACGTCAGCAACTTTCCCTGCTGAGTCAAATTGTCATAAATCTGTGCATTCTTCAAAACCTAAGCTCCACGCAGTTATTTATAATATGTTTTAAGTGATGCTAGGCTTACGGTAAGTTTGCTGGGTTGCTACGATGTGTTGTTCAGTAATCATGACTAGAATACAATGAATTTAGAATGTAGAACTCTGGCCACCTTTTAATATGTGTTTGGGTTATATACAGCACAGAAACACCTGAAGCTTCAGCATCTCAGCTGCCGTGTTTATGGTCAGAGTCTCTGTCACCACATTATAGACCCTGTCCACATCCAGGACTCGAAGTGCCCTCTTGTGCAGCCCTACTGCTGTGAGTCGCTGACATCTACATGCGGGGTTGGGACAGGCTACGTTCACCCCCCACAATTTGTAGGGCATCCAGACAAGAAGTGGGTGGGCAAAAAAGCAGTCTGGTACAGGAACCTGGTCATGCAGACATGCAGACCTGGTCTGTTTTTATTTTCCTTTTCAAATAGAATTATGTCAAATATACTAACTGACATATCTGTCTTTGACCAAGGTTTGCGTGTGACATCCGGGTTATCAAGCTTCTGCAGGAGAGAGGCCAGGGTAACAGCCCTAGCCGGATTTTGAAGCAGCTGAAGGAAAATCTTACGGAGGAATGGTTGCATCGTGTAGCAAGGTACACCAGCGAGTGTGTGAACTTCCTCCAGCGTCCTGGACTGCTGCCCATAACGTTCCCTGAGCCGCCAAAGCCGGCTGTGGCGCCGAGCTGTGAGTGGCTCCTCTCTGCTTACAGTCAAGACATTTTAAGCAGGTTGGACGACATCAAGGCTGGAATTACATCAATTTATGGCTCCATTCTAAAAATGGACTCATCCAAAAAGGTTTTAATTTAAAAATGGTTGAATGTATAATTTCCTATATTATCCAGTTACTATCAATTTTGTGTTCTTCAGATGAGCAAGAAGCTTGCTGGAACAGCCAGGGGGGCAGCACTATGGCTCACTTCTGTGGGAAATGAGTACGGTCAGATTCTGATAAGTGTGTTGACTGTTGCAGAGGGAACTGGCCTGGACTTGATGGCAGCAGACCTTGTAAAGAGGTACAAACAGGCTGGTGTGAATCCCCCTGTTGCCTTATATGTGGAACGTGACTGCTGCACTGAGGAAGGAGTGGCAAAGCCAAAGGCCAGATTCAGTGGGTGGCCAGAACTTCTTTTAAGGCTGGATATCTGGCACTTCATGCGCCGGCAGAAGCTCATACTGCAACTGCAGCATGAGGCCCTGTCCTGTTTCAGTGATGGCGACATCAGTGAACATCTTTCTAGAGAGGAGCTGATTCTCCATTGCCGAAGGAGGACACGTGGTGAGGAGACCACCACTCATCTGCTGGAGGAGCTGCTGCGAATATTCATGGGGAGCAGTGGCAGTGATTCCTTTGGAGTACCCCTGTTTGATAGGGAGAGGATGGAGCGCATCTGGTGTGTTCAGCGGAAACACATCAAGTGCATCCAGGACCCACCAGGTGTTGCTCTTTATATCAAAACAGGGGAGCTCACCAAGGGAGGAGTTCCGCTACCTGTGTACAGATGTGCCAGAGGTTCAAGACCCTTAGAATCTTTTCATCTGTACCTGAACCGCTTCATACCAGGTCGGTTTCTGCTATATGTTTTCATGCCCATATTCATTCTTCAAGAACATTTCAAAATGTAACAGGTAATAGTGTGCATCTAGGGACGAGTGCAAACCATCTGAATTTTCAGATATACCTGTTGGAAGGACTACACAGATGGAACCAGGACCATGGTGGTACTGTCTTGTCTACAGGACCATCTGTTTTACGCAGCTACCGCAGTGACCTCCTCTGCTGTATCAACCAAAACCTTGAGAAGTTTTACAACAGGAAGATGGCACCAGAGTTCTCTCCACCCTCACTTTACACTGGTATGTGGTAAATTAACTAACTCATTTTTCTTTGCAAATCAAAAATTTTAATAAAACAAATTTACAAAATGAGAATTATGAATAATCATTAACAATAATACTATAGACCGGAAGTTTGTGTTTATGCTGATTGCTCATTTACTGCGTGAAGTAAAAAGGGAAGTGTGTTTGTAATGTGGACTACCATGATTGACATTTACACAGAATTCACCAATTTATTTATATCTGCACCCTGATTCAGTAGACATGGCCCAATTAATAGAAGAGCATGATGTGGAGGACCACGTGGTCGAAGATGAAAGCTTCTCTAAAATCACAGATGATCCAACTGTGCTTGAGGTCAATGAGCCTCCAGCCTCTCCAGCTCTTGGTTCCTCTGGCATTATATATGGTCTTGGCTCCCACGCTCCCAACACATCCAACCAATCCCTCACCACATCCACCCAGGCCTTTAGCACATCCACCCAATCCCTCACCACATCCACCCAGGCCTTTAGCACATCCACCCAATCCCTCACCACATCCACCCAGGCCTTTAGCACATCCACCCAATCCCTCACCACATCCACCCAGCCCTTTAGCACATCCACCCTAGCTCCCAGCACATCCACCCAGGCCTTTAGCACATCCATCCAATCCCTCACCACATCCACCCAGGCATTTAGCACATCCACCCAATCCCTCACCACATCCACTCAGGCTCTACCCAGTGCATCTGGTGCATCGGCTTTGCCCTCAAAATCTTCCTCAGAAAATATTAATAAAGCCATGGTAAGTGTGTTCATTTTAGAAAATACATGCTTGTAGATTTGGGGTGCAACAATTAGTCGACATTGTTAACAAAAATCAACAACTACAATAGTGACAAGTTTGATCATTGAACATAGTCACCTGAGGTATTGTAGAGAAGGGTGTGGATGCGGTATAAAGAGAAGCAGAGCATTTCTCAGCCACTATTACTTATTATCACAGCACGCACTTGCCGGCCCATCACCCAAACTAACACTCACCCAAACGGTGTGTGCCCCAGTAACCCCCCTGTTTCGATCATCCTTTGCCCTTTTCCAATGCTAACAAATGAAATAATTATAATAAGAATGCCGGCTCACTAGTTTGTAGAATTGTTCTGACACACACTGAGCACAAAATATTTTTATATAATATTTATAAGCCACCTGTGTTTATTTTTCGTCAGGAGTGAATAGACTGCAAGATAAACCATGCTTCCGAACTTGTGCTCTGTCTAACGCAATGTAGGCACCTTGTCAAGATGTCCTGCTTGCTCAAAATTGCACTTGTTAAACTGAGTGACATCTCTCTCAGCCGATTGTACACACTTTTACCTTGAAACTGATACACGACCTGGTGAATGAAAGATGTCTGTTTATCTTTTACATAGGCTGACCAGCACATAGACAATCTTGCTGAGTACTTGGTGAACCTTCGGGATCAGACCTCACTATGCCTCTACAAACAGCAGGCAGGAGCAATCATATCACTGTGGCGGAGCCTAGATGAAAATGACAAGCAAGATGTTGTTAATGCAGTGCGACTTCAGAAGAGACTTCTGATGGAACGGTACAGAACGCCAGAGAAGTCTTCAGGAGCGCCAGCTGCTGAGAGCAACACATGTTACATGTTAGGTGCTAATGGTGTTCCTGCCCTGTGGCCTGACTGCTGGTGGGGAAAATTTTCATAAGACTCTGCGCTCTTCATCCAAGCCCGGCGAACAAAGGTAAGGGGACAGTTTCACGGTGGTTCTTAATTCTGAGGGACCATCACAGAATTAAGCAGCTTTTGTTTGGCAACTCACTGGTGACTCACCGAACGAAGATTCAGCTGGTGGAAGTGAATCAGACCACCCTCGTCCAATGGCACAACAAAAATGTGAAGATGTGGCAGATGCTCTGTGTTCCACCTCAGGGTGCTACACCGCCTTTAGCCTTTAAAGTGAAGTGATTGTCACATGTGATACACATGTGTTTACCAAGTCAGAAGAGCCTATTCAGGGGACACCCATTCCAACTGGAACAGAAGGTCAATGCCCGCTGCCAGAGAGCACAGTGGATCAGAGGCAGATGGTCTGTAGTCTGGGCACAGGTTTCATCATGCCAAAGGCACAAGCAAGACAAAGTGAGTTTGCCACACCCGCAGAACCAGGCACAGTTCTGGCACCACGGATCCCCACCCCAGCAGGAAAAGTCTGCATTGTAGTTGTTCGAGTTCCCGTGCCAGTAGCGCAGGCGACCGCGCCTTGCGCTGGTCAGTCTGCTGCCACAAAGGAAGGTAGAAGCCTCCAAAGCAGCACATATAGGCGAAGAGTACTGGGCAATACTTGTAAAAAGTGTGGCCAGTTCCGCAATGCACAGACAGGGCACAGCCAGTACCGTGGCCGGGTGCACTGCCCTCATTTTGAGACTCTTCCTGCAAGTGGTTGCAAGAGATGCGGAAAAAGTCCACAGCTCAATGTAAGAATTCATGAAACAAATGTTTAAGTGTTATTCTTTACTCTGATTGGTGTTGGGGGGGTCAAACATAATTCAAGAATGCATCAACGGTGTAATACTGAGAACGTTGTTGGTCAATGCTACTTGAACATTGAGAGGACTCCAAAACCCAGTGCTAGTATCAGAAAAGTAGCCATTGGCGCCGACATTTTGAAACCTTCCTGTTCGCTGATTGCTTCTTGTTCTTGAGAATACTTTTTGCATTTCATTTTCATTAATTCTTCCTCAGTTGATCTGAGAATCATATGAGTTTGCGAACACTCAGTTTGTAGTTCTTTAATAAAAAGATGAGTTTTCTTTACCTCTTCTTAGAAAGACTTCTTTTCTATAGTCAACTGCTTTATGGACATTTCCTGTGATGCTACAATCCTAGTTGACTCTTCAAGTTGTCTTTCCATCTTTTTAGATACTTCTTTGACATAGTTCAATTCACTCAGCAGACTGTCTAGAACTCTGAAACTATCTTTTAATTATTCTAGGGTTTTGTTAATTTCTTGTGAGAGTTGAGACCGCCATCTTTACATATAATTCTTTGCTAAAAGTATTTACTGTTCAAATGAAAGTGCTAAAATAGTTCCTGATGAAAGTAAGTGAAGTGATTGTCACTTGTAATACACAGCACACGGTGCACACAGTGAAATTTGTCCCCCTTTGATCATGTCAATCACCTTAAATCAAGTTTGAAAGATGATTAAAATCTTGTCAAGGTAGGCTACATCACAGAGCTGTTCATATTCAAATGAATTGTCTAATGGGGTTTTCTGTATAAATACCCCTTGTCGCTTTTGTGGCACATCTCGAGAGACTCGTCTCAGAGTTCAGTAAAGGTCTACGACAATGCTGTCAGCTGGCATGTGGAAGGAAGAACCTGAAGCAACATTCTGGTCTGAGACTGGGAAAAAACGCATTCGGGAGCGTTACCAGGCCACTCTGGCTGGACTTTTGGAACTGGAGGTTTTGAGGGCCAGGTACAGCAGGATGGTGGACAAGGCTTTGGAGAGCAGTAGACCAAGACGGCAACATTCCGAAGGAACTGAAAATGGAGTGATGACCCATCAAGGAAATTACCAGTACTGGGTAGAAGGAAGCTCGTCCCGGTTGAAGTTAAGTCGTAGTCTTTCTGCAGATGATTTCAGTGACTTGGGAAAGCCGTTCATTATCCAGTCATGGTCCAGAAACTCTTCTGAAGATCTTCTGCTTGACCAGTATAGTCATGAAGATGAATCTGGGGAAGTAAAGGCACACCCTGGTCAGAGAGACACATGGTCTATGGCCAGCTCAGGTTTTTGTGATGATGACATAAGTGAGGTCATATTATCATCAACTTCTCTGATCTCATTGTCACCTCAAAGTGTCAAGGAAAATTCATGTCGTCCTATTCTGATGGACAACGGTGAAGACAGAAAGGAACAATGTGTGGATCATGCAGCTTCTTGGAAAGATGAGGTAATCCCTCAAGAAAGCTTTCTCTCTGTGGCTGACCTCTACCCTGATTCTCGTTGGCCAGAAGTATCTGATATTCTTCAGCCCAAGGTGGTGCTGGAGCCCAGGTACCGTTCAGACCTCCTGTCTCACCACAGGGCAGATGTGTATCGCTACCCCAGCCCTCTACATGCTGTGGCCTTGCAAAGTCCCCTGTATGCTCCCCAAAGCAGTACTGCCCAGATCAACGGAAGAGCGAACTATCTGCACAACTGTATGGGCTCCCAGAGTGCACCACGATTCCCAGACTGCTCTCAGACTTCCTCTCTGTCATTGCCTCTGGTCAGTGGTCATCAAAATTTGCCCCTTGTCTGTTGTGAAAGGCACCGACTGGATGCCCTTATTCTTCGACTGGCACTCGGCCACAAGCCTGGTGGCGCCCATCAGCCTCAAAAGTCTCAGAGGAGCAGTTGGATGGCCTCGCTGCGCTGCACATGCTCCATGGGCAAAGGTAGGAACCTGGGCCATAAGCCGGTAACGCTGAAGAGAGTTTCTGCAGGCAAGACGGGCGACAAGGCAGAACATGGCGCAGCACCTTGCTCCGGCAGCTTCCGGAGGGGAATCCGTACTTACAAGAGCCACAGCAGAAGGTGCACAGACACGCTGGCTCATTGTGGCAAGGCCTGCCAAGGTGCTGGGGCGAGGTCCAAAACCGTTACGTTTTCTGTGGACAAGAGAACCGGCACAAGCGGTGAAACATCGAACGCTGCGGGCCGACCTCGGCCTGCGCTGGATTATCTGTCCTTCAGCGGGTCCTCTAGCGTCACCGAGCCCAGTGCTGTGTTGCGGCACAACGACGCAGCACCAGAACGCATGCAGCGCAGGTTCGGCTGTGCCTTTGCCCCAGACTTGTGCCCCCTTCTACTATGAGACTAATACGTTTGATTAATATTGTTACAATAGTCATTGAGTTATGAGTCTTTGTTAGAGAGTTTTTAGTTTGATCATCTAATGCTGTACAGATAAACATGTTTGAAAAACAGCCGGCGGTATCTGATAACTTTCTGCTTGACATTGAAATGACCTTAAAAGGAGAATAATTACTCTTTGAATATAATATTTATTGCATATGCTTAACCATTTTGTAACATATTTACTGTGCACTGCTCAAAAAATAAAGGGAACACAAAAATAAGACATCCTAGATCTGAATGAATGAAATATTCTTTACATGTGCTGACAACAAAATCACACAAAAATTATAGATGGAAATCAAATTTATCAACCCATGGAGGTGTAGATTTGGAGTGAAAAAACACTACAGGCTGATCCAACTTTAATGTAATGTCCTTAAAACAAGTCAAAATGAATGTGGACTCGTGGCCTCCAGTCCTGATGAGGATCTCCTCCCAGACCTGAAAGGAATTGCAAGGAATCTAGGGATTTCATCATCTACTGTCCTATGTACGTCTATGTCCATAACACAATCAAAAGATTCCAACCAACATTGTATGCCTGTGACCTATTTTTTTTAAATCATGGATGTTGTGTGAAAAGTCAACATCTGTGATGGCACGGGGGCATGTTGGAGCCCATGGCATGAGTACATCGGTGAACATCTGTGAAGGCACCCTTAATGCTGGAAGGTACATACAGGTTTTGTAGCAACAAATTCTGCCAACCAAACAGGGACATCCCTGCTTAGTATACCAAGGCACTGCGACATGCGGCTTCATAGTAAAGGAGTGCGGGTACTAGACTGGCCTGCCTGCAGTCCAGACCTGTCTCCCATTGAAAAACTTAGCCACATTATGAAGACGTCGGAATGTTGAGAAGCTGAACGTGTTCATCAAGCAAGAATGGGAAAGAATTCTACCTACTCAACTTCAACAAGTATTTGCAAATCGTTCTATTCTGTTTTTACTTTCGTTTTGCACAACGTCCTGACTTCATTGGAATTGGGGTTGTCTTGTGCATGAACATTTTTAACCATTAACCAGTATTAAAATAAAGCAGATATAACTTTGTATCTTGCACTTTTTTAATATTTTAAAATATTTTTACAAATCAAATCTTTGTTCATGGCAACTTATACATGAACTATTGTCAAACAACCACCAGATGTCAGCAAAGATTCCGTATTTCAGGACACAATCTTTTTTCACTCTCCATTGTGTGACAACGTTTGAGAATAAAATTGAACTTAAAAGGACATTTAAATACAACTCAATATAATCACATATAATTGCATGATAAAATACATAGAATACAATATAATATTAATACAAATATTGCCCAAATGGCACAATTTTAGAATTGTTGTTTTTTTTTACAATGTGGATCAGCATAGTCGAACTGTGATAAAGTGGTACATTTCATTGGTTTTGCATAAGACTTGGAAGTCAACAAGACTGTTATCCAGTTAGACATAAATATGTGAATATTGTTCACATTTTTACATTAGTATTTATTTTGACAATTCCAGTTTTTATTTTTCTCCTTTCTTTCCTCAAATGTCTCTCATCGTTTATGGATGGAGGGGTTGTCCTTCAGTGGGAAAGGAATTCTTTTGACATACTATAACTGTTTGGAGATGAAACAGAGCTGCCCCTGGGATTCTGCGCTTTTCTCTGAAATGGGTTTGGAATAACAGAAAAATGGTAAAAAAGGGATTTTTTTTCTGACAGAATTCCAACATTCCTGTGGTTCAACTTTGGCTAAGTTCATGACTTATGTGTAACACAGAGGGAAACCACAATGCATTGTGTGGTCACTCAGTACATTTTTCTATTTTCAAGTTTTGAAAATTGGTTTCATAAAGTTTTGTGTTAGCTGATATAATTACAAAAACCTACTTACCTACTTACTGTCTCCAGGGCACTATGAAAGTAAAAATCTACACCACAGCCCTAAAAAATAGTACACTTTTATCATACAGATCCAATTTATGATATGCAGTTGTCAGGCCTTTTGACCCCCCTTCAGGTATGTTTACTTTACTATATAACATTTTGACTTCACAAGAAAATATTTTGTTTTAGCCAAGCTTAGAACGATCATAAAAAATTATGGAGCACAGGTGTAGGGAGGTTTTGACTCTTTGAGGCTCTTTCATCTTCATGAATTTCAGTTTCAATATCTTCCCATATGCAGCATTTCTGTCCTTCCCTAGCAAACTCCATGTTTTTATATATTTTAGTAATTCAGCTCTTTCTGTATTTTCACAGATGATTTAATTTAAATTTACATTTAGAAGATGCTCTTATCCAGGTATCTTCGTACCTGTAAAGCTATATCTAAATAAACTGCAACAAAAAAAAATCTAAAAAGTGTCATACCATCACAAAGGGCAAAGAATCACACATTTAATCCTTCCTTCTGTGCAAGCTCTAGTTAGACCTTATACTAAAAGCCAAAAAGATATATCACAAACAGTTCACTTCAAAGAACCTGACATGTAGGGTGCCAGATATTACACTGTTATCTGGAAGCTTGGCAATGTCCTAGATCATTTGTGAACAGTTGTGGAACACAAATGTTCTGAGGTGTATGCACATTTTATGTGAAGCACAATTAATGTGTTTTATTGAATTTAGCTGCGTATAATGATTTAATATGGGAGTGTGAGGAACCTGGTTACCATAGCAACCGTGAGTCATGACTCAAGACTTCATTGAGTGAGAGAGGGGAATGGTCGTCACCCTCCCTGTATAATGCTTCCAGGGGTCCTAGTATCCACCCTATATACCCACACAACCATTGTATAAAAGTAAAATTACACAGATAATTAAAATGCAGCCTGCATATACAATTGAATTTTGAACATGTAACTACTCTTTGCAATTATGTGATGATTAATCTGCTTTTAAAAAATAACACTGATTTGTCTGGAAGTCCCCACTCAAGCACAAAACCAGTAACGAATAACAAACATCACTCACTCACTGTACGCAACTGAAGAATCCTAAACAGGGTGACCGGAGCCCATCCTGGTACACCATTCACTCACCTTTGGCCAGTTTAGGGCGCTGGGCCTGCAAACCTGCTAGAGCTCTGCACACACGAAGCTGGGGTATGAGGTGCCAGAAAATCAAGTGAGAAATCAAAAGTTATGTATGTGTTTGAGCATTCAAAATGCAGCCTTAGGCATCTGAAATGGAATCTCACCTTCTGAGAACATCAACATCCTCACATTAAAAAGAAAAAGTGAAATCTAACATGTCATGCGCAAAGGCAACAAATATTTAAAATTCTACACTTGAGTGGTCGCTACATTTTGCATTCATCATTAAAGCAAACTGTATAAACAGATGTTTGACCGCACTCTACTAAACTGTTGTTTTTCACTCATCAGTAATTATTTAATGCATGTAAATGTCTGTAATTGTCGAAGCCATTTGTAATTAATAGATTCAATTGTTTAACGTAGAGTGTTTTGCGCAACAGTAGAACATTTTAGAAAGAGTCAGTTTGCACGTTTTCACGCCCCCCAACTTTTTTTTCACCCTGCAAAAACATTGTGGGCAAGCAACAGCGCCAGACGGCCTGCTAGTGTAAACAGGCCCCACGTTACTCTCGGGGATGGTGTCTCATCTTAACAGACGTGCACTGGGGCAAAAGATGATCTTGGCGGAACGTTCCTTTTGTTCCAAGTGATCTCAGATGCAGGAACGCACTTTCCTTACGCGCATCGTTCCAGTAAGGAGTTATTTACGGTGCGCTTGCCACAGAGTGCTATTCTCATTCCAAGTCATTGTGTGCCGAGTGTGTTCCTGATAAGTGTATTTGCATCTTCTGCTCTAAATATAAAGCATGTCTTAGCCAAACACTGAAATCTGACCAAATCCACCACTGCATAAACAGTACAAAAGTATCATTCTATCCTCGGGTGTATCTTGGCATTCTGGTGAAGAGATTAGTTATTTAATGAAAATCTCTCAATCGCTGTAATACTGGAATCCCTTTCGTAGTGTTTTTTTTTTGGTCTGCGCTGAATTTATACTGATATATATGGTTAACGCAGGTAAAGAACAGTGTATTGGTTCCTGTACCTGGCAAATTTTTCATAAATGTTAATGTTAAATTTGTGTCCTGTTGTTCCTGTTAGTGGCATTAGTTCATTATTTGCTTAATTAGGCATTGTTGAGTGAAATTAATATTGTGAATTTTTATATTATAGCAGTAATTAATGACTTTTGGATAATGCTTGGATTTTCAATGAATCGCCAAAATCCTTGGAGAAATGTGTGTTGTCTCTAATGAATGATGAATTTGTGAGTTTAGTCCTCCTTTGAGACTGACCCCAGCTCTTTGCAATAGACACAATGGGCCGTACGCTCAGATGCACGATCTCCATAGCAACCTTTGGTGTCCCTGAACGTAACCTGAGATCCACTTGAATTTCAAGAGCTGTAAGCGTGCATGAGGAAGGGTTATTAAAAATAAATTGGTTGCCATATCCGGCATGACATTTGCCAGACAATTCCTTGGCTTGGCTTGAATCTTTGGTCTCAGGAGACGGCTTAAACAAGCTCCTTTGGCGATGTGCTCATTTAAAAAAAAAATTGTCAATCTGCTTCATGAAATCAAAAATGAATAAATGTTTTTTTTTTCTCAACATCCAGCTTAACCCCGAACACAGTGGAATTATGAATGAGAAGACACACACGCACAGAGGCAGAGAACACCCATAACAATGTAAAAAGTCTATGAAGTCACCAGTCTATCACCAGCACGTCCCTAGATAAGAGTGTCTTCAAAACAGAGTTGTGTAACATTATGACCACCTTCCTTATACTGAGTAGCTCTTCGTATTGCGTGGACTCCATTAGACCTCTGAAGGTATGTTGTGGTATCTGGCACCAAGTCGTCAGCAGATCCTATAAGTTGCCAAGTGGATCAGACTTGTTTTTCCTGCACGTCCCACATATACTTGATTGGACCGAGACCTGGGCCGAGAACCCTTCTTGAACCGTCTTTTTTATTTTTATTATGACAGGACGCATAATCCTACCCGTCATAATTTTGGTCATCACGCAAAATCATTCAGTTTCCACATTTCATCTGCTTCCAACACAGTCAGCTTCAAGGACAAAATGTTCACATGCTGCCTAATCCACCGCCCGGTGCCATTTTAGCCCGATAATCAGTGTTATCCATTGTGTCCATTGACGGCTGGATCGACAGTAGAAGACAAGTCAACAGACACGGTGTGATCCTCTGGACAAAAATTGGGCCCAACATATTAATTTGCCAAGATGGTTGCAGACTATGTAGACAGGATAATTCGCCCTGCCAGGAATGGCCACAGCAGCTTCACACGGATTTGAAAAAATCCGTAAAAGATTTGCTGACTGGCTTCCTGATCTCATTTCCTGAGACACTTTGATTAAATGTTAGTATTTCAACCATCCTTAGACCAGCCTGGTTTTGATGTCATTAGATGCACATACACAACATAAAGCACATGGTTTTAATATTGTGTGTGCTTAGTGTATTTGTGTACATGTATCCTACTGTACCTCCTCAGCGTCAAGCGTAGGCCCCGCCCCCGTCAGAAACATGCGGTGACGTCAGCGGCTGCTGCATAATTCATCTCGCCCCGGGTCACGTGGGAGGCGTGATGAATAATTCATGAGCCGCCGGCGACCAGTCGCGCCGCCTGCCCGGTCGTGGGGATCGCAGGGGACGGGGACGGATCCGTGACCGTGATGTCGCACCGACCCTCGGGGAGCAGCTGCCCGGGTAAGAGCGTCTGATGCTCCGGGAAAGAAGCCGTCCCCCCCACAGGACGATTTCGAAAGTAAATTCTATTTTCCCTTCAACCCTGAATCTTGCAAAAAATGTCAACATAAATATTTCTTTTACTTTGCCAGAATACTTGGTTTTCTTTATATTCTGCATTATGTCAAATGATGGTTTGTTCCTTATGGAAAATCTATTCGAGAAGCTGTAAACTCCTCGGGTAATGAAAACCGGTTCACTTTAGTCATAAATATTTAAGAGCGTAAATATTTCATCATGGTGAAATTAAAACAGCCGATTTTATCAAATGACAAAAATATTTAGACACAATTTATGTCAGTGACCAGTAGTAATTGCACTCAAGGCTATTTCTTGATTACAACAGGTTATTCAGAATCAGAATTAGAATTATTGAATACACACAAAATGTGTATTCAATAAATGAATGAGGAATTTTGGAATTTTCATTTGTTTGTCTTAATGTCGTGTAAATTAAATGAAAAGCATGTGATTTAATGTGGTTGTTCCACTGGTCAGGTAATAAGATCATCTCGCTCATAGTATCTGAAAATTTAATCTGGGAATAGTTAATTGCTGGTTTTAGTGGCTTATACATGACTGAAAGTTCACGAAATATTTCTTTTCCCATTGTTGTTCACTTTTGCTTGAATCCCGTCAAACATCCATTCAGTAGCCTGCCATCTGCACACAAGTGAGCTTTTGGTTTTGATGAAGATGAAGACCAGTCAATCAACACCTGTCTTTTGATCTCTGCTTTTTTTTTATTGAACCGTTGGTTCACTTTTTTTGTGTGACTGAGCCGTCATGGTGACTCTTCACCTGCAGCAGGTTGGAACGTTGCTCAGCATTTAGAGCAGAGTCTGGCTGAAGCCCTCCCGCTGACGTGGGACGCCACATGACCTGGTTCGTATCTGTGTAGGTCCCTCCAGGATGCTTTGTCATCTCCCCCATGCAGGAGAGAGCCCAGGGGATGCCATTCTGGGTTCTTACAGAGTTTCTTTCCTCACTGTTGGTGCTCTGATGATATCATTCTAAACACATTTCCATTTTACAGCATTTACCAGATGCCCGTATCCAGAATGCCATACCCACTAGGCTACTACCAGCCTAGACACACACAGACATATAAACCGAAACCAAGCTGTACTCTTAGAGAATGTCACGGTTTTCGCTGCTGTTAACCTGACCCAGAGTTCAGGTTTTGCTTATTCTGGCCGTGACTGTGTTGTTAGTCCTGACGTCTAAACTTGCAATTGTAAAGCATTTGTGCATAATTTCATCGGACTTACTTTCACTGGGGATTTTACCTGGGAATAAACCAGGACATATTCTCATGGATGGAAGTTGGTTCATGGATTAAAGCCTGTTGCACTCCTACGTGGACTCAGGTGCATTTTCCGTAAGAAGGAAATGGCTTCTTGAGGTACTGGCCCTTGAGTGAAGTGGTCAATTCAAACCCACTCTACCCCACTTCCCCACAGGTGTGGGTGGAGGAATGGGAAAAATTCTAATGGACCATGACATCAGAGAGTAAACCCTGCAGCGTGGTACCAGCCTGCCCCCCGTCAGGTCTGGTGAACAATGACAGGTCAGAGGAAGCCGTAATTACGGGCGACAAGCAGCAGCGGCTCCTGGCAACCCCTAGCACTGATCTGGAATCAGTCGTTATCTGTAATTGGACCTTGTCACAGAGGGAGAAATAAATATATATATTTTACAGGGAAAAGAAGAGGAGATGTTTGAGGCTTTGGTGATATATTTTAGAGTAATGAAATGATAAGAAAATGGATAAAAAGTAGTTGTGCCTGATTTAGGCATAACTGAAAGGAATCATGGACATAATATTGATTTTTTTTGTTGTTCATGCAGTTTATATACCCAGAGATTACTATTTATTTTTATCTTTTAGACCTTTTTTGTTCAAAATACAGCGTGCAGCTGGTGGGCCATCTGCTGCTTTGAAGACCTAATGAGACATCCTAGCAACACGTCACAATGAAATTTTCCTTTGTTGTCCATTTTTAGTTAAATACAACATCTTTGTGGTGTGTGAACATGGCTTCACATCAGTGCATTAATACATGAGTGGAATTCATTGATCTGACAATCCCATATTAGAATTGAACCACCATTAGAACACTAATTTAAGGGGTATCAGACTCTGAACTTATATCTTGTAACTGTTAGTAACTTTTTATTTAGTAATAATCTTTATTCTTTTGGTTCCATTTAGTTTTAATTGATTAATCATTTTATTTCTAATAATTTATGTAACTCTACCCAGGTCTTACGCTCATTTAAGTGCTATGGAATTCAGATGTAGAAAAACGTGTCAGAATTTAAAGGTAACCTGTTCCTTCTTCCTCTTTTTGTCCACAGCATGTGAGCGCCAGTTTTACCTCTAGAGCCGTGCAGACTGAAGTGACAATGGATCCTTTCTGAGTCAGAGAGGGCGAGAGCAGGGCCCAGAGGAAGAGAAAAACATTAAGAAAGAAAGTGAAGAAGTGCGGGGAGAACCTGAAAACCTCCAAGCAAGTGCAGCAAGACAGAGAGACCGAAGATGAGTTCTCTGCTTGCAAAGCTGGATCCGCGGCAGATCGAGTGGGAGGCCTCGTGGTACGGCCTGCACTCCCGGGTTCTCCGGACCAAACCCGTGGAGTCCATGCTGGAAGGCTCCACAGACCTGCACGGCACCAAGCTGGCCCAGGTGCTGACGACCGTGGACCTGGTGTCGCTTGGTGTGGGCAGCTGTGTTGGAACGGGCATGTATGTGGTGGCGGGCCTTGTTGCTAAGGAGATGGCCGGACCTGGCGTTATCCTGTCTTTCATCATCGCTGCTGTGGCTTCAATTTTGTCAGGTCTGACGATGCAGATGTGTGTCACTCTGATCTCTATTCTAGATGTAGTTATGCTCAGAAAGGTGTTTGATGCCGTGCATTCCTGAATATGACATTTGAAATCAGTTTCAGATGCGAAGGGGTTTTTATTCATTTTTAAATTCTTCCATTGTGGATAAATAGGAGTGAGGCTTTATGAAACAAAACAAGGATATTATGCATTTTCTCAGTTTATCCGATTTAGCTTTGGGTAATCCTGGAAGTCATATTGGTTTGGTTTTTGTGTTGATCTTGATACATTGCCCGCCATAATGAACCCCTGGTTAAGAAAGCCTTAAAATAAATTTGATTGTTATTACAGAAGCATACTCACACACTGAAAATTGTAGAAAAATATAACCTTCATCTCTAACCTGTGACTTTTAAGGGAAGAAAAAAATTTCACACAATCACCTGTTCCTAACAATTCCTCAGATATAAAAGTAATTGAAGTATTTCTACTGTAATTTCTACAGTAGTTTACAAAGTTAAACATTTGAGTATCTGTGAACATTTAATTAGTATTTGATCACTTCCTGTTTCCCTGGGGTACAAATATGACATGACACAGAGGCTATTTCTCTTATCCAGTCTTCAATATGGGAAAGACAAAGTACAGCCGATGTGTGTCAACCTTCACAAATCAGTCAACGGCTGCACGAAAATAGCCTGCAGCTTCCCATGTCTACTGTCAGAAGAATTATTAAGAAGTTTAAAAGAACTGGAATGGTGGACGAGGAAGCAAGTTTATTTTGCCTCCACGCACAGTGAAGAGGATGGTAAAAAAGTTCTCCAATGCTCACTGTTACAGAATTGCCACAAATGGTAGCATATTGGGGTCACAAAGTCTCCAAAACAACCATCAGGCGCCACCTACATGCCAACAAGCGGTTAGGGAGACATGCAAGGAAAAAAACATTTCTCACTCACAGTCACTAAGCATCACTGGGGCTTCAACTGAGACCATGTGCTTTGGTCAGATGAGACCAAGATAGAGCTTTTTTGCAACAAACAGTGTAAGTGGGTCTGGCAGAACACAAAAGATGAGTATGAAGAAAAGCACCTCATGCCTACTGTGAAGTATGGGGGAGGATCGGTGATGCTGAGGGCCTGTTTTTCTTCCAGAAGCCCAGCAAACCTTGTTAGGGTGCATGGCATCCTGAGTGCTTTGAAATTCCAGGAAATTTTAAAGCAAAATCTGGTGGCCTCTGACTGAAAGCTGAAGATGGGTCATCAGTGGGTCTTTCAGCAAGATAATTACCATCTCCAGACAAGCTCCAGATAAGCTCCTCACATGACCATCTCGGTCCCCAGACCTCAACCCCATTGAATGCCTGTGGTGTGAGATGAAGAGGAGAGTGCAGAGGAGAGGACACAAATTGTGAAAAGAGGAATGGTCGAAGATCCCTCTTTTTGTATACTCCCACCTTGTGAAACATTATAGGAGAAGATAAGGTGCTGTTTTGCTTGTGAAATAATAATTTCTTAATGTGGGATTTTTTCCCCACACTGACTAACTACGCTTGGGGCAGTGGTGGCCTAGTGGTTAAGGAAGCGGCCCCGTAATCAGAAGGTTGCTGGTTCGAATCCCGATCTGCCAAGGTATCACTTAGGTGCCACTGAGCACAGCACCGTCCCCACACACTGCTCCCCGGGCGCCTGTCATGGCTGCCCACTGCTCACTCAAGGTGATGGGTTAAATGCAGAGGACAAATTTCACTGTGTGCACTGTGCTGTGCTGCTGTGTATCACGTGTGACAATCACTTCACTTTCACTTTAAAGGTTGGATTTTCCTCTTTTTTTCATTGTGGTCCTATATTATTTAGAACAAAACTGAATTTATTAGAAGCTAAAAAAACACATCTTAACAAGGGGTGCCAATAATTATGGCTTTTCCTTTGCTTTCCATAATACAGGTGTCTGCTATGCAGAATTTGGTGTCCGTGTGCCCAAGACAACAGGCTCTGCGTACACCTACAGCTACGTGACAGTTGGGGAGTTTGTGGCCTTCTTCATTGGTTGGAATCTTGTCCTGGAATATCTGATTGGCACAGCAGCCGGGGCAAGTGCACTCAGTAGTATGTTCGACTCCCTGGCCAACCACTCCATCAGCCGCTTCATGATTACCCATCTTGGCACTCTTAATGGTCTAGGTGAGAGTTTAAAAATATTCTAGCATGAGATAACAGCAGGCTTAATATGTATATTAATGAGCTACTGTCAATTGTGAGACATTTTTTAACCTTAAAGTCCAAATATAAATATTATATTTATGTTTATATTGCTGTATTTATCTTGTTATATTTTATGCTGGTGTACAAGAAATGGTGTACATGAACAGATTACACCTCTTCATGGTTCTTCACATTTATCCAGGAAAGGGAGAAGAATCTTATCCGGACCTCTTGGCTCTTCTCATTGCCATTTTGGTCACCATAATTGTGGCTGTGGGTGTGAGGAACTCTGTGACCTTCAACAACGTGCTTAATGTCATCAACCTGGTGGTGTGGGTCTTCATTGTGATTGCTGGCCTCTTCTTCCTCAGCGGTGCCAACTGGGACGGAGGGAGGTTCCTACCTTATGGTTGGTCTGGGGTATGACAGGCAGTCCCTCATATTTTCTAAAGATCGTTTTGGTGATTTAAGAGCCAAGATTGAAATGTCACCGTAATAACTCAATCTGCACTTTTCTGAAGGCTCAGGTGGTGAAGACTTCAGTGATTTGCTATAAATAGCCATGTCGCTGTCTGGTGAATCAATGCTGACTCTCTGATCTCTGTAGGTCATGCAGGGAGCCGCAACATGTTTCTATGCCTTCATTGGGTTTGACATCATTGCAACAACAGGAGAGGAAGCAAAAAGTCCCAACACATCAATCCCGTATGCAATCAGTGCGTCACTCATCACCTGCCTCACTGCATACGTCTCTGTGAGTATCCACTCTTACCAAATGCTGCATCACTGCAACCCACCACAAACTCCTTCATCAAATAAAAGACGCTCATTTTATCCAGTTTTTATGGAATGTTTATTTCTGCTTTTAAAATTTGAGCTTGGCCTAAGGTTTCATTAGCATATAGAATATGTGAATGTATATAAACAAATATATAAAGGCTTGTACACATATTTTCAGTATTAAGTATTCCGTTTTTTTTGCATATGACTGCACATATACATTAATGCTTTGTCGATGACCCCTTTGACAGCTTAATTCTAAAAAGGGCTGTGCTATATGGCATAAAATTCACATTTCGATATAAATGTAACCATAAATGGTAGACGGTGTATATTTCAGGATGTAATTTGATAAGTAAATTTAAATGTTACTGTTTTTGAAAGGGTATTATGTATCCATTGTCAAAGGTACTGCAGCAGGAGGTTGTATAATAAACTTTAAACATATAGCATAACCATGTACCAGATAAAACAATATCTGGGCAAATCTACTGAAAGTGGACTTTCTGTCACAGCCATAAGGCTAGTGAAATAAAATGTAAGTGATTATATAAAATTTTAGGATTATCTGTATTCAGCTGTAGAGTATGTAAAGGTTTATGTAGTTTGAGTTTATGTTTTGTCAGAAAATATTTAAAAAACACTGTGCTTGTTCATATTTTATCATGCAGTATCTCCAGGATTCCAAGATTTTATTTAGTGAGTTTTAAACTCATAATGACTTTTTTTGGACAGGGCACCAAACGGGCTAAGACTACCCCTGTTCATTTCCAATGCATGCTGTCAGTACCTGATCGGTTCCACTTGGCCAGTTCCACGCATGTGTGTGCCTGCATAACCTGAAAGCCACCATATTATGCCCTAAACGTAACCCTAGTCCTAAACCTAAACCTAACCCTAACTGTTGCGCATGTGCTGAGCCAATCGGGCAAGTGGTACAGGGACCGGTGGATTACTGACAGATTGAAGATTCTTCTCATTAGGGTTTTCTACAAAGTATTAATGTGCAAATAAATTAATACAGTCTCTGAATATGTTCCTTAAAAACAATAAATCAAGCACTACATGACCTTTGTAGCCTTTGTGGCATATTTTGCTTCAATTTTGCTTTGCATTTTAAAATGTCATTCACACTAGATGTTTCAGAAATATAACCTCCTAAAGGAATTTTTATTTTGTCACTTTTTAGGGGGCCAACCCAATCCACACTTGCAGTGTAAATGAATAAGCCATTCGCTGTTGTATGATGAAACAGTTGCTCATTTTTGTGTAATGAACCCTTTTAGGTTAGTGTTATTCTGACCCTGATGGTGCCTTACAATCTCATTGATGGCGATGCGCCCCTAATGGAGATGTTTGCAGTCCATGGCTTTCTGGCAGGAAAGTACATTGTTGCTGTTGGAGCCATTGCTGGGCTAACAGTGAGCCTTCTGGGCTCTCTGTTCCCAATGCCCAGAGTCATCTATGCCATGGCTGGGGATGGTCTACTCTTCAGGTGAGTTAAAATGCTGTATATCAACAATGTTTTCACAGTTTCTAGATGCCATTGAAGTGTGTGGTGTATTGGATGTGGTGCAGTGGATAGGTACTGGGACCTTCATCTCTTTTGGGGACAGAACAAAAGAGACCCGTCAAAACATCTTTAGTGCTTGTGCCACAGATTCTCCAGTGTCTCTGTTCCTGTGCTGGGAAGATGAACACCGTCCTCCCCAAGATATTTGTGTTTTCATGAATGTGGAGTGTCCAAGATGTCAAAGGTGGTTTGAGCTCTGGTGACTGAAGGCTCATACCATATTTACATTTACATTTGCATCATACTCAGAAGTCTTTTTATAATGCTAATGTAATCCAGTACCGAAATGTTAATCAAAGAATACACATCATTGCTCACAATAGCTTTCAGTTAGATAAAATTGCCCATTTTATGAGGACATCTCAGAAAATTACTACAAATACAACAGCTTTGTAATAAATCTGAATCCACTTTACTGGAACAATATTGTTTGCATCTTTCACTGAGCTAAACTTAAAATAATACAAACTGTTTGGGAAATATTAATCTCTGTCTCATTCTCATCCTTACATTTACATTTATGGAATTGATCAGACTCTCTTATCTAGAGCAGCTTACAATTAGTAGTTATAGGGACAGTCTTGTTCAGGAACAGACTGTGACTTTAGTCTTCTGGTTCATAGGCGGGCACGCAAGGTACTTTCTAGTTATTATAATATTCTTACCATTTTGGATATTGCAGTTCTTTACACCACTCATTTCTGAGGAAACCACTGCCCAACACTGCTATCAGCCACCAGTTTTGTGAGATTAGGCGTGCCAAGTTGTCAACAAAGTGGCCAAATGGAAACTACAAGAGATTGCCTCTCAATGCGAGCATGAATAATTCTATAAATTTTGTTGTCTGCCAATTTTTTCAGGTTCCTGGCTCATCTCAGCCCATTTACAGAGACCCCAGTTGTGGCCTGCGCCGTGTCTGGCTTTCTGGCTGGACTGCTCTCCCTGCTTGTCAGTTTGAGGGACCTGATAGAAATGATGTCCATCGGCACTCTACTGGCGTACACCCTGGTCTCTATATGCATTCTGCTGCTGCGCTATCAGCCTGAGAGGGATGCACATGGCTTTGTAGACTTCCACGCAGATGAGGACGAAGGGGCCAAGAAGATGAAAGAGGGGGTCCTGGCGGATTGTGAGAGGGAGGTGTATTCTGGTGAGGGCAACGAGTACAATGACACCAACAACACCTGTGGGGCCAAGAACCTGCCCTCACAAGGAGATGATGAGATGCTTATTGATGGGTCTGACGCTACTGGTTACCAGTCTGACAGCTCGGGCTATGGTGTTGGGGAGAAAGGCTTGGGGTTCGATGGTTCAGAGAACGCAACCACCAGGTTTCTAAAGCGAGTGCTGGGCCCACATTACAATACCCTACAGACCCGTTTGGGCCTCCCTACCTCAGCCGACCAGCCCACACCTGCCACAGGACGGACCGTAACCACTTGTGTCCTCCTTCTCTTTGTTCTGACATTTGTGCTATGGTCCATGGTCATCTACGGCTTTGATCGGCTCTCAAGCGGCAGCTATTGGGCACTGGTGCCATTGATGATCATGATAGTCACCAAAATGGCTACCCTGGTCATTATCATCCTTCGGCAACCCGAGAGCTCCAGAAAGCTACCCTACATGGCACCATGTGTGCCCTTTGTACCCTTGGCAGCCATGATGGTCAACATCTATCTAATGCTAAAGCTATCCAGGATCACATGGGTTCGATTTGCTGTGTGGTGCACTCTTGGTAAGTCTGTGTGTTTGTTGAAGAAAAAAAAGCACATTTTATCATGTAAAAAATAAGGATTGGCAAAATCAAACATCCCACAAATGCTCTCCTAGGTCTGCTGATCTACTTTGGTTATGGGATGTGGAACAGTTCTCTAGAACTCTTCGCCAGAGAAGAGGAGGCACATGCTAGCACATACCAGCGCTACGATGCTGGTGTGGATGACAGCTTCACTGTTGACGACGACCCCGTTCCTCAAGGAAATGATGAGGATGGCCAGTATCAAGGCTGGGGGGGCGAAGAGCGAGGCTATCAGTACCAGAACCAGAACCAGTATCAGCAACAGACTGGAAGTGATGGCCACAGGACCGCCAGTAAACCCAAGAGCCGTGGAAGAACCAGGAAGGGCTTTGAGGAACTTGTTGATGACGAAGACTATTCCCCTGAGTGAGAGATGAGGAGCAAGCTTTTTTTTTGTTTTGAGTGCTGTTATTGTGATTATTTCATTTTTATTTCATTTTATTTGTTGACACCCAAGGTAAATAGTGAATATTTATTAGTGTCTTTTCTCGTATATATTCATGTGATCGGCAATCTTCATTTTTGTGTTGTTTAGTTTGATGACCGAGTTAAGAGATGGGACCATGCGCTCGGTGTTGCCAGATTGGGTGGAATTGTGTTTGTTTGGAATTGGTATTGAGGAAATTCATTTGCAGTCACAGCATTGAAATTCCTTTTGGCCAAATTTTTGGGCATTTGGACTGAAAGGATCAGGTATCTGGCAACACTGCCAATGCTAATTGGATGAGAATGGGAAGTTAATGTGATGGTAGGGTGTGTGAGAATTATCGCTGGGCTCATCACAATTCAAACTGTTCATGAAAACCTCATTAAACAGAAATAACACATCAACAGAAGTGGTTGTTTTTCTAAATGTCTTTATCTAAGGTTTATGACCTTATTTTGACCTTACACTTACAAACAGGGCCAATAGAATTTGATAAAACTAAATGAAATAGATTAAAATTTGATTAAATTAACATAATTAGACAAAAATTCATAACACTGAGCATTTGTTTGTGCCTTTGTTTTATCTGCTGTCTTAATTTCATATGCGCAGGGATGTCTAGGAGTGATCATAGCACTGACATCACTCTTTGTAAATCCTGGTCCTTTTTTTTGTAGTATTTTAGTGAATGATGTTAAATGCTACTTTCAACAGGCTTCACCCCCCTATTCCATGGGACCCTTGAGCACAGAAGGCCTGAGAAACATGCAGGAAGTAAAAGAGAGAAATCAGACACTTTTATTTTCGCTCTCAGTACTGCAAACAGCATTAAAACTAATTAAAATTGTATTTTGTCTTGGAGACAAAAAATATTTTCACGATGCCTTTATGGTCTGTTCATTGTAACGTGACTACAACTGGCTCCAGCTGCAAGCATTTTTTTTTTTAAATATTTTTAATATTTGGTTGCTGAGCTGTTTTTCTGTGGCTAATGTTTCAACTGTAAAACAACATCCACTGTACACTGTATTTTCATTCTCTGTTAATGAGTATGTGCACTGTTTAATAATATATGATATAATATATGATTAATCTCAGAGTATAATCTCAAAAAAACAAAAATTTATTATGTAAATGTAATAAAGGAATCAAGTTAATGATCGTTCATGAAATGAAAACTTGATGAGTCCACATTTTAAGGAATTGGGATTTAAAAAATTACATTTACATAGAATTAGGGGAAGAATTGTTGGTCAATATAGTATTTCTCATCTGATTTTTGCTAGAAGTTGCTATATACACTGCTCAAAAAATAAAGGGAACACTCACACTTCTGTAAAATCAAACTGTCCACTTACGAAGCAACATTGATTGACAATCAGCAGCAGGACCACTAACTCCGCCTTTGTGCAAGGAGGAACAGGAGGAGCACTGCCAGAGTTCTGCAAAATGACCTCCAGCGGGCCACAAATGTGCATGTATCTGCTCAAACGGTCAGAAACAGACTCTGTGAGGGTGGAATGAGGGCCCGACTTCCACAGGTGGGGGTTGTGAGACACCATATGCTGGTGCGATTGGCCCTGGGTTCCTCCTAATGCAAGACGATGCTAGACCTCATGTGGCTGCAGTGTGTCAGCAGTTCCTGCAAGATGAAGGCATTCATGCTATGGACTGGCTATGTTCCCCAGACCTGAATCTGGGACATCATGTCTCGCTCAATTCACCAATATCACATTGCACCACAGATTATGCAGGAGTTGGTGGATGCTTTAGTTCATGTTTGGGAAGAGATCTCTCAGGAGACTATCCGCCACCTCATCAGGAGCATGTCCAGGCTTTGTTGGAAGGTCATACAGGCACGCGGAGGACACACACAATACTAAGCCTCATTTTGACTTGTTTTAAGGACATTATATCAAAGTTGGATGTGCCTGTAGTGTGTTTTTCTACTTTAATTTTGAGTGTGATTCCAAATCTAGACCTCCATTGGTTGATAAATTTGATTTCCATCGATGATTTTTTTTCTGTTTTTGTTGACAGCACATTGAACTATGTTAAGAACAAAGTATTTATTAAGACTATTTCAGTCATTCAGATCTAGGATGTCTTATATTGTGTTTCCTTTATTTTTTTGAGCAGTGTTTTTTCCAGCCCCACCCTCAAATGAGAATGAATGTTAGTCCTAACACAATTCTGGCTCATTACAGGCCTGATGGTGCTTCATATAACACAATTACCCAGGAAACCAAAAAATCTGTCCAGATAATTACGTGCACACTCCATTTCACTGATACGCCTGTAAGGATGAAAATCTAAATGATGTAGAATGTTTTTCTTTTGTCTTTCTCCTCAGCCCACATTTCCTGAAGCGATGAGCGCAGGATGGAGTGCAGCGCTTTCCAGGAAAAAACACGGGGACGGCACCTGGCCCTCTGATTCCAGTCGTTTCCTGTCCATTTGACAGTGGACTGAGTCATCTGGTCTCCATTAGCATTGCCGGGAAAGGCTGCAGATTTTAATCTGCAGGGTCTGAGCGTTCCTGCCCGTCTCAAGGACTTCCTGAACAGCACAACTCTACTTTATTATGTGAGAAAAGGTTCATTAGATGAGAATCATTTATTACACGTCAGACAAGGAGGCCATCAGAAAATTAAAAATCTTTCCTTCGGTGAGCGAGTCATGTGACCCACACAGCACCACAATTTCAAATTTTTGTCCTAACCGAATTCTCTCCAACTATCCGCTAAGAGGCTAACATGAAAGGGTACCAAAACAATTAAACACGAAAGGTTTGAAAGGGAACGGAAAATATAAAATATGATTGATAACTCTTAACCGAGTAAAATCCAGTTACAGTCTCAGCCTGTAGGTTGGGTTATTTAAGAGATGCTTGTTTGTTCCTCGGTACAGACGTGTATGGAGAAAGTCCCCCTGCCCTCCTCTGGTTCTGTGATGGGCGAGGTGGTCTCTGATCCCTTGAGTGCAGCACTAGGTCCGAGGGACTCTGCAGTCCACTGTCCCATTTCTCACACATGGGCACTCTTGGCATGGTTGGCAGCAGACAGAATGGCGTTGGCCGTGCCGCTATGTTTGCTGTAGTAGAAGTGGTTCTTGCCCTGCTGAGAGTGGTGACGTCCACCTGAGCAACAGGTCATCATGGACCCTCCGAGGAGGCACATGACAGAGCCGACCCAGCCCGCGTACAGGGAGAAACCAAAGGTCATCAGGTGGTCTTCATAGTGCACCCCGATCGGGAACCACACCGTGGATACGATCCCACACAGGGCTGTTGGAAATGTGTACAGAGATGTTAATAACAATCCACGACAACCTTCCCAACACAGGCTGTGCATTTCATGCATGTTGGGAAATTGGGAAAAACCATTTCAGTTAGTACCATGTTCTTTATTTGTTGACTTTCAGTAACTACACACTTTCTTCATGATGAAGCCAAATCTCACCAAACAAGGAAACGTTTGAGCACCACTGCTGTAGACTTAACCCTCCTATTTCCTCGATATGGGTCATAAATTGCATGGGGACTAAATGTTGTCACATTATTGTTTTTGGTTTTATTTCAGTCTGTGTTGTGATTAATGTTATAAATACACTAAAGTCATTTAAAGAATAAAAATTAATCGACAGCACAGCTGCATGTTTAACTCAAGGTAAGAGCTGTTCTAGCTTTACAGGATGCAGGAAATCTCTGGATAATTCAGGGCGTGGACGGCCGTGCAGTGAGCTGAGGTCAAGGACAGGCTAGGTCCTCGGTGCTGAAAGCTCAGACAGGAAAGGAGCTCAGAAAGCAGAAGATGCCCTTTTCATCCTGCCATTTCTGGTCATTTTTTTCATCAGTCTTCCAGGCCCGAGAGCTCTACGCAAAAACTAGCTGGACTTTGTGTTACTTTCTTGAAGACATTTCATTGTAACATTTTGCGCACAATGTGTAAAAAGACTGGCCCTACTTCTGCTGCCTCTATGGCCAACCCAAGTCACTGTCGAAGTAAATACCCTGGAAAGATTTTACTTACAAATAAGCAGGTTGAGGACCCCGCCCAGAACAGCCCGCTTCTGTTTGGTGGCCTGAGTCTCCTCTCCCAGCCTCACGCAGGGCAAAGCAGTCATGAGGAGGAGCAGCGATGGGAGGCCGATGATAGAAGCTGTGGTCATCAGTGCCCGGGCGGTCTGGAGGTAAGCTGGGGGTGCAAAAACACACACTCACACGCAAAACCAACCTGACTACAAAAAGGATGAAAGCAACCCACGTTCCAACCCGCATTATTTCTTTGCCCTTCGATTTTTCCCCCAATCATGATGTAAGGTAACAGTGTAAGTCAGCATTCCTAGTTTTGGTGGTAAATAGCATGATGTGTTTTTAGACAGTGTTGCAGAAATATGTATTTAAAACATATTTAGATGTGCATTTTAAATGTAGTTGAGTTTTTTTCTGATTAGTCCACTCTCTTATATAAATATAAATAGTGAAAAAAATGTTTTCTTACCTGGCAAATCCAGAATTTGGTTGAGTGTGACACAGTGATATAGGGAGGTGGATATGAAGCATTCTGCCCACAGGCCTTTAACTCCAAGCTCATCCATCTTCTTGCAGGTGTGCAGGCCATACCTACAGGTCACCACCCAGTCGTTGGTGGCAGTGGCCACCACAATACTGATCCATCCAAAGAAACAGAGCATAAATCCACACAATATCCGGCAGATCAGCGACATGATGCAGCAATGTCACAATCCAAAGATGGAAAATATCTGTGACCTTTTCCAGTTTTACAGATGGCAAGTTTGTAAGAAAGGCATCCACATCCACACTGTCCTTAGAGTTAAGAGTTAAAGGACTGACATACATCAAACGCCACAGAAGGTCACTGCTGTATGGTAGATGTTTTCTTTGAAAGGAGCTTTTATACTCCCCATTGGAAGCCCAGAGAAGCACCTTCAGCCTATCAGGAGAATGGAGAGTCTCTAAAAACATTCAGTCAGACACCCCCCCCAGTCTAGGACCCCCTCAGTGGTGCCCAAAATAACAATCAGATTACTAACCCTTTCTGACCGGTCTCTATGTACACCTATGGAAATTTAGGATTTAATATTTTTTAAAACCTAATATTTTTTAGATTAATTTTAAATTAAGGTGACTTGAAGACCAATACAGAATTTGTGAGCACTAGCGACATCTCGTGGCAGTTGACAAAATTGAATGATCTTATATACCAAACAGGTCTTCCATGCTAAATGATTACTTATTGCTCCCAACCATCTGCCATTTTAAACATGTATCTGACATTGAACAGAACAGAATTATAATCTGAGAGATTCTGAACTAAAATGATTTGATTAATTTTTTTAAAAGTGATTGTATAGCTGAGACAAATGCAGAATAAAAAAAAAAGTCATATATTCAGTAATCAGTAAAAAAAATGGTTGTTTCTTTAATTAAATAGTTGCAGTGGCACGGTAAAAGCAATGTGACAAGTGAAAAACACCCTTTACATGGTACTATATGCTATAAAATGCCTCATTGGTAAAAATGGTTTTACACAGGCACTCTCATTTGCCTCAACAGAAGTGTTTACGTGTCTCCAACCATCTCGCACAGTAGTAAATTATTCATAAAATTCATCAAATCAACGGTTTTGCTCATCACTGTTCAGTTCCCCTTTATAAACGTGAGTGTTTTTCAATGTGTTGTACCTTTTAGAGCCTCCCAAACAAATATATTAAATATTACAAATTCTTCTGAGAACACTCGTAAATGTACACACACAAGGACACTGCCATGTTATACATGTACACATATACAGTACAATGAAAGTATCTACATAGGGACATGCTCACGGCTAAAATACCACCATTCTCTCCCCGGTAAAACACAGACACAGGGAATGGTCCACTCTTCTCAGAAGTATAAAAAACAACAACCCTGATCAGACCTATACAAAAAGGTGGACACAAGAAAAGATCGGCACTGTATATAGATTTTGTATATGTTATACATATATTAACCAAATATTGCTATCATGCTTCAGATGCTAAATTACTGGTGATTTTTCCCCCCCTTTTTTAAAGATTATTTTCGATTATGCAAATACACGCAAGAAATGACACACTGGACTCAATCTCTTCGGTTTAAAGTGCACAAAACGGCTCTACTCTATTGGCAAGGGCTCTTCATGGTTGTACGGGAGGGGTCCACTCCTTCCGTCCACCTTCCCTCTCAGGGCTCCTTCAGCGAGTTGATTCGAGCACAAATCTTGAGCGCCGGGCCCAGCTTGATGTTCATGGCACTCATTAGGTGGTCTTCTGTCAGCAGCAGTAAGGCCTGCCCGTCAATCTCTTGAGCTCTGAAGGATTCAGCAATTTCTTGACAGCCTGAAGATACAGCACAAGGGTAATTAAGAAAATTATGAGTGACTTTTATGGCTTGTACAGTTACAACAAATGCTAGAATTTCCTGTTCCAATACAACATGACATTATAGTGAGTCGCTCAGCATCTACAATAGAATATAAATATAAAGGAACACTGATCACACACAGTCAATGCAGCATTACAGAATACTGGGTTCTTTACTTCTAACACCATGATTTTATTTATTAAAATATTTTTTGTGTACTATTTATACTCTGTGTCTGTTAGCGAGACTAGGATGTTCATTACATAACCTCATTTGTGTTATTTCCTAGTCCTGTGGCTTCAGTTTTGTTCTAAAATGTAAAATATGTGAGAAGGTGAGTCCAGATTATTCACTAGTAATGTACTATGGGACACCACAGGAATTGGAGATGTTCACATGATTTGTTCAAAAAAGGCTGCCACAAAACAAGGAATGTGAAACATTTGGGAATGGCAGTAAACAATCCTGCCTGGGCTCCTAAAATCATGAAGCACCTTCACTGCACTGTTGATGGATGATGGTGTTTTTTTAATCTGCTGTAACATCACCTGGCAAGGTGGATATAAACTCCCACACTTGGTCCACAGACCAACCTGCCGGTTTTGGCCGGGAAGATTGGTCTGGGCTGGACACGGGGTCAGAGGTGGAATAAGCGTCCCTCCTGGCCCCATCAGAGCTCTCCCGAGTGATTAGTTCACGCTTGCGTTCCTGCTCCGTATACCGACGAAGCCTGGTTCTCATTGGGCTTGGGGCGTCTTCCTCCCCTTCCTGTGGTTGGTGAATCCTCCAGTGTCCCATTGGGCTACACTGTGTCTGAAAGACACACACATTTCCATTCTTATTGGACATAGGATCACCACTCTACAGGGTGGGCCATTTATATGGGATACACCTTAATAAAATGGGAATGTTTATGGCACATTAGTATATGTGAGGGGTAAACTTTTCAAGATGGGTGGTGACCATAGTGGTCATCTTGGATCCAACTTTTGTTTTTTCAATAGGAAGAGAGTCATGTGACATCAAATTTATTAGTAATTTCACCAGAAAAACAATGGTGTGCTTGGTTTTAACTTTATTCTTTCATGAGTTATTTACAAGTTTCTGACCACTTTTAAAATGTGTTCAATGTCACCAACCATTCCCATTTTATTAAGGTGTATCCATATAAATGGCCCACCCTGTATAATATTATATAATAATATATAAGCATGTTGTAGTAAGATAATGAAATGTGATAGTACCTCACTGGCCTGGTCTGGGCTTTGCTGACCTTCCTGACTCCCACTGTGCCGAAGTGTGCGGAACCGCTGGGCATAACTAAACCTAGTATTGAGTCACGAGAAGAGAAAGAGAGACGAGGGAAACTTAAGCAGAGAAAGACCTGCTGGTCTATTTATAGACCTACTACACTCCAGAGCAACACTGCTGCATATGTCTGCATGAACATAGTGTCAGAATTACTCCGTGCCTCATATGCTGGAGCAGAGGGTCTGACCACATCCTCTTAACGGTTATTTTGAGTATCTGATGTCATGCATGCAGCCAATCCTCAACTTCACACCAAAAAAAATTCTGAAAACTGTGTTCCGGACGGACTTAAACATAACTGCTCGGAAATTAAAATGATATACGAGTGGCTTTTTTTTTTTTTTTTTTTTTTTTTTTTTTACTGTTGCAGCTGGGGTGGAGGGTTGCAATAGAAGCAGACAGGCCTTTCCTGTTGAAACCTTGTGTTGTGGTCTGGTTGTTTGTGTTTAGGGCCGGCTTGTCATTTCTCCTAGAGACATGTTCTCCCAGCCCTTACTCTGACTGAAGGGAAAATCCAATCAGATCCCCACAAGATGGCTGGAATCGAATTAAAGTCCCAGCTGAAGGTCAAGAAAAAAATCTGGGGAAGAGCCTCACCGCTTGGCACAGGAGTTGGAACAGAAACGCCTGGATCGGAGGAAGGTGCGAGGATGTCCTTTCTTCCTGCAAAACTCGCATTGCAGCATGTCGTTCTGCCTCTCCTCAAACTCATCTACACGAGAGAAGGAGAAATACCGTTATCACACAGTCCAAAACGACTATTCAAATGCACCCTCCGGCAACTTTATTAGGAATATAGACCACACTGACACAATTTAAAAGGTGTGGAGTTCACAGCAATGGGACTGACATGGTCGTGGGGGTGCTTGTGTGGAATTGGTAGGACTGGACATGTGTTTTGATGCTTGTCCAGTGAAGATTTCTTGATATTATGCTATTTAAAAGCCACCTTTTCACGTGCAACGTGTGTGTGTTTTGAATGTAAACAAAAGACACTCACTGTCCGGGACCGTGTCGCCTGCATCCGAGTCAGAGGAATTGTCTTGTGAACCTGCTGAGTCCACCAGGGAGAGAAGCTCTTCCCCTTTATGCCCATTCACACCCTCCTCCTCAGACTCCTTAACTGACGCCACCATCAGAGACGAGCGACTGACCTGGAGATCATGACAGGGGTTCTTTATAATAAAAAAAAGTCTCATTTAAAACCTGGTTCTATGCACCAAACAAGCAGACAATGCTTGTGTGCCAACAGTGTACCACTGTCAACCACCAATTAGCAGTAATTAAGTATCATGCACCATAGTAGTTATTAGTAGTGTATAGAGTACTGGAGAGTCGAGATACCGGGAATGGCTCTAATCCCTCCTGAATGATGAAGCCCTCAACGAGGTGCGTTAAGATGACCGGTTTTGCTGTGCCTGCTTTGTGCTGCTCCTCTACTGCACTGCTGAAACTGGATGGAGGGGACTGGCCAAGGTTCTTGTCCAGTGAGGGTGAGATGACCGTGGGTGGGCCGTTAGACATAGTGGGCCCATTGGAGGGTTGGATCACACAGGACTGGGCAGGCGAGGTGTCCATGGCGTGACTATGGGCAGCTTAGAAGCAAGAAAAAGATTCAAATTAGACACTATGGCACTAATGACAATCGTGTGGATCGTGTAGACATTCGTATGAAACGTCTGTACCTGAGTGATGGTCAGTATGAGCAGAAAGAGTGTTTGTAATAGTGGGTTGCACCGGATCCAAAGGTGAAGGTGTCTTCACAGGTTCTTTGCTCCTAGATCCTCTCTTGAAGGCACAAAAATAAAATAAAATAAAGTCACATAAATTGTGCCATTTTGTCCCCGACTAAACCTGAACAGAAGATGCGTTAACCCAGGTATTGCCATGTAGTGAAATGAGCTAGATGTTTACCATGGTGTAATCCATGGCTGTGTCCTCTGTGGAAGAAATTGTCACAGTTTCATGTTTTCCTTCTGTGATTTTCTTCAGGTCTATCTGTAGCTTCTCCTTCTCCACCCCATTTGCTTCCATTTCCACTCCAAATTTCTGCTCTGTAGGAGAGGACTGACCATGTGGAGTCACTGGAGAGTCTGGGAGTTTTTGGAAGCTGCTGGGAGCCCCCAGGGGTAGGGCAGGGGAGGGAGGGCAAGGTCTCTGAGGAGAAGGCAGGGGAGAAGTGACTTTGGGTGATGCTGCTGGGATGGATGGGACCTGGCTGGAAGAAGGAGAAAGCTGCATGTTCTGCTGGACGGGGATCTTCTGCACTATTTTGCCAGGAGATTCTGACTTAGCGGGATGTGGGAAAAGGGAAGCAAGAGTCTTGTGGTGGATGCGGTCCCGTGGCGGAGAGACAGCATTGGCCGACTGGTTGCTGGCGTGCTTGACCGTGGGGGAGGACAGAGCAATTTTTAGCAGCTGCTTTGTTGCCAGCAGAGAGCGTTCTGTGGCACATGAGGGGTTCAGAGGTAGGGTCAAGGTGGAGGCGTTGTGTTGAGGTCGATCCATGGCAAGGGCAGGGGCTGGGCTGGGTGAGCTTGTCTGAGCTTGCTGGGTCAGGGTCGCTGGGCATCTCTGGAGCTCCAGTAAGCTCTTCTTTGGCGTGGCATGTGGGCTGCTGGACGGGGTCAGTCTCGGAGCACTGGGCTGCTTCTGGGGGCTGATCTGACTGTGAGACCTCTTGAGGTTTCCAGTGCTACTGAGTTTATGCTTGGCCAACGCGTGAGACTGTACAGGATTGTAAAAGGCTGCAGAGAGAAATAAAAAAAATATGTGTTAATGCGGTTTGGACAGTTTTGCTGAAATTAATTTGCTTGGATGAAAATTGTGACCTACACGCAGGTGGCACTGAAAGGTGCCGAACAGGTGCCGTTTTGGATCCGGCCTGCGGGGAGTTCGGACCATTTCCGCCTTTGGACGCTTCCTTTCCTTTGGCACTGGGTGGTGGGTTTAACCGCAAAGGAAATGTGGGAGCACGTGGCTGGGATGAGCCTTGGGGTTTGCTTAAAACTGTGGATTTGACTGGAAGGTTTGGAGGAATGGTCAGTGTTCCGGGTGGAGGTGGGCGTAGGGTCAGGCTCTGGAGCTGGTGAGGAAATTATTAAGGTGTTAATGAAATTATATAAGGTGTTAATGAATCACAACATTTCCGAATACAGTTAGAAGCTCTTAAATGCACATTCTGAAAACCAACCTGAGGAGAAGCAAATCGAGAAGAAGAGGAAAGGACAGACAGTTCAGGTCGTACTGCAGAGGTTAAAATCAGCTGCCACAAAAGCCAAAAGAGAAATAAGGAAACAGGAGGAAACAAGGAGGACAGAATAACTTAAAAAACAAATAGTTAGACAGAGGCTGAATAAATGGTTTAGAACAGGACAAGTGTCCTTGTGCTTCATCAACACCTATTCAAGGGGTGTATAAAGGACCATAAGGATGCAGCATCAGAATCTGACTTTAATGACTTGGAAAGTTTGATGGCATTTAATCATGGATTTTTGCCCAACACTTGAAACATTGGAAATGAAATGCCATTGTGTAAATAACAGGAATGGTGGCATTGCATCAGCAATAAGCCTGCAGAGAAACTGACACATTGACCTCAATGTGGCAAGCAAGCGTAAGCTCCACCAAAAACGAAGACCATTAACAGCCAAACTGTTATTAGAAGACTTGTTGAAGGACACTCCACATACCATTTGTGCCCTCAGGAGCATCTGAGCCTGGCTTGTACATGTGCCTTTGCCCTGAAGTAGCGCGTGGGGGGAAATCCTCGGGCTTGCAGTGCCTGGGCTGGAGCTCTGGGTTGTGGTGAGTGTTGACACCGCAGAGCTGGTTAACGTGACCTGTACAACACAACGGGGAAATAGAGCAGATTAAGTTAAACCTTAAGCTAAATGTCACAATACCCCAAGAGGACAAGACATTTGTACAAATTTGCTGATTTAATATAATAAACAGTTAATTTAAATACATTTCCATTTAGGGCATTTAGCAGATGTTTTCAGTAGTGTCTATCAGTAACTTTCTTCAGATACTGCGTGTGTGTGTGTGTGTGTGTGTGTGTGTGTGTGTGTGTGGACAGAGCCACAGCACCAACAGTTTCAAAACCTGATTCGTATTCTGCTTTGTTTAGCACCCTGAACTTAGCCCAAACTCAAACTGTAAAAAGTAATCCTAACCTTCACCATAACCCTTTACTGTAGCTGTAATCCAGTGGGTGTAAAACTGCTGACCTGTAGCACTGTGATTCCACAAATGATATTAGGTGAGAGAGACCTATAGGTTTTACATGGATTGTAAATCCAAGAATAAACACCACGTTGCACAATTTAAACACAGGAATGAGACAAGAAACAAACTATGACATACTGTGATACAAAATGTGTACTTGCTATGTTTGGTAAGAGACGATAATCATAAAACAGATGGGTTTTGTGTTCAAATAATTGTGATTGCACTGAAATGTGAGCCACGTACCCTTTATTGAATCATATTTATTTTTGTGCCTCAAAAATAATATTTTTGGGAATACTGGCATTCTATGACATCCTACTGTTCTACCCAGGCACGTGTGGCACGAGCCCAACAGGGTTGGGCTGTCTGTCAGCAGTCCTGCAGATGTATTCCTGTTACCCCACCCTTCACGTGAGAAAGCCTGACACGGCCACATACTGGGGACTGGTGTGACGACGCCACCGCCACTCTGTCAGTGGTTGATGAGGAGGGTGAAGAGGCAGCCGTCTTGTCGCTGAACAATGACGCCTGAAACGGAGAGGAATTGGACGTGTTGATTGCATGCAGGTTGTTGGAAACACACACAATGTCTCTTTGTTTGTGTTCGCACACTGGCAAGACTGACACAGAGATCAAAGCACTGGGAGGCAAAAAAAATGATAATAATAACCAAAGCACGCAACTGAAGATAGATGCACAGCATGCTCAGCCAAACAGTCTTTCAAATGAATGCATGCATCTGTTTTTTTTTTTTTTTTTTTAAAAGGAGGTTTAGAAGCAAAAAGAAAACAACACAGAGAGGGAGAAGCACACTGCAAGTAGGGCTGGGCTGGGTGTGTATATTATACTGACAATTTATGTCACTCGGTAAGATACTTGTTATTTTTATTTACATTTAACCCAAGGGACTACAATCTTGAACAAAGAACAATCTTGTCTTATTGTGTCAATTTGGTATCATTACCAGGCTTTTGGGTTGTTTTTTTTTTTTTAACCCCCACCCGCCCCTAGGTGCAGGTGAGCAGTGTCAAGGTAGGGATGTTAGTGCAAACACACGTTGGGCCAGAAGCAAGCAGATGTGTTTAAAGGGGTCTGAGGTTCCCCTGAGCCTCTGCACCTGCTGTGCAGAAGGCAGATGGCTTTGTCGCTGCTGCTGCTGCTGCTGCGCTGCTGCCTGAAGTGAGCCATGCTTCTGCTGCTGCTGCTGCTGCTTCTGCTGTGCGGTGTACATGTGATGCAGCAGCTGAGCAGCAGGCCCCCGTGGCTGTCGAGTGGTTTGCTGGATCACCTGACGAGGGCCACAGTACCACAGCAGAATGCAGAGTGAGGCCATGGTGCATATATGAGGTTGGTTTTTGTTTTTTTGTTTCGTGTGGGTGCGCGTGAGAGATAGAGGCTGGGTAGCAGGGGGGGCAAAGTGAGGCCCGAATCAAGAGTCTACCTGCACTATTTTCCTTTCTGTGGTCATGGGCATGGTGTGGAATGTGGTGACTGCTGTGTGGGCAGGAGTTGCACCCGGGTTGCCATTGGCCTGACTGGGGAGGCTGGCGGTGCCGGCAGGGGGAGGACTTTTTTTCGTCTCTGATTCTGAAGGCTTCTGGGGTTCCCTGTCCATCTCTTCAGGGTGTCTAGTAGCAGGAAGCTGAAAGGGAGCAACCACAGTAATCATATAAAAACAGTGACGGGGTTCCCACTCCAAGTCAGACGTAAAATTCCCTGACTTTTCTTGACCAGAATTTCCAGAAAGCAGAATTTCCATGACCTCCCATATAAACAAATGTCCAATAATACATTTGGGTGCAAACCAGAAAAAGGGCATTTTAAGGGGTTATAGAACTGAAAACTGCATTTACATCATTGTTGCTGAACAACAAAAAGGCAGCTTGGTGTGTCGAATGGAACAAACCAAAAGGCAAAACCAAAACCCTCACTGGGAGCAAAGACGCGCATTCACTGCACATCAGGTTTTGACTACTGCACTATTAACTTTTAACAAAATTCCCTGATAATCCCCTGACTGGAAACGCCTTTACGGAAAATTCCCTGACCCGTTGAAACCCTGCAATGAATAAATTAACAATAAAAAAATAATAGCCCTGTCAGGGAATTTCTGCATACAAAAAAAAAAAAGAAAAAAAAAAAAAGCCTGTTTCCTTTTGATTTTACTTGACATCTTTTTCATTATATTTTTCAATATTACTTTAACAACTACTATAGTTGTTACTGGTCAAACAATTAAAGATTACTACTGTTATCTGATGTCAAAAAAACACGGGGTGACAGTCAATTACATTTCTTATATATCCTTTTTACATTTGCACCATCTCACAGCCTGACTAGACACAGTGTACAAATAATAAAAAAAAATAATTTAAATATTTGTGTTCTTTCCCAGCTAAAATGTTCGACATTTTTTGGTCAATTCCGTCCACAGCATCAATGCATGAAAAGTGCGTTGATGATTTTGTACGAGTCCCACCAGACATCTGCACCTGAAAGCTCGGCTTTTAGGTACCTCGGTGTTGGCAGGTGCACACATTGACCTGAAAAAGTTTTCAACCTTTTCAAAGGCGCAAAACAGTGGATTTGCGATCCTAATTAGCAGATGTGTGTTTTTATTTCAAGCTATTATGGCATGACAATCCATATTTACTACTGTGCATCCCAGCCATGTTACGCATTGATGAGCTGGCCTATTCATGGCGGTTTAATTAAACAGTATAATGAACATTTAATCTTTGGACTCTGGAAATGGGAATTCTTGCCATTTCCACCCCTCAACAAGGCTACAGTATCTTATTAGTGGCACATCTGATCAGAAGCACACACATTTATAAAAAAAAAAAAAAGGTTCTTGTTTTTGATAGAAAACAACTGCTAGAAATGGTTCAGACCTCCCTGTCCAGACATCGCTCACGTTGTAAATGGCAACGGTGGCTGGAGGTGGCTGTTAATAACGGAATATCTGGACACATGTAGAGCGGAACCTCAGCAACAATTAGTCTTGCCTTCCAATGGAATGCTGTGTTCACTAATTCAGGTCTGCAACTTTAAAAGGGTTAATTGATTATTAGAAAGCCCTTTGGCAACCACCACAGCACAGCTGAAAACGGAGGCATTGATAAAATAAGCAAAAAAAAAAAAAAAGTTTTCAGACCACCTCAGAATTCTTGAGAATCTGGAGAATCAGTGACTACACGTTCTTCGTTTTCTATATTTCCCCCCAATACTGAATGGCAAATCGAGATGCTGCCCGACCACAAATTAAGCTCATTTTGCACCAGCTTGACGTTGAAAACATGCACGGAGAGTAGCGGATGATTTACAGAAGGCGTGACGAAGACGTGCTAGTTTCAGGTGACCTGTGGTTTGCACAGGGGCGGCGCGAAAGCGACATTTTCAAAGCAAAAGTGTCTAAGAAAACGACACCATGCGCCATACTCGACTGGTATTCGCCATCAAAATGCAGATTTCATCTGCCGGCCCGCAGCTCCCGGCTGCAGCCGTGGCCTGAACCGCTTCACACGGCCACAGGCAGAGACGCACAGGAAGCGGACCCGCATGCATTCCGCGTTTTCTGCCACGGCCGTGGACGCGACCGAGCGCCGTGTCACCAAGTTGCCGTTTTTCGATGGCCGGTTCGCACCTTCATTCATGATTTTTTTTTTCTCTCCTCCCTGTGATGCTCCTGACGACGGAGGCCTCGCGTGGTCATGAGCAAATCACAACAACGCCGACGACCACAGCGACATTAATAACAGCGAGCGTGATCCCCACGGAGCTCGCGTAAAACCGGGGTCACCGTGGGGAGTAAAACCGGGGTTCGCTGGCAGAAAAATGGGCGTGTGTGTGTGTGTGTGTGTGTGTGTACGCGCAGTGACAGGACCGATGTGTTGCTACAGATTTACATATCCACTTCCGAGACGGCGGGGACGCGGCGCCACAGCAACGAGAACAGAAAAAAAAACGCAACAAACCAATCGACGCCCGAGTTCGCCGCGTTACGAAGCAGAAAGCCCGTCTTAAAAAAAAAAATAACAACGATAAAATAAATAAAAAAAAAAACACGCGGCGATGTGAACTGACGTGCGCGTCCTGCGCCAGACCCGCGACCGCACGACAAAAGGATGGCGACAAACATCCCGCCGCGACATCCGCGGGTCAGAAACGCGGCCGCGGCCGCTCGGCCCCTACCAGCCCGGAGTCAATAAGCGAGACCATCCATCACACGGCGACCGTCTCTGGCGAGCATGTCCTAATGCGTCAAAGGTAAAAGTAGACCGCGCACATACGCGGCGCGGAGGCAGAGAAGTAGCGCGGCGGACGCGGTATAGCACCCCGCGCAGTGCAGGAGGAGTACGGGCCGAGCGGCTCGGCTCGGCTCGGCTCGGCTCGGCTCGGCTCGGCTCGGCTCGGCTCGGCTCGGCTCGGCGGAGAAAACGTCGGGGTGTCGACCCATAAAAAAATAAAAAAAACTACACGCGAGCTCAAATGGGAGAAGTGCAAGGAAACAGTATGGTTAATACTATAGAATAATAATAATTATTATTATTATTATATGTTATATGTTATTATTATATGTTTGATATGTATTTTTTTCTGGCTTCTCTATCCACCTCCAGAGCCTTAAACTTTATTTTGCATCCAGAACAGGACCTTATTTACCCACTGGGTGTTTTTAATTCTACTTATTGCACTTATCGTGTTTTGCTGTATTGTCAAGCTGTATCAGCTGTACGTTTGCTGCCTTGCTGTGTAATAGCAATAAAGGTGTCTTGTCCAAATTATAAATATTGCATTTGCTCAGAGGCTCCTAGTGAAACTGTTTGTGATGTCCCACTTAACAGAATGATTTGTGTTGTTCTAATTAATCAGTATTTGGACTGAGAATTCTGATAGGGGTGGGACTACTGAATTATGACATGACAACAGGCCCTCAGAAACAATTCACACAGGGTTGCCGACTGGATTCATTGGCAAAAGTTTTATATTTCAACATGACAATCTAGATCAGTGTTAATTGTTACCAGTATAATCTTATACCTCTGTAATTTCCATCAGTGTTCTGCTGTGCTTTGTTTCAGCTGGCACTGCTGTCCCTGCCAGTGAACACTACATTTCCCAGTAAGCCCTGCAAACCTAGGTGCAGCGATAATGGGATTACCATGGTGACCGCCTGTTTGGCTTGAGCGGTGTCTTGTTGAAACAGAACATGTTGAAGCTGCATTTAAATCAGCCAAACTGCATTTATAAAGGGTTCTCTTGAAGCTACAGAGAAGTGGAAGGATGCAGGGGGAACATTGAACACTTTGAACATCTGTGGTGTTGGACTAAACATGCCATCCACAAAGGTGATTAAACCTAATAGTTTAGATATCAAAACGAAGATCATTGAAGTTAAACCTCGGCGGACTGAGAACCCGGGATCGCTGCAGACCAAAATCATCGGTAAGAAGAGGGCCTCAAGCTGCTCGAGATGCATTCAGACCAACAAATGTGAGAAGACCAGCAGATCTCAGACCCACGCCCAGGCCTCAAAGTGCGAGAGGAAAGGGAAGACTGTCCCTGCACCCCCCCTCAAGTCGCGAGAGAAGCAGGCGGAGAAGAAGGAGCAGCAGGCCACTGAGAAGAGGGTGATATTTGAAATTCAGAGGTAAGAAGGAGCCATATGGTGCTGCGTCCTAATCCTAAAGACAGCATCCTGGCGTCTTATCTCTGCACACCTGCTTGTCTAACCTATTTCTATTGCCATTATTTCACCAGATGGATAGCTGCTAATTGTGTTATATGTAACAAACTCAACCCAGATGACACAAATGTCACAGATTCCAACCCTCTTTGTTAACTTCCTTAACAAAGAGGGTTGTGAACACAAGAGGGTCTTATATATGTAAAATAATATTTATAATACTTAAGGCAAAATGTTTAACAGTTTCTTACATTCCTCTTTTATTCATTTGTCCCCCTCTTATATTTTTTTTCAGCCATAAGGCTTTCACTGTCTTTCCACCAAATCCAAAGAAGAGAAATGAGATCCAAAAAAGTATGTTTTATTATAAAGGCATGTGTGTGTTTTTTTTTTTTTTTTTTTACCATGTTAGGTATAATTAGCTGTTTTAGATATTTAGATATGCACTCAGTACATTTGATGTGAAGCATAGGTCAGAGTAATATGAAATTCTTTTGCTTTTAGTCTACTGTTTATGTTTGTGACTGGTTTGGATTTCAGATGCTGAGGCTGAGCTGGCAGCTCTTGAGGATCTACGTCTGAGTCGAGCGATGGGTTACATTTCCCTAACCCCTGGCACTGTGGGTGAGTGCCTTCCTCCGTCCATTACTTTTAACAGATGACCACTTCCAGCCCTCCAGATTAAAGAGAAGAACCCCCCCGCTGGTACACAAATTAGCCACAAGGGGGTGCTACAACCATAAAAAATAGCCTTCCTATAGAAGTTTTTCTTTTCAGGGATTTTGAACGTAATAACATGAATGTGGAAATGTTGTGACGTTGTTACGACTGAATAACTACTGATTCACTGAATAATGACTTGGAAGATGGAAGAACCAATGAATGAATGGTTGTGCTTTTGTAATTTACATTCCCTTGTACATTCATGCCCTTGTAGGGGGCTCTTTGACACTGGAGGAAGTTAGAAGCAAGCAGCAGCAAGAAATGCAAATGAAAAGAAGGCCAAAACAGGTATTATGAAAAGAGTCAACCATTTTACACCCTTTTGCCAATTTATCAGCCTGATTTTAATTTCTCTGTTTTCATCAGGTTAAAAGGAACCATTTGGAAACCTTCCCAGTCCTGGGGTGACCAACACATTTTATGTGAATATTACAGTTTAGCAAACTATTAAAAATGACTGGGCTCCTTATCGTATTGCACTGACTAGCACTATCCTTGATTGTCTGTTGTTCGGTTTGAGTTAATCTTTCCCGTTCATGGAGGCCATCAGTTTTGGACCATATGTAGCACAATGAATGTTTCCTTAAATGCATTTGTGGCATGAAAATGTTTTTGAGAATTGTTATTTTCATGCATAAGGACAACACAGTGTTGGATATTCTGCTGCTGTAAGTGTGCAAAATTGTGACTGTTGTGTCATTAACCATGTATTGTCTTTGTTCCTTAAAGTAAAAAAAAATTTCAATATATATTTTTGTGGTCCACTATATAATGTGCTACGTTAAAATTACATCTCAAGAAAATATAATAAACTTCTAGGCATGCATCCAGCTGCTAATGTTAGCTGGTTGTGAAAGGGGTTATAATTATACAGTCTCAATCTTGCAATTACAATATATAATTAGAAAAAAACACATAGTGATAGATTTGGGTTGTGGCCTTTGGTAAATATGGGAGATCTATATTTACCAGCCACTACATTACATCAAAAATCACCTTCCAAACATTGCGCCCAAAACCACAAGAGCTCTGAATGTGTCCTGAAGGATCTGGCACAAAGATAATATTGCAAATGCTTGAGGTTCTGTAAGCTGTGAGGTGAGGAATCTGTAGGTTTTAGTAATTTTTCCCCCAGCATGCTGGTGATGCTATCTGGATATATTGGAGGCCAAGTCAACAGCTCGATCTGTCAAAGAAACATCTGCAAGGTATCTCAGCGGAGGCAAACTACACACAACTGGCTGTCATGCGCTCTAAAAAGAAACCATGATTTACCGCACCATGCCACCTTCTTTCACCTTTGTGCTCTTTATAGGCAATTTCGGCGGTGATGGGTTAGAGTGGTCACCATGACCGGTTCGCAGCAGCACGGTTTCATACACAGCAAGCTCTTCTGTGAGTTGTGACACCTTTCTGTCATGGCTGCCAATTTGTGCCACCAGGCCTGATGACAGTTTACAGGTTGGCATATTTTCGCAAAGTAGAACCCACTGTGTACTGGGAACACTGCAAGAGGGATATTAAAATGTGCACCATGTGCAATATAAGAGTGTAACCTGGCAGCCAATATATTCAAATTCTGTTCCTGCATTTTATTGTTCATTCCAAAGGAACGGTTGAACTTTTAGCATGCCGTGTCCTGCCACCATCAGTACAGCTATGTTTAAGATATGTTGCTCGTCTCAAATTCCATTTGACATCTCTGCGGTCTGTGATCACCTGAGTTCGGTTCCCACGAAAACCGGTTTTACCACATCCCCCCTGTTGCAGTCGTAGGTGCGAATGCAGAGCAGCGTGGTGCACGGTGTGATTACATCGAGAGGTCAGAATAAGAGACTAATTGCATTTTCTGTGCGTGGATGAGTGAAACTGAGTTTTCTCCTGCGAGCCCCCTCCGCCAAGCCGTGACCTAAATGGGCTCCAGGCCAGCTTGCCCCCTCCTGACACCACCAATACGCTGCAGAAACCCAGCCAGAGCACATTCCGGGCCGCAAGGAATATTTCATCTGCGACTATTAAACGTTCTGGGCCCAGAAGTTACGGCCCATGTGAACACAAAGGCACTTCGAGCACGGGGGAAAGGCGGGAATCCGTGCACGTCCTGCAGCATACAAATGCAAACAGTGATGCAAATGGCGGGAGAATTGTCACCTCTTGCGGTTTATGTTAATGGTCTGATGGGATGAAATAGGCGGACAAAAGAAAACGCAAATCCACGTCTGGCCGTCTGGGCAGACAAAAGACAACCCGAATCCACATCTGGCTGGTGCGAGGCTCCGACATCTGCATACGGAGCGCGTTTGGCCACGTTGACCGCCATTCCACTATTCATTATCATCCTCTAGTATTCTGACGCGATTAAAAGAGTATTATTGTTTTTTTTTTCATTAGAACACCTCGATTCTTCGACGATTGACTTTGATAAAGCCCTTCTCGCATGGTAAACGAGGTTTTAAAAGAAGCGAAACCGATGAATGTAATGGATTAAATTGGTTGTCCCGTATCCTACAGTCGATGTATTAGCGTTAGTATTTCGGGCACAGGGAGAGATTACCATCTGACCCCAAGCCCTGCCCGCCAGACGGACTTCCCATCAGCGGCGTCTGACGCGCGCGCGCGCGCCCGCCGTCTGGTGACGTAAGCCGCCGGGCCGCGGCTTGACGTCGCGGGGTCTCGCGCCGCCGACGCTCGTTCTCGCCAGTCGGCCGATGCGTCGAGGCCGGAGCTCCGGTCAGACCTCCAGCCGGGACCCAAGGTTACCCCCACAGGCGCGCCGGCGGCGAGGAGGTGAGCACGATCCACGGCGGTTGTACGATGGCGGCCGGCGAGATGTGCGCGTTTCTTACTTTTCCTGTTTTTTTTTTATTTTTTATTTTAAATTCGCTCACGAAATACAATACGTTATCATGCCGTGTCGTATAGAATACACAAAATCCAGTCTTTTTACACGGTGAGCCAGCACGTGGGTACGTAGGTAAATTGTAATTGACTTGACTACATATTTATTCGTTACGGTCGGACGAAATGAATAAACACGCAGTCGCGGCTCGTTCCATTCGGGGACGTCGCGATGGAATTTCTTCTACGCTCTCCTCGCCAGCTCAGGTGATGGAAACACGAGCTGTTTTCTTCCGAGCTGGGTCGTTTCGATAGATGTACTTTTCCTCCCACCCAACGATTAAAAAAAAATAATAAAATAAAATAAAAAAACCGGTCTGCGATGCGCGCTGTTGCGGTCCCGTGTGGGGCGAGAGGGGGAGGGGAGCCCGTGGGAGGGAGTGGGTGAGTGGAATGCTGGAATTCTGTTCCAGTCACAACAACGTCTAGGCTTTTTCAACAACACGAATAAAAATATAAAAAAAACTGTTCCACCACAACGTCGTCGGTGAGTGTCGTCAGACATAATAATTTACATCAAATGTTTTAAGTGACCCATATAATCCTAAATATTGACAGAAGTGGAACTATAATAATGTTAGAGTATTCCTGGGTGCAGAAAGTAGATATTGCCCAGGTGTGGGGATGGATCTGTGGGTTCAGGTGGTGTTATGTGTAGCCTAAAAGGGTTTCTGGGGTGGAGGTGTCGGGGACACAAATTGAAAATGTCAAGAAAGTTTAGTCCTCGCCACACACAATTAACAAGCTGTATATGAAGAGGTGTGTGTGATTAATTCATTATTATTCGTTTTTTTATAATAAGATGAAGAACTGACCACAGAGGAAGGACATTGAAGAACATTTGAAACCCGAGTGAAGCAAGATGGCCAGTGTCCAGCACAGTCTGCTCCTCGTCCACAAGGACCACGGCCCATTCAAGGGCTCCATGAAGAGGTCCAGCAGAGAGCGGCCACTGGAATCCACTCCAATTAAAAAGCGAATAATGGCGTCCATGAGCCCCAAATCAAAGAAGAGCCCTGATGCATTTGCTCAGACTGCCAGCGTGAAGACTGAACGCATGGAAGAGGAGGCGGCAGGACACTTTCTGCTGCTCGGGCCTGGCCATAATAAGGGGTATCATCACGGGCCATTTTTGAAATATGGAGGCGCTTTGGATCTCAGCCCAGGACTGAGGCACACTCTGGCCCAGTTTACTCTGAGCAGCCAGTGCTCTCTGGGCGGCCCTGCCGCATTTTCGGACCACTATGGTCACAGAAAGACGCCTCCTTTCCAGACCATGGCTGGTGCGACCGGCGGCCCGCTCCTGGTGGCCCCTGACAGCTCCACGGATCTCAGCCTCTGCGTACTCGAAGGAGAGTCCATTTCCTGTTTCTCGGTTGGGGGGGGAGTGGCGGCTCTGTCTGCCCCAGGTGCTGAACACTGTGCTGAGGGATTTCACTCTGCAGCAGATCAACGCCATGTGCGACCAGCTCTACGTCTACTGCTCACGATGCGACGCCTCTCAGCTCCACGTCCTGAAAGTCACGGGCGTCCTCCCGCCTGGCGCCCCGTCCTGCGGACTCATCACCCTGACCGACGCCCAGCGCCTCTGCAACGCCCTTCTTCAGCCAGGGGACGCGGCTACGGACCACGACGCTGCAGAGGAAGGAGAGGGGAAGGAGGTGAAGGACGCCGAAGGCTTCTGGGTAGAGCACCAGTGTCTGGGCAAATGCCAGGGTCTGTTTGTGCCGCGGCTCTACGCCGCGCCGAACTTGCCCTGCATCCGCTGCGCCCAGTGCCGCGCCCTCTTCTCCCCGAAGAGGTTCGTCATGCACTCCCACCACCAGCCGGACAAGCGCACCTGCCACTGGGGCTTCGACTCAGCCAAGTGGGCCTGCTACCTGCAGCTCGGACGCAAGCACCTCGGCGCAGCGGAGGAGCCGGAATTCCAGCAGCTGCTGGAGAGAATGAAGGAGAAGTTCCACGGAGTCCACACCGCGGAGGCAAAACTCGCTGTAAGTCCGCCATTATTATTTTGGCCGATGGGTTTAAAGAGGGTGACTTAACAGTTCCCGATGTAGGCGCCAAGCTTGCCTGTCTACTGGCCGCGTTCAGAGAGGTTGTGCGGTGAGATGGTGGTTATGGGCCGGACAGACGGCCTATTTTCCGTAGATAAGCTGAAGGCTCTTATAAACAACCCGAGTTCTGCCCCGATGCAGATCGTAACTAAAACAACTAAAACAAGCACCCGGGCCTTCGCCCATTCCGGCACTTACGAGGAAACGTGATTTCATGCGACTGTAAGACGTGTAGCAGTTGTGCTGAAGTAGAGCCCTGGAATACAGCAGATGTTTCCCCCCAAAGGAAAGGGCTGGCCGGGGTTCAGCTGGGGTCACATGGCTCTCAAGCCCTCGCAGAGAAGAACTGTTTTACACAAACAACCAGAGAATGGCTGCGACGGGGCGGGAGGGACCGAGCGAGAGCAGCCGAGAGCAGTCCGTCACATGCCCCTACAGCCTGCCGCATCCTCTTGCAGGGCCAGCACTCACCTCGCTGGACCCGCCCACCTCCGGCTCAACAAGCTTCCAGCCAATCGTAGTGGAGACCCTCAGGCCCGGCCTTCCCCCCGCGGCAAATCGTCATTCGGTTCATTCCCGTCTCATTATGCGTAGACTAGAGGCTCCTCGCTCAGGACACACTATCCTGTGGAGTCTCAGATAGGATAATAGAATGATAGAATAATATGAGTGCAGCGTGTTACCGACCTGGGTGCCAGTCAGACAACCTTCAGACGTGGAAAAGGGCCCTCTTGAAGTAACCTTGACGTCTTCCGCCGGCCTTCTTACGTGACTGAATGATTTATGTTTTTTTTTCCTTCCATAATGAAGTTTGCATCTGCCATTTTTTTTTTTTTTTTGGCGTGTGACATGTAAAGCGGATCAGTCCCACACTCGACCTTTCTGGCCCGAGTGCCAACACGGTTTAATTTGACGTGCGAGCAGCTGGGGGTTAAGTAAAGGTTGTGGTATTTTCTAGTATGAGGGGGGGTGATACGTCTGCCTGTGTCACATGTAAATAACTGGGCGGATTAGTGTCCTCATGCTATGGACGCCACGTGACTGATAAATGCAGGGCCTCCCCTTCCCCCAGTGCCCTACACACACACACACACACACACACACACACACACACACACACACACACAGCTCATCTGCCCTGCAACAGTGCAGCCAGTGGGAATAAACATTCATAATTCAGGAAACTAAATGTTTTAGCTGCAAATTAGAAAGCCTCACAAGAGGCCCGTTGGATCGTGCTATATTTGGTGGTTGACACCGGGTGATTTCCTGTTATGAATTTATTATGGGCTGTTTGTGACCCGGTGAATCAGATCTGTGTGGAGAACACAAATTAGCGAAGACGCTTCCTCTGCGTTCCGGCACTCAGACGCTCTTGTGCTAAGAGGATGTTTTTGTCTGCGGCTGCGTGGGTGTGTACAGTATAGGCTGCCCCCCCCACCCCCAGGGGCCATTCTGTCTGCACGACTCTGATGAGTGCTCATGTGATACGTTACTGCCCCGTTTTCATTAAAAGCAGATTAGGTTACTGTTGGATTACGTAACAACTTCCCATGTTTCCTCAGTATGGCCCCAGACGTAGATTCCTGTCTGCTGTTACATGGGAAGGGTGGGTCTGGCAGAGCATCAGAAAGCTGAAAAAAAAAAAAAAAAACTAGTTCTGTTCATGGGAATAATTGGAGCACAAACAGCCAGAGCTGGGCCTGGGGGCCATCAAAGCTCTGAACAGACCGTGAAGGCCATTTGAAGCTCTGCAGGGACTTGTTTAGTCACTGGCACCATGACACACACTGTGCGTGTCTTGCAGGAGGGGGCCGGAAAGCCAAAGGTGGGGTTTGATCTGGGCCCTGTGAAGGACAGGCTGTGTGGGGCTGAGTCTGGTGAGAAGGTACGACAGCTACCTAGACCTGAACCATGAGCTGCTTCTGTCAGCGCTTTCTCCTGAGTTCTGACATGCTTCTCCATTCTCTCCCGTTTTAGGCAGCACCTCCACCCGTCTTTGCTCTGGGCAGCCACCTGCATCCAGGCATCAAAGGCGACCCACGTCACCTTGACATCATACGCCACAGGTACTGCAACTTCATACACCATCTGTGCAAATAAAGAAATATTATCAGCTTAGTAATGCAATTACACAGAGAATCAAACATCATAATAATAATAATAATATTCTAATATGTTGCATATCATGCAATTTTCCCTCTTCTAGCTTTTACTTGTACATGCAAGAGAGGTTAAATGAGTCTGCCGTGTCCCCAAGTCCCGGAAAGCACGCAGGGCCACTGAACGCGAACGTGCTTCACGATCTCCTTAGCCAGGCCGACAAGAGACAGGATGAGAACGCCGCTGTGCAGAAGACACATGTTGCCACAGGTATGTGGCGTTTTGTTTCAGCCACATCATCCAGGAAAATGCCTTTTCCCCACTGGGCTTATGTGTGAGCGTTTATTATTAGCTCCGAGTGTAGCTGTCGGTTAGCAACAGTCTGTGATCAGTCTTGCGCCATGCCGTGTTGTAGAACTCCAGAGTCCAAGTGGATCCGCCGCCCAATCGCAGCAAGAACGCCCTGGCGACGAGCAGCCGGAGAGTGTCTCCATAGAAACGTCACAGAATAAGCGGGATGTTGGCGTCGAGAAGGCGAGCAGAGACAGCGTGGTGATGGAGGTACTCCAGCTATACCGGATTCAGCACGAGAAGCTTCTCTCCACCCTGCAGAGGCAGCAACAGCTGGAGAAGGTGTGTAATGTGTCCACCCCACCAGCACAGTGCAATGCAGCACAGTGCAATGCAGTCAGATTGACTCATTTGCCCCTCTCTTTCGGGCTGTAAACAGGAGCTGGAGGCTTTGCGTGGGGGTGAAGTGGCGAGCTGTGGCGGTCTACTGGAGGCAGGGCAGACTGAGCATGCTCAGAGGCTGTGGGAGGAGAAGAGGAAGACAGTGAGTCGGGTGAAGCAGACCTCCAGGCACAAAGCAGACGACGGAGAGTGTCAGGGGGAGAGCCGTTATGTGACAGAGGTACAGAAAAATACACAACAAAACAAAGACATACCTAAAAATTCCAGAACTAAATAAAACATATATGAATGTAGGAAATATGAGCTTTTACAGACTGGTCAGTATATCTGTAATAGATAAACGTTAATGCCCATACAAAAAAAATGGTACTGTCACTCTCACAGCAGAACAGAGGGCATGGTGGACGTTTTTTTTAATATATGGAAGTGTCTCTCATTTAATGTGCTAAATGCCTCTGCTTTTGGCTACCCGCGTGCACAGTCTGAGTGCGAGACAGTCTCTAGATAGTGTTTTTGTTTGGTCTCTCAGCAGCTGTGGCCTTGGAGATCAGGCCCATCCTCCCAGACCTTTTATGTGGATTATTTATTTATTTATTTATTTATTTATTTATTTATTTATGGACAGCCGCTCTTAGCGCCCTCTGGTGTTTGTGCTTCCGACTGCAAATCAATCAGTCTTCATTTCCTGTGTGTCTGCTCTTCTTCCTGGAACTGATTACAAATATGTCTTGTCTGTCTGTAGTTACTGGAGCTTCGTAGGAGGCTGGACCGGGCCGAGGAGGACCGCGAGGAGCTGCAGGAGGAGTTGCGGAGGGAGAGGGAGGCGAGGGAGATGCTGGAGCGGACCATCGGCGAGCTTCAGCAACAAATGAAGGGTCCCGTTCCCCTGGGATCTTCTATAAGCCCAGCCCCATCCCCTAATAATGACTCACAGGGACCGAGTACCCCATAGTGCTTAATCCATCACTCGTACAAGCATTCTTCTCTATATGAAGGCCAATCTGTTGGAAATCCTTGATCTGATGTCACCATCAGTTAACTCGGCACATTGAAAATTTCCAACAACTGTACAATTGGCTCCAAAAACATTTATGGGAAACTTGTTGCAAAAATGGTTCAGATTTGGAACAAATTTCAAAGCAAAAAAAAAGAGACAATTATCAAGGATATTTAGCTTTTGTATCATTTATATGTTTTTTTTTTGCTACTAAAATTAGGTAGGATTGAAAACAAAAACCCAAATTTCATACTGTACATTAAACTGTATATATTACTTGGAAATATTTATTGTTTATGGAAAGACATTATACAAAAGAGAATGCTTATGTTACTGCACATGTACTTAATCTTTATTGGACCCCGATACATGTATGAATGTATGTTTAACAAAATGTATTGTGTTTAAGACAATTTGGTCCATGCAATTACACAGATTTGAGATATTTTAAAGAATGTTTTTCTCGTTTGGTTGCTGTTGAAGGAATACGGCGTGAGCTGTGGATTTAGAGGTTATATAAAAATGTAGGTATTTTCTATGCAGCGTCTCTGTTTACAGTTTTGTAAAGCTACTCTGTATGTTTTATTAATTTCTCACTAACAGAAATAACATGCTCTGCCTTTTGCACACAACAGCACGCTTAGGCATTTTACAACTGGTTTGTAGTTTGAAATGTGTGACAAACTCCTTAACCTGTTTTTTTTTTTTTTGGTGTGTGTTTATTTCACCAGACGACAATCAATGTCACCATTTCCTGATAAGAACCTACGCTGCTGAAATGTGTATCTACCTCAGATGCAAGTCTTTCAGAGAGGCTGTCCAACATTCTGTACTTACTTGTATTTTTATGCAGAATTACTTACAAAAGAACAATGGAAAAGTAAGCATTTAAAAAAAAAAAAGACAATCTTTTTCTTTTTTTTTTTGATGTTACTGCTTTCGTTTTGCAATTGTACAGAACGACACGAATTCCTACCTCCTGTTAAAACGAACAAAGACCATCTTGCAACCCTGCCGTGCTGTGTCCACGTTTTTTTTCCCTCGCTCACGGGTTCACGCAGAGGTCAAAGGTCGTTTCTATTGTCTTAACGCGGATATTTAAATGCGAGGCGTCAGGTGTTTCGCCCCTCCCGCCAGTGCAAAGTGCAGCTTTTCGTCTCTCGGGTGTCTTTATGCGGAAGCGCTGACGCCGGGTCACGGCGCAACCCGCTAGCGTGAGGCTTGCGTGGGGGTTTTAGGCCACGCGTGGGGTCCCGGGTGGGGTCCTGTACGCCGCTACCCTTCTGCGCCCGGTTGGTGGATGGAACCCGGTTTCCTCCCAGGGAAGCAGGACGTGCGCGTCACACCCTGTCGCACTTGCACTGTCGCGGTTCAACAAGAACAAGTCGCGGCGTTGAGCAGCAACCGAGCAGAAAAATGGAACCCACGGGTATGTTGAACCCCCTCTACCACGCACCGCGCCAACCTGACATTTTCACAATTACCAGAACCTGATGAATAATAATGATGTATTCATGCATACACAGGTCAAGCACGACATTAAAACCATTGACAGGTGAAGGGAAGAACATTGCCTGCCTAGTTGCAATGGTGGATCAGCTATACCATAATTGCAACTGGCAGGGAGTGAAGTCATTTCATGCTTTTACTGAAAACCTTAGCTGCAGACAGGTCAGATTTCCAACTGGACCAGGAATCAGTGGAAGAAGGTGGCCTGGTCTGGTGAATCACATTTTCAATTAGATTCTGAGGGGGAAGAGATTGAAGCACAATTTAATATGCGAAGAAGAGAAGCTACTGTGATGTTGTGGGAATTTCCGGGTCTTGTACCACCTACCTAAAGATTACATACATACTAGTAGTTCAGGATTTATCTAAGGAAGCATTAAAATGGTTAAAATAGCTTCTACATCACAATATATTTGAGTAAATATGGTATGTGCTGCAAAAACAAGTCCAGCCTATCTCACAAATTTCAAAACAGGTTGAATCTGCTGCTAATGTCTTCAGCACCTTCTGAGGTGTTGTGGGGTCCATGCCTTGCACAGGGGCACCTATATAATATTGTGGGTTTAATGTAGTGGCTGGTCCACTTATGTACAATACAAGTAACTCAACCCATCTCTACCACAATAAAATCAACAATAATTAACATTATTGTTAACATTAAGAACATTTACATTTACATTTACAGCATTTATTAGACGCCCTTATCCAGAGCGACTTACAATCAGTAGTTACAGGGACAGTCTCCCTGGAGCAACTTAGGGTTAAGTGTCTTGCTCAGGGACACAATGGTAGTAAGTGGGATTCGAACCCGGGTCTTCTGGTTCATAGGCGAGTGTGTTACCCACTAGGCTACTAACACCCTGACATTTAACATGTCAGCACACCATTTTCTTCGAGGGTAAGCAGAAGACTATGAAACTATGCATGGAAAATATAAGTACTAGAGTATAATTAGTTTTTATATAGAACACTAGTAATTAAAAAGCACTTATTAATTTAATCATAAAAGAGCATGCACAGAAACTATATGAACAAGACGTCGCCATCTTTTGGTTAAATGAAGTTTGCCCTTTGGCTCTCTTTAGTTTTGATTTGATTTTTGTACATTGAAAAATAGAGTCCCAGAAGGGCCGAGATGGCTCTCAAAAGAGGTCCCCTCTAGACCTGATCATGAATCAGATTCGAAGGAAGACGTCGTTCACAGAACGCCGCCAGAAGCCATCTGTTGGCCGCCTGTTCCGTACCTCTGAAAACAGTGACAGGAGAAATGGAGGCGTCCCAGAGGTGAAGGAGCAAGATGCCTTTGAGAAGGAGAACTCTGAACCAGGAACAGGTGATACATGTACATATTGTGTGTGTGTATATAAAGAATTCACAATGGGAATATTCGATATAGTGCTGATTGATGTTCTTTAGAGGGAACCGATGCAGTGGATGGTGAGACTGGTTCTGTAGTGGGATGGGGCCGAGTCAAGCAGTTTATTCAGAAACTTGGGAAGAAGCCAGACAGCCAGAGCCTCAGCCTCAGTCACTGTGACCTGACCGCTACCGATGTGGTGGAGCTGGGTAAGCTACGTTTCAGAGAAAAAGTCAAGGCTGCCCGGTCAACGCTGGATGTCTAATTCTAATCATTGTTTTGTTGGCATCAGCAACTCTGCTCCCATTTCTGACACATTTGGAGGTGATTGATCTGTCTTGGAATGACCTTGTTGGAGGATCACTGAAAGCATTCACCTTTCAAATGCAACATGTGGAAAAGCTAAAAATCCTGAGACTATGTGGCTGTAGACTGACAGCACAAGATCTTGCAGCACTTGGTAAGGCTACGTCTTCTGAGATTATTAATATCATAGCCATGACATTCAGAGTGGCTGGAAACTAAGAATGAAGAATAGAGACTACTCTTAGAAACAAGTAAATGAAGAGCTGACAACAAGATGAGGGCAGCTGTCAAACAAATGCTCTTGTCACAATCAGATTCCACAATTTTAAAAGTTAAATAATATAGAGCATATCATTAGTATACAGTGGTGCAAAAAGTATTTGGCATTTACAGATTGTGCAAGGTCTCCCACTTAAAAAGACGAGAGAGCTCTGTAATTTTCATCATAGGTACACTTTACCTGTGAGAAACAGAATGTAAATAAAGTGTAGGAATGTTTTTTATGGGTTTTTTTTTAAAGAATGTATTGGTATAATGGTACAGAAACAGGGCAGTGGTGGCCTAGCAGGAAGCGGCACCGTAATCAGAAGGTTGCTGGTTTGAATCTCGATCCGCCACACACTGCTCCTCGGGCGCCTGTCATGGCTGCCCACTGGTCACCAAAGGGGGATCGTTTAAAGCAGAGGACTCACAGACCTTTCACTTCTTTAAGTAGCTCTTCAATCCTTCACAGTCAGACTCCAACCTTCACCAAGAACAGAGAGCTGTCTAGGAAGACCAGGGTCAAGATTCTATACCTGCACAAGACTGGGATGAGCCAATCTACAACAAGCAAGCAGTTTGGTGAGAAGAGAGCAACTGTTGGTGCAATTATTAGAAAATGGAATCACTGACGATCTCCCAGAACAAGATCTTGAGCATGACGTGAAAACAGTTCAGAACTACATGGTTCAGTGACATGAAGAGCTGGGGCCACAGTAACAAAGGTTACTATTATTAAGACATTAGATCTTCATGGATTAAAATCCTGCAGCACTTCACCCAGCACATGATCCCAAACACACCACCCGGGCAACGAAGCTCTTGAGAAGATCTGAATTGAAGAATGGTCCAAAATGCCGCACTGTGTGCAAACCAGGTGAAGACCTACTGGAAATGTTTGACCTGTCATTCTGTCTCTCACAGTTGAAGTGTACCTAATATAAATATACCTCAATCATCTTTTTAAGTGGGACAATCTGTGGCTGCCAAATACTTGTTTTTGCCCCACTGTATATCAAGAGGAGCACAGGGTCAGTTTTTTATTTATACAAAAAAAAAAAAAAAAAACCTCACACAATGGCTGTTGAATAATGATACAAACAATAAATCATACAATTTAAACATCGGCCCAGCACAAAGTTTTTTCTTCATACCAAGGATACATATATTACACATCTTTTCACCATACCAGGTAAATAGGAGAAATGGAATAGGAACACGAGTTGAATATGTTATTGTAAAGCTGCAAGTATTACATTTTCTCAATGGCTCAGGGGACGCTCTTGACTTGGTGCCATTACTGGAGGTCCTTGACCTGTCTTGGAATGCTGGAGCAGGAGGAGGAAGTCTCCAGAGTCTGACCAGAGAGTTCCAGTTTGGAAGCACACTGAGGGAGCTCCATTTAGTGGACTGCCAGTTAACGAATTTGGATATCAAAGCATTGGGTAAGGAGCTAAATGTCAAAGTCAAGTCCAATAGTCAAAGTAAAATGTATTGTAATCTTAGCTACAGAGAGTCTGATATAAAAAGAAAGATTAGACAATGAAGCTCCAGATACAGCAATACAAGAAACAAATTGGACACAGAGTAGGCATATGTCAGAGAACCAATAACAAATCTCGGTCTGAAGCAGACATTTGGTGCTCATGGGTTGTTATTTCCCCCCAAGGACAAGCTCTTCACAAGTTACCAAGTCTGGAGGTTCTAGATCTTTCCTGTAACAGGCTTTTGTCAAGCGGACTTGGGGACCTGTGTCCATTCATGAATGCCACTCCAGGACTGACAGAACTTCACCTGCACATGTGTGGTCTACAACAAGATTGTCTCTCTATCATAGGTAACCCTTTCATCCTAAAAACAAAGTAAAAATGTCATGTGGTTTCTGTGATAGGCTCCAGCTTCAATTACCAGGTTTAGAAAAACGTTTAAATGGATGCAATAATAAAAAAAAAAAAACTTTTAACAATTTAGCAATCACTATTTACAATTTAAGCAATTTAACACAGGCACACACATACACACACACAACACACACACACACACACACACACACACACACACACACACACACACACACATATATATATATATATATATATATATATATATATATATATTTTCCATGTTTTAGTTTATTTTGGTGTTTCCTTAGGTGAAGCACTGAAATTTCTACCTGGACTGCAGTTCTTGGATCTCTCCGGAAACAAGGCGACTGGAGGAGGTTTCTCTGAAATGACCATGCACTTGGCCCAGCTGACTCACCTGCGCAGTCTCGCCCTTCACTCCTGCCGCTTAACTGAAGATGACATCAAGGCCCTGGGTAGGGCCGAGAATCGAACAAGCTTCTCGGTGACCATTGTTGTTTGACTATATGCACTGTATGTTGTTTTGTAGCCCAGGTTGTTCCGTCGCTCGTTGAACTCAACGAGCTGGATGTGTCCGGTAATAGAAAAATCGGGGACGCGGTCCAGTCTCTCTTCGCCGTTCTTCCATTTTTGAAAATGAGAAAGCTTCCATTGAATGGTTGTTGTCTGAGCACTGGAGCCTGCCTGGCACTAGGTATGTAATAACATATGGCAACATTTTGCAATTCGGATTCCTGGAATTTGGAGTTCTGGTGAAACACACCGTTTTCAAGTTCAAGTGAGGTTTATTGTCATTTCAGCTGCGTACTGCAGGGAAAATAAAAATGCAGATGTGTCAAATACTTATCAGTAAGGGCCAAAACTTGAATTCATACAAAGAAATCAGATCATTTAAGTATAAGTATTGAACACACTTTATTTATTACTTTGTAGAAAATAGTGGTTACAGCTTCCAGACGCCTCTTGTATGGAGAGACCAGTTTGTATTGCTCAGGAGTGAATCTGGCCTACTCTTCCACACAAACAATCTTTAAATCTTGAAGGTTCCTTTTCATAACTTTCTTCAGTTTTTTCCATAAATTTTATCTGGAATTTAGGTCCGGTGATTGACTGGACCATTCAAGCAACTTGATTTTCTTTTTTTGAAACCCCTTAATTGTTTCCTTGGCTTTGTGTTTGGGATCATTGTCCTGCTGAAATGTCCACCCTCTTCATTTTCAGCTTTCTGGTAGATGGCAGCAGATTTTTATCCAGAAGTTCTCAGTACATTTCTTCATTCATCTTGCCTTCAATAATGTGACGTCTGCCAGTATCCCGTACTGAAAAGCAGCCACAAACCATGATGCTCCCACCCCAAACTTAACTGTTGGTATGGTGTTCTTGGGGTGGTGGGCAGCACCATTTCTTTTCCAAACATGGTGTAAACTTTTTTTTCTGCCAAAAAGTTCAGTGTTGCTTTCATCAGACCATACTAAAGTTTCCCAATAATCCCCAGGCTTCTCCAAAGGCTGTTTTGCAAACCAAGCCTCAACATGCTTATTGTTCATCAATGGAGTCTTGCCTGGTGAACATGCATGGATGTCATGGCTGTTTCTTTGAAACAACAGTACCTGCTGATGGAAGGTCTTCCTGACGTTCTGCCCAAATGGTTCTTGGCTCTTGGAGATCTCACCTGTTTATTCTTTGGACTCCTCAGAACGGGACCTTGCATGGAGCAACTGATCGCTGACGGTTTATGGTGAACTGATGCTTTTTCCATTTGCAGATAATGGCCCCGACAGTGCCCACAGCAACATTCAGACAGACAGCACTAAAACCAGTGAAAAATAATGCAAATACTGCTGTAATAGATTATATCTTCTAAACATAAAGATGTGTGTGTGAAACACCATTTTATATATTATTTGGTTTATATAACATTTTTAAATTAATATATAAAGTCTGTGTGTGGACTGGGCTGATGGATTTAACTTTACATTTATGAAAATAAAATGACTATATTTGTATTTTTAAAATGCACTTTTATAGTACTATAGTTCTCTTTCTATTACACTTTAATATTGTAATTACACATATTTGCAGGCCTGGCCATGCCATCACTCTCACAGTTGGAGAGCATCAACATGTCTTGGAATAAATGTCTGGGGGGGAATCTGAAGGTGCTGCTGGGATCCCTACCGCCTGCATGCAAGCTGCAAGAGCTAAGGCTCAGCAGCTGTGGTCTCACCACCGAGGATATTCTTTACTTAGGTAAAAATTCACTCAGTCGCTGTTTTAGATGATTTCTGAATCAGGTTTGTTAAATCTGAAATCTGTTTTGCAGCATCAACCTCCAGACGCGGAGCTCTCTCCGCACTGAAGCAACTGGAGCTTTCGTATAATGGCGGCGTGGGTGACAGCGGGTGGAGTGGGTTGTTTGGTGAGGCCACGGGTCTAAAGGGCCTTGAGGTGCTGGACATCAGCGTTCGGCCCTCCTCTCCCTCACCAAGTATGTCCTGGCTGCCTGCGCTGTTGGCAGCCCTGCCAGACCTGCCCTCCCTCAAGGGAGTCTTCCTGGAACACTGGGAGCTGAATCCGGAGGAGAGGGCGAGAACGCAGAACTTGTTCAGCAAGAGGAATATCACTGTGAAGATGTGAGCCAAAGAACAGCTGGGTTCTAAGGTTGTACAATAAACCAATTATTGTGTTTAGAATGGATTTGGTGCACCAAAAAATTATATATTTCATATATTCATTACACATTATGTGTATTTTATGTTGATGATCATGGCTTACAGCTGCTGAAAATCAGAAATCCAGCATTTAAAATATTTAGAATAGTACCCACCATTGGGGACAAATGTCCAACTGCATTTATACAGTCAGTAGTGGGTTGCGGCTGAAGGTTTACTTTTGAATTCAATTATGAAAGCGCTTAATTTATTTCATGATATGCATGATTTAGACACGCTATAAATCTTTTATTGTGCATAGAATAGAACTGAGGTTTCCACTATACAACTACAAATAAAATGTAAATGCAACTTATTTAAATAAAAAAACTGTTTCACGGACTTAAAAAAAAAAAAAAAGGCACTTAATGCTATGTCTTTCTGACATCTGGCTCTGGAAAACGGTACAGGATGCATTCACTTGTGTGGCACGAGACAGAGGGGAACATGTTCCAGTGGTTCAGTTAAAGGGTAGACAGCGCTTGGGCAGAGCAGCTGGCAGGGTCTCCATCGTGGCCATAACTGGGTGTCCAGTAGTAGTGCCTGTTCAGACCATGGAATGTTTCAGCCAGACACACACGACCGTCCGCCGCGTACGGGGAGACGTCAGTGTTCGGTTCAAGCAGGCGGCCGGACCCAATGAGCTGAGAGAACGCCTGGGTTGAGCCAGTCGGTGGGAACAAAGCGCAAAAGGGTTAAACGTGCTACAAATGCAGACATTGGGTTCTAACTTACCGTTAATGAAATAAACCACATAAAAACACCCACAATTCCTCAGTACATTGAGAGACAAATCTCACCTCACACACAGGCTCTTCCAGTTTGTTCCCCCAGATGTAGATGTGCGTCAGGGTGCAACTGGCCCTCATGGCTTCAGCAAGGGACACCAGTCCTCGGGTACCGATGTTGTTACTCGAGATGGACAACCTGCACAGGACATACGGAACAAACAAATAAATAAATAAATAAACCTCCTGTTACATTTTCATCCAGACCCGGTCTGAAAAGGCCATTTCACAAAATAATCACACTTGCACATTTATTCCAGAGGTCAGTTTGAAGATCCTGGGACTCACGCTTTGAGCCGGCTGTGAGGCAGCCTGGTGGCTGCGCCCAGAAGGACCGCCCCTTCGTCCTCGATGTGATTGAAGGACAGATCGAGAATCTCCAACAAACACCTCTCTCTCAGGACCGCCGACAGGCACTTGGCGCCGTCCCGGGTGATTCTGTTGCTGCAGGAGAAGGTTCAGTACAGTGGGGAGGCTGCTGAACATTGGGAGTGGCCGCGAGCATGGCATACCAGCGAAGGTCCAGGTAGCGCAGGCCGTGGTTTATCCTCAGCGCCTCGCACAGCCTCTCCACGCCCGAGTCCGTCATTCCGTGCTTCCCCAGGTGCAGTTCACGCAAGGTGTGGTTGACCAGCAGCATCTGAGACAAATGGACTGTGGTTTCCTCCTGACAAGGGGGCCCATATTAAACGTTGCCGTACCCGTACAGATTAGTTATGTTTCTGCCTCCTTTCTAACCTACCTGGTGGCTGAAGAGCAAAGGACGAGTGACATTAACGCTGCGGATGTTTTTACTCTGCCTCAGGGCAAATGAAATTGCTACTAAACCCTCTGTGTCCTGTTATGAAAGAGCAAATATCTTATTATACAGCATTCATTAAAAAATTATATCAAAGCTGCAGCAAAAAAAAAGTAGAAATGTGACACTTTGACCCACCAAATCACAGTCTGAAATGTCCAGTTCTTGCAAAGTCGTGTTCATTTGCATCATGGCAGCCAAGCTCATGGCTCCTTTCTTTCCTATTTTATTTCCTGTCATTCTGAGTGTCCTCAAAGACGTGTTACGCTGATAAAGGAGACAAGGTTTCAATCCTGGGGGACAGGATATGTGCGTCCAGCCATGGATCTGTACCTACATGGAGACTTTCTGCGATGAGTTCTGCACCCTGTCCTTCGATGTCGTTACCCATGAGATCCAGGGACTGGATTGTTCTGTTCTCCTGTCAGAATTCGTTGTAATACCTGGTTGCTCATTCTCCTAACTCCAAAAAAAACAGATTAATCAAATTTTAAAAGAAAATATACATTACCTGCAGGAAGTCTGCCAAGTGTTTTGCGCCATTGTCGGTAATATTGTTATATCTGAGATCTAAACCTTGAAAAAAAAGAGGTAAGTGCAGCGCAGTTGTGGTTTTTTTGGCTGATTTTACGTTCACAACGTGATACCTGCCACCGAGCTGTGGCGCAGCGCCCCGAGCAGGACGGACGTGTCGCTGTCGCTCAGCCTCTGCGCCGGCCCCGCTCGGTCGTGTCCGGCCAGCCGGATTCGGACGTCCCTGTTCGTAGCGGGCCAGGCTATAGTTACTCTGCGGTTAAACCGGCGCCCGTCGCCGCGGCTGCCCACTTACGTCGCGGAGGCGTCCAGCTGCCGCAGGACGCGCCACGCGGACGAGTTGACGGGAGCGCGGGTTTCCGAGCACGCCTGGGAGTAAAGGTCCCCCAAGGTCCCTACGGTCCCCATGGCTCGACGAGGTCACGGGTTCAACACGGGCACAGCGCGCCCTGTCTCGCCGGTTACTGTGGCAACAGCTGCGTCCGCCCCGGCCCCGCCCCTTTACGGCGACATCAGACCATTAGACTACATTCAGATACTTCCGAAATGTTGTCACTTAGTTTTTACTCATTAGACGGGGACAAATGACGCATTTATTAGTTTACATTATGCATGGTAAACATTCGTTTATTATTTACACCGGTGTCATAACGCAGACTAGGAATGTTGTCTTTATAAAATTTTAAACCATGAAAAATACTTTTACATAAAGTTCCTTCAGGGACTCAATGCATCTTAAAAAAGAAAAAGAAAGAAATTAAGCATTAAACACATGTTTAGTTATCTACAAGTGATCTGACGTGGGAGATTTATGGGGCTGGAGCATTGCTGGTCCACAAGCACTCCTCAACACTCTTTTTGCAAGTTGAATGATGCACAATTTACAACATGTTCACTTAAGGTTGCTGAGGGGAAAGGGATTTTGACAAACCATCAAGCACACAAAGCATCTTCAGTGGATCCAAAAGTAAACTACGAAACTGAAAGGAAACCATCCCGGGGTTCTTATTCAATTGTGTGAACAATGACAATTTGTGCGGTCTCCAACCCGGCGTGCGCCGGGATCTCTAGCTGCTCAAAAGTGACATTTTGTACTTCTGGAGTCTCTGAGGGGTTGTCCGAGGGAATACACACTCGTGCAATCAGGCTCTGGTGGTCGATGGGAATATTGAGAGGAAGTGCTTCTGAGCCTTGGGTCTCTTCCACTGCCGCCCCCGTTGTTGCTGCTGCTGCTGCTGCTGCTGCTACGGAATAAAACAAAATACAAGCGAGTCTTGCTTTTATGTTCGTCTGGACATTTTGCCCGAAAACAGGAAAACAACTGACCGTTGTGCTTCTTTTCCTTGTGCCTTCTTAAGTAATTCGCGTCTGACAAAGTCTGTCCACAGATGTCACATATCATCCGTTTGCTACCTACAGTAGAAAGTGCAGCCAGTATATTAAACAGTTAACACCAACACATTTTTCCTTAACTATGATACTGATAAACAACAAAGGCTTTAATTAAAAATTCGTATGGAATGCTGAACAAAAAGCTTGCAGGTCAAAGACAAAAGCCTACATCATTGGAACCCTGGTTTTAAACACCAGTACCGCAGCAAAAGCAATATTTACCACTGTGATAATCCATGTGCTTCCTCAGTTCCCCGGTAGTGAAGAATCTCTTGCCACACACCAGACAGAGATAAGGAGCCTCCACTTTAGACACACACAAAAAAAAAAGAGGCTCATTATGGGGATGTAAAGAAACAGAATGAAATATTCTGGCACAATGCACTGCCATTAGACCAAATGTTTGGACATAAGCCAATTTCCTCCAACACAGGAACACACACAGAATATAAATAAATGACAGCAAGGACTCATTACATATATGCTGTGGCTTTGGTAAGTTCAGTAGGATCTGAAGACATTTTTATAGGGCACCAGCCCAAACAGTCATTATTAATGATACCAAACAGAAACAGGTGACAGCTATTCACCTGCTGCCTCGTGTGGAAGGCTCTGCTTCGGTGGATTTTAATCTTAGTGGAACAAATTGCTGGTTGCATTAATTCAGCATTAACAGTACCGGAAGTGACCAATGGCATAGTCAGGATGTTGTTAATTAAAGTCACTCATGGTTGTGGTTTTAGGAATCACATTAGCCCCAATTCGATTTCATGCAAGGAAATTCTATAGAATTGGCATGTGTTGAGACAACGTGGTGAAAAGGCCACAATGTGCTGTTAGATAACCATATTATTGCACAATGTAATACATGGTGTACTAATTATATGCATGTGTGATAAAAAGATGACGACTGTCCTGTCAACTTGGTAGGCCGTACTTCTATAAAGCCTGAATATTCAGCATGTGGTAGTTGTTTTGCTTTTCTGTGTCAAAACAGGGTAAAGTAACAGAATTGTTTTTTTTACTAAATAAGGCATCCCAGAATGCACAATAATAAAATATTTTGAATGTTCAATATGAACTATAAAACACTGAAAATTTACAAAGCACAGTTTCTCTGCTTTCAGAAACCGTTGGATTTTTTTCTATTGCGCAAACGGTTGAAGAGTGGTAGTGGCCTAGTGGGTAACACACTCGCCTATGAACCAGAAGACCCGGGTTCGAATCCCCCTTACTACCATTGTGTCCCTGAGCAAGACACTTAACCCTAAGTTGCTCCAGGGGGGACTGTCCCTGTAACTACTGGTTGTAAGTCGCTCTGGATAAGGGCGTCTGATAAATGCTGTAAATGTAAATGCTGTAAATGTTAAAACTATTGAAAAGAACTGGTTGGAAAAAAGGTTAATTTGGGGTGTGTATTAAAAGGTTCTCACAATACGATACGAATCACGATACACGGGTCCCAACGCAATAATATCATAATATACTGCGATATTCTACAGTTCACTGAAAATGTTTCACTATTCCTGAAATACAATGCAGTAACAAGGCGTACTCAGCAGTACAGCGCCATCGACAGGAGTGGAGGTTGTAGTCAAATGATTATTCTCTGCTGAACTATCTAAAGAAAAACGCTCGACACCACCACCTGGTGGCCTAAATTTGGACACGCAAATATATATTTTTCTAAAAAAATCGTGATTATTAAAACTACCCCTATTATTAATATATTCCAGGTTGAAGGAATGGACCTACAGAAATGTGAAGACCACCTAACTCTGTTAATGTGGGGCAGTGGTGGCCTAGCGGTTAAGGAAGCGGCCCCGTAATCAGAAGGTTGCAGGTTTGATTCCCTTGATTCCCGATCCGCCAAGGTGCCACTGAGGTGCCACTGAGCAAAGCACCGTCCCCACACACTGCTCCCCGGGCGCTTGTCATGGCTGCCCACTACTCACTCAGGGTGATGGGTTAAATGCAGAGGACAAATTTCACTGTGTGCATCGTGTGCTGTGCTACTGTGTATCACATGTGACAATCACTTCACTTTAAATAATATCATGACCGGTACCTTTCTCCACTGGCTTCTTGGCTTTCTCGCCCGTGTGCTTCTTTGAGTGCGTGATGAGAGAGCTGGAAACTGCGAAGGCTTTTCCACACGTGTCGCAGACGTAGGGCTTCTCCCCAGTATGCCGGCGCATGTGGTACGTCAGAGTGCTGGCCTGAGCAAAGCGCTTCTCACACAGCTCACAGTAGTAAGGTTTCTCGCCATTGTGCTTCCTGTGAACATCAACAAGCCACAATTGCTTTAGCACGCCAAAAATGAACAAATCGACAGTCTTGTGCTGATGTGAGTTAATAGCACAGAAATCATAGTTTGTGTGACAGACCAACCTGCAGTGTATTTTGAGGTTGCTGGACGTGGCGAACTGCAGGCCACAGTCATCACACTTGAAGGGCTTTTCCTCCCCATGGTGCATTCTGCAGTGGAAAACCAGTTGACACTTCTGGGCGTAGCTTTTGTCACAGCGGTCACATTTAAATGGCTTCTCTCCTAAGAAAAGGGAAAAAAAAGGAGATGGAATGCATACTAAATATCGATGCAGTGAATTTTTTATGAATATTTCATCGCTATTCAATCGCTACATTAATGCTGACTGTAGTGCCAAGTGGAGTAAATATTTTTACCCAATGCTGGGTAAAAAACGCAGCATGTTCTCGAAGCTAACGCGAACGTCGGAATATTTCACCTGTGTGTATCCGTATGTGCGTCTTCAGCTGATTTCCCTGTCTGAAGGTGCGGCCACAGAGTTGGCACTTGTAAGGCTTCAGTCCGTTGTGTATGCGCATGTGTCTGCGCAAGCTGCTCAGCTCGGAGAAGATCTTCCCGCACGTGCTGCACACGGGCTTCTCTTTGGACTGCAGCTGGTCCCTCAGCGGTGGAGTCTCCTTGCCCTCCCGGTCTGTGTCTCCTGCAGCCCCGTCCGCCTCCTCCGGCTCCTCTATGTCACTGAAACAGTTCTCTTTCAGTTTCTTACTGGGGATGCGTTTCCTGCTGCTTTTCCTCCTCTTCGTGGGGAGTTTCTGATTGTCGTCCTCTGTGTTGGAGGCGGGGTCGGGGGTCTCCAGAGCCTCTGACACCATGGCCTTCGGCCTCCCTCGACCCTGCCCAGTTGGCCTTCCTCGTCCTCGTCCTCGAGGCCTACCTCTCCCTCGCCCCCGGCTACTTTCTGGTTTCTGAAATTCCTTAACTTCATGTTTTGGATTGGGCTTCCGACCTCGTTTTTGTGGCATGTGTGAGACTTGCTCTATGTGAGGGGATGATGGGTTTGTGTTCTCTAAAGGTTCCTGGTCTTCCAGGTGCTCAGATTCCTCGTTCTGCCTGTCCTTCTGTTCTTCTTCCGCCGGCACAACAGCGTCACAGCATTCAGAGCCGGGCGAGTGAGGCTGTGCATCTGCTTCAGCAGTTTTCTCCCGGATGGTGTCACCAGAAGGGGCTTTAATAGCAGCCTGGCCTAAACTGTCACATTGCGACAGCACTTCTGCCATGCCCAGGAAACTGGCAGCTTTTCGAATGCTGGACACACAGTCACTGGAAAATGACAAAGCAAAAATGACACGTCAGCAACCCTAGACGAAAGAAATGTCCAGAATATTTGTTACACAAAATCAACTATAGAGCAACTATAATTATTCTGGGATATTTTTATATATATATATATATATATATATATATATATATATATATATATATAACAAATAGGCTGAGAATCACGCCATTTTCTGGGACATTTCATTAAACTTGTTTAATGTTGAAAATATTTTTTAAATGTCATACAAGAATAAACTCACAAGCAGTCTATTGACAACAGTTTTTTGGTTTTAATCACTTGAGCACATTTACACTTCTGGCACTAAAGCAGGTGTCCTCATCCAGAGCGGATTACAATCAGTGGTTACAGGGACTGTCCTCCTGGAGACACTCAGGGTTGAGTGTCCTGCTCAGGGACAAGATGATAGTTACTGGGGTTCGAACCTGGGTTTTCTGGTTCATAGGTGCGTGTGTTGGCTACTACCACCCTCTATTAGTGTTAAAAAGCTGCGTTTTATTATTTTCTCATTCCGAGTGTTGCTCCAGACTTCGGTTTAGCTATGCTCTTTTATTGAAACGTCCAATGACACAGAGGTCAGGGGTCATCAGAGGTAAGTGTCGCCCTTGCCTGTCAAGACGTAGCTCTCCGGTGTAAATATAATCCAAGATTGTGCGGAGGGCCGCCTCGTCCACGCACTCGGGGTCCAGTGTGGCGACGTCCCCTGCGTGGCCCCCGGCACCCCACGACGCGAAATAGTCGCTGAAGGCGGCCAGCACGTTGCGGTGCGCGCTGAAACGCGCCCGGCCCACGGCGACCGCGCAGTCGCAGAAGCGGCCGCGGCCGCGCTGCGTCCTCAGCCGCTCCAGCAGCAGCTCCGCGTGGGCGACAGACGACATGATCCACGCTGTGCGTGGGGCCACAGAGAGAAACGGGGTCACTCGGGAAATAATAACAGACAAATACTTAGCCCTTAAAGATTTGAAAGAGCTGCAAAAATAGAATCAGACAGACACAAATTCACTAACAGATGAACAGAATTTGGTCAGTTTAAGTCGGGTTTGAATTATTGCTGTGACGTCGCGCGTTAAGACTAGTTGTGTGTGATGGGCGTTGCAGAAATAAAAGTTCCCGCTCATCGACGCGCCGGTGCGAATTAACCCCTGAATAGGCAAACGTCACACGAAAGCGCCGCTAATAAAATACTCGACGGGAGGTCAAGCTGTTTTCATCTAAAGTACAAACTTCCCGTTTTGCCACAGAACGGCGTAAATGTCAAAAGCAAGTCTGGCCGTCCGTGTTGACAACAAAAGGGCTCTTATTTCGAAACCGCCCGGCCGCCCCCTGATCCCGGCCCGCGGCCCGCTCACCCACACCCCGCCGTCGAGAGCAGCCGCAGCCGCGGCCGCGCAGAAAACGCACCGGCGCCGCGGTTAAAGGTCGCCGCTGGTCTGAACGAGACGGAACAAAGCCACGTTACCTTATAATCGCCTTTCTCACACGGCCATTTTCTACCGACGCCAAACGGAAGAGACGTATTCTACTTCCGCTGGGACTTCCGCGTCGGCAACACGCGCTGGAAGATTAACGAGATCTATGTTCCCCATTTACCAGTAAAGATGTTTTTATGTCTACTAATTTTATTTAAAGCACATTAAATAAAACTGAAGTCTTAGCACTCAACATTTATTAATTTAAGAGGAACATTTTAATTTTAATATTAACCAAACTGCATGTAAAACTGTGTATCACAACGACAATCACTTCACTTTATCACAACCAACAATTTATTCAACAAATTCATTTACCCATACCTCAGCATCCATCTTTTATACTATCCTTAAGTGTTCCTCGTGAGTAAGATGGGGTGGCTCTGAGTCCAAGAATTTCATTTATATGATGTTGCGCATAATAATGAACTTGAAGTTGCTTTCCACAGCATTGCTGTTTGCTCCTTCAGGCTCCAGGCATTATAACTAAGGGTGAAACGCCCTTGGTAGAGGCTGGAAGAGATCTACAAAGAATTATAATGCCATTCCATATTCTTATTTATGAGATATCAAAATGGACAGTTAGTGGAAATATGCTCCAAAGGTCTGTATCTGCTTGTCCATTGCGACAGCATACTGCAAATGCTGTAAAAGGCTGTAAATGCATACACCTTCCACAACGTAGTTCATTTTCTAGGAATTCAGCTGACAACATAAAATAAGTGAAAGTGAAGTGATTGTCGTGGTAAAACACTGCAGCACAGCACACGGTGACACAACGAAATGTTTTTAACAATCACCCTTGGTGAGCAGGTGAGTGGGCTTTATCTCAGTGGCACCTCAGCGGCACCTTGCCGGATCAGGATTCGAACCGGCAGCCTTCTGATTACAACAACAACATTTATTTCTTATATTGCCCAAAATCACATACAGTATGTCTCAATGGGCTTTGACAAGCCCAAAAGTTGACACCCCCCCACACTTGACCCTTCCGCACTCAAGGAAAATTACAGGGCCGCTTCCTTAACCACTAGGCCAGCACTGCCCCAAATAAATGCAAACTATGTCAAATAACACAAGATATGAAATTGTAGATACGAAGTGGTAGAACTGTGGTGGACAATTAATTTTGTCATGGGAACAGTTAAACCCTTTTTTCTGTTTACTGTAACAATCAATTAACTTGATTCTATTTGAATGATTATACATATTAATTTTCACATAGGTGGCAATTCAAGCCTTATTCATGATCAGCTTTGACCACATGTAGTACTGGTTGGACAGGTAAAACAACACGTGGAACATCAGTGGATCCAAAAACAGTTTTGTAACTTCTGCCCTGCCTATCGTTTTTCTTCCTGGCCCCGAAGTCCAGGGTTACTTAACCACGTGTATTTTTTTTTGTTAATGTCCATTTCTATTCATTTCTCTTTCCAGGCTGTAAACTCACCTCTGTGGAAATGGAGGTTGCATTAATTCTCCTCCTGCCCCTCATCTCTGCCCAGACCTTGTCTGTCACCCTCTGTCCAACCTGACTTTGATCTCTAGAGGAAATTGTTCATTTTTTTACTTCACATTCTTATTATTGTGTATTTTTGTGCATACAGTAACATCAATCAATTTAGCCGATGCTTTTATACAGAACAATTTTGGTTCACTTTTAAAAGTTTCCCATTGACATTTTCTTGCTCCTGTGTCTTTGTTTCCCGCTGCACATTCACCAGATAATTTACATTATGCAACTGGTAAAATAACACATTAAAATGTATGGAGCAAAATCCCCGATGAGGAAAGGATTAGGCAAATGGGTTTAATGCAGAGGACAAATTTCACTGTGTGCACTGTGCTGCTGTGTATCACAAGTGACAATCACTTCACTTTATCACTTTTCTATGGTGCCAACATTGACATCAGCAGTATGACCCCAACAGACCAACATGGCTGTGATTAAGGCTGAAATGAGACACTGATTTTTATTGAATATGCAGGTGATGGAGACAATTGAGTGTCCTGATAAGGTAGTAACTGGGGTTCGAACCTGACCAAAGCTCCGTCCCCACACACTGTTCCTCGGGCGCCTGTCTTGGCTGCTCACTAAGTGTGAGGGCTGTGCTGCTGTGTATCACAATGACAATCACTTCACTTTTTCACAACCAACAATTTATTCAACAAAAAACAGAGTGAGAACTGTTAAAAATAAACTTAGCATACACAACAGAACAATAAAAGCAAAACAGTGGGAGTCAGGAAGGTCAGCAAAGCCCAGACCAGGCCAGTGAGGTACTATCACATTTCATTGTCTTACTAGAACATGTTTCATTAATATTATATAGTGGTGATCCTATGTCCAATAAGAATGGAAATGTGTGTGTCTTTCAGACACAGTGTTGCCCAATGGGACACTGGAGGATTCACCAACCACAGGAAGGGGAGGAGGACGCCCCAAGCCCAATGAGAACCAGGCTTCGTCGGTATATGGAGCAGGAACGCAAGCGTGAAATAATTACTCTGGGGAGCTCTGATGGGGCCAGGAGGGACGCTTATTCCACCTCTGACCCCGTGTCCAGCCCAGACCAATCTTCCCGGCCAAAATCGGCAGGTTGGTCTGTGGACCAAGTATGGGAGTTTATATCCACCTTGCCAGGTGATGTTACAGCAGATTAAAAAACACCATCATCCATGTTTTGTGGCAGCCTTTTTTGAAAAAATCATGTGAACATCTCCCATTCCTGTGGTGTCCCATAGTGCATTACTAGTGAATAATCTGGACTCACCTTCTCACATATTTTACATTTTAGAACAAAACTGAAGCCACAGGACTAGGAAATAACACAAATGAGGTTATGTAATGAACTAAAAAAATGCATACAAGAAGGTAACCATGAAGGCAAAAAGATGCTACAAAAATACTAAACATGTTTTTTACATTGTATTCTTCAAAATTGCTTCATCCTAGTCTCGTTAACAGATACAGAGTATAAATAGTACAATAAAATATCTTAATAAATAAAATCATGGTGTTAGAAGTAAATTATTTGGTATATAGATCATTCAATTTTGTAGACTGCCACGAGATGTCGCTAATGCTCACAAATTCTGTATTGGTCTTCAAGTCACCTTAATTTAATATGAATATAAAAAATTATTAGGTTTTTAAAATATTAAATCCTAAATTTTCATAGGTGTACATAGAGACGGGTCAGAAAGGGTTAGTAATCTGATTGTTATTTTGGGCACCACTGAGGGGGTCCTAGACTGGGTGGGGGTGTCTGACTGAATGTTTTTAGAGACTCTCCATTCTCCTGATAGGCTGAAGGTGCTTCTCTGGGCTTCCAATGGGGAGTATAAAAGCTCCTTTCAAAGAAAACATCGACCATACAGCAGTGACCTTCTGTGAGTGGCGTATATCAGTCCTTTAACTCTTAACTCTAAGGACAGTTTGGATGTGGATGCCTTTCTTCCAAACTTGCCATCTGTAAAACTGGAAAAGGTCACAGATATTTACCATCTATGGATCTGATTGTGACATTGCTGCATCATGTCGCTGATCTGCCGGATATTTTGTGGATTTATGCTAAAGTTTTTTTGGATGATCAGTGTTGTGGTGGCCACTGCCACCAACGACTGGGTGGTGACCTGTAGGTATGGCCTGCACACCTGCAAGAAGATGGATGAGCTTGGAGTTAAAGGCCTGTGGGCAGAATGCTTCATATCCACCTCCCTATATCACTGTGTCACACTCAACCAAATTCTGGATTTGCCAGGTAAGAAAAACAATTTTTCACTATTTATATTTATATAAGAGAGTGGACTAATCAGAAAAAAACTCAACTACATTTAAAATGCACATCTAAATATGTTTTAAATACGTATTTCTGCAACTTCACTGTCTAAAACCACCAAAAGTAGAAATGCTGACTTACACTGTTTTCTTACATCATGATTGGGGGAAAAGTCAAAGGGCAAAGAAATAATGCGGGTTGCAACGTGGGTTGCTTTGTAGTCAGGTTGGTTTTGCGTGTGAGTGTGTGTTTTTGCACCCCCAGCTTACCTCCAGACCGCCCGGGCGCTGATGACCACAGCTTCTATCATCGGCCTCCCTTCGCTGCTCCTCCTCATGACTGCTTTGCCCTGCGTCAGGCTGGGAGAGGAGACTCAGGCCACCAAACAGAAGCGGGCTGTTCTGGGTGGGGTCCTCAACCTGCCTATTTGTATGTGTCACGAGGCAAATTCGGTCAGTGCTGTGATCACTCCTAGACATCCCTGTGCATATGAAATGAAGACAGCAGATAAAACAAAGGCACAAACAAACTCTGTTATGATTTATGTCTAATTATGTTAATTTAATAAAATTTTAATCTATTCCATTTAGTTCAATCAAATTCTATTGGCCCTGTTTTAAAGCACTATAAATGTGTTGTTTGCTAGTGTAAGGTCAAAATAAGGTCATAAACCTTAGATAAAGACATTTATAAAAACAACCACTTCTGCTGGTGTATTATTTCTGTTTAATGAGGTTTTCATGAACAGTTTTTCACACACCCTACCATCTCATTCTCATCCAATTAGCATTGGCAGTGTTGCCAGATATAATTAGCATACACAACAGAACACTAACAGCAATCTGGGTTATTTAACAACAGCAGAGTGAGAACTTTTAAAAATAGAATTAGCATACACATCAGAACAATAAGAGCAATCTGGGTTATTCAATAAACAGCCAACTGAGAACTATTAGCAATATAATCACCAAACACACCAGAACAGAAAGAGCAATCAGGGTGCAACTGTGTCTGGTACGCAAAAAGAGAAATGTAAGCATAAGTGACATCCCCGAAAATGCAGCATGGAACAGTGGGCCATGTTATGAACTTCTCATTATACCTGAGTTTTCCCTTTATATTCAGTTTTTCTTCTTTAGAATCCCTTTTCTTTCCACCATCAGATTCCTCCTGATAAAATTCAAATGAATAGAATGGTTAGAAGCTGATGAAAAAATCAAGTTAAAACTGAAGAAAAAACCAACACACCCAACATGCAGATATCAGTTCTTCTAAGATAAGATAAGATCCATAAGCTTCTGTTTCAGATCCTTAAAAAAATAATAAGAGGTTTTATGTGGAACGGCATGTGGAACGGCTTGCCTGTCAGTGTCCGGGACTCAGACACAGTCTCAGTGTTTAAATCCAAACTCAGTTTTTTTCTGGCCTTTTGTCATTTCACTTCACTTTGACGCAGTGTCAATTATAAAGTCCAGTTTATCACACAGTCCCCCTGTTAGACACAGACAGTGTTAAATTCACCCTAGTTAGGGTACCGGGCCACTGTAGCACCAATATACCACTATAGCCACATATTTCAGTATCGGTCGTACAGTGCAACCGTCTGCCGCTGCTTCTGTTAGTTTTCTCCGAGACACGGAATCAAGCACCCAGACTACCGGCAGACTCCAGGCAGCAGATAAATCCTGGTTCCTGACAACTGATAAACGACGACTCCGCATGAAACGAACCAGAGGGTCACCACAGCCACCACCGCCATAACAACTACAGCTTCAGGGATCTTCAAATGGACCAGTAACACCACATGTAATCTAGACCATGACACTGGACTACATTCTGGACTTCTCCAACCCTACAACTGTAGGACTTATTATTATATTGTACAAATCATCACCAGCCCTGCACTGACACCATTTGCAGGCTCACTCTACCCTGGAAAGGGGTCCCTCTCTGTATCACTCCTTCCCAACGTTTCTTCCTGTCTTTTTTTTCCTCTCTCCTAGAGTTTTTTTCTGTGGAGTTTTTCCTTGAGTGCAGAAGGGTCAAGTGTGGGGGGTGTCAACTGTAAGGCTGGTCAAAGCCCATTGAGACACACTGTATGTGATTTTGGTCTATATAAGTAACAAATGTTGTTGACAAAGGTGCCAACTCAAGTCCAACTTCATTTCCAAGGTAAGCAAAAACATGATCATAAATTCTTTGTTTTAATAAATAAGTTAATATTCAGACCAAACACATAGAAAAGTATCATTTCTATGGCAGTATATTTTTTCCTATATTAATATCTACTTGAAGTACAAAAGGTAACTGATCTAAATTCAGTAATAACATTAGATTGGACTAAAGAATGAATGCTTACAGACTGGATTACTTCTTCTTGTTCTTCAAGCTCGATTTTGGAGTCTTCCAGATGTTGCTGCACAAAAAGTAAACATTTGTATGGGTATTTATCTCTGTATCATAACTCCACATGTGTTCATTGTAAATGGTCATGAAAATAAAGAAAACACATTGAATGAGAAGGTGCGTCCAAACATTTGGCCTGTACTGTATATTAGTTATTTGAAATTGGATTTTTGGACCTGAGCTCTTCTCATGGACACTTTTTGCGAGTGTTCTTGGGTAATAAAAGCATTTTAAAATGACAGGAGACGACGTGCATAATGTTTTTTATCAGCTGTGTCATTTTCGACACTTAATTCTGGTCAATATGTAGACAGATAAACTGACTAAAAGAAATCCGTGTGCCCACGATAGAAATGTATCCCACCCTCACTGGCTGCGTGTTTTACCGCAGTTTGCTCAGAATGTAGTACAGCTGTTATTACGGCCTATTTATTGTGCGTTTCTGTCATGTTATGTCACGTATTTTATCGACGTCACAATGGTGGTCGAGTTGAGCTATTTCAAATATGTTTAAAGCTGTATTACTATTTTAAACACAAAAAAAGTTGAGGAAATAAGATCAATGATGAGACAGAATAAACAGCATAATATGTTGAGTTGAGCTATTTCGAATTTGTTAAATGCTGTTTTTTTGGTTAGCATGCTGTTTTATCGTCAGCATGCTAACTACACCAGCTAATTTCAGTGTGTGTGAGATTTTTTTTCGTTTACCTTTTCCGGCGAGAAGCACACAGCTCTCCTGCCCTTGCAATTTAGACAAATACAAATTCATACAGACAACTCCAAATCTTGGATGCCAATGTTAAATAAAATATAATAAAATTGAAAAATAAGATAAATACACCAATGGCATCTCCAACTGGCTTTCCAGATCCTTAACCTTCTCTTTCAGATCCTTAAAAAATTAATAAAAGGTTTATATTATGTAGTCAATATATTAGACAAAGGTGCCAACTTAAGTCCAACTTCATTTGCAAGGTAAGCAAAAACACAAATTGCAGGTACCTGCTCAATGTTGGAAAACTCTTCCAATGAAACTTTTAGCTGATCGATCATAAATTCTTTCTGTTTTAACAAATAAGTAAATAATCAAACCAAAGATATATGGCAGTATATTTTTTTCCTATATTAATATCTACTTGAAGTACAAAAGGTAACTGATCTGAATTCGGTAATAACATTAGATTGGACTAAAGAATGAATGCTTACTGACTGGATTACTTCTTCTTTTTCTTCAAGCTTCATTCTGGATTCTTCCAGCTGTTGCTGCACAAAAAGTAAATATTTGTATGGGGTATGAAAAAATGGGTATGATGTACAAATGTCAATCAAGTGGTTGGATGCACAGAACATAAAGATACTTGGATGCTTCAGTAATGACTACCTGTACAGCTGTCACGTCCGTGCCGGATCCGCCCCCCCCAACACGCTCACCCTCCCCAGAGTATTAGACTGTGTGTCCGTGTCTGCGTGTCATGTCGTGTAGCCGCGGGTGCCCGGGTAAGTCCCAATTCCCTAGTGTGCACGGGGCGTGTCCCTTATCACAGTCCTGGGTCGTGGGTTCCTCAACACATTCCCTCTCCAGGCTCCTTCGGCACGGCTAGTGATCCTCACGGGCTAACGAGCGTCAGGTGCGGCTGGTTTAGTCTAATCCGCCTCATTATAAAAGACCCGTGTGATCCAGAGTCTACAGAGCGATTCTCCAACGCGACTACCGGAGTCTGAGCCCCCTTTGTGTCTGTCGAGTGTGTTCGTCGAGTGTGTTCGTGTGTACGAACGCCCCAGACCCCTGCGGAGTCTCACGAACCTGCCTGGCCGTTTGTGCAGGAGCGCACGTGAGGAGGACCCCGCCGACGCGCGCCGCACCAGCCCGAGGGTCGAGTGGGACTCCGCCCCTTCCCTCGGTTCAGCGCAAGGCGCCGTGGTTTTGTTCTTTGGATTTTTGACCTTTTTTCCCTGACGTACTTTTGTTTTTGTAAATAAACTGTTTTCCCCTTGTCACCCCGCCATCCGTCATTTTTCCCAAGCAAGACTCCGGCGTGACAGAAGAATCGCTCTCTCTCTCATGATGGATGGCTCATCAGTGCCCCTGCCGCCGGATTACCCCCCCCCCCACCACCCTGGAGGAAGTAGTGGCCGCACATCACCACCAGTTGGGTAGGCTAACCCACTCCCTGGCAGAAGTGGTGGCACAGCGGGATCAGATCGCGGCGCTCACCACAGCAGTCCAGCAGCTGCTGGCCCAGCCCCCCAGTGGAGCGCCCCCCCCCTTAGCTCCCACCCCCCACCTTCCAGGAGAAGGCCCTCGGGTTCCAGAGCCCCCCCTTCGCCGGGTCGCTAGTCTTCCAGAGCGATATTCCGGTGACCCCGCAGAGTGTAAGAACTTTTTACTGGGGTGTGACTTATACTTTGCGGACGTCACCGGGCTCACGGACCATCAAAAGATTAGTACCATGCTGCAAAGACTATCCGGGCCGGCTCTGGATTGGGGCGGGGCCCTCTGGAGAAAGGGGGGCGAAGAGGTGAGGACTTATGAGAATTTTATACACCACTTTAAGGTGGTGTTTGATCAGTCGGAGCAGGGGCGGTCCGTGGGACAGCGCCTCCACACCATCCAGCAGGGCAGGTCTACCGCGAGAGAATATGCTCTCCGATTCCGGGTCCTGGCAGCAGAGAGTGGTTGGGGGGAGGACGCGCTGCTGACCATGTTCCGGGCCGGCCTGGCGCCCGAGATTCAGCTAGAGATGGCGTGTCGGGACGCTGGGCGGGGCCTGGATGAAGTTATAGACCTTGCCATCAACCTGGACGCCCACCTTCGTGAGAGGCGCCCAAGGCGCTCCCCCCAGCGTGCTCCAAGGTCTGCAGTGGTCCGGGAGGAGGGCACAGTCAGGTCCCGGTTCGGAGCGACGAGAGGTGACAGGCGTTCACCATCCCCGGAGGCGATGCAGGTCGCCACGGCCAGTGTGGAGCGGGAGGAGAGGAGGCGGCGTCTCTGGACAGGGGCGTGTCTTCGCTGTGGGAGTCCAGCTCACTGGAGGGACAGCTGCCCACAGCGCCCCCGATCAGAGGGGCAAGCAAGAAAGGTTCTCTCCCCCAATGACAATGGACAATTTCTTATCCAAGTGTCTGTGTGTTCCTGACCATCCTTGTGTTTCTCTCCCTGCTCTTGTAGACTCCGGATCAGCGGGTAATTTCATCGCACGGTCTGTTGTGTCTACTTGTCATATCCCTACCCATCCTCTGCAGTCCCCTGTTTCGGTACAAGCCCTGGACGGGCGACCGTTAGGGGACGAACCCTTATCCATAGCAACCGACCCCCTTTTTGTTTCCATTCCCCCGTTTCATGTAGAGAAAATGTCATTTATGGTTCTACCCCAGTCCCCCCACCAACTAATATTAGGTCTGCCCTGGTTACGTACACACAACCCTCACATAAACTGGAACACTCACACCATTTTGTCATGGTCCCCTACATGTACGTCCCGGTGTTTTGTTCCACCCACCCCTGTGCACGCGACGACGGTCGAAAGCCCGCGGGCACAGGAAGCGCACGCCATTCCCCCCGAATTTCAGGATTTGCACGAGGCCTTCTCTGTTGATAAGGCGATGTGTCTACCGCCGCACCGTCCATGGGATTGCGCGATCGACCTCCTGCCAGGGAAAACCCCTCCTCGGTCTCGTATTTACTCATTGTCTGAACCTGAACAGCGGGCAATGGAGGAATATGTTGCCGAGGCCCTGCGTCAGGGTTATATTAGGCGTTCACGCTCTCCCGCCTCCGCCAGTTTCTTTTTTGTGAAGAAGAAGGACGGGGGTCTGCGCCCATGCATTGACTATCGTGGGCTTAATGAGATCACGAGGATGTATTCCTACCCTCTTCCACTGATCCCCGTTACCATCGAGCGACTCCGGGGGGCGACCTTCTTCACGAAGCTCGACCTCCGGAGTGCCTACAATCTGGTGCGTGTTCGAGCGGGAGACGAATGGAAAACTGCATTCAGCACCACGTCGGGGCATTACGAGTATAGGGTGATGCCCTACGGACTTGCGAATGCTCCGGCCGTTTTCCAGGGGTTCGTGAACGACGTCCTCCGAGACATGCTGGATAGGTTTGTAGTAGTGTATATTGATGACATCTTGGTGTTCTCCAAAACCCGTAAGGAACACCTCCAGCATGTGAGGGCGGTCCTCTCCCGCTTGCTTACGCATCAGTTGTATGTGAAGGCTGAGAAGTGCTCCTTCTTCATGAAGGAGGTGACATTTCTGGGGTATCACATAAGCTCAGCGGGAATCGCTATGGAGGAACCTAAGGTAACGGCGGTGACTGAGTGGTCGGAGCCCACGTCTATCAAAGGGCTGCAGCGCTTTCTGGGGTTTGCCAATTACTACCGTCGATTCATCAGAAATTACAGTACTGTGGCAGCGCCGCTCACATCCCTCCTCCGGGGGCATCCAAAGACGTTACAGTGGACCGGTGCTGCAAAAGAGGCGTTCTGCGCCCTGAAGGAGCGGTTCGTCACAGCACCGGTTCTACAAATTCCCGACCCGACGAAGCCGTTCGTTGTGGAGGTGGATGCCTCGGAGGTGGGATTGGGGGCGGTACTGTCACAGTATCATGGTAACCCCGGGAAGCTTCACCCGTGCGCCTTCTATTCGCGAAGATTGACGGAGGCCGAAATTAATTATGATGTGGGAAACCGGGAACTGTTGGCCGTACGGGCAGCGTTGGGGGAGTGGCGCCACCTGCTTGAGGGAGCGCAACATCCCTTCGAAGTTATTACTGATCACCGGAACCTGGAATACATCCGGCAGGCGAAACGCATGAACTCTCGTCAGGCTCGGTGGACTTTGTTTTTCTCCCGTTTCTCATTTAAAATTACCTACCGGCCCGGGAAGCTAAACGGGAGAGCGGACGCACTCTCCCGGCAGTATTCTGCAGGCGAGGTCCCTAAAGAACCTGCCCCCATTCTACCCCCTTCCATGATTGTTGCCCCGGTCATGTGGGACCTTGACGAGGAGATCATTCAGGAGACCCGGAATCACCCGGCTCCTCCTGGATGTCCTCCAGAGCGAACATATGTACCGGAGCGCTTTCGTGGGAGGGTGATAGAATGGGCCCATACGACACCAGCTACTGGCCATCCGGGCATTCGCAGAACGGGAGAAGTGGTGGCCAGGAAGTATTGGTGGCCCTCGTTACAGAAAGATGTGCAGACCAGTGTCTCCTCCTGTACTGTTTGTGCCACCACAAAGAGTCCACGTAGCCTACCCGCCGGGAAATTAGTGCCTCTTCCCATACCAGAAAGACCGTGGTCCCACATAGCAGTGGATTTCGTGACGGATCTGCCGGTTTCGAAAGGTGGTCGTGGATCGATTCTCGAAGGGGTGTAAATTTATACCATTTCGCTCCCTCCCTTCTGCCCTCCAGGTGGCCGAGGCCCTTTTCCAACATCTCTTTCGGGTCTATGGCATCCCGGAGGATATCCTCTCTGACCGAGGCCCCCAATTCACCTCCCGGGTGTGGAAGGCATTTTTTAGGAGGCTGGGGGTTGCGGTGAGTCTCACCTCGGGGTATCACCCACAGTCCAACGGACAGGCAGAGAGGATGGTGCAGGAGTTAAGCAGGTTCTTAAGGGCGTACTGCCAGTACACCCAACACGATTGGGCAGAGTACCTCGTGTGGGCAGAATACGCCCAGAACTCCCTGCGTCACTCTGCCACGGGTCTGACTCCTTTCCAGTGCCTGCTTGGACGCCAGCCTCCTCTGTGTCCCTGGGATGGGGAACAGTCTGGGGTGGCTCGAGTGGATGAGTGGTTTCGGCGGGCTGAGCAGGTCTGGGAAGGAGCTCATACTGCCTTGCGGTCAGCGGTTCATCGCTTCAAAGTCCAAGCTGACCGGCGGCGGCGGACTGCGCCTGTTATCAGAGAAGGTGACCGGGTCTGGCTCTCCACGAGGGACCTGCGCCTCAAACTCCCCTGCACCAAACTCACCTCGCGATTTATCGGCCCCTTCCTTGTTGTGTCCCAAGTAAACCCAGTAACATTTAAACTGAAACTCCCCTCAGATCTTCGCATTCATCCTGTGTTCCATGTTTCCCTACTTAGGCCAGTCACGAGGGGACCCTTGCACTCGGACGACGCGGACGTGACTCCCCCAGGGGCAGTAGAGGTGGCTGGTGCCCCTGCCTACAAGGTCCGGAGGCTCCTAAATTCTCGGAGGCGGGGAGGGGTCTTGCAGTACTTGGTGGACTGGGAAGGTTATGGTCCGGAGGAGCGGAGTTGGGTACCAGCCGGGGATGTGCTGGATCCGGGATTGGTGGAAGAATTCCATCGAGCCCGGCCCGGCCGCCCAGCCCCGCGGCCGAGGGGCCGACCTCCCGGTTCATCACAGTCCTCGCGCCCACGCCCAGGATCAGTGAGAGGGCGTCGCTTCCGGGTCAGAAGCGTGCCTGGAGAGGGGGGTACTGTCACGTCCGTGCCGGATCCGCCCCCCCCAACACGCTCACCCTCCCCAGAGTATTAGACTGTGTGTCCGTGTCTGCGTGTCATGTCGTGTAGCCGCGGGTGCCCGGGTAAGTCCCAATTCCCTAGTGTGCACGGGGCGTGTCCCTTATCACAGTCCTGGGTCGTGGGTTCCTCAACACATTCCCTCTCCAGGCTCCTTCGGCACGGCTAGTGATCCTCACGGGCTAACGAGCGTCAGGTGCGGCTGGTTTAGTCTAATCCGCCTCATTATAAAAGACCCGTGTGATCCAGAGTCTACAGAGCGATTCTCCAACGCGACTACCGGAGTCTGAGCCCCCTTTGTGTCTGTCGAGTGTGTTCGTCGAGTGTGTTCGTGTGTACGAACGCCCCAGACCCCTGCGGAGTCTCACGAACCTGCCTGGCCGTTTGTGCAGGAGCGCACGTGAGGAGGACCCCGCCGACGCGCGCCGCACCAGCCCGAGGGTCGAGTGGGACTCCGCCCCTTCCCTCGGTTCAGCGCAAGGCGCCGTGGTTTTGTTCTTTGGATTTTTGACCTTTTTTCCCTGACGTACTTTTGTTTTTGTAAATAAACTGTTTTCCCCTTGTCACCCCGCCATCCGTCATTTTTCCCAAGCAAGACTCCGGCGTGACAACAGCTCTGAGATCCTGCTTAAGATTTTATATGTTCTCCATGTCAATCTCTGTCTTAGACAAGATGTTAGATATCTGCAACACAATGTGTATTTAACAATTATGAAAAACTGACCCATGAAATGAATTTTGAAAGGACATTTACCTCACTGGAAACAACTTCGGTTTGTGTTTTCAGGGCTTTGTTTTCCTTTTCCTGTGAACACACAGATCTTAAATAAACTTAATTTTAATGGTCCAATTGATAATAATAATAATTAAAAAAATATTATAACAACAATAATAAAACAATGCTTAGAAAGCATCTCACAAGTGTACTGACAGACACCTTAAGACTGAGTCGGTCCCGCTCTTTCTCAGCCAAATTCCTACAGAGCTCCTCCATCTCCTCTGTCGGCTGGTGCACGTTTTGCATTGACTCTCTCAAACTTGAAATTACATGACAAGAGGATTCACAGAGAGAATTTGTGACGTGCATTAGCACACGTGTGGATGGCTAATAATTACATTAACAATACACCCAATACACACATCTTAGTCTACAGAATACGCAGAACTTGTGATTGATGTATAATAGCAATATTATCCATGGTTTATTTATTGTTTGTTATTATTAATATTTCAGTTTGTACTTGTCCAGCTTGTGTTATAATTCATGTGTGTACAGACCAAAACAAACAAATACTTATCATTCTCATTTGGAACGTTTATATGAACATGAATGAAAACCAGCTGCTGCTACAGGAATGGCGCTTCTATTCAGCTGGTTCTTTAAGGCAGCGTTCTCAAGGTGCAAGCGTGAGTCGCGATCCTCATATGCATCAAGAGACTTCTGTAGATCTTTGTTCATCTTCATCAAACGGTTATTGGAGTGCACAAGATCTTCTATTTCCATGCTCCTGCAGACACAAATACACACGCACACTCCTGCACACTCAACCAAAATTCCAACACTCCACAGGGTGTGCAGAAGATGGCACGACTGTTTCCTGAGAATCTTAAATTAAACCAGTGTGCCTCCATGACCTGTCATTCATTTTGTCTGTTCATCCCACTAAAAAAAGTCAACCAAATAAACAAGCATTATGAAAGCTATTATATTTTGGTGGTCAAATGATGTTACCCAAGTTGTATATGAAGGATATGAAGAATGCTGTTTAGCTAACTGCTAATGCTCACTTTTCTCTAATCATCTACTCATTCACTATCCGAAACTGCTTAATCCAACTCAGCGTTGCAGGCTGTCCATCCCATTGGTGGCAGCGGTGGCCTAGCGGTTAAAGAAGTGGCCCCGTAATCAGAAGGTTGCCGGTTCGAATCCCGATCTGCCTGTCATGGCTGCCCACTGCTCACCAAAGGTGATGGTTAAAAGCTGAGGACCAGTGTTGGGGCTAGTTACTCCAAAAAGTAATATATTACATATTACTCTCAAAAATAGTAATGCCTTACTTTACTTTATTACTCCCTGGAGAAAGTAACTAGTTATATTACTAGTTAATTTTTTTTCTTAATTACTCTATAATTGCCTGAGATGCATCAGATGGAGGGAGAACATACAAAGGAGGAGTGTTCTTTAGGGTCTTTATTACACCAACAACAGACTGGCACTGTCTAGCACAAATAACTACAAACAACTGTACTTGTGCAATCGGTCCCTGCTATCGGTATTTTGCAGATTATCTTTCGAAAAGACAGCGACTCAACTGTAGAAAGAGGTAACATTTCTTCTAGTTCGTACGAGGCAACAAGCTTAATGATGACTGAATCTCCTCCCGTCGAAACTAGCTTTCTGTTGCTGGGAACCTTCCTCTGAAAAAGAGCTTGCCGTTGTTGACGCTTCCATTTTTCCCATCTGTCTTTGCGGGTGCCGCGCTGCTGCCGGGTGTCGACCAATCGGTGATGGTAAATGATCCCTCGTGCCAAAGTAACGCGTTACACCCAACACTGCTGAGGACACATTTCGTTGTGTCACCGTGTGCTGTGCTGCAGTGTTTCACAATCACTTCACCTTCATTGAACTAGCACTTACACGTTGCCAGGTGAGGATACACCCTGGGAAGGTGCACACACCAACAAATTAATACACTCAACACCCATGGCCAATTTATAGGTGGCAGAATGAAATTGGCAAATGTGGAGCTAATCACACTCCACACACACAAATCAGGAGCCGGGACTCAAACTCACAACCTTGGAAGCGTGAGGCCATGACACAACACGGCCCTTCATTTCTGTCACACAATATTAATAATAAATGGAAGTGCACAACTTTGACAGAAATAGGTTTGATGGCCAAAAACACATGGCTTCCAACAGAGAACAGCAAGGAATACAAGTAGAAGATGAGTCAATATACATAGAAACTGGCACAGACAGGGATGTGGTGTTGATCCCCGACCCGCTCTTCGGCATCAGGTTCATCCCAAGGTTTCTTTTCTGAAAATAAACAAAACCCAACCACTTCAGTTTATAACCATTCCACAGTGCACACAATAATGCCAGAGCAGATAAAAAAAAAAAAAAAAAACAAGGAAATATAAGATAAATTATGAGATGAATTTCCTTCTTTGTTAAGTGGAGGGTGTTGCCACGTTAATTTCATTATAATGGGATTGTGGTGATCTGTTTTACAGATACACTGGCGTCCATGATCAATATATAAACCCTTTCGTAGGAAACTTATAACGGTGTTTGATAAAGTCAGTTTGATGGGACCGAAGGAATATATGAACTTATTCAATATCGAAATAGTGGTAATAAAATTGCCTTTTTAAAAGATACAGTAAAGGCCAAAAGTTGAAACACACCTTCTCATTCAATGTGTTTTCTTTATTTTCATGACCATTTACATTGGTAGATTCTCACTGAAGGCATCAAAACTATGAACACATGTGGAGTTATGTACTTAATAAAAAGTGGAGACCTGGCCTCCACAGTCACCGGACCTGAACCCAATCCAGATGGTTTGGGGTGAGCTGGACCGCAGAGTGAAGGCAAAGGGGCCAACAAGTGCTAAACACCTCTGGGAACTCCTTCAAGACTGTTGGAGAACCATTTCAGGTGACGACCTCTTGAAGCTCATCGAGAGAATGCCAAGAGTGTGTAAAGCAGTAATCAGAGCAAAAAAGAAACTAGAATATATTTGATGTGTGTTTCTGTCATGTTATGTCACGTATTTTATCGATGGTCATAATGGTGGTCGAGTTGAGCTATTTCAAATATGTTTAAAGTTATTTTACTGTTTTAAACCAAAAAAAGTTGAGGAAATAGGATCAGTGATGCGAAAGAATAAAAAGCATAATATGTTGAGTTGAGCTATTTCGAATTTTAAAGCTGCTTTTTTGGTTAGCATGCTGTTTTAGCGTCAGCATGCTAACTACACCAGCTAATTTCTGTGTGCGTGCGTGTGTGTGTGTGTGTTTAATTTTTTTTGTCGTTTACCTTCTCCGGCGAGAACCACACAGCTCTCCTGCCCGGCCGCAGCAGTCGAGCCACGGCCGCCGCGGGGCGGGGGGAACCGGTCCATCTCCACGGGGAGCGGCCGACTTCTCCCCAGAATCCTCAGGTCGGACCGTTAATATCCGTTAATAACCAACGTTAATATCTATGTGGGCGCCTGTTTTTTTTTTTTTTTTTTTTTAAATCAATTGTCCCATTTTCTTACTCTCGGGGCTTCACACTTTCTCTCAGTAAACCACGTTTAATTGTGCGCCACGTGTACAATTAATGTGACTATAAATGTTCGGATTGGCGTGGAATGAAGTGGAACGAACACGTGGTGCGAAAATCAACTTCGAAGCGTCGGGAAAGTGCAAAGACGCAAAAACGCACACATTTATGCATATAATTAAAAATGTTTAATCCAATAAATCGTTACATTTTCGGTATTTAAACGTCACAGCGTGTTTTATAATTGCATAACGCCTGCTAATGTTTACAAGTTTTACGTTACTTGTGTTTTTTTTCATTCACCCATACCTCAGCATCCATTTTATATACTATCCTTAAGTGTTCCTCTTGAGTAAGTTGGGGGCTCTGAGTCAAAGAATTTCATTTATATGATATAATATATAATATAATGAACTTGAACTTGCTTGCAACAGCATTGCTGTTTGCTCCTCCAGGCGTCTGTGCACCTTCCCCGACGTAGTTAATTGTTTAAAGCTAATTGGCCAGCTTCGGAATAAATGCTTAGGTAATAATTCTGTCTCAAAAAATGTCCAGACAGCACAGGTCATGGATTTGCAACCTCGAGCTGAGAAAGTTCAGACATGAATGGCATGTTTTTATAAGAATGCCCCAAGTCTTGTCCCATGACATGAATTTGCCTCATCATCTGCGTCCAGTTAGAATGCGACTTACAACACAATATCAGTGTTCATCTCACCAGATGCCGCTCTCCTCTCCACACGGCTTCCTGACCACAGACAGCATCGGACAAGGACCCAGCAGGTAACAAGTCTCTTTTATTGGACAAATCAACATACAGTGTAGAATGTTCATTATCAACTGTGTACATTATCAAGTAGTTCATGTCACAAATTCTAAACTATCTACTCAGCATTTCCGAGGTCGCAAACATTGATGGTATGAGTGACAGAATTGTGGTGGATGATTAATTTAGTCATGGGAACAGTTAAACCCTTCTTTTCTGTTTACAGTAACAATCTATTAACTATAATTCTATTCAAATTATTATACATATACATTTTCACACAGGTGGCATTTCCAGCCTTATTCATGATCAGCTTTGAGCACATGTAGTACTGGTTGGACAGGTAAAACAACACGTGGAACACCAGTGGAAGTTTTGTAACTTCTGCCCTGCCTATCGTTTTTCTTCCTGGCCCCGAAGTGCAGGGTTACTTAACCACTTGTATTTTTTTTGTTAATGTCCATTTCTATTTGTTTCTCTTTTCCAGTAAACTTACCTCTGTGGAAATGGACATTGCATTCATTCTCCTCCTGCCCCTCGTCTCTGCCCAGACATTCCGTTGGGGACCTTGTCCGTCGCCTTCTGTCCAACCTGACTTTGATCTCCAGAAGGTATTGTTAATTTTTTTACTTCACATGCTTGTTATTGTGTATGTTTGTGCATACATTAACATTAATCACTTTTAGAAGTTCCATTGACATTTTCTTACTCTTGTGTCTTTGTTTCCCACTGCACATTAACATCATAATTTCCATTATACAACTGGTAAATTAAGATAAGATAAGATCAACCTTTATTAGTCCCACAAGTGGGAAATTGCAAAATTTGTAAAATAAAACTTTAAAATGTATGGAGCAAAATCCCCAATAAGGGAAAGATTAGGCAAATGTTTTTCCAATGTAATGTTGTTCCAGGCTGACAGTTGACAGCCTTTTTTCCCCCCCAGTATCTTGGAAAGTGGTATGAAATTGAGAAGCTGCCTGCAAGGTTTGAGAGGGGAACTTGCATTGAAGCAAACTACTCCTTGAGACCAGACAACACCATCAAAGTGGTGAATGTTCAGACACGGTAAGTGTGTCCTGCTACCCTGCATTCCATGCATGATCATGTGTATGAAATATTTCAATCGATTTGTATTGCAGTAAAGGAAAAGTGAAGTCTATTGAAGGAACGGCTGTTGTGCAGGACACCCGGGAGCCTGCAAAGCTTGGAGTCAGCTTCTCTTACTGTGAGTCATACATCCCTGGAATTTACTGTGGGCATATGTTCAGCTAATTATCCACAATTTTATATTTCATATGTTTTCATTTTTTTAAATTTGCTGTCCAGTTACACCCTACAGCCCATACTGGATTCTGTCCACTGACTACACTAGTGTTGCACTGGTCTACTCCTGCACTGACGTCCTGAGGACATTTCATATAGACTTTGCCTGGATCCTTGGACGTTCTCGCATTCTGCCAGCTGAAACCATATTCCATGCCAAGCAAATTTTCTATGGTGGCAACATTGACATCAGCAGTATGACCCCAACAGACCAACATGGCTGTGATTAGTGCTGAAATGAGACACTGAGTTTTATTGAATATGTAGGTGATGAAGAGATTTGATAAGTATTCATTAATGTATGAGATGGAACTGATCTTCATGAATTTCCAGTGCTATGTCCTTCTAGCTGAAGAATTGAGCAGCAGAGTAGATTGAAATCTTCTGGTTTGTTTTCTTGGATGTCGGCATTTCCACTTAACTAAAGTTTTTCCAGTTGTTTTACAAATTTTTGTTGTTAACAGAAAAAATCCAAAACAAACTAAAATGCCTTTATAAAATAAAGAACCTACTGTGTGTAATGCAAAATGTGTGTGGTGTAATTATTGTGGGTGACTAATGCCCCCCTGTGGTTGATAACGTGTACAAAACTACAGAAGCACAAAGTTAAGTATACACTATGTTAACTTAATAGAACTTTTTGTATTTTTACAAATGCTTAGTTATACATAATACTGCCACAATTATTGCCCTGATACATCTAACATGTAGAGTATAGTATGAGTATATAATAAATTTTTATTCTGGGGTTAAAAAGGGTTGGGAGATTGGAGGGGAGGGGACAGCATGTGTTTAAATTCAGGTCCACTGTTCACATTTCTGCATTTTGGCATATCCTTTTGGAAACTAGAAGTGGATTTAGCGTATACCATACTCAAGGAGAACTACCAGGTGAAGCTACATGAATATTAATTACACAGAAACCTACATATTATTGTCAACATAATGCAAAAACATAATATCTGCTGCCTTTGCTGATCTCTTTCAATATTTAATTGTTTGCTAATGATAAAAATCTATGTTTTTGTATTTGTACATTATTTACATGATGTCATTTACATTGAATATTTTTGGTTTCAGGCAAAATGAAGTTGTTTACCCCTTTTTGCAATTTCTTCGTCTTTTTCCTCATATTACAACTCAGTGGTAAGTAATTTATAATAATGTTTTGACTATATTCTATTTTCTTTTATACTGAGCTACTGATAAATTAATATATATATAATATACCAGAGGTGCCTGTTCAAACTTAGTAAAGCATAATATTTGAGAAGGAAACCGATGCATTTTTAGAATCCCAAGAGAGACCCAAGTTTTCTACAAGTGAATTGGGTCTTTGTAAGTGGTGTGCAAGTATTTTTACTCCCTCTCCCTGTTCATAGAGGCAAGAGTCATTCCTGAAGATGGTAAGTATTTTGGTCACACTCACGATTTGCTTTTGACATGGAAAACATTTTAAATATATTGTAGCAATTAATGAGTTTAAAGAGAGAGGATTGTTTTTAAAAACGCTGTTAAAGCTGTAGCAAGTCCCCCAGTCCCAGCTGCTGCATAACCAGAATAAATGTTATTCCATTATTATTATTTTTTAATATATATAACTACTTATTTAATCTAGAACCATATGAAGAGCAAGCTGCAGTGCCATACTGGACCTATTCCACAACAGATTTCTGGAACTATGTGGAGTACTTCCGCAGTATTGGAGCCTACAACCAAATCAATGAGATGGCGAGGGCCTTCTTTGCCCACCAGCATCTGGGTGACACCCTTGGCTATGGTGTGCCAGAGCACCATGAATAGTCATGACACTATGTTTAATAAGCCTGAGAAAGTGACCATTCCTAAAAATTCTAGAAATAAATGTGTTGTCCTGTTTAGTCTTTCCATCGTTTAGCAGATAATTATAGATATATATCATATACATGCTTAGAAATAGATTATCTACTTTAATGTCATAGCAATGGCTTTTGATGTACAGTGTTGTCATGTCAAAAGTGCCTCATCAATATGCTGTACTTTACTATATAAATAAAGTCTTGAGAACAATATTGACATTTGTTGTCATTCACAATGAATAAGATGACAAGATGACAAACAATTCCAGGGTTTTGCATTTGCCAGAGAAAACGACCAAATCGGCGAGTTTATACATTAACATACCATTCAGGTAAAGTTGGTTTGATATACAACATTACCTGAGTGTTTAAAAAAACATTCCTATGGCTTCAAGTAGTATAAACAATGATGTTTCTGCATGAAGATACGGCAGAACGTAGTGCAATTAACATCTTAAATCTGCAGCAAACCCCCACAAATTTGTTTTACTAGTGTCTAAATTACGGTACTCTGTGAAAAAAGACTTTCAAATTTATTTACTACTTTCTTCAGTCATGTAAAATGTTGTGATCAAGCCGACTCCTATATCAGAAATTGTTAATCCTCATATACCACAAGTCTTGTTGGATATAAACATTTCCAGATTTTTGGACTTAATTTGAAAAATAATTTCAAGAAATATACTCATGATGTTAAACATTTTCCATCATTCTCCTCAGTTTGGAGATCAAATGGGGTCTGGAAGACAAAGAAAAATGTTCTGAAAGAATAGTTTGTTGCAGTGACAGGACCAACTTAGAAACAGTATAGAAAGTTTTGTTAACTCTTGAGTGATGTTGGAAGAAACAATCCTGTCAAAAATCATAATTTTGCAGGAAAACTGAAATGAGTTTGTTTCATTCTCTATTTAAAGTTTCTCCTCCCCTGCCAAACAAAGACATAAGGGACAAGTTAATAGACATTTTGTATTTTGTACCTGTGAATTAGTACATAATTGAGTGTAAATTGTTATCTCATTGAAAATGTCATCCTTATCCGGTCAGTTCTTCTTCTGCTCATTCTTCGTCAGCTAGTCACAGTAGCTGTCAGGACCCGGTCCGGAAGGGTCCACTCCAGACCCGGAGTTCAGGCCAGAGTTTCATGTGGGTCCTGTGTTATTAAGTTTCCTGATATTTTTTCACCTCTATATGTTTGGTGAGGTCTCCCCTGTCCTGTTCACCACGTATTAAACCCCTCTTTCGTGACATTGTGCGTATGCATCCTTCTTCCTCGCCATGTCCAACCATCGCACCAGATCTCCTTCCTCGTCATTTCACACCAGTGTGACAGTAGCAGACTTTTGAGTATGTGCTAGTGAAGCTCTGTACATATTACATTTACCATTTCATAAGACCATGATAAAAACCTGAAAAAAATTATTTTGATTGGGAAATTCACCTGTCTGTGTCATCCTCTTTTCCAAGTTTTCATTATTTCATTCATTCACTTACCATAACCGCATATTCCTGTTACTCAGGGTCGCACTTCCAGTAGTGTGAGCAGGTGAGAAACTGATCCACTAGTGCAAATACAATTTTAATCACTTCACACTCATACTCCTTTCCTCCTCTCATCGTTTCATCGTTCTATTATGAATTTCTAATCCAAATTCCCTTTATCTAGTTTAATTGAATGTACTTTCTGCATTGCTGGTAAAGCATATTAATTATCATGTATAATTTTAGCCTGGTAACATATCAAATTTTAATATTCATGTTTGGTATGTTTAACATTAACATTAAGTAAAACTGTTTTAACATTCTCTATGAAGCTGAAAGGTCCCTTTTATAAGCCTAGGAAAGGATGATTTGAATTAACATGGTCTGTAAACTAAATAATTGTAACAAAGAAATATTTTTTACAGTATTACTTTTTTAAACAAGCAATAAAATCAATATTTAATATTTAGGGAGGATTAATATCTGTACAGGAGAGTCAATTTGAGGCCCGAGGTAAAACTACCTGAAAGAATGATAGTGTATATGTGTAATGATTTTACATTATATACTTCTGTAGGCAATCAAGCAAACATGTTAAAAAATACGTTAAAAATACCCTCGTGATGTGCGGAATATAAATCTCCCTGTTTTACTTATTACGTGCATTGATTTATTTTTACTGAACGTTCAGTAGTTTGTGGACGATCCCTTATTTGTTTTTTTCAACGTCTAAATAATGTTGAAAATCAAACGTACTTTACCTCACCTAACACACCTGCCTAGTTTACTTAATTAACTTCAGCAGACAGAGAGACATTACATAATGATTTAATGTAATCTATTTTCAGAATTTCTCTAATTCCGGTTTGTGAACGCGTAGCATTAGGCGGAACGCTTATCGTGCAGATGTCATCTTTTCTACCCGGACCGTTTCGATGTGACAACACGAGGACCTCCGGTTTGGTGAAGATTGTTGTGGTTTTCCCAACGCTGCTGAGCGTTGCCTACTCTTCCCAACTCTTACTCGAGACATGAAGCCTGCTGTTGACGAGATGTTTCCCGAGGGAGCGGGTCCATATGTGGATTTGGACGAGGTATCATCGTCATTATTTATATTATTATTACACTGCCGACGTCGACTTGACTTGACTGCACGGCTACACGGCAGCGTCGGTTGATAAGTACAGAATTCCAGGATTCCCTAGAGCTCTTCCCAGCTCTGCTCCCGTTTACCTTTGCGGTGTCGCCCGTGCGACACCAGGCTTAAACCGGGATCCTCTTTATCAAGCCGAATCTTAAAAAAAACACGACACAATTGTCAGACGTTTAACTGGCTGTCCACTGGACTGTGGACATGTGTACACGCTTCATACAGTTTAGGGGCAGACACACGCGTTCTTGTCCTTTAAAACGCCTTCTCTCTCTTTATAACGCATCGTCTCGGCTCGCTCCATAACCTCTGCAATGCCATCGTGTTTCAGGCAGGGGGAAGCACTGGCCTGCTGATGGACTTGGCCGCCAACGAGAAAGCCGTTCATTCAGACTTCTTTAACGGTGAGAAGCACGACCTACATTTACATTGAAGGCATTTTGCAGACGCCCTTATCCAGAGCGACTTACAACGTGCTTCCATGAAGAGATGAAGAGATCAGTTCTGGTTCACCAGGACCCCCAACTATGAATACAATATTTTATTCATTCTGTTGTAGTTTCTATACAAAAGTCAGACAATAAGAAGGTTACAAGTTAATCTAAATATTCTCTAAAGAGGAAGGTCTTGAGCTGCTGTTTGAAAATACTCAGTAACTGAGCTGTTCTGACCTCAAGGGGAAGTTCATTCCACCACCGAGGGGCCAAGACTGAGAAAAGTCTAGATGAGTTTCTTCCTCGTACCTTCAGAGATAGAGGGACCAGGCTGGAGGCTCGGAGTATATGAGTAACCCAGTCTTGATATTATTAGGGTCTGAACTAGTATCTTGTTGGCCATGACAGATAAGGACGGATCCGTCTGATATTGTAGAGAAGGAATGTACATGAACGGGAAAGATTGGTGATGTGTTGTGCTGACCTCCACGTCTGAAGCAGGAGCTGGGTGAAGGAGGGCTTGTATATGCTCTACACGAACTGCAAAGCAAGCCTCGGCGCAATTAGACACGCGTGCTGCTGGTTTTGCGAGCTACTTCTGTGCTTTGGTGACAGCACGGTGCCGAACCGCAGGCATAGATTCACCATGGGGCAAATCTATGTTGACTGACGTTTATGGGAAAGTGGTTTATATTTTTTGCAAAAATTTCCACACTTTCTTATTCAAAGTCATTATGAGGAGCAGCATTCTCAAAAATCTGAGTCCCAACACTGTCGTTAGCCTACAGACAGTAATAATGGCTCCCTGGACCTCTCCCAATATTCCACGGGGCAATCATCTGACAATTTTTTTTCTTTTGTTTGTGTTGGCAACAAACTGTTAAGCCACATGCAACAGTGGGTAAGCGCTTCTGCCTTCCTGCCCTCTTTGTGATTATGAGCCATTTTGATTAAAAGCAGCTTTGGCAGGGCCTGAAAAAAAGAGGGCCGTTAAACAGTAATGGGAAGTTAAAATACAACCCCACTAAAGCACTTTTATGGGATCATGTTGGCTCCAGCACAGCATGACTTCCTCATTTTCAGCCTGATCATCCTTCTTTGTTGGGGAAAGAGGCCGCACACATGTCATACAACAATCCCCCTCAGGTCTGGTGAAGAAGCTTAAAACCAGAAAGGCAGCTGAGCACTGAAGGACCAGAGATATCAATAATAGCAGTATAACTTCCAGTATAGAGCGAAGTTGAATATTCATCATCCATGTTTAATCTCCCCCTGAAGATGACAGACCAGAGAGCAGCACAAAGAAATGTAAAACAAAATCTATGCTGGTGCCATTTTAAGATTAGGGTTGCAGAGAACTGGAGAATTATCAGAAAACGTTATTACAAAAATGATCTGATTTCTTTTTTCTTATTAGTAAAGATAGATTTGTATAAAATTAGTATGAAACACAGAAGAACGTAGCATATTATTTAAATGTCAGGCTGCCTTTTTGTACCTATTAGTAATTATTTTAGGTAAAAAAAATAAAACTTTGTTATATAACATCAGATTCAGATGCTGGGTGATTTGAGATACTCTCAAAGTCTACACACACAGATATGTGAATATATACATGCATACATATGCACATACAGGTTAGAATGAAATTGTTGCACACCTGCATGACCTTCGGTTGTCTCTCGGAATCTACTCACAGTAAAAGCTGTCGTCTATGTTTGTTCTGAGCTTTTCTAATAGATTAACAGCACTTTTAATAACACAATAACCTTGCATACATTTTTCTTTCTGATCTTTATCTCAGATTTTGAAGATCTTTTTGATGATGATGACATCCTGTGATGAAGCCCCAAGAATTGAAGGTCCCTGAAGTGTTTTGTTCACTGCCTGGAAATTAGGTTTATTTCTGTTATTAGTTTGTATAAATAAATGTAAAAACAAAAGACATGTTGGTTTCCCAGAAGAATTTTTGACATCTCAGACATACTGATGCAAAAGTTATGTGAACAGTTTTTTTTTCTTCCCCTTCATGTTTAAATCTGTTTTTGGTAGAAATTGTGGGTTCTTGCACATTCCTGAACACCTGCAAACACTCATAATTACATGTGTGAAACACACAGATGTTACAAGCGGCACAGAGGAGCAGTTGTCAAAATATGTTCATTTCCCCCTGTAGCTGCAATATATGCAACTGGTGTTTTGTAAAAGTCCATGTAAAAAGGTGCACAGGGCATAAATAACATGGTGTAAATGTAAAAATGTGTCTGGAAACTTCAAACTCACTCTACCTCACAGATTTATGTCGAATGCAGAAATCATTGTTGCAAAGCCGTTATTATTCTTTCATACTGATCTTTGGGGGAGTTTTGCATTAAAAATATAATATCAGTGGTCCGTGGGGGTAGCAATATTTATTATAGTTTTGGGGTCACTGACCTCTGAAAATCTGCCTGCATAGAATGAGACCCCAATACAACATGGTGATCTGTAATGTCCCCTGAAGGTTTAAGAGTTTGCTTTAATTTTAAAAGTGTTTATTAACTATGGTTTCCTGGGACCACTTAGTCGACAATTTCACAGTTTTAATCCAAATCAAGGAAAGTGCTTGGGTCTTCCTTTTGTGAAAGTTTTGCTCTATTAAACTTAAATGAAACTCTTTGTAATTGCGTGTGAGCTTGAAACATTTGTGGTTGAAATCTGCAAAGTGGCATTTTTTGAAACACATCGTTCAAGACCCAGCTTGACATCCTATGTGGTTTTTAAGGGGGGGGGGCAACCAGAATTCATGCATTTTTTTCTCCAGCATGTAGACTTGTATAATTACAGCGTCCCATTGGTCAACCAGCTCAGTTGGAGACAGCCAATCACAGGGCTTCCAGCAGCATTCCTGTGGCCCCATGGGATGCACCTTTTTGTTTTAAATTATGAAGGTGCCATTTAAAACGTGGCCAAGTTGTTGTCAGTGGCACAGACTCTTTGGAAGGGGGAGTTGGGGCATCGGGGATTTCTGACCTCAACCCACACGCCCACCCCAGAACTGAAGCGGCAGGCCCAGACCTCGCTGTTCTAGGGCCAGACGACCACATTTTCAGAGCAGGTAAGTCCTCACTGATCTGAATTAGATTTAACGTCAGTGTTCAAAAAATATATACACATGTTACAATGGGTTGGTTTACTGGTACAAAGATCATTTCTCACTGAAAAGGCATTAGAGACCTGAAATTCTAATGCTGAGCAATATGTATTATATAACTTTCACTTGGTTCCCTTCACCTCGAGCTGACTGGTAGGAATGAATTTTCTAGACCTTGGTGGAACTTGTCTGGAAATTACATAAATGTTTGAAACTGTCAGTTAACGAACCCATAATGTCACAAAAAAGCATTTGATTATTCAGTGACAAAAGGGCAGCAGGCCAACATCACAAAGTCGCCCTTTCCCGTGATGAGGATCACTGTAGATCACATCTGTTATGGTTGCATGATCCCAAAACAAGCAGAATATTTTTGAGCCATCATATGAGTGTTTATTACGATATAAAATTAAGTTGAATTGGGTTTATAATCAAGGTAATGAAACAGAATAGAATATTATGATAAAGATCCATTTTTTATTTATTTTACACTTATTTCATTATAAAATAATGAAATAAAAAATAATGAGATACATTTTTTTAACATTACAAGAGATTGGACTTTCATGATGTGTAAGAGGTCATAAACAACATAAATAACATTTAATGAGTACAAAACATTGAGAGGCGAGAACCATTTAGGCATTTTGGGCAAACGTAAGATAAACATACCAAATAAAAGCACTTGATCAATTTATACTAGCACAAGAATATGAAAAAAAATATTATTAAAGGTGTTAAGCAAAAGCCAAATGACTTGAACTTAAAACAATTGTTTTAGAAATATAATAAACTTATAAAATATTGCTTACTACAGTATATAATCTAACATACATTTGTTCTTACACAATGAAATCAACACAAATCATTTTTAAACCTTTTTCTAAATTTTAATGTTTTTGTAAAAAGCAATGTATGCCACAGTGATGAAGACTATCATATGACATTGTGCAGCAAAAAAAAAAAAACAACGTTAATGTTTTAGGAAATTCTGAGTGAGCTATAAACCCTCTACTCTTGATCTGAAGGACGCCAGAAAGCTGACCATGGCTCGTCAGACAAAATCCTCCTGCTCCTACATTTTTACCAGAGCACTGCTGATCACGGTTCTGTCAGCAGGTGAGTCTGCCTACTATTTAGTACTATCAGTACTAATATGTGTGTACTTATGATACAGTCAAAAATAAAAATGATTAATTATTCCCCTTGTGGGAAGCAACTGTAGAAATATGCAAGCACCTCCACTGAAATGTCATGATGTTTCATCTCTTAAACACTGATAAATATTGAACCAGGTGGCTGTTCACAGTTGTTCCAAGATGAGAATAACCTCCATTAAAACTTTCTTCGTAGTTTTGTCATGACTTGCCTGCAGTCTTCTCTGTCTCTCTGTGTTTGAGTGAGATGGGGGTGAAAATACAGTACTGTCTGTCAGCAAAGGAGCCTCTTCCTAAACGTTACTGTTTCCAGATGTGCCAGGAGCCTCTAAATGGCTCGTAAAAGTAATGCTGCAGATATACCGAGGCAGCGGCATTTCACTCGCTCCCCTCTCACCTTTCAAAAGTGACAAAGCCCTTCCATAAGTCTTCATCGACATCGGCCCCATTCAGCAGTTTTCTAGCAGCTTGCGCTGCAGTTTCCTGCACGGCATAATGAGACATAATGCAACTTGTACTTCTCTAAGATGTTTGTGGGGGAAAGAAAATACCTGTGCATATGCAGAGCGCCATCTGGCCCCATGGCTCCTATAGAGTGGAGTGATAATTGCGTGTGCCCCTGGGCACAGCAGTGGATCTGGGCCTTTGTAGATTTTATAGGTTTTCCGTCAGCAACAGTGACCCCCCTGCCACCGCTCTTTAAAGTGCTGATGTGTAGCGTTTGAAGATTAATCTTACACAAAGCCACCTGTACATAACCCACTTGACCCCACCTCTGCCACCTTGAAAAACACATAAAATCGTAGCCATGTGCTTATTAGCATCGGTTAGCGTTGTTTGGCATAGCCGTAGACGTGGAACATCTGGTTCAGACCGCCGTCCCCCTCAGCTCCATTATTTTTTCCTGTCCTACTTCCCCTCCCAGAGTTGCTGGTAGCTGGTCCAGTGCCTCCACAGATCAAAGGTGATGGTAAGTTAATTGAATTTAGTGAATGCTTACTTACACCTGTTTATTCATGTTAAAATGTACATGAAACTTTTGAAATAGTGCTGAAAAAAGTCAACTTTTGGTTTCATGAAGATGCTGTTGAAGGGAAGACTGCTGTTTCTTCAGCCACATCCCAGAGGCTGATCCGCAACAGGAGAAACATCAGCTGGTACAAACAGCACTCAGACTTCTGGAACTGGTACAAGTACTTCACTGACACGGGCAACCAGGAAGGAGTGAGTGTTGAGCCACATTTTCATGTCTAGTATTCCATTTACATTTACAGCATTTATCAGACGCCCTTATCCAGAGCAACTTACGATCAGTAGTTACAGTCCCCCCTGGACACGTTGGTAGTAAGTGGGATTTGAACCTCTGTCTTCTGGTTCATAGGCAAGTGTGTTACCCTCTAGGCTACTACCACCAACTGCTAAACACCATCATTCAACTGCTAAACATCATCATTGTCAAACAGGACCAGGTTTTCTTAGTGCTACATAAGACAATGTAATGTAACATCCAGTATATATTTTGGATTATATCATTAGAATTTACAGACAAGACTGCTTGCTTGTTATCTGTATCTTCACTTTCACATTACTTCACTTTCACTTCATCTTAAGAAGGAGGAAGAACTAACCATGCCCTTTTGTTGGTGTGTAATAATCTCTGAGACCCAGAAGATTAACTTTAATAATGCTTTTATAAAGAAAATTTAAAGCTGTGGTTGTAGTTAATTATTGAATTTGGCAGTTGTGTGAGTGAGTGTGTGAGTTAATGAATAAGGAACCCATTGTCATTATTGACAGTTCATATGTACCCCACTTCCTTATTCTGGACTATGTAAACTCACTCTTGTCAATACGTCACACATGCAAGTGTAGTACATCTCAGTCTCCTCCCTATTTTCTTTGCTTATAATACCCGTTGTTCACATCACAATCTGTGCTGTAGACATCCTAGGAACATGCCTGCCTCAAAACCAACCATACATATACACGATCAGCTCCTTAAGCCGAGAATTCTGACTAGTGAACTATTTCTAACATGTAATATATCTTATATGGCACTTTGAAATGATCCTAATTAGTCTTAAGAAAATGATAAAATCAAAGTTTTCCCCTCACCCATTCTGGTCCAGGTTCAGCAGCTGGATCGCGTCTACCTTGCCTACCTGCAGAACAAAAACAGGGCAGAGGGCCAGCGCTCTTATAAAATGTACCTCCAGCACCTGGGTGATATCTACAAATCTTGTGCCGAGTCCAGTGATCCCAACTGCGTGGCCTCGTACATGGCCAGACCCAAGGAAAAGTCTGAGCCTCCCAAGCCAGCCCAAGTTAAGGCCTGTGACCCTTACAGGGACCCCTATTGCCTCTACAGTCTGGGATACACAGCGTACCCTTACACTGTGCCCTCTGCTGCCAAAGCTCCAGCGCCGGCTGCGGTCAAGTCACCGGCCTATCTTCACACTGCCCCGGTTAAAGACCCCCAATCCGGGTACTACTACTATGCACCGGTGATGCAGTCATTCCTGAGTGCTGAGCAGAGGTCAGAGCTCCTGCGTATCTGTGACCCTAAGGATGTTGAGTGCCTGCAGTATCATCTGCGTGCCGCCTACGGGTACAGGCCCGCCACTGGCCCACTCCCATCCTATGCCCACCTGAGCTGTGACCCCAAGACCGACCGCTATTGCCAGCCCCAAATAGTTCAGAAGGCCCCATCCGGGGTGTATGCGTCCTACCCATACTGCAACCCTTACACTGACCCCTACTGCGCATATGTTGCCGCCCTGCATGCTGACCAGAATTCAGATGCCCAGTCAGCCCCAGTAAAAATGCCTTGTAACCCCCTCTTCGATGACAACTGCAACCCCCTGACTGCTGCCAGGATGGCATCACCCCCTCAGAACCTGAAGGACGAGCCGGCACCTGCAGCCAGCGACGCGCGTGCTGCCCCAGCTGAGCCCCGCAGTGACCCTTACGCCATGTACCGCGAAGCGGCCGCTGCAGCCCTGCACAGACGTCCCCCGCCCCAGCCCTTGCAGCCCCCGACTCACCGCTACCAGCCAGACCATATGCCTGAACGGCAGGAGGAAGCGCAGCACCCCTTAGGGCCACGTGGAAAAACCAAAGAAGGATACGACTGTTTCATTGGCTACGATGAGGAGTGCTTTCCTCTGAGGGCTGCCCAACATGAGCCTCGATCTGGCCAACACAGGCAAATTCCCTTCCATCCAGAATCCTATGAGCCCCACCTCAATCCAGACGGCACCAGAAGTGGCGTGATCGAGCCCGACCCCGATTGTGACCCAGAGTACGACAGAAACTGCCGCCTGCGTCGCTATGAGCCTGAGCCTGCTGTCCCCCATGAGGAGGCCCAAGAAGCCCACCAAGCTGAGAGGCACCACGACCAGTCCAATCACGAGGAGGAGCCACATCCTGAACACCAGCCTGGAAGCCCCAGCTACAGCCAGGACAACTATGACCCTTACCAGAGTGGCCAGGAAGACCCTTTTGCCTCATATGGCTCCCAGGATCATGGAGCTCCCAGCTTCCCAGATGTTCTGAGGGGCTTCGGGGGCCAGTATGGTCAGGATGACCACCGTGCCTACACAGGAGACTACAAGAAGAAGTGAAGGCACACACACATACGCCAGTAATTAAAAACAGACCCGTATGAACAATTGGTTTAGCAAATGGGAAAACTTCACTGGAGTGAAGAGGCAATTATACAGTTTTATTTCTATTTAGGTGCTGCAGCACAGCACAGTGCTGAGGTTTTAACAGCACTTATACAGGATTTAGTTTAATCTAATCTACTTTGATATTGTGTAAACAGTGTGCAGTTTTTCTGAGATTGCTAAACTTGATAAATGTATTGGAAGTAGCTATGATTGTGCAAAAGGACATCAGGTCTGTCACAACATATTCACGTACAGTTCACTTATTAGGGGTCCTCTGTTGAAGAGATGGAGAAGGGTTAGTAAGCTTTACTTGAAAGTAGGCTATGGATCAGTTTTTTTTCTGTTCTGCTTTTGTTTAGGATGATATGGTTTAATATTTAATGGTTTAATATTTAATGAATCCTCATTGCAAGACCTGAAAACCTTTTTGTTTTTTTTTAAGTTCTTAATAAAAGCTTGGAAAACAAATGATAAGGTCCTTTTGTTGGTTTTATTAATCAAAAATGCTTTAAAGATTAAAATAAACATACATTTTTTTGTGCAGTCTGTGGACCACACACTGGTCGAGGCTATTGCTGACGTCATTCATGAATCGATTGTTTTACCCAAGAAACCGTTGTTGAATGTGAGTTTTGATTTTAAAAAATCTGCTACGTGACAGCTGTTATTAAAATGAAAAATAGCCCAGTGATAACCACACAAACACCCTACCTCAAATGTGACTGTGGTCAACTGCCAACTGGTGCAGAGTTTACATAGCGATAAGACACACAAACAGAACATACACATACTCCGCCACAGGACGTCACATCTCTACAGAACTCTCTAGTCTCTAACAAGAAAAAAAAATGTAAGAGACATTCATCAAGACCCATCTGAAGCTTCCGGAGGACACTGTGAAAAACTTCCGCTTCGAAAGAGTCCATCGGCTCGAAGAGGCCTGGCGCCCTGAGAGCGCGTCTCATCGTGGCCAAATTCAGCTACTTTAGCCCTAACCCTCTAATCCGTAAATTCTCTAATCCGTAAAAGAAAATAGCGTGATCAATAGTGTCAAGCAGGACAAGCAGCGAGATGAGGCCCTGGTCATAAACATATTATAGTTAATTAATTATTAATTAACGTTCTAGAAAGCCTCCCCCGTCCTGCTCCGTCAAACCATAAGGGCAGTGGTAGCCTAGCGTTTAAGGAAGCGGCCCCTTAATCAGAAGGTTGCCGATTCAAATCCAGGCCGAGGTGCCACTGAGCAAAGCACTGTCCCCACACACTGCTCCCCGGGTGCCTGTCAGGGCTGCTCACTGCTCACTCAGGGTGATGGGTTAAAAGCAGAGGACATATTTCGTTGTGTCACCGTGTGCTGTGCTGCAATGTTTCACATTGAGTTATTCCTCTTCTGTCCCCTTTTGGCCACCTGCACTACTGACCCTGTCATCATACAAACATTTACATTTACAGCATTTATCAGACGCCCTTATCCAGAGCGTCTTACAGTCTTACTGACTTACAGTCAGTAGGGACAGTCCCCCCCCCTGGAGCAACTTAGGGTTAAGTGTCTTGCTCAGGAACACAATGGTAGAAAGTGGGATTTGAACCTGGGTCTTCTGGTTCATAGGCAAGTGTGTTACCCACTAGGCTACTACCACCCTAAACATATAGGACCTTGGGCTCAGTTATGCCCATACCGAAGGCTGACTTCTGACTGAAGGCTCTCTCCCCTTGTTTGCCTTTTATGCCATGAATGCCTGGGATGCCCTGGGGACCTGCTTGACCCTCTTCACCTTGATCACCTGGATCTCCTTTGCCCCCTAGAACTCCTTTAAATAAAATAAAAATATTTTATTTTAATGTCTCTAACATCTGAATGCCAGCAACACCTGCTGTATTAGCAAAAACATGTATACCAGCTCCAACATTTTCCTCTCATACATATATAGCCAGTGTCTCCCCTTCCTGTTTCATACCCATACTGGCCATCTCTGGAGTGCCTGGCACACCACCCATCCACCTGGCACATGGCTCCCTGGCATCAGGTGCCATCAGCTTTCTGGGAGGTACACAGATGGACCGCTACCAGCAGGCAGGGCAGCCAGCTCCCCTCTGCAAACCTGTTGGACACCATGCCACCTCACACCACTGGTGCTGCAAGAAGTGCACTGTACTGAAATCTGACAAATTTAATCATAACCTGTTATGCAGGAATCCATGGTCAACATATATACATTCACCAAGGTACAGGCAGAAACTGCAGTGGGATTGTTAAGATGTTTATGTTAACACTGTGGTGAATTGACACTTATTGACACTGTGGCAGGGTGTCCGGCGGCGGAGTAAAAAATATTTTAAAAGTGCTCTTCCTTTACTTTAAAATTTTTTTTTTTCCCCTTTTCCCCAAAAAGTGATAGAAATATGTGCACATGTGTACAGGTAAAAAAAACAGAAGTGTGCTTCAAAAACAACACAAAAAGAACAAAATCACAGAAAACAAAAGACACGAAACACGAATTAGGGCAGGATAAACAAAATGGTCCTGCACCAATACTAAGTATCAAAAGTTTGTCTCTCTAGCTCTCCGGCTCTCTCTTTCCAGTCTCAGCTTAATGATTCTTCGGGCCTAATACAGGGTTACCTCACCTGTAGTCCCTCCTCCTGGATCAAAGCAACGGCCAAATATATAAATGAAACCTTCAACATTCTTAAACACAGTAAACAAAAGCACAAAATATACACCCCAAAATATTTACAAGAATATGCTAAACACGCAAAAAACAAACAAACAAACAAACAAACAAACAAACAACAGAGACACCTACACAAAAACCTTCAAACACCCCCCAGTGACGGTATCCCCCATATCCCCAATCATGGGATCAATCAGCTTGATACATGTTTTTCTTGTTGTTAACTTATTGTTGATGAAGAGAAATGTGTTCTTCTAATTACCAGTTCATATTCTGATTGGACTGGGATAAAAAGTTATCGAGTTCTATAATGTTGCAATAGTACGTACCACGGATTTAATGTGTTGCTTCTTTTAAGAGGTCACTTGCCTGAAAAGGTGACGACAACCATCAGTGATTTAGAGCTTTGACCGCCAATATTTAATCAGTTCATCCAATAAGTTAATCTTCAAACATAGCAAATATGTAGACAGTCCTTTGAGGTGTTCTGGAGGTGTTCTGAATCAGTTCATCTTAAGAAACCTGAAATCTTGGAATCCGAATGAACATGTGAACCAGATTAGAAGAAATTGCCTGGAGCAAGAAGACTAAAATTTTTATGACAATAAACCTTAAAAAAAGTTGAATGCTCCCAAAATAATGTCTGTTTGTCTGGCCATAAAGATGAATTTATTATTATGACATCAGACAACATTCAAATTTACACTGTGAAGTTTGCAGAGAAGCTGGCTATAAACACCTGCTTCAGGTTGGTTTTAGAACTGTTTGAATAGCTCTACTCTCAAGTGAAATTCCTGTAGGATTATATTTGTCTTCATTACTCTTATCCATATGCAGTGCACCACTGTCTGTTTGAAAAGCTATGAAGCTATGAAGTTTGAAAAGCTATGAAGGTTGCCTGTTGAGGAGATTAAACCGTTTTCTTTTCAGATCAAAGGGGAGATTTTCATGTAAAATCAAAAATGTGTAAAAAGCCTGGGGACAACTGTCAAAACGTACAACGTCCTTTGACTAGTGACATACCGAAAGAGTCTTTATACTCCAGCAAACATTTGTTAGAGGCAAAGGCAAAACTTACCAAATCACACAGGCGTTCATAAGCAGTAAAAGTAAATGACGAACACTTACCCGATTTCTCTTTATTCTTGGGTCAGACTGCGGTGAAAAGAATATGGTCAGGATTGAGCTGCGTCCTGGACACCCTTGTCTGTAACATAACGGACTGTCAAACCTGATTATATCTCTGGCATGGTTATACCGCTGTTGTTGGCACAAACTACTTTGAGTAAATTGCTGTCCATCCTATTCATGATTAAATTTGAAGTGTCTGGAAAGACGTATCTGTAATTAACACCCGGATGAAAAATTTGGATTAATACAATTATTTTTTGAAGAAGAAGATTGAGTCATTCTGTCAGGCCTCTGAAGGGTTTCTACAATGTCTGTGGTCTAGGTTGGTTTATTTTTCAGACATGTGATAAAACAGAAAAAAAGTGGCACTGCAGTTCTGTTTCCTGGAGCCCTTCTAACAGGAAACACACATCGACACTCTTTTGTTGAAAAGCCAGGTCTGGTGCTCGACGCGGTACGTCTTCTTCAGAACAGTAAGTAATCCTTTCTACATCACCAGCTAAGCAAGTATTTGAATGTGAATCAGTAAGTCTGCATAACGTCTGGAGAGTTCTGCATTACGGGCAGACACGAAGCCGGAACGTGCTCGGTGGCACGGTGGCATGGTGGCTGATGATAAGTTAACACGTTAAAAAGTGCGGTGAACAGCAGTGGTTAATAATTGACTATTGTATTTAGCAACGAGAGTTTTTTTTTTTAGACAGTACGCAGGTGTGAGACTCTTCCATTCTTCTGCAGGTATTTCTCTCTACCTTCGTACCTCTAGTCTTTTATGTGGCTGGCCAGTGAAATGACCTCAGCTGTATCTAAGGTGATCATTGGCAATGCAATTAGGCGTTTCAATGAATAGTAAACAGACTAGCAACATCCAAAAAGTAACCCAAAAAAGTATGAGACTAACACACTCTATTCTGCCTTGTGCAGTGAAACCTGGTTATGAATAATTCATTAGATGACCACATGATCCGTCCTAAGAGCAGGGTTCATCCTGCAGAAGCTATTTGTTGAAACCATCAGCACTGTGAACACATCGTGACAAGGCTGTGGATGTCCAACTGAAGGCTGAGGCAAAATGCAGACTGGGACCAAGAGAACCTGGCGGCACATTTCGAATGTTTCCCATTGGTTTGAGATGTCTGGAGTGGGACTGCTTTCCATACCTGCGCAATGTTGCTCGAAGTATTCTGTCATTATTTTCTGCTGCTTCGTCATAGCGTGCATCTTTTATCTCTCACTAAACCTCAACTTGACACCTAAGCCTGCATTAAAGGAGATGTGGAGACAGATGAGAACCGCGCACAATGCCAAGAAGCCTACTGATGGTGCAAGTATATCGAAGGAAGTGAAAGAAGCAGTGACGCATTACAGCTCACTGAACCAGTTCAAGGTGGCCGCAGCTGTGAAAGGGCGGAGCATGTCTCTGGGGAGAGCTGACATCACGTGTGAGTTGAGGGCCCGGGTTCCCCTGCGGGTGATCAAGGCTGGGGATGGGCCCTTTTCAGGAGAACAGTGGGAAAAAAGTTTACCCTCGCGTGGACTGGAAGAGACACTTGGCCCACTGAAGACCTGCGCTGTTGTAATGTCATCGGGTGCTCTGAGACGCTCCTCACTGGGAATGGAAATTGGTAATGTAGTCAATTTTCGGGAATTTAATTAAGAAAATACATGCCTTCAAAAAAATCTTATTTGTGTGTCTAAGCATGCAGCACCATTCTTGTCCTTCCTCCGCGGCAATAAAGCACCAGTAGAACTGAATGCTCTACAGAAAAGTGCATTAACCCCTCAATTCCAGTGGTTCCAGCAACCAAAAATACCCAAAACCATAGAACACATTACATTTACCTAGGAGGTGTCAAATTTGTAAATGTTTAACATGCTAAAATATTCATAATGAACATAATTAACACGGCTGCATTGCATTTATTTTATGTGTGAGATTCACTCTAACTCACCAATAACGTGCACTTCTCTTTAAGTACAGAGCCCAGAACTACACGAACGGGCTACAGACAACTCATGTTGTTAATTATGGCTTCTCGTTTGATCATCACTCATTTCCTTGGCTCATTGCTGGTGCAATTACACACAAATACAAATGTTGTCCTACAGAGATGACTTTGTAATACAAATTGTAATTCTTAATTTGTTCAAACGTCTTTTTCAAATGAGCTGAAATAAAACAGAGACCTACATTTAAAATTCTGATATGATCTCAAAGTTGATCTTTTAGTTTGACTGATCAACCCAATTTTTTAACTCGTAGATGTGTTTCCCTTTACCTTTTCTGATATTTTGTCCCTAATTACTGTACTTCGTGCTATATGCTGTGTTCATTCTCCACGTTCTCTGTAAAGTTACCATTGACTGTGTCCTCAGCTATTGACGTCCCCAGCATATCACTGATTCACTCTTCATTGCTGTTTTTTTTTGTATTCATCCCCTCTGCATCCTGAAGTGCACAACCCTTTATAAATCTTCTCCCGTAGAGCCCATTCCTTTCTGCATTTACAAGCTGGAATTATTTCAGCAGGGCTGATTAGAGGACAGATGAGGTGGGTAACTCACCTATGGATCAGAAGACCCAAGTTCAAACCCTGCTTACTACCATTGAGTCCCCCAAGACACTTAACCCTAAGTTGCTCCAGGGGGGGACTGTCCCTGTAACTACTAAGTCGCTCTGGATAAGGGCGTCTGGTAAATGCTGTAAATAAATGAATAACAGAAGAACAGAAGAGAAGTTTTTTTTGTACAGGAACTTTTGTACTGCACCAACCAAGTGATTCATGTTTCCAAGCTCAATGTTTCTGATGTTTCCACAGTTTGTGAGTTGTACTTTGGCCAAAAATGCTACAAAGTTAAAAAAAGAATTGCTGAACATGCATATCTTCTCCATTTCAAGACTCACATGATGCTGTTCTTCGCTTTAATGCGGCACCCACTGAAGGTCACAGCCGGGATGTTGGGAGTAAAACAACCCTACGTATCGTGAACTCTCAGGTTAATAAAGTTAGCAACTAGCATAAAAGTTCATTTTTGGTCATCATTACATGTATGAATTTGTGTCTTCTACTTCCTCCCATGAAGCTCATGGTTACACAGAAGGCAAGATTTCTCCAAGATGCATTGTTCAATACTGGTGTTCTGATTATGTGGGACCCAGCACCCTACTCCAAAGACCTGCATGAGGTGAGAAATCACCCACCATATAGTGCTGGTCAATGTATTTTGAATAATCCCTACTGTGCCTCTAACATTGAACAAACAATGGTTCCTGCAATCCTTCCCTGCTGTGCAGTGGTACAGGAACCCTGACTTTAACTTCACAGAGACTTATCAGGACTACCACAGACTGCACCCCCGGCAACCTTTCTATATTCTGAGTCCCAGCATGCAGTGGGAACTGTGGGACATACTGCAGGAGTACTCTCCAACAGCCATCCAGCCCAACCCCCCTTCCTCTGGCATGCAGGGTGAGCGCACACTCCAATGCACAATTCAACATGTTCCACAAGAGCTTTATATTTCACCGCAAAAATAAATGTGTTTAATATCTGTTTAATTGATTGTGCTACCAGTGACATGGTAATTGGCTGGGATTTATAATAGTTGCCTGAAAAATCCAGCATTTCAAAGTGAAATTGAATTAATGAAGGTGACATTCATGTGATGAAATGTGTCCTGCAAAGGAATTATTGTGATGCTGAGCCTCTGTGACCGGATCAGCGTTTATGAGTTTCTTCCTTCGCATCGGAAATCGGACCTGTGTCACTACTTTGAGGACATACACAACTGGCAGTGCACTCAGGGCCACTACCACCCACTCAGCTTCGAAAAGAACCTAATCAAACACCTCAATCAAGGTGGGCAGGAGGACGTCGTCAAATTAGGAAAAGTCACTCTAAACGGGTTTTCACAAGAACGCTGCAGAAGAACATGACACCGGTTAATGTATAGAAACTTCCATGCATGGACAGTACATGATTTAATGGGGAGGAGCGAGGAGTTGGCCCAGTTTCCTTTGGACACTACAACATCAGCCGAGTTATTGCATGTACTCAAAAAGACATTCAATCCAATGGCTCCCTCTTATGGACCCACATTCAATGCAATGGCTCCCTCTTATGGACCCACATGGAGTGACTACAAATAACAGATCACACTTTATAATACATTTTGTCTGGACATCAGCACCTACCTTCGTGAGACGCTGTGAGAAAAGAACAGTTGCCTTAAAAACTGCAGTGTGCAAAATGATGGTAGCGACTGGCTTTATTGTTCTGTGGAGCCCTCTTCATGTTGTAGAGTTTTTACAGTCAAAGAGAAGCTAAATTTTTCCCCCCAGTGGTACCGTTTCTCTGAGTTAACAAGGAGTTTAATTAAAGGCATAAAAGGCATATCTGGGGGAAACATTGTCCTCGTGTCTGTATCTTATTAAAGGTCAACAGACGGCTTCTCCTGCACACTGAGCGAACAGCTTGGAAGATTTCCTGATTATGAATGCCATGGCACAATGGTTCAAATATAGCTCCAAAATGTTAGGACTTTGCAACTATTTTGTCTCACCATTTGATACATAATGTAGATTTCAGACAGTATCAATGACATGTTGACAATTCATAATTTGTGTGCCAAAACATTCTATTTACAAAGCTTAATAATATGTTATGCTTAAGTCCAGGCATAACCTTCATAGTCACCTATGGCTATTAAAATGCTATACCTTTGTTACTTGGTCTATGTTGCTTTATTTTTATACATACCTTTTTTGGATTGGATATCGATTCAAAAGCTATTCAAAGCTCTGTGGGTCAAATTTATTGTACAGTTTTTCAGTTGCACTGTACTAATTTGTATATATTCACACACCTCAAGGAATTCAATTATAATGGTGACAGGAATTAGATTGCTGATATTACTTTTTGTACCAAACTCACTTTATATATAGGAGTCATAGGGTTTGCACAGATTACATTTGACTAGGCCACTGACAATCATTTCACTTGAGATATGAATTTACAGTGGTATAAAGTTTAGAAAAACTGCCTTGTCAGCACTCAGAACAACAGAAAAACACTTTTATATTCAGAAGTAATAAGTGAAGAAAATGGGTTTGACAGTTAAGAAAATGACGCAGTCTCAATATAGTCAGCACTGGAAGCCATCTCTCTCTCTCTTTCTGTTTCCTCTCTCCAAAATCAAGCCTTGAGGACAGAGTGACAGAGCCTGCCAGAGACTAATTAATGCTCAAATATTAAATTGAATTGTGCAGTCGCTATTTATGTCCATGCCGTTCATTTTACCATTCAGGACATTTAAAATGCAAAGCAAATAATAATTAGGAGCTTTTGAAGATATCTGCTGATCCAATGACTGCATTCAAATATGTCTAAGGAAGCATTTGGAGAGGTTAAAGTAATAACACTCCGGAGGGTTTCTTGAGTTCAGGTGGTAAATGAAGAGCAAATTGCACTTATCTTACACCCACACAGTCAGCCCGGCTAAAGCTACACTCCCCCTTCTGCATGGAAGGCACTGCCAGCGGGGCCTTGATTTTTCAGGCAAATGAGGAAAATATGAACTCATTTCATACTCAATTAATAACAGGATTTTTACAATTTCAATCACATCCTCCAAAAATATGAGCCAAGTTTTTCTTCCATTGCAAATTACCTGATTAAGAGAATCCCCCCCAAAATAAATTAAGTGTGTCAGCCTAGTTTCTTCCCTTTTTTTTTTCGTGCACCTGGAAATATACAGACAATCCTCGAGCAGAATCCCTGGGAACAGGCAGTTTTTTTTTTTTTAAATAAAATAAAAATGAAATGAGCAGAAAAGTTCTTGCAAGCTGCCAAAGTTGCTCAGTCTTCCCCATTCAACTCTGTCAGCTCAAAGTTATCTCCGACAGATAGGCTGAGTAAACAGCAGCAGTGTCCTCACTGTCCTCGCACTCCGCCATTAATTAGGGAGCGGGAGAATCAGGAGAGGGTATAATGAGGATTACTGTATGTGCCTATGAGAAGATGGTTTGATCAAGCACACCCAATATTCTCCAAGGTCTCCTCTTCTGCCTGGAATAATTGGTTAAATTCAATTCTTGGTGAATACTCACCTGGGCAACTTTGCTGCCTGAGAGGCTTAGCACATGGAAATGGTCCAGATGCCCATTGTCATGATGATCTATTGTTAACCTGTCACGTCGCAGGCCAGCGCATGCATCTTCATTTGCATGCTGTGGAACTTGGCTTTGAGAAGATTAAGCGAATTATGGATCTAACAACAGCAATGATTTCTTTATTTTGGTGCTGCCGCTGTTTGTAAGGCCCTGTTAAGTGAAGGGTCTTAGATATACTGTCCTCAGCTTGGTACAGGACCATTCAGGAATCATTCAAAATCATCACAATCTCTGTTCTCTTTGGAGGTGCTCAGAATTTTTGCCTTAATTTGCTAATTTTAGCTAATTTTTTAAAACCTTTTTTCAGTGTGTGCAGAATGGATTTGGCAGCTGGAACTGAACAGTACACAGTAAAAAATGATGTGTCAATATTTCAGAGTAAACCTATTTTAACCAAGATGAAGTATTTACAACTCTATGGGGAGTAAACCAACTCTAACTGCAGAGTTAAAAGTCAGCGTAAAGATCTGCAGACCCACCGTGAAGATTCAACTCTACACAGTGTGGATTAGTACCAGCATGCATTTTGAAGATATCTGCTCAGTAGAGGCGTTAGCGGGCGTTCACCCACCATGAGGCAGAAGGTGGGGTATATTGATGGGCCTTGGGGGGGGGGGTTGCTGGTTTAAATGGTTGCAATACTGGCTGCTCGTGTCTTGAAAGCGCTTGTAAGGTTCAAATTAAAATGGACAACCCAGTCTACTGATCTGCCTTTCCAATACTATATTATTTATCACTGATGGCAAGTGAGGGCATAATGGCAGCATTTACGCATCAGTGTAATGTTATAATCGTGTAGCTACATGCTACATCATACAGCTTTGATTGCAGACATTTAGTAATATAGCATCATATGTTGAATATGTAAAATAAAATAAGACAACAGGGAAATGTCTGTGAAGATTCTCAGTCATCCAGGTGAATATGTTGGAAGTTGAGTCATGGCAACTGGACTTTCTTTCTTTAAGGTAGAGACGTTTCATTCTGCATCCACAGAACTTTGTCAATCTGAGGAAAGTAGTTTGTATTGTAGTGGGTGATGTGAATCAAACAATATATATTGGTCAGTGTGGGTCGGTTTTCTGTAAATATCTATGTCCAGCTTTCTATCAGTTCCAACAATAACCGCACTGTCCAGGAAGGCTAGACGGTTATTATTGGAGTCCTCCCTGGTGAATTGTATGTTTGTGTCCACTGAGTTCATGTGACCTGTGAAGGCCTGTACTTCCTGGCTCTTGATCTTCACCCAGGTGTCAGCCACATACCTGAACCAGTGGATTGGTGTCGTCCCTGGGAAGGAGTTGAGTGCTTTCTCCTCCACTTCTTCCATGTACAGGTTGGCAACAATAGGTGACACAGGCAAGCCCATGGCACAGCCATGTCTCTGTCTGTAAAAGTCACCCTTGTATGTGAAATAAGTGGTGCTCAAGCACAAGTCCAGGAGCAGGCAGATCTGGTCTGGGTTGAGGTTGCTTCTAGCGGTGAGGGTGCTATCTTCTTCCAGTCTCCTTCTTACAGCTGTTAAGGCTGCCGTGGTGGGGATGCTGGTGAAGAGTGATGTGAATAAGATAGATGTATTCATAGTTGGGGGTCCTAGTGAACCGGAATTGATCTCTTCATCAATTGTAAATTAAGCACGTTGTAAGTCGCTCTGGATAAGGGCGTCTGCCAAATGCCTTAAATGTAAATGTAAATGTAAATGATGTGACATCAAAGGATACCATGGTTTCATCTGTATCCAGTTTCAGCTCCAGCAATGTCCACGTTATAAGTGTTATAAGTGACGATGGGTCTGAGTGGGGCTCCATCCTTGTGTGTCTTGGGGAGTCCATAAACAAGTTTTACACACATCTTCTGTTTGTTTGGTCCCTTCATTGCCTCACGATTTCAACATTGGTCTATTCCTGCAGCCAGAGGTATACAATTGGCTCTCTTTGTCATGTCAATACAGATACACCAGCAGATGAAAGCAGGTTATCGCTAATGATTACAAAAAGGGCTGGGGTCTGTTCTCATCAGCGCGATCAAGGGCAAGTTCAAACATTTCATGACGAAGTGTCATTTTAGACCTTAACTCCGCCCTCAGCTTTAGATTTTTCATGATGTTGTGCTGCAAGTGCTAGTGTTTAATGGCTGTCAATTGATTACAAATGTTATTATAATGTTATTATAAAAATGTTGTAATGGATTAATCACGATGAATTCTTCCCTCAGATTGACAAACGTCTCTACCTTAAAGAAAGAAATTCCTGTTGCCATGACTCAACTTTCAGACACAACAGAGAAATAAAAAATCTATATATCAGAGTGTTCTTATTAATTTGTAGTTGAAGTGGAACCATATTACTCTAACAGTGTGGGAGTAACCTGTGTTAAATACACATTTCATTGATAATTTATCACTAAATTTAGAATGGATTCATTCTGAAATGTCAACACTGGCCATAGAGTAAATTTTACTATAACTTTGAGTGGTACCAAATGTTTTCTGAAATGGAGTTCAAATCAGCGCTTTAAGTGTAAATTGTGACGCAGTTTTTACTGTGTAGTAAAAAATCCAATATTGGTTGTCCTTCTCCACAACCTTTACAACTGACCTGTTACCTACAACATCACTGACAGGAGGGTCACATTACAGCAGTAAAGCTTCTGCTTGCATATTTGGCAAACTCACCACAGCCATAACTGGCTATCACCTCTTGGGGTGCACAGTGCTGTCAAAATTGTTATTTATTCACTTTCCTTTGAAAGGTTTATCTATTCTTTTATGTCTAAAAATGCAATTTGTTGGTAGATACGGGCTCAATTCTTTATGCTTTATTTACTGTGTCAACTGAGAAATCCCTCTTGAGTGTCTTAGTAGGAAATTTAACCTATGGTACAGTAATGGTTTAGGTTCCTATTCTGAAATCAGATTGACAATGGATGCAGGAAAGATTGTGCTGAACTGGTTCCCTCCAGCACTGTTGGAGTTGGAGGCACCTGCTTCAGAGAGTGTAGATGCTTAATCTTTGGTGGGCCTTTTTCATGTTTTACACATACCTTCTGTTTTTGGTCCCTTCATTGCCTCACGATTTCAACATTGGTCTGCTCCTGCAGCCAGAGGTGTACAATTGGCTCTCCAGTAGCCTCCAGGGACATTCGTTAGGAGTAAAATAAGTGCAAACGTGGAATCTTCAGGGGCAGAAATCACTCATAACAAATGGCTGCAGCATTGTGGTGTGTCATTGATGAATTCTTCACTATAGGGTTTGAATAACTTTCAGGCCATCAGACAGGGCCGTGCAGGCCTGTCTGAGCTTTTCTTCAGGTGAGGAGACTCAGGAATTTAGGGCTCAGCCCCTGTTGTGCTCTACCTGCATGAATCACAACAGACAGCAAACAAGGAGCAAAGGGCAGATAAGACCTGCATGTGTGGACATGATGCATGAACCTGTTCCTGGGCATGGACTTGCTCCTCAAGAGGCAGTGAGTGTATGTATCTACCTACACTGCTTCAATTTTAAGTGTAAATACAGTGTTGTGTTTATGCATGAGCTTTTTGAGATGATTAATGGTATGGAACTCTATCCTCCCTCTCCACCCCCCACCCTTTCTTTCTCACCATTATCACTTTCACAGTTTTTCTCCTGGGTGGAGGTACACGTACAGGCTGAAAACCTAAACTGAGCAGATTTACTGATACGCAAAGCTCTCGCGTCACTGTTATCAGTGCAAGTAAATCCTGAGTTTGTCATGTCAATACAGATACACCAGCAGATGAAAGCAGGTCGTCGCTAATGATTACAAAAAGGGCTGGGGTCTGTTCTCACCAGCGCGATCAAGGGCAAGTTCAACCATTTCATGACGAAGTGTCATTGTAGACCCTAACTCCGCCCTCAGCTCTAAATTTTTCATGATGTTGTGCTGCAAGTGCTAGAGTTTAATGGCTGTTATTTGATTACAAATTATAATGGTATTATAAAAACGTTGCAATGGATTAATCATGATTAATTCTTCTGACTAGATGCAAGGCATGTTTAAAACTGTGAGACCATTCAGCATTGGCACACAGGATGGGAATAGAGTCTGTAGTTACTGGTGATAGGAATTCTGGCTTTTTTTAAGAGAGCCGACTCTTGTAGCTCAGCTCACTTAAAAGATTCACCTCTTTCTCCTCTCAAGTGGCTTGTCAGATTTTTTTTGGTGCTAAAATTTATTTATTTACAAAAATAATGTAAAATTATAAGTGAAATGAATGAGTAACAATGAATGAGTAACACACAAAAACAAATATGTTTATAACATATTAAAGAATAATAATATTTAAGGTACAAAAACAAAACCATCTCAATTTGATAAAAGATACAATATTTTTTATTTTATTTTACCACTGCACTGATGGATGTTCAGTTGTAACAATGGTTGCAGGTTATTTAAAAGTGAAGTGATTGTCACTGCAGCACAGCACACGGTGACACAACAAAATGTGTCCACTGCTTTTAACCATCACCCTTAGTGAGCAGTGGCAACCATGAAAAGTGCCCGGAGAGCAGCGTGTGGGGACGGTGCTTTGCTCAGTGACACCTTGGCAATCTGGAAACCGGCAACCTTCAGAACCGGCAACCGGTCTGAATATGGGTCCATTTCCCATAATCATTCATTTGTAGAGCCTGTCTGATCTGAGATTTTAACCTAGCACGCTCTACATTCTGCCTTTGTATTATTGGTGTAATTGAAATGTATCCAAACTTTACTCAGTTTTCTTGCTTCACTCATTTTGTCATGTACATCTCATTCCTCCCTGTTTTCTGTGCATGCAATTGTCACCACCAGTCACCATGTCACATGGTACAAAACCTTTGCAAGAGAAAGACGATTTAAGATTAAAGACTAAACCCAAGTCAAGCACAACCTGTAGCACCGCCCCTCCCCCTCCTGCTCAGAACAGACACGTATCGTGCACTTGACCAATCTCGAGTGACTTGAAAAAAATTGAAAAAGGGAGGAGCACTGGCCATGAATGCTCCTGGTGATCATTACTGTGGGCACCAGGCCTTGGCGCGGCGGCTGTGAGACCGGGAGGTGATCTGGTGATCTGACTGATACATACGAATTACTTTATTTTTAAATGTTACAGCTAAGGGCTGATTTAGATAATAAGTATGAACAGTGTTTGGAAGGTTACTTTTAAAATGCATTCCGTTACAGATTACAGAATACATGCCCCAAAATGTAGTTTGTAACGTATTCCGTTAAATTACTCAATGTGAGTAACGTATTCTGAATACTTTGGATTACTTAATATATTGTCATGCTTTTTACAACTACATGAATGTAGCAATCACAGATAATAAAAAAACCCTGTTTTTCCTTAACAATTTCTTTATTTATAAAGCTGAAAAGTGGAAGAGAAACATAAAATATGCCATTGAAAAGTATTTACTGGTCACCAACATATTCCATCACTTAGTTAAAATAAAAAGTAAACTGGCACAAGGATCTTTTTGATTTGGACCGCACCTTCCTTGCAGCGGAAAGCGGCCAATTACAGCCATCTCTGTCCCGTGCGACCCTCCGAGCGGCGAGGTTAAACCGGGTGATGGCGTGTCACCTTACACACACTCGGTCCATGTGCGCTGTAGGAGTATAAAGATCATGGTGTAGGTAGCGCAACTCGATAGTCAACATGTTTCGACAGAACTCCTGTGTTATGCGTGGTCCACGCAGCGCGGAATTACCAATATGAGAAAGGAGATAGAGAGGGGATAGCCTAACATATGAAACAGGAAAAGACCGCTGTGTAGTCCATTTATTTAAAAAAAGGAACTGTGTTCTGATTATCACTCATTTAAATGGTAACTGTAACGAAATACAGTTACTCATATTTTGTATTCTAAATACGTAACGCCCGTACATGTATTCCGTTACTCCCCAACACTGACTATGAACCTGGTTTTGTGTAATATTTTCATCGCCTTTCCATGTGAGACAATCCACAAATTGTCTCTGCCTTGGATGAATCTACAGGAAGTGAACCAAACACAGCCGCATTAAATGTATGACAAATAGCCATAAATTAATCACGAAAATGAATGTGTTCATTTTGAACACCTTACATAATAATAGTGAAAAAGTGCATGTTGTGAAGAAGCCATGTTGGAGTGGCTGTTTTGATATTCTCAAGATTTGATACCTGACAAGCGCCACTTGTGGAGCTTCTGAAACATCTGCGGACAGCCCATAATGTCCTTCGACGCCATGGCGACAGGTCATCCAGGCAGCCTTCATTTGATGGATGGCTCTTATTTCCCTGTCAGCCTGGAACTATTTTGGTGTTTATCTTGTTAGCCTTCATTATGTGCCATCATTTATCTTGTACAGTCAAGGGAAAGGAGATTTCGCCACATGTATCATTTGATTAAACATTAATGTGCAATTAAGTTTCTCTGTGGTTAAAAATACACTTGCTGGAAAACATCAAACTGTGATTTGTACTAATGAACTGCCAGTAACTTGAAATCTAACAGCAATGATTGATGCGTCCCTGCACTTGGAGATAAGAGATATTTATGGACACTTGGAGACCTTTTGTCCTCTCTTAGAGGTTTGGCAAAGCCAACAGCTTGGAAACCCAGAGTGGAGTGAAAAGTGACCCATGAGTGTTATTTTGGTGAGATATACGGTACCGATGGTGCCAGGGCTTACACCTTCCATCAAGGTTATTCTAAATATCCGAGTGGTCATTGGATTTCTATTCTCTCAGGTATTGACTGCTATTTTTTCCAGTTAGAGTGTCTTCACACCTCCTGCTGTTAGCTGGCCTTGGCTCAGGAGTCAACAAAAAATGGAGAAAACATTTTTCCACCTGACAGAGCAATGCTAACAGAAGTCTTTAAACGGATGCTGACTTGGGCAATCTTGGTTCTTTTCTTTGCCTGTCTCTATGGTCCTTAAAATGACACTTCTCTGGGACGGGGAAAAGGCAAATTTAGACATCAGCAGTTGTTTTCAGTAGTTTTCATCTTTTGAAATAAAAAGAGTTGCTTTCTGGCTAACATTGTGTGAGATTTCTTTAAATTCAGGGATCGGAATGAAAAACTTTGCCTGAAAGGGTTCAGCAGCAATCAGCGTCAATGGTAAATCCATTTCCCCTCAGAGACACCCAGGTAACATTGAGCATTCTGTTCCTCTGGGAGGATGTTCGGAACAAATTGGTGTTTTCAGAGAAACTTTGACATTTTAAAGTGTTTATTAGTGGTGGAGTGTTTTTCCGTGAAAGTAATTCAATTTCACCTCTGCATCCATCCATTCCTTTTCTATGCTCAGGCTGCATTTATTTAAGCTCTGATGGTTGTGCTGGATGCTTCAGGATGTGATCTGTTCATTCAAAGTGTGCGAAATTATCTTGTCCTTCAACAGCTATTCAATACTGAAATTCAACAAGTCATAAAGGCACTGGTGGTCTAGCAGGTAGCAGGTGAATAACAAAGTGTGAATTATGATTATCACAATAGCTATTAGTCAACCACCAGCTTCTTAGCTTCATTCATCGCCTCAAGGATGAAAATTTTGCTCAGGTTACCTGCGCATGAGCTCACACAGAGAACAAATTACACACACACACACACACACACACACACACACACACACACACACACACACACACACACACACACACACACCTAGCAGGTAAGGAAGTGGCACTGTAATTGAAAGATTGCCAGAGAACACATTTCATGGTGTGCACTTTGTGCTGTGCTGCAGTATTTTGCAATGACAATCACTTTACTTTCACTGAAAAAAAGGTATTTCAACAAAGTACTATTTTAACAGCATATGTGACCAGCTTATTGTCTATTGTCTGTTATTTTTCATAATCCTTTACATATCACATGAGGCCATAAATAAAAACAGGCACCCCTTTAAGTTTGACCTTGACTAATGTCTGTTCAGATCCTTGTGCACCATCAAGGAAATTGTCAGTTATGGCTATCAGCATATCCTAGAAGCTGTCAAGGTAGGAAAGGAAATACTAACAATCTTCATGGAACTTGTTAACACGTCTAGAAGCATCAATTCATGCAGCATTTAATGCAGCTCTGGGATTAAACATGATGGCCAAAGCAATATTCAGAACCTGCCAATCAAAACGATATAAAATGGTAAAATATACAGGTAGTGTATATTTTTAATCACCATTCAGAATTAATGTGCTTGTCGCAAGGCGGCAGGCTAATCTGTGAAACCATCTGTTCTGGGTCAAACTCGTGTAATTTTGTCATCAGTAGCAAACAAAATATAGGAGCGTCAGAAAAGCGAAAATCAATCACACGAGTTGTACTGGTTTTACAAACTCCAAAGTGTTCATCTCTCATCGTGAAGATTGTGAAGTGGCAAGGAGGTTCCAAAAGTGAAAAAGGTGACCGTGAGCGATGGGTGTGTGGACTGCAGGCGATGACACGTATTCTCTGCTCATGCAGTATTTATGTCATATTTCTCACAAGCAGCTGCACCACTGAAGTGGGAGTTAATATGCCCAGGCTGTACGTGTGTGTTTGTGTGTGTGAGAGAGAGAGAGAGAGAGAGAGAACAGGCCGTGTGTGTCATTTGCAACTCTCTGGGCAACAGATGGATGAATTCCCTTTTTTCCCTCTTTTCTCCGGGAAGCACGCACGCAGCACAACGGCCCCTTGATCTCTGTTCTACCGAGGAGTGGTTTTTCTTTTCCCACTTCTTCATAGACAAAGACAATTTTTCCAGTTCCCACCCCACTTCCTCCCTGAAAAACGACCTGCGGTTGTCGTAATTTCTGTGGCCTGGAGAACAGGTCACCGCCCACCAGGTAGGACGTTTGCTCCACTGCAGGGGATCTGTGCGGCCCCAGGCTATGAGCCTTTATTCACCCTCGTCCTGGGAGGGGAAACAAGTTTAATTATCTTCTTTTATTTGAGCGACAGATTCCAGGGGAGTGTGTGTTTTTTATTTTATTATCCGCTGTGACTTTTCTTTGCCGCCCACCGCCTCCCCTTGCGGAGCCACCGCTTTCCCAATAAATCAATTTTGGTTCAGATAAAAAAGTAAACTTTTAATACATCTTTAGCCTGCAGAACGTTTGCTTCGCCCAGAGAAATGATAGGGGGAGACGCCAGGAGCAAATTGAACCGAGTTAAAATTCCCCTGTAGCTCCCTACATAAAACTGGGAGTCTTTGAGGGGAAACAGAAAGTAAGAGAGATCGAGTTGGCTACTCTGCTGCTATTTTTACCGGGGATGTGGGAAATGCTTGAGCTCAAAATCAAGGGACTCGGGATATTTTAGCAGGGGGCGATAGCGCAGGATTTTGTCGGCGAGCAGATTGCATCAGTGTGTTGGGACCGGAACGGTTCTGGGTCTGAGGGCGGAATTGGATGCAAGGGAAGTGTCCATCCCCACGGAGGGCCCCAATGATGGAAGCTCTTCGCTGTCATCGCACTACCATTCATCAGCAGCCTCCCTGATTGCCCATGCTGACGGTTCTCCTGTGTGGCCACTGACGGTCACACCGGAGTAAAGTCAAAGTCCCTGGAAGTCATTTAAAATGTATGAGAGGAACGGAGGGGAGGCCGGAGGCAGAGGCAAATGGGCGATCAGAATGAATGACCGCGTTCCCCTTCATCTTCATCCCCATCAGCATCCTCGGGCCGCTCAAGTGAGGACATGAAGGACCATGATGGATGGCTGAAGGACTGATGACATGAAAGAAAAAAAATGATTCTGTCAAGCTTTTCTTGGAGCCATCCAGACCTCTGGGAGTACAGTATATGTGCAGTAGATCAATACCAAAAAAAATCAATGTTTATGAACACCCATATTTACACAAAAAACAATGATCCCATGGGATGGGTCTCTGAGTAATTTCTCAGCAGTCTGAGGTTGAGCCCTGTGGTGGTGGTGGGGGTTGATGGTAAAGAGTGAACACACCCTGGATGCTCATGCTGTGGGTCCAGTAGGTCCACTATTAATAACAAAATATCATCTTTTTATTTACACGAATGTCTGTGTCAGGCTTACTCAACAGCTCAAGGTGAACTGCTGTTGCTTGGGGTAGTTTTGCTGGAAGAAATAAGTTTCCAAATGTGGTCTGAATAAAATTAAATTGAGAACGTATAATGACCGGCTTGCAGTTGGATGGTTCACAGCTGGTTTTCAACACCCAGTCAACCTGTAAGTGACAACCATTACTGCACAGCATGGTCTCATACATTCACTTTATATTTGAATGTTCATCTTGTGATCAGTACCTTTTTCATACAGAAATGTTCTGAATAAACATTTTTAGGAATGCCATACTGCATAAAAGATTTTTTAAAAAGCTCAAAATGTGTGTTAAAGGGAGTCATATTATACTGAATATTCAGGTCATTTTGGTAAATACAACACATCAATTTAAAAAACAGGTAAATAAAATGATTTAAGTTGGGAAGGCTTCTAGGATTTTAAGGTTGTATAAGAAAGTACCACTAGATGCTGCTGCATGATCTATGCTGCCCCCTTGTAGAAGCCATTATTAGACATTAAATGGCAGGACAACTACATTAAGTGAAATATGTCTCTTTTAAATGTCGGATAATTGAAATCCAGTGAAATCTCAAACTTCATAAAATTATTTCTGCATCAATATGGTGGGGCAGCAGTGGCCTTGCGGGTAAGTAAATGGCCCTGTAATCAGAAGGTTGTTGGTGCCACTGAGAAAAGCACCGTCCCCGCCTGTCATGGCTGCCCACTGCTCACCAAGGGTGATGGGTTAAATGCAGAGGACACATTTCGTTGTGCACCATGCGCTGCGATGTGTTTCACAATGACAATCACTTCACTTTCAATATTCTAATCAAGATATTTAAAAATAGTGGGTGCGGATTCTATTTTTGTCCCAATCTTGGAGTTCTTGGAGTTAAGATACATGTACAGCTAGGTACACAAGGGAAGCCACCGACTGTAAATCTCACCTGGATGCAGGCATGAGCAGAAAGATGAAAGCTGATAAAAAGGAGATGCGAAGGGTGTAGGCCAGGCTCAGTAAATCATGGGAAGACAGGTAATTCATCTTCTCCTCAGGGGGTGTACTAATGAACATGGATAAGCCCTGGTTTCCAGTGGACCTCTAAAGTTTTTTCTTCTAAACTAATTTTCCTGCAGCCCACACATCTCACCGCTTTTAATGAGAAAAGAAGATGGGAAGCAGACCACACACTCTACGGTGGAGGGAAGAAGAGCTGCCAAGAGGACAACTCCAGGATCAGAATGAAATCTTCACATCTTTCAATGATTTTTTTTTTTTGGCTGTATGAGACAGGGTTCAAGCACCACTTCCTCTTCCTCAAACAGGTTCTCCAAGTGCTTCCTGCTGGTCACTGATTAGCATTCATTTTGCCAGCCCATCTGTTGTGCAGGTTACTGGTTCACCTAAATCAATTTTCTCCTCTTGCAATTTGGTCCATTCCCCTCCTCCATATTTAATTTGTCTTTTTTTTCTCATCTCAACAAACCCTAGAGAACCCTCTTAAACAAATGAATGTCTACGACATTAAGGACTTACAGTTTTTTGTTAGAGAAAAGAACATGGACAGAGACTTTTCTTTGTGAAGAAAGATCTGCTTGCAAAATTGCCTTACAACTGTGTATCTAACAAAGCAAATCCTTTTTGCTGGTTTTGTTTCTCTACTTGAATATACAACATTGTTACTTTTAAATTCAGAATTTAATGTGAATACAAATTGCTGTTTCTCGTTTAGCTGCTTGTGTTGTTTTGGGAAGCCTCTTGTCTTAAAAATCTCCTGTGCCAGAATCGTCAGCTATAGACCATCATAGCAGAATTACCTAAAAAAGAAAAAATGTGTATGTTTTTTAAGAAAGATGTGTGTTTGTGTGAATATGTAAATACTCTATGAACTGTAAAATGCACACAAGAGGTCAGGCTGTGTATCATAGCATCAGCGCTCAGGCCTTGGGTGTGTGTGTGTGTGTGTGTTTGAAGGTGTTAGTGCATGCCAGAGGGGGGTCTCAGAGCGGAAAGGACAGCTGTAGCGGGATGATCTGCCAGCATCTTCCTCTTTATGTTCCCATCAGCTGTACAATGCTGTGCAATGCAGATGGTGCTCCTGCTCGTGCATCCCAGGGAGCATATAAAGATCACATAAGAAAAAATCCACAGATGTGCAGGGATGAAAATAATGATCAGACAGTTTAGAGACAAATCTCATTCAAATAAAGTTCTGTGGAATGAATAAATATTATTTCCTCCATCCATTTTGTGACTTCACTTTTCTCTCACTGGCTAAATTAAATTTCTTTAAGAAATCATTTTCCCCGTATGAAAATGTCTGGTTTTTGCCTAAATATCTTTATGAGAAAGCCAAAGCTCCTGTGTAATGCCTGCTGAGAACATCCAGCCTGGGAATGAAACCCAGTTCTCCCAGAAACATTACCTAGCTGCCCTGAAATGGTGTTTCAGTGCATAATGCATTTCCCCCCGCAACAGATCAATTTGTGAAGGTCAGTCTGAGTGTTATTTATCCAGTTTCACCAAACTTAGTGACACAAAGTAGAAAAGTGTTTATCCCCTGTTTCTCTGGCAGCATACTTTTTTTCTGTGTAAACTCTATAAAACCACAGTGCAGAGGTCCTGCAGTCAAGCTGGCTGGGCACCAGACCACAGTCTGAGCCCTGACTGGTGACCTGCGTCACTACCTAGTCCGTGCCAGGCTGCAAATAAATTTTTCAGGACTTGAGACCCTCTGTCTCAAAAAAGAAAAGACCTCAGGGGTTCGCCTTTGTTCTTTTTTCTTTTCTAAAGGTTGTGAAAATATCATTAAATGACAAGCTCCAACAATGTGGCTATTATTTGACAAGATTTATTACACGTACCTTGGAAAACATCTAGAGTGCATCAAATGTTGGCCCCAGAGAGATTTTTTCTATTTGCTATTAGAATACTGGGAAGGATCCTGTGAATAAATGAAAATCCATCATTGGATGTTACATGGCTAGTTGGGTGCCAAGGTCATTTCAATAGACTGAGAGTTTCCTCTTCGGTCAAGGCTCTGTGAACTGAGAGCCTGCTACTAAAGATCAATGATTTTGCCAGAATTTCTAATTCCACTGTCCTGCAGTCACCACCTGGGCTTAAACGATTTAGTTCATTTGGTGATTAATATGCTTCAGTTGGCAACTTGTTATTTAATCTTCACAGATGCTGTGAATGGAGAAAATATGGCTGGGAAACTATCTTAGAAAGCAGACGTGTGAACTCATTTTAAAAAAGAAGGTAAATGCATTTCCTCATGCACTATATCACTGTTTGTCCTGACCTGAAGCCCGGTGAGGCTCTTCGGGTTACAGTGGAGGACACTTTACACGGTGGTTCAACAATACCATTATCCTTACAAAGTCCCTGGACAAGAAATAAATGTTGAGCAAAAGTTTACTGTAACAATACCATGGTGAATTCATGCTCTAATCAAAGAAAGGAATGATCCAACCAAATATTAGGCAGTGCTTTTTTTCATTCTCTCTCATTGAGACCTTAGATCTCAAAACTGGCAATTAAATATCTGACTGCCAGAGTCAGAGATCCAAGTGGAATTAATTGATCTTATTCTTTCCATGTTGTTACTGCATTCATAAAATACTGAATAATAAATATTTTTTTTTTTAATTCTCGGTGTGTTAAATCAGCTAACATTACAAAGGGAAAAGATGATGCACTGAAAAAATGGCAATGGGGGTCTTTGAATTTGCACAATGTGGTAAATGTAATACAATTGATAAATGTTTCTTTTGTAAGTGCGATTTAGTTAAGTTCAATACAGTTGTTTATCAAGAATGATGAATTTTTGCTAGATTCTCTCAAATTGACTGAAAGTGACTAAATTGAAAACATGAATTTAACCTCGATTTAATCATGTTTGGCCACCACTGGAATTGGAAAAAAGCACGTGGAATGGGTCATTGAATCAGAATAGGGCAGGTTCATTTGCATGTGCCTGGCTACTGGGGGATAAACCGAACAAGGAGGTTACCGGGGGCACACACACCGTTTTTCGTGATTGCTAGTTCGGTTGATGGGTTGGTGTTCTTGTAAAACTAGGATAGAAAAATAAATTGCTGTGAAAATTGTCAGGGTACTTTCCTGTTCAACTGCTAAATGGCTAAAGAAGGCTTTGCTTTGATAGAAATGCAAGTCATGCCTTGGTGTCCCTAGACCAGCCAGGTGAAGCCTATAGACAGCTTTGTTGGGTCCTGAATACCCAAGGTCCTGTCTATTAAGACTGGGTGACACTTTATATCTGAGCTGATGTCTCATGTCCCTGTTGCTTTTTGGTTTCCTTTACTCTCCTGATTGTATGTTATCAGCCGATACTCCTTTTATTAAAAATCTTTCACTTATGTTGTACTGCAGTACCTGCTCCTTCATCTGTACTGTGACACCGTATTCAATTAAAACATGGATTCAACTTCACATTTTCACATCATAGTTAAAAGTAAAAAATTTGATCATGTAGTGTGTTTAAATCACATTTGATCAACTTAATGCTACTTAAAAAAGTCAAGCTTACCTAACTTAATAAGTATGGTATAAAATTATGTAAAGAAATTAGGACAGCCTAAATCAAATGAATCATGTGGAACCCACGTCTGTTAATCAATTAAGTAACTATTTTTTTTCATTGTGCCTCCAGGATCAGCAGGAGGTGAACACCACAGTCAATAAATTTGCTAGAGGAATACCTCAAGGTGCCTGGAGCAGATGAGCTCTCAAAAGAGAGGGGAACGTATACTGTTGAGGGGTGTGGAAAGCTCACCGTCATCGATCAGGCTGTGTACAATAAGCTCCACAGCCCATTCATTTCTTACAACTGGGGAGAGCCAACAACCAGGCTAATGTTCGGACCCCTGGGCATGATGGGGGGAGACTTGCTACACGGGTAGAACTCAAAAGAGAAGCCCTGTGAGTGTAACACATTACGAACTGGACTGAGCTGGATTACCTAACTGGAGTTGGACGCTAGGACCAGGAAAAAACGATGAAGGAATGTCAAGAAAGATGCACCCAGCTTTTGTCATTTGAGTGTTTTATATTCATTATGCATCATCAATTGGTTCCAATCAATTGGCATCCAATTCCGCCCTCAGTCCCAGAACCGTTCCGGTCCACACTGATGCAATTCACATGCGTACATTAAAAGGAGAGATAACCAAGATGCTTCATCCAAGAACATGAAATGCAATAATTCCTACCATCCTGTTTTAGTTCTGCTTCTGGAAGACTCTCAGACTGGGTAGATGCTGCAGTCTGATCTTGAAAACTTTTTTTTGCAACAGTGTTTGCCGCAAAATCCTCATTTGAAATGCTCCCAAGCCCTGCATCTATATATAAAATGATTTGATGTGACCTCATTTATTTGATCAAACCACTTACCCTTCAGAAAGCCTAATTTTAGCTGTGCAATGTTTTTTTTCAAACACAAATCAATTAAAATGGCTTAATGTTTCTTCATTTGCATGTATTTGAAAGTCTAAAGGCAGTGGAGAACATTGAAAAAACAGAAACAGCATCGCATTTCTCAGTAAATATGACATATTGCAAATTCACAGCTTCGGTGCAATGCACAATTTACTAAAGGTTAATGTACTGTAATTTTTTGTTAGTTATTATTAATCATAAACAACTCCAGCCTATTGAAGAAGTACTTACATTATGTTTATCTAAAAAGTTTATGCAGTTAGTATGGGACGGAAAATATAATTTGACAGTCTCTCTGGCAACCACCCTTCCCATGACTTCTAGCTTTGGCCCCCTGGGGTTCTGTCCCTACTGAAAGGGGTAGAGAGCTGGAATGTTCTGAGCCAACATGGGGTAAAACTGTCCCAAGCAGCGAGCTGATAACCAGAGATCAGAAATGATCCACTCCCTGCTTAGCAGCTAAAATAAAAAAATAAAATAAAATAACATCAAAGCACTTACTTTAAGCCCCTGGCACTTTCAGTTACCTAACTGGACACTGTCAAGAAAATTTCCAAGGGCAAGCACTCTTTAATTGATTACCATGGCAGCCACCCTGCATGTAACTGGACGGTTGATCAACATTGAATATCTAGTGTTTGGAGTCGGAACCCAGACTCATCACAGCAGTTGTCCTCATACAGGCCTGCAGACTCCACTTGGTACTCCTAGATAGATTTTGTATTTCTGAAATGTATTTATTTATTGGCTGCAGTCATGCAAATTGAAGATAAGATGGGCACCCTCGGGCCCCAAGTGCGTTTCAATGCAAATCACACCTTTGAATTATGCATAATTTTTTTAATCTATGAAAATGGCAAAATATTTCCACTCCACCCCACACTGCTATCAACCTGCCATGTTCACAATTAGCCCAATAATGATCCTCAGGTCTGATTTAAAAAAAGGTCTGTAATAGGAACATTGAGGTAGGTGGGGCTGGGGGGAATGGGACTGTGGGAACTGGATTGAAAGTCACTGGTTCAGGAGTCTAGGGGATGGCTCCATTACAGAAAGCTAAATGAAACTGACCGCTGTGACTCAGCCTGTTGTCAGGGGAGTAATGGAGAGAAGAGGTATATAGCTGAACTGAAGTGAAAACTTTGACCAACTGCGGAAGCATCTCAGTTCCCCTAATCCTTGGATAGCATTGTCCCGCTGTTGGTACAATAACATGCATGGTCCAGCACTTAGAAGTCCCATGTGATTATCTTAACGGAACGTTGAATCAGTGCCAGAGACCCAACAGGCCGAGGAAAGATTCCGTTAACTTCTCGCCACTCAGGCAGAAACACATTTAAAAGCTCTCTGGGGGAAGGGTAAAAAAGAGTCCTCCTAAATCCTTCAGACCACATGTTACGATCTACTTTCTCTTATGTGATTGTTTTTGATGCGCCATTTGTGAAGATTCATTTTGTGAGGGCTACAGAAATTTGTGTATTGTTACTAAATATTGTTATTGGTGCTTTCCTTTTTCGATTTGGTCTGAGAAGCAGGATAATCACGTTCCTAGCCAGAAAGCCCAACATGTACTGCTAATGATATTCATAATTCAAAGCAACCTGAATGTGGCATTTTTTATTTATTGTGTTCTGTTTCTAGGCACCATGGGGAAAAAAGGCATCAGGTGTTTCCCACAGAAGGATCTTTTACTGAGATGCTATCTCACTGAATCCTGATGTCTGAGTCCTTCATTTACATAATTGCAATGATGCATGCCAGTATCAGTATCCTCAGAAACATTTTAAGATCCTACAATCCTTTGTAGGATCTATGTTCTAATGCACCATTAATTATGTATAACATTTTGCATAACACATATGCCACAGCAAAATCCACATGCTATTTTATGTCTTTTTCACCACATTTAGCTGAAGGCCTCAGATGTTAGTAGAAGGGAAGCAGCTGGCGTTTTCTCTAAGGCCAAAAATGTTTTACACGATAAGCCCAGGGGCCAATTCCCCAGCCAACATCCTTTTTCTGTGCAGCAGGTCACCTGATTGAAAACTCCACCTGAACACCTCCATTTCAACACCTCACCTCTTTGGTCCACATTGTCTCCTTATTTAAATCCAGAACCCACCAAGGATCAGTGGCACAGACAGTTTACCTTCATTTTCAAGTGCATGATATTTTTGCTGAAAATTTAAAAAGAACTAAATAAATAACTAAATAAACAACTAAACAAATAAATAAATAAAAATTGGTCACTTACAAATTTCCTTGTTTTCCATTAAGTGATGCATGAAATGAGGTGGTATAGAAAATATGAATAATAAATAGTTATTGACCAAGTTAAAACAATGATGTAGTCAAACCAAAATCTGCTGATGCACTAGGTTCTAGTGTGAATTTGTCCAGTCTATTAACAGTGCAACTGTTTTCAGTTTTACTAAGATAACTGCAAAAGGGTTTTCTAATAATCAATTAAGACTTGCATTTAGTGAACACAACATTCCATTGGAACTCAAGACTAATGGTGGCTATAATAATGGCTCTTGCTACATTTAGGTTGATGTTCCATTCAATAACCAATTTGATGTTTATTTAATGGACACAACACTTCCTTTCTATAAGACTGAGGTGATTTCTAAATTACCTTAAACTCTGGAGTGGTGTATGCTGAATAGATACATATAAAGGGAGATTCTGGGTCACCCAGTGAGCCACTGGAAGAACTTAAACAGTCTTTTCTTTGTCGCGCAAGCTGTGTGTCTGAAACCCATTGACTTTGCTGCAATTCAGGATTAAAGGAGTAGGACCCTCAGTAAGTCGCCATCTAAAAATGGAGTTGCTTGGACTCCTCCGCTGGGATTAGGCTGTGCAAGCGAAGGCCGCAGGAGTAGTGCTGGGTGACAGGTACTCCTCCAGCGCAGCACTTCTGTTGAATCTGTGGTCCTCCACTCAGGTTACCGCTTCATTAGAAGCCTAAACCACAGGACACAGACAGGCTACCAGTAGTACGGAGTCACAAAGTGACTGTTCCGCCATAAGCTGCATTAATTAATGTCAACGACTGCTCCTGTAAGCATAATTTCTGATTACGGAGCAAGATGGAAAATTACCATTTTAATTTGGACAGTGTGACCCACCAAATGTTTGGGACAAAAAAAAAATTGTAGCTAATTTTTTATTCATTGCTGTTCTTAAAGAAGTAGGGCTGTGTTGGAACACGAGATGCGGCCGTGGAGAAATTATTCAATGTTCCCTCACCGGGCTGCAGGATGCTCTGAAGTGCAAGATACCCGTGCAAACAGTAGACACAGTCAGTGCAACATTACAGATACTAATTAAATAAGATAAGAGAGCACTTTATCTTCAGCCACAGGACAGTTTCAGGCTACTTCCTATCTCCCAACGAGCTCTTCTCTGGTACCATGTTTTCTTTTTTCGACCCCCCCCCAATAGAGTAGCTGGTGTACTTGGTATCGGCCTGCGCCTCCCATGGAGTGTGGCAGGCTTTTGGAGAAAAGGGGGGTTTGTGCAATAGGGGCATTGATATAAATTTGTGCCGATTTACGTGTTAATTACGTTCTTGCCTTCTTGAGGCAAGTCTAATTATAGACTGTGCCAGGAATTATGCACTCCTGTTTGGAGGTGTCTTCTTTTAACACAATAGTCCTTGTTAAAGGATTTCCTTGACTGGTCTTGTATTGATCCTTGGGGGATATTCATTCTGTAACCTGCATGCACTACTAAATAGTACGAAAAAAAAAGGACAGATCTAAAATAACCTAAAATCTTCTGGACTCTGATGACTAACTGTATGGTAAATAGAATTTAATAAATCATTTTACCAAAATAAAAAGAGAGATTGTGCCTGATTTGGTAAATTTGCACTTTTATGGCCCAAGTGCAATATGTCTTTCTTCTTATGATTGTGTCTCATGCAATGTCACATAATGTGTTTTATTACTTAATCAGTCAGTACAATTAGCATGCTTAGAACATGGTTGTAGAGGTCAAGCAAAAAAAAGAAAATTATAAACAATCATTTTGTGCGTGTGTGTGTGTGATTCTATCAGATCCTATCTATGCCAGTTCCTTCCAGCCTTCCCTCATGGTCTCTTGAGATTCCCTGCCTGACATTGAGAGTAATAGGAAAACAGTGTGCACCTTTCCCTGGTTTCCTCCTAGCATTCCCTGCAGAGCACGGTGCTGAGGTTCAGGAGCTCCGCAGCAGATAATCAAACAGTGCAATGATGCATTGTGGGCTCTGAGAACTGGTCGATCAGAGAGGAAGGGGGGCGTCTGCATTGGTCAAAGTCTTTACGGTGGCGTTGTTAATGCAGCTGTAATTAAATATTATATTGTGTTATCTTTTACTGTTCTATGTTTATGTTTACTGTGCCTCTATTCTTCTTCATTTCAACAAACTGGTCTTGGGTGTAGAACAATTAAATTATGTGTTTATCAGTTATTTTTAACATGTGTATAATTATTGTAATAATAAATGTTATAATGATCTTATAATGACATCTATATAATCAATTTAAAACATGAGTTATACTGTTTGGAGACATTTTAACATGACATGTTACAATTACTAAATTGTATAATCTTTTGAATTTGAAGAAATATTTACTGAATGTCTGGTTCAGTAAATTCAGATGCTGAGATGTTAATGTAAGCACAAAGACCTTTCAGGGTTGAGCCACCCCCTTTAACAAAGCATTTTCCAGCTGAACAATTTTTAACAGAACCTGGGAAAGGTTCTCTCACCAACCACCACACATCTCGCACCTGCACTCATTACAGTGCACTTTTAAAGTAGGAAATGGGGTGGCACAAGAGAGCACATTTGCATACGGCAAACGTGACAGCTTCTCTGTGAGGCTGAAATTAGCTGTGTATGATAATGTGAGATTGGAAAAAGGGGGACCTCCTGTCCTTTGGTATTTTACAGAATAAAACATATGGGAATACAATTAATAAAACTATTATTTTAGAAGATAACAGAAGGTTATGCTTCAAAAAAACAGAATTGGTCTAATGAATTTTGCAAAAGTAGCTCAGATATGGTAATGTGTTGGAAATGTCTTGCCAGATGAATATATCACAGAGAAAGCGGCTCACTGCCTACTATACACTCATTTATTATAAAATGCCCTTTAATAGGACTCACTGGTATGCCCTCATTTGGTCTGTTCACTATTGCACATCAATTTGTAAGCATAATTTCTTAACTGTACATCAAACAAGTACGCTACAATGGAAATATTGCCTGCTAGCTTACACTCAGTTACATGCCTCAGACGTGCCACTTCATGTGCTCATTAGTAACCATTGGCTGTCAAGTGTTTATTGGGGGCCCTACATCCTACTGGTTGACGTGACCGGACTATGAAGAACTGCTGCTCGGTTTGTATTGGTCTGGCTTTTGTACATTTGAGCCTATCGATACTGTAAAATACGCAGGGTCTATAACATCAGTGCACATTGAGTCTTAAGTTTCACATTCTTCTTTCATAGTGGTGGCCTAGAAGTGGTGGCTTAGCGGATAAGGAAGTGGACCCGTAATCAGAAGGTTGCCGGTTTCAACCCGAAATTGCAGAGGTGCTTCTGAGCAAAGCACCGTCCCCACACACTGCTCCCTGGGCGCTTGTAATGGCTGCCCACTGCTCACCAAGGGTGATGGGTTAAATTCAGAGGACACATTTCATTGAGTGCATCGCATGCTGTGCTTGCTGTGTATTACAATGAGAATCACTTCACTTTGTGAACATAAAGATGTTTCCCCCAAAAAAATGTTTTACACCCTGAACTTCAAGGGGTTCAGTACCAAAATGGCTATTAGTTAATGGGTTTACATTAGATCTAGTTGTAGCACAATAAACACAAACAATTGCTGTTTATTGTACATTTATTGTAAATTGTGTGGAAATTTTACCTGTAACCTTTAGACAATGTTTTAGAGCTCCCCCAGTAATCCGAAATATTTACACTGATGTCATTTAGCAGACACCACCCAGAGTAAGTGAGGTTTGGACCTATCACTTTATGGCCTTTTGGTTCATAGGCGAATGTGAAACCCACCAGGCAACAACCACACCCATTTTAAAGTATGGTTAGCATGCCAGTTGATAAACAAAAATGCCCAAAAATTGACAAGTACGGTTGTGAGTGTGTGTGCGTGCTCCTGCGCATGCATGAGATAATGTCCTTTTACGGAAAGACTTCAATTGCGGCTGTTGAGTTTTTTGCACATTGCAGGTTTTCTCAGAACTGTGTTATACTTCATGTTGCATGCAAGATGATGCAAATGTAACCAATAAACGCGAGCTTCCCCACCAAAATGTGCCTGTACTTGTTTTTTTTACCCAGGCCTTATTTACTCTGAAACTTACTGACTGTTTTAGACCGAGTTTGAGTACAGACAGTTTGAAAATGAGCAGCAAACAGTTTCACATCGTTTCTTCATGCATAATTTCTCCTGAAATATGTTGCAAAGGGAAAATTCCACCTGAATACTGATTGGATGAAGATTATACACATGCTTGTTCTTTGTCAGGAAACAGACTGCTTGGCTTCAAAGTCATGTTTGATCATGAGATTATGAGTAAAAATACCATACAAAGACGGGAAATGCGACTAATTTAATTTTAAAATTTTAAAGAAACAATTTTACCACTAATGCCAGCCCTAAACTTTATTTCTTAATTAATTAACTCATTCTGCACATGCCAAAAACTACCAGGGGGTTATTAGACAAAATGTATAGCAATTACTTATTAGAAAAAAAAACACTTCCAGTTCTGCTATCCATGAAACATACATTTTCACCAACATGTCTGGACTTGCATGTGTGTGCATGACTGTGTAGATTTACACTATCAGTCAAAATACTGTACATATAAGAAGAAGCTCATATAAGAATCATATTTATTATTTTGCCAGAAGAAGGGTGGAAGTAGTCTAGTGGGTAACACACTCACCTATGAACCAGAAGACCACAAAGTCTTAACTTAACCCTGAGTGTCTCCTGGGGGACTGTCCCGGTAACTACTGATTGTAAGTCGCTCTGGATAAGGGTGTCTGATAAATGCTGTAAATGTAAAACAAAGTATAAATCAAATTAATAGAGTGATTGAAAAGCAACAACAATTGCTCAGGACTGTTTCAGGACTGGATAACCATCCACATTGTCTAAGTAAAGGTGGCTGAAATGAAGAGCCTAAAATGTGAAACACGTTTTGTTGTCTACATAAACTCACGTGTTATTTCATTGTTTGGAACTTTCAGTTTGTTGCTGTGTGGAAATGATCAGAAAAAGAAAGACCCATGAGTAGGTGTGTTGTTTGACTCGTACTATACCAAATATCTTCCAGATTGCAGGTTAATTAAAGCAGCACAATTTTGACCAAGGGGTCATATGGGACTGAGATTTTTTACCTTTCTCTGTTGCCCATATTTCTAGCATCGCAAGCCAATCCTTGATAAGGAAGAGCTAATGCTCTTGATTGACATTGAGATCAACCGGGACATCACCAGAGAGATAGCACCTAATCCGACATAAGGATCTCTTCTGAAGTCCCTAACCCCCTCCCAAAAAAAGACAGTTCTGAACAGCGGCGACAGCCGGCGTCCCTGGCGCCCTCGTGGCCGTTTGCAATGCGAGCGCGCCGCACCGGAGGGAGGCGAACATGAATTAATGAGTGAGGGGCCGCGCATACAGAGCACTGCGCCGGGAGACGTGGCCCTGGAAGCAGACAAGAGCTCGCGCGTCTCAGCCTACAATGCTGTCCTTGAGGCTGTTAGGCAGTCAGCAGGACACCCTCCCGTTTTACACCTCTCCCAACCCTGCGTTCTTATTCCGTCTCTCCTTCGCTCCATCACTCCAGACCCCGTATGAATAAATCATCGCAGTGGGGCCGGAGAGGATATTCGCAGACTTCAAATTACAGGTACGGCCCACGGTCTCATTTCATATTCAGGCGATTTCGTAAAGGGCTTCTGTTGCAAATGCCTCTTTAAATGATCTTTCTTCACTTAATCCACTCAGAGTTTAAAACAAACAGAAGTCTAATCAAAGAAAGAGAACTGCAAATCTTCTAGCGTATCTGCAGCTATTTGATCCATGTTCCCCCTTCGGAAATAATAATATTTTTTGGATTCATTTTAACCATGGGCCAAAGCTTGTTACTCATAATAGAAATATTAGGGCTCTTAAGGCTCATTGCAGAGGCTCCCGTATGAGCCACAGTGACAGTAATGCTGGGGGGACTGGCTGCAGGGCTGTGCCTTGAGAGAGAGGCGTTAACCTAAAGTTATGCAGTTCATTAGAGCACAGTGCTTTGCGAAAGGACATATGCCCCTATTGTTTTCCAGACACCTTAAAATCCTGTAGCAAGTAAGACGAAAGTGTGGACGTTGTAAAATAATACAGTGTTTCCACACATGGATGGTGTACTTGGACCGAATGTTCGAAGTTCATGATTAATTCATTAATAGGGATCAGACATGGACAGGCTCTTGCCACACAGTTACAAATAAGGAACCAGCTAGCTTGTCTGCTCTTTATGCAGGGGGTTCTTCTGGGTTCAACGGTTTCCTCCCGCGGTCAGAAGAAACAAGGTAATCAACAAATTGGCCCTCTGGTATGTTTGTGTTCAACTGCTCACCCAGGATTTGTTCCTGGATGGGGAGGATCAGACTCTGACCTTACCATGGATTAGCCGGTTTTCAAATAGGATGGACAAATCAGACATTGACTGAATTCACAGCAGTTTATCTGCTTGAAGCAAAGGCAAAATATGACAGAGAGGAGAAGGTCCCTCTCTCGAGACGTTCTAGCAAAGGAGTCTATGTAGTTGCGGGCGAGGACAGCTAGTCGTGCTTAGTCATGACAACAGCTGACAAATCCTGTGAGACTCTCTATTTTGTTGAATTAAGCAGCTGAGTAATTGGTAAAGCAAAGACCAGAATCCCAAAGAGGAACACATTTGCATCACAATGAACCTGTAAGATGTTCTTTTTTCTATTCTTGCTCGCTAATTCAATGATCTGCATTAATCACGGTTTGCATAATTAATCTCGGGATCAGACGGCTCCTTTCTGAAGCTCATACAGTACACTGTGATAGTGGAGATGCCATTTTGACCCAGTTGTAACGGTGGGGATTTAAGACGATGGGTTTGGGAAATTGAGGCACTCCAGGTCAAATAATTTCAGAGTACAACAATCATGGTGCATAGTCCCTCCCACCCCCTCCCCCCAAAAATCATTTTCTCCTCCTCATTCATGCATGAGAAAGAAGAGAGGGCTTTTGATGCTGACAACCAAATGACCAGAGTCCCCAAAAGCTCTTTTCAATCTGTTTACTGCGGGAGTGGGAGAAAAGAATCACTCCTTCTCAAAACATCCATAATTTGATGCTCTACAGCCTGAAAAAAATAGATTAACTGGATATTCACATGATAAAATATGTCTAACCGCAAGATACCAACTGGGCATTGGAATTTTAATCAAATCTGGTGAGCTTTAGAGACAACAGAAGAAATATTCCCTGGTGGTGCAACAAGTTAACTCAAGTCTATGGTGCAATTGATGCAAATTCCAATTGGATCGTAGATTAAGTTGAAAAATGTGTTGCCCATTCATTTATCTAGGCAACCATAGCCTGGAAATGAATTTAACAACGAGGCTATAAAGTTATGAGGGATGTTGCTTTTGGTGCAATTGCTTTTTGAAACCTTGGAAGATTTTGTGGCCAAGGACAAATCATGATGACCAAATCAAGGCAGGGTAGATTTATTTATATAGCACGTTTCATAGATGGGGCAAAAAAAAAAAAAAAACTGACGTGTCCTCACAGGTTATGAATGCTGGCTTGGACCTTGTGTCTCTGGAGTTTTCATGCTCTCCGTGCTGATGTAAATATCCTCAGAGGTTTCTGGTTTCCTCCCACCATCCAACGGCGTGCACACTAGGTGGTTTGGAGACCTAGGTGATCAAACCATTGAACAATTCAAAGCCATCAATGAACAAAGTCATCAGTGCAGCATGGGGTCTAAATACTGTCTCACCATGTATAGGTCTAATTTGTGGCACTGTCAGTAGCCAGAATACCATATGAAGATGGTGGTTTTCATCCTGAAAGCGGCATTTCTTTTACTGGGTCACATGTCATGATGGAAGGGACAATGCACGGAGCAAAATGGGGCAGTGGTGGTCTAGTGGGTAAGAAAGCGGATCCATAATCCTGAACAGCCTGAAGGTGCCACTGAGCAAAGCACCGTCCCCACACACTGCTCCCTGGGCACCTTTCATGGCTGCCCACTGCTCACTCGGGGGATGGGTAAAATGCAGAGCCCACATTTCACGGGGTGCTGGGTCACTGGGTCACTGTGGTGTGACAAATAGTCACTTTCACTAAAAAAAAAAAACATGCCATTTACAAAATTGGGATGTCCTTGGTTATTTTTCATTATTTTATCATTAAAATCCATAGTTTTTGTTTGCAAAAGTTTTAAAAGACAACTTTTCCTGCAGCTTTATAAAACACAATTTGCCTCAGACTTGGCTAATGTTTCATTTATGGAGAAACATTCTCTCCTTTATTACTTACAGTTGAGTGTAGACAGGAATCCATAAAAATGTTCCATAAAAACGTCTACTCTAATTGGTTTAAAAAAAAAAACCTTTAACGAACGAAATGTTGAAAGCAACCTGGACATCTCCCCATATGCCTAAACCCACAGGGAGCAGCTGAAGCAGACACAGCCGCATTTTCATCTCAGAGCAATCACGATAACCGGTTGATAATTATGGCGGACGTCCCTCCGCTGTGCTGCTGCTGCTGCTGCTGCTGCTCCAAGACGCTCTGGTTTCAGCCGTGATGTCGCATGTGTTGTGGGCCTTCTCAGCAGTGCGATGGCATATGCTGCGAATCTGGCAACATGCGGGAGAACAGCTTAGTCCCATATGCAACTTGGAGCGGCATGCGGAGAGCATGTAGACGCGTGGGCCAGGCGGCCATGGCCATTGCAGGCCGCGCCACCAGATGGTTCTGCCTGAGAGGCAGCCATAAAGCGCAGTGGAGAAAAAGCTAAACTGTCCTGTTATGAATACAAATCAGTCAATGGGACAAGGGGAACACTGTGCGGAAAAGGTTTCTTACATTTTTTCAAAGCGGCAGGGCTGCTTTTTTTTACATTTTTTTCTTGACACCTTCTCATCCCATCTGGCAGAGTCAATTTAAAAAAAGACAGCGGGGAGGAAGAAGACGGAAATGTGCTGAAATATCGTGGCCTCCATAATTAACAGCTTCAGCTCTGGTCCCTTGGCCATACGAGTGGAGCCCAAGCGAGGTGCGAGGTGGCGGGAGCAACATTTGGCCCATTTATTGAAAACTGCACATCTATAAATAAAGCCAGAGCTGTCAGCAACTCCATAACACTGCGTGATGCGCCTTCCGCTCTGACCGCCGTCTCCCTAATGAGGAACCGCCTCTGCCTCTCCTTTCCTGTCCCTGGGTCCCTTTGAGGAGTTCTTGGCTTCACACAAACGGGAAAGTGACTGCAGCCACTCACAACCCCCCCCCAACCTGTCATGTCCGTGATACTGAAATAGGCCACAACGTCAATAAATGTGCTGAGGTTGAGAAAGAGGAATTGACAGAGAGAGAAGATGGTGTTCAGTCCGCCTGAAATTCACCTTTACAAGACACTGAAAGAGAGCAGAAGACAACAGGACTTGGCACTAGGATACGGACTGGAGTTATGGAGTTCTTCCAATCAGCCCGAGAGCTTTATTTATTCATTTCACATTCGGATTTTTGTAACACCTTCTCTCAAAGGCTGCTTTCTCTCTCTCTTCACATGCAGATGATCAGAACATGTGTCACAGACACATTCTGAAGCTTCCGGAAATGTTCTGTGCTTCACCTCCAGCTGTGTGCTCTCAGCATCCTGTGCTCTCCAGCTCTCATTCTCTCTCTGTGCTGTGGAACATGGGTAGTGCACATCCTAATACCCCTTATACACAGGGTGTATGTACACAGGACATTATACAACAGGGACATTGTGACTCAGTTTCCTTCAGCAAACCCTGTGCCATGTGGACATGTTAGAAGCCAAACTCTGTGTTCTCTGAAGAAATAGTAGTGTAACATTAACAAGTTGATTAAGCATTTTTAAATTTAAATGTGCAGTATTACAGGAGGTCATGTGGCATTGCGCTTTTGACAAACGAAAACCCGTTTCTATCTTATTGTAATTAATAATTACAAAGTCATCAAAACTTGGACAAAAATAACATTTATGGACTTGACCTTCTGCTTTTTTTAATGAAATGGGCCCTGTTAAAGACACATGTGGAGAGGCAGCTTTTTCACTCGATTCTACAGTCTTATCAGAGAACAATTGTGAACCATTAGCTTCAGTATGCCAGCTAGAATTAAGTAGCAAGCACTGTTTTTTTGTGCTTTTATTGATTTCTAAAAATGTAGAAGACTTTGACACGGGTCAACCTGTCCATGGGCTTTGAGTTAAAAAAAAACCCCACTCAACTTCATCCTTCACCTCACCTCAGCAGATAAAATCTTCACTTTAACATTTCAACAAGGCCAGTGTTGTTCTCCTGCACGGGCAGAATTTCAGGCTTGTAGTGTCTGAGAAGGGTCTGGAAAAAAAAAATCAATGCCAGGAAAATTCTATCAGCGCTCATCCTCTGATCTAGTTTCAGTCCCACCCAAGCCTCCAGGAGCCCATTTAAGAGAAACTGGGGCGCAGGACTACTCTTCTCTGACCTTTGTATGATACCATGCATAATGTGACACAATTTCACCGTGAGAGAGCATGCACATATGCACATAAGGCTCACATAAGCCTTTTTGACTTAATGTAGTATTTAATAATTGTACTATTCTTGTGACAACCATCATTTCAATGCATACAACCTCATACCAACAAACAGAGGTTCAGTTCTCTGGGTTCTCTCATAATGAAAATCTAGGTCCTCCTGGTTCCTCCAGCAATGAATGGACATGGCCCTGATGTGTGAATAAATTCCTTTTCTCTCCTACAAAACCTGTTTTATACCATGCTGTGATATAATTATCACAACATTATTAAAACATAATGGTATGAAGTGGAGAAAAATAAAACTGTTTCTCCACTTATGAATAGACTCTTGCATTTATATCGCAACACATGCTTCAGTCATTGTGAAGCACAGCAAGCACAGCACGGTGCACACAATGAAATGCGTCCTGTTTTTTTCATCCACGAAAGGCGCCCAGGGAGCAGTGTGTGGGGACATTGACACGTCAGTAGAACCTTGGATTCGAAATGGCAACCTACGGATTACGGGACTGTTTCCTCACCGGCTAGGCCACCACTGTAACTTACCCAAGTCACCTTAATCCTCAGTAATGTTAACAATACAAATAATTACAAAACAGAAAATATGTATAATTCACAGCAAAATAAGCCTTCATTTCTAAAATTCCAACACAAAATTCCAACACATTCCAACTTCTGACCTTTCTTCCACTCCCCTCCACATCTCTGACCACCATTTCCTGACCTTCACACTCACTGTACCTACAGGATCCACAACTGTCCCCCATCCATCTTCATTCGATACAACCTTCAAACTGTCTCACCTTCATCTGTATGTTCCTGCATTCTTTCACATCTCCCAACCTCTGATTCGTTCTTCTCCTTACGTCTACAGCTACTAACTCTCTCCTCACCTCACTTTCCCTTTCCATGGATCAACTCTCTCCTCTATCAACAAAACCCAAAAAGACTTCTCCTGCACCCTGGCTCTCCGATACATTGCACAGCAATGGAAGAGTACTTCGAGCAGCGGAGAGAAAATACAAGACTGTATTACCAGAATCTTCTGCGCAAATTTTCCACTAACCTCACTGCTGCTAAACCTGCTTTTTACAAAGCAATACTGGAAGCATCTGCCCACAACCCTCAAAAACTCCACAACATCTTCTTATCCCTCCGACTCCCCCTGCCCCGTCTTCCCTAACAGCTGATGATTTTGCCAACTTCTTCATAGAGAAGGTTGAAAAAATCTGTGAGACATTCTCCACCACAAATCCTACTCTACCCTCTGAAAACTCTACAAGTACTCTAAATCAATTTTTTAAGCTCACATCTGATGAAATCATTCAGATAATATCTACAGGCAACCCAACCACCTGTCCACTAGATCAAATCCCTTCTGCAATGCTTCAAACCATCTCCCCTGACCTCATCCCTTTCATTTCTTATATCATAAACAGCTCAATGTCATCTGGCCATGTACCATCCACATTTAAAACAGCCAGGGTTCTTCCAATCCTAAAGAAACCCACTGCTGATCCTACAGACAACAACTACAGACCAGTTTCCCTTCTCTCGTTTCTTTCTAAAATCCTTGAGCGCTGTGTCTACAATCAGATATCACTTCATCTATCACAGAACAACCTCCTGGATCCTAACCAGTCTGGCTTCAGAACAGCTCATTCCACTGAGATGGCCCTTCTGGTGGTTACCTAGCAGTTACATGTGGCCAGATTGGCAAAACTGTCATCTGTACTTATCTCCTCGACCTATCTGCAGCATTTGACACTGTTAACCACAAGACTCTCTTGTCTATCCTGAAGAGGCTTGGAATTCAGGGCTCAGCATGGCAGGGGTTTGCTTCCTACCTTGATGAGCGATCTTACCAAGTGACTTGGAAAGGATCCACCTCTACCTCACGTAGACTCTCCACTGGTGTCCCTCAAGGCTCGGTGCTAGGTCCTCTCCTTTTCTCCCTCTACACGAGATCACTTGGTGAGGTCATTTCCTCACATGGATTATCCTACCACTGCTATGCCTTCCACTGCTATATCCTCCCTCTGATCTACATGCTGCTTCCAAGATCTCTGCATGTCTAACCGACATCTCATCTTGGATGGCAGCCCATCACCTCATACTCAATCCCACCAAAACTGAACTAATATTAATTCCAGCAGATTCTTCACCACATCAGGATCTTGCTATTTACCTGGACAACTCACAGCTCTCTCCTTCTACAACATGCCCACAACCTTGCAGTAACAATAGACAACCAACTCTCCTTCGCAGACGAATATCAGACGAATCTGCCCTTATCTGACAACCCAGGCCACCCAACTACTGGTTCAGTCCTTAGTAATCTCACGACTGGACTACTGCAACTCCCTTCTAGCCGGTTTACCTCTAAGTACCATCTGACCTCTACAACTCATATAAAATGCAGCAGCACGACTGATCTTCAACATTCCCAAATTCTCCCACACCACACCTCTGCTACGTTCCCTCCACTGGCTCCCAGTAGCTGCACGCATCAGGTTCAAAATACTGATGCTGGCCTACAAAGCCAAACATGGAGTAGCACCATCCTACCTCACAGCCCTTATTACACCTCGCACTGCACCTCGTTTACTCCGAGCCTCCAGTAGTGCTCGTCTGGTCCCTCCATCTCTGAAGGTAAAAGGAAGACACTCATCTAGACTCTTCGCTGTCTTGTCCCCTCGGTGGTGGAATGAACTTCCCCTCGAGGTCAGAACAGCTCAGTCACTGAGCACCTTCAAACGACAGCTCAAGAACTTACTCTTTAGAGAATATTTAGATTAAATTGTAACTTTCTTATTGTCGAACTTGGGTACAGAATCTACAACAGGGTGAATAAAAAAGATTGTATTCATGGTTGGGGTCCTAATGAACCAGAACTGATCTCTTCATCGATGGTAACTTGAAAGCACGTTGTAAGTCGCTCTGGATAAGGGCGTCTGCCAAATGCCTTAAATGTAAATGTAAACATAGACACAACAAGAACAAAATGAACTCTTTGACATCTGTAAAATTGTTGAAGTTTTTATTAGTTCCTGTAACAGGTTCAGATGTTACCTTTTTTTTTTAATAGCATTCTATGTGATAGCATAAAAACTATCAAATTTATGCTTGTTTTATTTTTTGATATGGCTTTTTCTGCCAAATTTAAAACTGGCATCAAAAATGACTTGCAAAATGACTTGCAAATGACCTTTCCATAAAATGCAGCATTACAATAAATTAGACAAAAAGCAGCTTGGTTTCTTGTTTTAATGTAGGTCCATGCAGAAGCTACTCAAACAAAAGCCCTCACAGGAGTTGAGGCTAAGAATCAACAATGCAGAGGCAAAGCTTGTCAAAGCATTTAAAAGCACATACTACATCCTACACACAATGCATGGGAATTTCCACCCCCCAAAAAATGAATTCAAATAACATATCTTTAATACATGACATATTTACACTTATTTGCAAAGAGCAGTGATATGTTTTTCTTATTTAGTTGCCCGCTGAAAAGTTGAACAGCAGTGAAATACACAACATTATTTAAACATAATGGTATGAAGTGGAGAAAAATAAGACTGTTTCTCCACTTATGAATAGACTCTTGCATTTAATATAGACCAGCCAATAAAAATGTGAAAGCCCTTGCAAGGACACCATTACAATGTTCAAATTGACTGATGAATGATAATGATGCAAAACAGAATCTGTGTTGATGTTTAAATGCTTGGCTTAAAGGTTCCTTGGACTTGTTAGGACATTCTGTAATTACAGCAAAAATGAACCTGTATTCAGTTACACCTTGTTTGCTTCAACTTTGCAAATGAATAAAGGCATTAGAGAGAGTAGAAAATCTTTAAAGCTACGTTTGCATGGATTATAAGTTTATTCGAGGTGCTTTGAAGGTGAAATGTTGCTGATTGTCCCTCTGGGCACAGTTTTATTTGTCCTTGGGGTGTGAATTATACAGTATGACCAGATGCGCTCTGTATGTACAGTATTGCCTTAATCCAGCAAACAAGAGGAATAGGTACCACCTTTCATACCAAAGGTTCATGACATGCCCCCACCTCAGCTGTCAAGTTAAAGGTCACATGGTTAAATGTCTTTCACAATGACACGAGAAACTCATATTCAGAGCACACTACTCTTTTGTGGCTGTGGCCAAACACTCCTGTCTCCACATCCGACCTCGTGACCTGCCTGAGTGAGAATCCCGACCCCTGACTCCTCACACCCAGTGAAATCCTAATCCTCCAGACTACCATCACTCACTCTGACCTCCGCTGGCCGCGGTTTACACAGCATCCCAGGGTACCGGCGTGCTGGCTCACTGACCCCGGTACACACATTACATCTCAGAGGTCAGCTGCTGTAGTGGGCCACCAATGACAAGGTTGGCCTGAGAGTGACTGCAGTCCTGGCTGCCTGGCAGTTGGTCTCTGCTGCATAGGTGGTGTTTTGACCGGCGGAGGCCACGGCGAACGTGACGGCGTTGCCATCGGCACGCCGCACCGTCTTCAGGGTCTTGGAGGCCTTCAAACTTGAGCCCCTCTCAGGGGTAGAGCATTTCAGCAAGGCTCGAAAACACCTGTAAAACTGGAAACGAATATGTGCACACACGCAACACACAAACACATACACACAGACACATGCAAAGAAAGAGTTATGAGTCTGTGTAATAGAAAAAAAAATTACAAGAGAAAAAGCCGTCTTTTTTAATAGGACACATCAATTTTGCACAAATAGTAGAGTGAAAATTATTCTCTTGGCATTCATGCTTTCTTGTATTTCACCTAAAGATGTCACACGTTTAACGCTGATATAGAATTTCACACAGTGCCGAACGATCAATCAGGAACAAAAAAACGGGAATAAAGAACCTAATTAAAACATTCACAGCTACAGCCAGTCCCCTTTCTCTCTAATAGGGCCTGGCTCGTGTGCAAATTGAAAGCGTTCTGTTTATTAACTTGCGAGGGACCTCGCGCTCAGGGTGTGGGCAATAATTACCTCAGGGGGACAGACGTGCCCCGTACCCGTACCCACCACCAATCAATTCCCCCAAAGAATGCCTCTGATTAGTCCCCGCTAATCAGCAGCCTCATTCAAACTTAGACCATTGTCAAACATTATCACGCTCTTGCACTGAGCTGGAAATGTCACCGGAGTAGCGAGAATGTTACGGACGTCGGCTGCGGAGAGCGGCCCGGGCCGCATTGTTGCACTGCTTCTGCTGTTCTGCCTCCCGCGTGGCACGATTCATTATAGATAAAAGGGTTAATGTAATTAAACTGTCGGCAGGCCTTGCCTCGGCACAAATGCTTTATGCTGGTGTCGCCATCGGCGGGAGGTGGAGAAATCAAACACGTTTCACCTACACAGAGATAACAGAGCAGCAGTTCATTACATTTTACACAGACCAATGGGAGCGAAGCATCGATTTCAGATCAGCGCATGCATGACACAGTTATAAGTCACAGGTGGAAAGACACATGTTGTCTACTCCTGGAACACACAGAGATCACATCCCTTATGAAAATGTAGTGTACTTAGTATACGCTTCCATAGGTATACTTATAGTCAACTACATTTTCACAAGAAATGCCAGGACGCACTGAAGGAACCCCTCCCCATCCCCCGGTTCCACCGAAGAGTGCTTACAGCCACTGGCACAGATTAGAAATGACAGAAGAAACCGATTAGACACACACTAATGTGACATGACTGCTGAGACACTTGCTTCTTCACAAAATAAAAGAGAGAAAGGATGCCGGAGGGAGCGGGATTGTTTTGGAGCCTGGGGGAAGGAGAAATCAAAGAAAAAAGAGAGTACAGGGATTTTTTTTTTTTTAGATCAGAGGGTCAATGTTAATGGTGGTGCAAGTGGCTACACACAACGGTCCCCAGATGCCTGGCCTACTTCAGACACTTAAATGGCACTTCAGTGTAAGATAGGTGAAGTGAGATGAAGTGAAGCATGTACAAATATTTACATGACCCCCCCCCCCCCCCTCCCCGCTCACTTAAACAAAAGCCCACCGTCCTGAACCCAAGGACCTTTTAACATCCATCAGGTCAGAACTGCACTGCATACAGACGTGGAAAAACATGGAGATTTGACTAATAACAGCATATCTGGGAACAGTCACTGTCACACTGACTTGTTAAATGATGGCATTCATCATTGTCACGATAAATGCATGACGCTAACATGTGGCGGTGACCGGCGGGTCCCTGAGCGCTCGGGAGAGTGCAATTGTTGACGTGGCTGATGTTGGGGGGACCGGTGTGGTGACGCCAGAGGTGGTCTGTCGGATCTGAGGGAGGACATATAAATGCGTGTGTAGCTCATTACAGAGAACCGCGGGGTGGCTGTGGGACCCCGCAGGGCAGGAAAAGGGGGTCAGGCTCCAGTTTTACCAACAGGACACGATGGGGGGGCAGACACTGGTTCTAATCATTAACTCCATAAGAAGACATGCTGCTAGGTGACCAGGTGGCTTTGTGTTCATTCCCAGTCATACTAATCATTCTAATAACAAATTCTGTTGTTCACTAAACTTTAGATGTCTTGTGGACATCAGTGTGTGGACATCAGATCATGTCTATATTGCATCTGTCAGGCCAAGACCAATTCTGGACATTTGCACGATGTGAAAACTATTTTCACTATAGTAATGTCTAACTACGACCCCACTTGGACATCAATATATTTGACATGGTAACTTTTTGGGACGTCACCGGGATGTCTAACACAGGTGCAAGGAATTGACGTTGAAGCGACGTCTTTGTCAGGTCATTTTTGCAGGTCCACTGTTGGTCCGCTGAAGGTGCAGACCGTGACACCAAATAACATGTTTTTTTTTTACATCTTTTTAATGTCCAGTATATGTCCATAGGACATCCGGATAAGGGCTCAATCTAGTCCCAAAGAGGTCATTCCTACTGCGCACAAACATGTTGAAGCAACATCTTTTTCAGGTCATCTTTGCATGTCCATTATTGGTCCTCTGAAGGAGCAGACTGTGATGCTAGATGACGTTTTTACGTCTAGTATTTACATTCGTAGGACATCTGTATATGGGCTAATTCTAGTCCAAATGAGGTAGTTGTGAATGTTTTTTCTATGTAAAATTGAAATTCATTTTATATAAGATTTATTTTGTAATTTATGACAAATAGAAACATTGTTAATATTATTCATAAATATGAACATATATTATTAAACATCAAGGTGATTTATATTGTGCATATACAACAGTAAAACTGTGTGTCCGGGTGCATCTGTGCCTTTAAGACGAGTCAAGGCTGTCATCATTCACTGACAGGCGCTGCACTGCTTTTGCTCTGCGAGTGCAGTTTGAGCATAGACTATTTGTTTGGAATAGAATTTGTTCCACATGGCAGTCATATATAGAACAAATATACACACACGTACTAGGCAAACACAATTGATTTTATTACTTTTTTTTCTTTTCTCACTGTGATTATGAGATTTGTTCATAATCTTTATGAAATGAATCAGTAGAAGGACACTGAATACACAAGACTAGTTGCCTTTTGGCTACATTAAGATAAAATTCATTGTTCAAATCTCATTTTATCAGTAGATAGTTCTGCCCCATCCTCGTCTTGCTCGGATAAGCTTAGTGGAATAGTAAATAAAAAATCCTTTGCCACCCTGTGTGTTTTATTGGCAATGAATGAACTCTAAAGCAAGTACGAGCATTTCCAAAATACAGAACCTCACTGATCACCACGTGGCGGATGGCAGGCTGTTGTAATAAATTAAACTCAACAGCCCGTCTGGCATTAGCAGCAGGCATTAAAGGTGAAAGAACGCAGGGCTGCCGACAGTCTGTCCTCTCCTGTACGACTTAATAACAGCACGAGTTCCTCCCTGATCATCCTGTGTTCTTCTCAGGTTGAGGGAACCGGAGCTGGTGTCAGACTAATGAGCTGTGGAGGAAGTGGCAGGGAGATGATTGGGCTGTGCAGCGTGTGAAGAGGGGGTGTGGGGCTGGAATGGCAGGATCTGCACCCCAATTACTGGCCTTTGAGCACAAAGAGCTGACACGGAACTCACAGAGTGGAACAGACGCGAAAAGGTTCTCCGGACGTTCTTGTACAAGAACTTACAAGAACTGCACAGGATAGAAGAGTATCAGCACTGTCAGCTTTGATGGCGCTGACACTGTCGCTACTGCATTTGCCCTGTCAGTTTAAAAACTGATGAGTACACAACGCCGCGAGCAGAGCCCATGGGCTCGAACTCCAGAGGGACCCGTTCTCCCCATCAGCAGAGAAGAACATTAACTCAAGAGCGGGACAGTAAGCACAGGAAGTCCCGATGTCTCTGGAGGATTGGGGGAAAATCAGTCAGTGTAATTACTTCACAGTGTCCCATCCCCTGAGATGCCACTGCAGAGAGGAAGATCCTATTTACTTACCGGCGCTGGAACGTTCCTCCACACGGCGCTAATGAAGAACCTCTGCCCCCTCCCACACCTTACTGGCAAACTCCGACTTGCCTGTCCTCTGCTGATTGTCCTCACGGGCACACGTGAGGCGGGTACTTGAATCTGTACAGCACTTTAAGTCTTCAACTCGCCTCAACTCACAGTTTCCATGGTTACGGGCTGGGAGGAATTGAAGACTGAAAATGACATACAGGGCAAAAAGCGTCTTCCTCGGGGGGACGGGTGGCAACTTTTTTAGCGGGACTTCGCCACCCCGCAATCATCCGGCTTGTTTGCAGCAGACGGCCGCGAGAGGGGAAAAAGTGAAACAGACTCTCACCTGACAACTGGTTACAACACTGAGAACATACAGCAGTGATACAGAACCAATTACAACCAGAGGACCGTGTACAGGCAAAAAAAAATCTATTCCCTTTTAAAGTGCCCTGATTATACACATACAAGAACAAGAACAAAAGAACAACAAACAAAGCCCCAGAGAGCACAGAAAAAGGTTAAGTAAAATATATTGCATGTACATCTGAAGGTAGAACAATTCATTACCTCGGCCAGAAATAATGACGGAATAGGAATACAAACCAGCAATCAAAGCCTTATAACGAATGGCGGGCAGACAGAAAGAAGAGAAAATAATGGACAGAGGAGATAAGATGGTCGTGAAGAAAAACTGAGACAGAGGAGGTCTGACAGTTTGGCCGTAAAAGACATGAGTGGAATAACAAAGAAATCTTTGTGCTTTGTACTTCTAGACTTGCAGGGTTTCAGGAATATCAGTTTTTAAAAAAAAAAAAACAGGCTTCTCTCCCAATGTGGATAATACACATTTAATATTAACTTAACAAATTAACAGAACATTGGGTTAAGTAGAAACTGTATTCATTATCCCACAGTTAGACTGAGATAGATAGACAGACAGACAGACAGACAGACAGACAGACAGACAGACAGACAGACAGACAGACAGACAGACAGATAGATAGATAGATAGATAGATAGATAGATAGATAGATAGATAGATAGATAGATAGATAGATAGATAGATAGATCTATCTATATATATATATATCTGTCTATCTGTCTGCCTGTCTGTCTATCTATCTATAAAAACCCTGAGCATGCGTTTGATGTTACACTACTGAACAAGCCCCACACTTAGCGTCAACTGCTGTTTGAAAATAGTGCCCTTTTTGAAGCTGTGATAAAAAGCACATTTACATGTGACTGTAAGACTAATTCTAAGACTAAAACTTTTGTCTTTCCTTTCGTCTTTCCTTTCAGTCTCTGGTGGGTTTTTAGTGTGCCAGGGAGGTGGTGACCCTGCAGAAAGTGCCAAGAACAGTGAAACTAAAGAGATTTACAAACAACACAGAACAAAGCATTTTTTTTTTTACTCATGGCAATTTTAAGCACGTTCCTTGTGTATTTTTGTTCCAGCCTACACAAATTGGTGGATTTTTTATATTCATGGAGAACACGAAGAGTTTTCAAAGTGAAGCATTCACTGACAAAGAGTTTCCCTAATTATTCCCTGTTAAGAGATGCATCTAATCTTTGCACAAGTGTTGATTATGAACGTGGCAAATTGCAGATCACTCAGGGTAGGAAGCAAACCCTCAACCCCCACCTGCTTGTTCATGAAGATGTAGATGACGGGGTTGATGACGGTGCTGCTCTTGGCCAGGAGGGAGGGCACGATGCTGGCCTCTGCTGTCACCAGGCCCGGCTGTCCGAACGTGGCCACCAGGGCCATGATCCCGTAGGGCAGCCAGCACAGCAGGTAGCACACCACCATGGTGACCACCATCACCAGCACACGGTGCTCCCGCTGGCGGCTGAGAGTGGTGTTGATCCGGCTCACCTTCACAGCGGAGGGGAGAGAAGGTGAGATTAGGGACAGATGCATGAAAGGATCCATAATGTGAGAAGTGGAGGGTGTTGTTACATGATTGTGCACATAATCGGAGACTGAGGATCCTTTGCTGATGGTTTGCTGAGCATGGCCCGAATTGCTGCGAAATCTTCTAATACGTGGGGGATGGACAAAAACGGCTTCAGCTATAAATCAGTTACGCTGACAATGGAATAAACTGCTTCTCAACTGCAGCTCGAGCAGGGGGAGTCTGCCCTGCCAAATGAAATTCTGAACAAAACATACCGTTCTGGTTCTTATAATTAGACTTTCTATCACAGCACTGGAACTTTAGCCAACTTGTTTATTGCCGTGGTTGGATTGCACACACAAAAAAAGTCCTACAGCTCCTCTGGGGTGTGGAGCCTTTCAAGTCTCAGCATCATAAAGCTCTAAATCCTGAACTGCAGACCCCTAAATGGCTTTCAGTCTTGCTGCTCTCAGCTGAAGTCACCAAACCTGCCTCTGAAGAGCCTAAAGGGACCCATACCAATTGTCACACTACATATGGCTCTAAATGATCCCAGCAACAACATGCATTAGTGTTAATGCACACACCTTTGTTATGAGGGCTCCCAGTGGGTACAAAGCATCTGACCTTAAACATTTACACACAAACACACAAACATACACACACCTACAGAAGGCCAGTGTTACCAATGTGACTGAAAGCTATGGCTTTGAATGTTGCACCATAGATTCTGACTGTTTGACATTGAAATTGAACAGACCAGAAAAAAACTGTATTGTCATAAAATTATAGAACCTACTGGTCCCCTGTGTTCAGTTAGAACCGCACAACAGATTCTAAGCAATTGATTATAAATTATTAGAGAAATTCATTTTAAATGCCCCTTCCCCACTGTAAGGGCTAAATAAGAAGTAAATTTTCATTTTATTTCATGGACCCCAAGGATCCCTGGACACCACTTTGAGAATCCCTGTCAGGTTACCATCATGGGTTCTCCCTTGTTCCCTCCTTTTTTGGGTTCTCCCTCATTCTCTCCTTTTTTACCCCTCTGAGCCCAGCAGGTTGCATCTGAATTTCATGGCTGTGCATCTCTTTACAGTAATGATCAACTTGGATCACCACACTGACTAACAGAGGCCTCGTAAGAATTTAGCTTAATCTGGGTGAAAAACTAAAATATCAAACCGTTGATTAAAGTCAATTAAGGGTAAGAGTTTTTGTTGGATTTTCCCTCTTCCAGAATTTGACTAATTAAAGTGACCCATTGTTGAACAAAACTGGCCTGGACACCCCAATTAATGCCCCTTACACATAAGACTGGTTACTTCTTTATTGTGTGCAGTCCATATTGATTTGAGGTTAATTGTTTGTGCTCCTCTTACTGAATTCTTATGCATCCCTTTGCAATTTTGTACTTTAATTAAGGCCAGTGGACCAAAACATTTGCAAAGCCAGCACTTCTTCACGTTGTCAGTGTGTTACTTTGGAAGTAAATAAATTGAACCTACACAGAGTTGCCAGAGTTGGAATTTTTTTTTTTTAACCAATTCTTCATCAGGTCTTTAATGGCACCATGTTGATCAATGATGAATGAATGGAGAAGGTAAGGAGACCTAAAAGGTCAGTGACATAGACTTCTCCCCTCCTATTAAGTGGAATGCACTGCCAGGCATGATGGGAATTGCAGGTTAAAAAGTCCTTGTGGTGGATTTCACCACCTGCTGCTGGTAGGGGCACAGCTGTGTGCTCAATGCCAATTAGAGTGCAAAGTTTGTACGAATGGTGGATGAGACTGCAGGGGTGGGGAAGAGAGAGAGCAGGGTCCGCTGTTGGTTGTCTGCTGTATGATATTAATATTAATGGTGACTGACAGGTGAGAACCTGAAGGTGACAGCACACACTACAGAAAAGGAAAGGATAAAACTAAAGCAAAAATATTAGAGAACACAAACCAAAGTGCCTCCATTCCCCTATTGCATGAGGATTGCCCCATTTGGGAGCTTTTTAATTAAATCTCAAAATAATCTATTAAGACATCATTGTATGCAATTATAATCAACAATTTCTTATTGAAAAATGGATTACAGATACATGAAATTGGAAAATGTATTAAGAACTGGGTCAAATAAACAGGGTGAAATAAATGTTACTACTGGGAAAATCTGTCTCTTAACAAAAATCTCAGCAAAAAATATATTAGCGAAATATATTTCCTTGTCTCCCAAAAGTCCCTTTTGTATAAGAAGCATAATGAAAAAACAGATGCTGGGTGTACCTGCACCGTTACATCCAATTACATTGGAATCTTTTTTTTTTTTCTACAGTGGTGTGGAATTTGGGCAGTTCTGAAGATAGTAATCACACTTGGGTTTGGAGCTACACAATCCCACAGAGACCCTTGAGAGGGTCTCGCTACCAAAATGAATGCTGGAACTGCTTATTTGTGGAGGAAACATGAACTGATCATCATCATCTCATGTACAATTTAACTATTCAAAAGCGGTTTGGGCATCTTAGTGGTTCTGGGTTATGAATAGACAAGTGGATCACCAACTACAAGTTGTTGGTGGCCTGGACCCTAATTCAGCTTCCTTCTGTTGTATTGTAGTGGGTATGCTTCCACTATACACACACACACACACACACACACACACTGCAATGAACAAAGAAGCATTTTCCTGTACTTAAATTCTTGCTCCCTCCACAAATGAATTTGGTGGAACATTCTCACTTAGTCTGTAGTGATGCACCAAACCAAACTGAATGAAAAACCCATCAACAGATTTGGACCGGTGCAAATGAACAATAACTGTGAAAATGACCTGTGAGAGCACCAGATGATGAGGCCCAATGGAATTAATAGGATCTGGATACTGTCATACAGCTACCTGCTGTGCGGCAGGTTGCACAGAATTGCAGAGGGTATATAACAAAGTCCTCTTCCAGCAAGTGATTCCATTCTGTTCCTCCTTTTCCATACAAGCCATACAGGTCCCAATAGTGACTGCATGTGTAATGTATACAGAACGCTTGGCTCGCAGCAGAGCAATGCTGTGGTAATGAGCCGCTATCCTGAGGCTCTCTGGTTCATCCCGAGCTCAGCGGACTGGGCACGTTGGGGCAGGCTGTCAGCGTGCTGCTCCAGCGGGGCTCAGTAATGGATATGGCAGATGCCGTAGGCTGTCAGGGGCGTGCAGGAGAGCAGAATGAAGGTCAGAACTCAGGACGTCTCCAGGTGTGAGGCTGAAGTGCACGCCACCACCAGTTAGGCTTTGTCGAAGACAAGAAGATTACAGTTTGCTGTGTCTTTGTGGTGTCATAGTACTGCTGAGTAAAAAACCCACAGCAAGGCCAAAATATCGAGCTGTCGGCCATCCAGGTGGCAAAGGTCGGATCAATTTTGCGGTCGTTCGTGTGTCTTTCAGCGAAACGTTCTGATCTAACAACCCTTGTCAAATGGGACCTTCATTAATCTATGAGTTGTTCTGAGGGGCATGACGGTTCAAGAACTACACAAAGACACACACATACACACAGTGGGATGGCAGATAAATGAAAAGAGCTCGTCAGCTGACAACAACATAGTGGCAACTTCATGATTTAACACGAGTTGCTGAGTAATCACAAATGACAAATGACATCTCATACACCAAGTCAGGACAAAGGTCAGCATTTTCCAGAGGGTGTATTTGATGGGGGAAAAAATAAACTAACAAACAAAATGCCTGATGTCAATTTAATTTCGACAATAATCTGCGCATTTTGTAGCTGAGCACAACATCTCTGGAGCAGGATGCCTTCTCCGGCTGCATAGGGTAGCAATTTTGGAGCAAGAGAGGACCTCCATTTGGCAAAATAAAACAGCACTATGCATGGTTTATTTCCCCTCAGGGTGCACTGAGCTCTCTAAGGGGCTGAGCCAGCGCTGCGTTGATGACAGGGGCGTTAGGCCTTGGGTGGGCAGGGGCCAAATGCGCTGCTGAGAAGTGCCACTCAGCTGGGCATATGGACCTAGGGGGCGTGGGCAGGGGCTTCTTCCGGCACGCTGGGATTAACGAGTGGCAGCTCAGGAGATGCTATCACGACTCACGGGGGGGTGCACACTGAACCAAAATCAGTGACCCACTCGGCTGCTGGCTCTGACTCTGAATTGTGGGAGGTAGACCAAGAGTTCTGGCCTATCATCTGAGCTCTGTGCCAGATTCCAATTTGACCTACTTACAACCAAAGAACAAGATGGAAAAAAGACAGGCAGTGATTGATTTGGATCAACAACACCAAAAAAAGGGAACACCAGTACGTTGCCACCTCAACTGGCTAAGTAAATTCTGCTGAATCTGTCATTCTGGAGCCCCGGTGACAGGTGGGTTTGGGGGGCTCATCGTTCAGCTGCTTAAAGAGCTCCCAGGAGAACCCGTTCCCGCTCTCTCCCCCTGCCGGATTCCTTACAACGCGTCCGCTGTGGGGCTGCAGGGCTGATAACAGCCACACGCACACTCACACACAGCAGGTATATTATGTAGTACACTCTGAGCAATAGCAGGCGGCAGGAATAAATGAGCTCCGAATACTCAACTATTGTCCACGGGAGAAGTGGGCAATGTTCTTCTACAGAAGAAAATGGTTTGTATAGACCATATTTTTGAATATAGCTGTATACTAATGTATTCATGTAATTAAGGTAAAATAGGACGTATGCATTTTGCATTTACACTAGGATAGTTGGAGCACAGGAAATTGTTATGTTTGTTTCACAGTTCTGCCATTCAAAACCCTTGCACAAGGCCAGCCAACAAATTACAACCTCCCATCCTATCATTACTGTGAATAATTAAATCCGCTGTCATTTCTCTTGCTAATAGCAGTTGTCAAAAGTATTGATCATTATGAAGCACTAAGTCCAAGCAATAAACATATGCAAAATACAAAACCCTCCAACTTTTAGATTTGTTACGTTTACAATGCTGCATCAAAAACATTTTACGCACTGACTTACATTCTTATGCACTCTCACTGGTTCTTAATGAATATTAGTGTATTATTTTCTTACATCTGTAGATTAGAAAAAAGTAGAGAAAAGATGATAGAAGCATCTCATTGTCTGTAATTATCAACAGCGTGCTCCTAATACAAATTTCCCTCTAACAAAAACCACTGTGGATGTGGTGTTTATGCAGTCACTCAGGATGCATTTGGCCTTTTTACATCTCACAAAGTCCCAATTCGTAGTTTTTCTGGGCAGATTTCACCTCACCCTCCAGCTGTTGGAAATGGACCTTTTGTACAAGAAGGGAAAAAAATCTTAGCAATAAATCATCAGGTTGTGACTGACGGCTTGCAAAACACTGACAGACTGCTGAACGCTTAGGGAGCAGAGAAAAAGACATTTATCGGGGCTAAAATGACAGTTTTTCGAACACTGGCACGATGTCATGCTGCCATATACTTGCAACGTTTCCTCAGCAATGCACTAGGTGCAGAAAATTTCTCTCTAATTCACCACACAGTGAAACATGTATTTTACTGTGCAAAAGTACAGAAATAATATGAAGCATCATTATGTCTGTTGAATGAGTTAGGTCCACTGCTGTAGCATTTTCCCAAATGAATGTTTGTGTGTTTCCGTCCACCGTGCCGTAGTTTCACCGCTTTTCACAATGTCGTGCGCCTGTGCCTCCCTCACCTCACGTGGCACGAAGACACGGAAAAAAATGTTCCTGTTAGCAAAACAAGAGATCCATTTTATAAATGCCACCGGCAAGACTGTGATCGACTGCAAAATATGGAGGTGTTATTTTGCAGATCCTACTGAAATTTTCTCCATAGGGAAGCACATGCCTGCAAGCAGCCTGCAAAGGACAATGCAGCTCAGGAAAGACCTACCAAACCCAACACACCTTTTCTAAAAAAAAAAAAAGTGAAAGTGACGTGACGTCCTCTGCTTTTAACCCATCACCCTTGGCACCTTGGCATTCGAACCGGCAACCTTCTGATCATGGGGCCGGTTCCGTAACCCCCTAGGCCACCACTGCCCCTTTTGTGCCATTGGTAGGTTGGTCCAGACACGCCTTCCATATAAAATGCAGTTTCTAAATTATAAAGAGGATTTTTTTTGTGTTATGTAATAAGGTTTTATGGGGTTCACAAAAATGTCAGCAGAAGACAGTCCTTTATGTTGTGAGACGGGTCCTCCATGGATTGCTCTTGTTATTTCAGAACATCCCACAGACTCTTGATCAGACTGAGTTGGGGGGAATGGAACCATGAACTTGTCATTCCTGAACAATCCACTGCCCCATTTCAGCGAATCACTGTGTATTCTGACAGGCTGCAATGGAGAGACTTCTCTGCACTTCTTTTATCAGGGATGGAGGCAGAAAAATGCAGAAGCATGAAGGAGATTCAGTGCTCCTGGTTCTTGAAGTAGATTGCAGAACCCACCAGTCCATCCCTTTAACATCGAGATTCGTGGGATTTTTTTTTTCCACCTGAGGGGTTTTAATATATCGGTCCTTCAAAGAAAATATTGTTGCCCCAAAAAGAAGTTAACATGATGCTATCTGACATTTCACAAGGCTTCTTTTTGATGTCTTATGAGAAAGGATACCATCAGAAACAGAGACACGTTGCAACTTCGGCTTGACAGTCGGTGTCATTTGTGCTTTTAATCTCCTGTCAAAAATCACAGGAGGTCTGGCCGGGAGCGCCAATTCTGGCCTTGCTTTGGTCAGGTTTTATCAATGGCAGCCTTCTTTTTGTGCTCAACCCATGGCTTTGAGGATGAGCACTGTGATGCTGCGACTGATCCAGAGCGTACCTTAACAAACAGCCTCGATTTCATTCTTTTTTCATACGCGCTTGGGGGAGTGATGCTTGATGTTTTTTATTTAATGAGAAATAACTGCACTCTAACTGAGCCTAAGTAGCTTTTTTTAGTGGCAGTTCTTTTACCCAAAGCTCCAATTTCCACAAACAATTGAGGGGAGAAAATGCTGTCATGCATTTAGTTTCTAAAGCTAATTAAACGGCGTTGTCAGGCTGCGCTGCGAATAAACCAAAAGGCAGCACTGGGGCCAGAAATTACAGCAACCTTCATTGTAAGAACTTAAAAGGAACTTATTGTTCCTTAATGGTAGGATCAGTGGAGTTGTTTCAATGTAATGCTTAATTATTCAAATTGGGGCTGGGAGAGACGTGCATATGCATTCGTCCTGGAACATTCACAAATGATTTATCTCAGCACATAATAAATCTTTACATGTATTATAGTTTTAAACAACGTATGCAAGTAAAAGAAATGTTTTGCATACAGTTACAGCATAACTATGCCGGTATAGACTAAATTGTACGAAAAGGTAGGCAAACCCCTGGCTAATTTTGCTGTCAAAATTAAGGGGGAAAAAAAGAAATGAGAAATTAAATGTGAAATTAGAGTGTATTGTGCACAATAAGAAGAATTTAACAATATTTAAGGAGGTGAGCCACCCAAACCCATTAAAGAAGACTCTTGAGCCAACCAGTCCCTTAATTAGTAATTACAGCATTGCACCAAAAAACCCCACAAACCCTTGGTACAGCCAACTGCTTTTTCACTAGGTTTTGCAACTTTGCTCACCCTGGTATACACATCAGAAATCAGTGCCAACAGCTGCTAGGCAATTCATCAGAAATATTAGTATGAAATAAATCAACAGGCAATAGATTGCGGCAAAGCCCCTTTATTGTGTTTTGTGTTTATTGTTCAAATAGATTGGCTCTGTGTGCAGAATTCTGTGGCAACAGGGTACACTAAAGAACATACTATGTCTTCATAAAAGAAGACATGTCAGGTGACATCTCTGAGAGAGAGGGAGCTATGGCTTTGGTATCCATGTGTGTGTGTGTGCGTGTGTCAGAAAACGCCAAACTAAAACCATAAAAGATCACGGACTCCACCTTCTGCCGTCTGCCTCAACCATCAACTTTCAGATGCTGACTAAACCAAAAGTGACCTTGAATGTGTATATATATAAACTCTCTCTGCCACAGACACTACAGGTACTGTAGAGGCCAAGGAGGTGAAGGAGCTTTTGATTTTGCTGCATGTGGATATAGAAGGCATCAGTCAATAACTGTCAAGAGAGATTCACCTTTGCTGCAACACATTCCCCACCGCTGCAACTGCTATCAAGCACAAAGCCGACTTCGCTTCCGTTTCATTACTTACTGCTCCTCCCTGCTAGGCATGCAAAAATTAAACACAAACTGAAAGGCACTTCCATTACAAGTGCAGGAATGGATTTCTTACTGTTTTCTTACATTTCTGAAGGATTTCTTCCTACATGATATCATTTTGTGCTGGTGAACACCCAGACGTTTTCCAAGCCCCACCTTGGATCCGTTCAGTTGCATGTGTCTGTCTTTGCATTCGGGAAAACTATACTTGATTTGGAATATAGTGTGCCTTAGACCAAACTAGCTTGCATTCTTTATCCCAACCAATTAAAACTGACAGCCTTGGTTTTACTATATTGTGCACTTTGTTTCACTTTTGGGGCAGTGGTGGCCTAGCGGTTAGGGAAGCGGACCCATAATCAGAAGGTTGCTGGTTCGAATCCTGATCCGCCAAGGTGCCACTGAGCAAAGCACCGTCCCATCACACTACTCCCCGGAAGCCTGTCATGACTAGTTGCAGACGTGCAAGCATATTGTGCCCATGATCTGAGTTTTGAATCATACATTATATCCTCCATGCTAGATACATAAACCTTGTTGAAAAAAAATCTCCCGCATTGGGAAGACTCAACATTGCATTTTCCCCTTAAAATCCAGGGAGAACAATTTTTTTCTAAATGTTTTGGAACAAAATGACAGGTCTAACCTTTTTCTTTTTCTTTTTCTTTTTTTTGAAGTGCAACAAAAAGATATCTGCTCTCATTACAGCTCTGCTACAGCCCTTGTGTGTCTAGAGAGAGACTTCATTACCTGGAACCCTGTGCTTCAGATAACATAAGCACTAAGCCATTACCACAAGTGGGTAAACTGAAACCAACTCTTATCTTGACAAAATAAATCATCTACCGACCAGAAAAAAAGGGTTTCATGTCATTGAAAAAGTTGAAACCAACACATTACTTGCTGCTGAAAAGCCTGCGTGCCTTGGTGTGTAGGCAGGTGATGATTTGGCTAAGAGTATATATGAGCACGTAGGATAAATGCAGCAGGAGTTCATTTCTGTATCGGGCTTTCTTCTGTACTGTCACCTCTCATTTGTCGGCCAGGTGACACAGCTTGAAGCTGGGCTACGCGCTATTCTCTGTCCAGGCTGGAGTGTCATGTTGTCACCACCTAATTGGCTATGAATTCAGCCCTTTCCGCGTTAATTTGCTTCCTCTGTGTGGGCCGACCTTGCCTCCCATGTCCCTATTGACTGAGAAGCACAGTGCGGACCAAGGTTAACGAAGTCAACCTGGCGGAGATCAGGACGTTCGCTCGCGCAGCTGCTGCTGTCTCTTGCAAACTTTCTTTAGTCTTCCTACACTTCACAAGGTCTGCAGCATTTCATCTGTCTTTTATATGCATTCAAGGTTCATTTAGGACCAAACCAAAAAAAAAATCTTTTTTGCAATATCTACTGGGACATTGACCTGCTAGAAAATGCCAAAAAAAGAAGGCGATGAAGTAGCACTTGGCCTTGTGCTCTTGTTGCGACTTCGGTTCTTTAATTCTGGGCGCATCCACAACTGAATCAATGCATTTGCTGCGCTCAGGCTTTTGTAAAGCAGTCCAGCAATAAAATCGGAGCCTGGACCAGGTCATCCGATTTGTGTCACGCACCAGCTGCTGGGCCTCATTGTGCATGTATCTATAGATGACCTTCCCCTCAAAATGAGATTCAGTAGGACTTTCAGACACACATAATAACTGCCATTCAGAGGCCTACAGAGCAAAGGGCCATAAATGCATTTTAATGCGAGGACATTTTTCTCCCAAGCTTGCGTCTTCTATGGCAGAAATAATGGCTCAGTGTTTTGTCAACTAACTTTTTGCTGGCTTCATCATTCAACCAAACTGTGTTTGGCCCCAGCAGATGTTTACCATGAGGGAAGAACCCTGTACTGCACATCTGGGTGTTTGCAGCTGTCTGATTAGATTCTCTCACAGTTCATTTGCCAGCAGCTGCAGTACAAAGACTTCTCTCTCTCTTGGAACAAATGTGTTCAGAAGCCTTGCATTTAATACTGTGCATATGTCAGAGGTACTTACTTGCATTTTTACAGGTTATTCATTTATTATCAAATGTATATTTGGCATGTGATATGGTCTTTAGAGATCATGGGGACGCTCATTTTCATACTGGGGCCAAGTGGGGCATGAAGGTATAATCAATACTTAGAATAAATAGATAAAGCATCACCAATTAACTTGTTTCTTCATGAAGAGCAACTACCCTTCTGGCAGTGTGTGATTATTTCTGTCACCCAGAATATGACAACTGACCAGCCCAATCGTTGTCAGCTCTCACAAATGCTAATTATTATATAAATTACTCATCGTGGATGATTTAAACCCCTACCTGTAAATATAGCACATCCACAAAAAAACCCTTCTTCTTTGTTTGAGTTAATATAAGATTTTTGTATATTTTTGTATTATAGGTTTTTTGCCAGTGCTTTAAGCCTGATAAAGATCTGTAACATTATAGTGTGCAAACAACTTTTTCCGCTTACTTACTTTACTTTAAAAAAAACGTCCTCACATTGTCACAGTAAGTTCAATGTGGTAGAGATCTTCATCATTCTTCAGACATCCTGAAGTGTTTTCAGCACTTGAACAGAGTGCCTATTAAACACAGTTTAAGCCAACGGAGGGGCTGTGAAAAAAAGCACCTACATTTCACAAAGTGCTTCAGATGATCATAAACATTCCTACGATAAGCTCTTCTTACAAATTAGGTACTGATAAAAAGTTCTTTCAGTCTGTAAATCTTTTCAGTGATTCACACAAGTCATAAATCATGATTCGAATTAAACCTGTTCCTTTGCAAAGGAAGATATTAATCACAGATGTAAAAGCTGAGAATTTTGTCATGTTTTAAATTAGAATACATTGCCTTGTTTGGCAGATTCCTTCGGGCAGACTCTAAGGACGTTTATAAAAGAAGACGGTGCTCCTACCTTTAAAAAAAATCTATCTAATGTGCCCCCCCAAAAAAAGAATATGGACTTTAGTGTCTATAGAGAGAGGACATAAACAAGGCACACTGACACACACACACACACACACACACAATCAGTAGTTAGCAAAACACTGTTTGGTTGAGCAAAAGCATATTGATTGCTTCACTATACAGCCTGCTCCGTCTCATGGATGCAGTGGTACAAACCTGTCAGCCGTCATGGATTCACTTTTAATTACTGAAACTATCAAAATATTAGCAGTGCACAATCTGTTCCCATTTGTTCACGACACTAGCAGACTGAGACGAGTGCTACACATCACGCAGGAGAGGTGTGAATAACCACCGCCGAGCTGACATTTAAATGGCTGAATCTCTGGGGTTATTTTAATGATAAGGTGGCCGTGACACGGTAGGCTTTTTCCTTAAAGCGTGACATTCAGAATTCCGAGCTCGGTTTTTGTAAGATGGTTTTAGTATAAAACATATAAATTGTTGTTCATTAAAGGCAACTTGTTTTTTTAGGTCAGTGATAAAATACAATCATTAATGTTGTATTAATGCACTGAATCACTGATTTTGAACATTTTTCACCAATTACTGTAATTTTGTTCACACCAATGTAGTGTGTGCCCCAAACAGTTGTCGGCAGTGTGTGGGGACGGTACCTTGCTCAACGGGACCTCAGTTGGTTTGGGATTTGAGCCCATTACCCATTGGTTCCAAGTGGCTAGATGACTACTGCCTCATTAATTCAGATTTTAACATATAAATCTATTTGCATTGGATTAAAATTGGTGCTTCTTTTCAGGTGCATTGAATCAGAATCTAATGTCATTATATGATCCCACTTCACTGAAAAGAAATGCATGCAACATTTATTTCAACAAAACAGACTCCAACCTACCTGTTTGATTGCCTGCAGCAGCTTACCATAGCTGTAGATGATGACAATGAATGGAAGGACAAGGCAGAAGAAGAACAGACAGATGATGTAAGACACGTTGTTGCCCGTCTTGGCTTGCCAATTGACAGAGCAGGTGGTGCCGGGCCCCTCAGGGCCGTAATGGCTCCACCCAAACAGTGGGGGCAGAGTCCAGGCGATGGAGTATATCCACGAGAAAGCAATGCCTGCCGCTACTTTCCTGTAGTTGGTGACGTCAGCCTGCGTGGTGCCGACCATGGTGCAGTAGCGCTCGTACGAAAGCACCGACAGCAAAATCAGAGACACAATGCCTGCAGGAGAGATGAGTGAAACAACAAAAAAAAAAAAGAAACACTCACGTTCCAGAGTCATGGTCAACCTCCCTCCAGTCATAAACTGTGATCACGCAATCTCATTTCCACTCCGCCCATTTCTACTTGGTGCTACTAGCATCGGATTTCTGTGTCCAGTATGCATGGCAGAGGTGGTTTCTCTAAAAATCTGTTACATTCATTCTCAAATGTCACGGCGGAGCCTGACAGAACTCCTGCCGTTCCAGTGCACCAGCGTTACGGGTTTCGAGACTGAACCAGAACCTGTCGGGGCAATGTGTTGGCATCTCCCCTTCTTGCGGTTTTGCCGTCTTGTCTTAGTCTTGGTCATGGTCTGAGTCTGTTTTGGTTCACGTAAAGTGATTAGAGGTGGAGTTGATGATGAACGGTGTGAGAGCGCCTTTCCTCTCCTCATTTCCAACCTCTCTTTTTGCCAAGCATACCCCAGTTTGTCCATTTTACATAAAATATATGGTTTGGAACTGATTTGCGCCTGGCTCCTCCTCTTTTCATTTGACATGATGTTATTATACAGGGTGGGCCAGTTATATGGACACACCTTAATAAAATGGGAATGGTTGGTGACATTGAACACATTTTATAAGTGGTCAGAAACTTGTAAATAACTCATGAAAGAATAAAGTTATGTTAAAACCAAGCAAACCATTGTTTTTCTTATGAAATTACCAATTTGATGTGTCACATGACCCTCTTCCTATTAAAAAAACAAAAGTTGGATCCAAGATGACCGACTTCAAAATGGCCACTATGGTCACCACCCATCTTGAAAAGTTTGCCCCCTTACATATACTAATGTGCCACAAACAGGACGTTAATATCACCAACCATTCCCATTTTATTAAGGTGTATCCATATAAATGGCCCACCCTGTACTATTCACAACATGTGTATGTTAATTGCTGCAATTCATTCACAAATATTCCATCCACTAAATATATAAACGCAATTAACACAACTGCATTTTATTTACTGTCCCATGATGTGGAAGCGATATTGTTTATAGCCAGAGTCTGTCCTTGCTTATAAATGGAGACAGAGTGTAAAGTTCCAGAGCCAATTCAGATGATGCATCTTTTGCATGCGCATTTTCAAATAGAGGTACTGATCACTCACAGATGCCACTTAATAGGTTTGGGTGATCAGGACCCATCAAAAGCAAAGGCATTGTTTATTGAATCATTATTTTGCCACCAACACCATGTTTGTTTTTTTTGTTTTTCTTTATTAAATACATGTTTGCCCTCAACATGTTGAGCATCTGTGTTTCCCTCACCTACCGGTGTGGCATGACACTGACAGTGTGTCATCAGGCGTAACCAGTACCATGTGACATGGTTCTGATGTTTTTTTCAGCCTGGTGTAGCTATTGAACTATTTTCAGTCTGTTTTTATTTTTTTTATGACCAGATCATCTTCCCATCACTCCTCATTACAGCCTCTTTCCCACCTTTGTCTCTTGCAGTTTCAAAGACTAGTTTTAGTCGTTAATCATGATCATGAAAATGTGCAAATAATTTGTTAAATTATTTCAATTGATTGACAACCCTATTATATATTATGAAAATAGTTTTGAAAGCTATTTGGGACTAATTTTGTGGCATTCTCTCCAGCTTGTCAACAACTGTTCAGCCTTTAGGCATCTGGGTTCCCTAGATGGATAATTTGTGAAGTGTTTTGTAATTATACTGGGACTCAGCATACACACCAATAAATTGTACCCACTACAACAAAATGTGACCCAAGTGGAGTTGTTTGGGAATGAGATTGGCCACGAGAATGAATTAACTGTGACCACAGGGGAAATCCAAAATGTGTGTGCGTGTACAGTACAGGCCAAAAGTTTGGAGACACCTTCTCATTCAATGTGTTTTCTTTATTTTCATGACTATTTACATTGGTAGATTCTCCCTGAAGTCATCAGAACTATGAATGAACACATGTGGAGTTACGTACATAACAAAAAGTGGAGACCTGGCCTCCACAGTCACCGGACCTGAACCCAATCCAGATGGTTTAGGGTGAGCTGGACCACAGAGTGAAGGCAAAGGGGCCAACAAGTGCTAAACACCTCTGGGAACTCCTTCAATACATGTTTGACAGTCATAATTTTATGACCACTGACAGTTGACGTGTATTACATTGATTATCTTGTTACTGTGACACCTGGCAGTGGGCGGATTTTATTAGACAGCAACTGAACATATTGTCCTTGAAGTGGATGTGTTGGAAGCAGAAACAATGTTCAAGATTAAGTATTTGCGCATCTTTGACGTGAAGTACATTCATTTTGATTGGACAAATGTGCTATAGAATTTCTAGAATCTGCAGGGCGTGTGGAATATCACTGGTCTGTAGTGGTTAGGGACAACCAAAATTGGCCCAAAGAAGTAAAGAACTCCTGAATCAGAAACAGGGTCACTAATTTGCATGCAGAGCGCAGCCTGGTCTGCTGTTCCATCAGCTAGTGCTGATAGAAAGGTGTCAGAAGGGCAAAACATGTCACAAAGATGTACTGTGGGAAGAAGGCAGTGACATGCTCTGGACAACGCTCTACAGGGAAATCTGCAAGGAATAGTTTGAGGAACTCCAAATTCCACCCATAGAGGCACCACCTCAACATTTACAGGACAGAAAGGACCTGCTACTGACAGCTTGATGCCAGATAGCATTGTATACCTCCAGAGGTCTAGTGCAGTCGACGGGCAACCTACTCAGTATTTGGCAGGTTGTCATGTTGTGGCTGATCGGTGTATATATTGTGCAATATGTATATATTGATTAGTGTTCCCCAATTAAAAATCTTATAAATGGAAGAACAAGCATTGTGTACCTTCATTGAATGACAATCAAGGTCCAGGATGTTCTCATCTATATGCACTATTCTAAATCTTATGTGCCATTCCTCATCTGTGCGTCACTTTGGATAAAAGTCTCTGCTAATGTACTGTCACTTAATGTAATTTACTGTAAAGTAATCATAGCCTCACATATGCAGATAAGACATGTTTCAGTAAAACTGGGTGCCCTCGGCCTTACCAAAGTACATTTTCCTTGAAAAAGTACATTTTTAGATTTTTTTTTTTTTATCTTAAACTTATTTTAGAAAGTTTTATAAAACATATTCTCTACAAATCCTTTTGGACCTGCCCAACCAGAAAATGCACATTGTGAAGTGTGTTTTTTGTTTGTTTCTGGCACAATCTTTGTAAATAAAATACATATCTATCTAAACTGACAATATAAGACAATATAAATTCAACTTGAACGGTGCGTGAAGAAACTTTTGGCTAGACTGCTGGGCAGTAGATATTCAAAGCAATAAAAGAGGGCAAACAGTGTGTCTGTGCATGCGTGTTCACTGACAGGCTGGAGAGAAGGCTTGAATTATGAACTTTAAACAGAGAGCACCAGATGTGCCGCAGAGTCTCGGCGTGCAAGCAGGACCTACACGTCAGGGCTGTCAATCAATCTAACCGGGTCCTGCAGCGAGGCGCCCTACACACACTCCTTAATATCCGCCGACAGGCTGCGTAGTGGGCACACACATTATGCTGCATATATGTTCTCCCAGTGGGACTCAGAAGCCCATCTTGGCGTTGTTAGCACCGCACTCGAGCACCTGGGCCAGAGGTCTCGGCACAGAGGCGGTGATTTACAGCGGTGACACTTTCACAGACGGACCCAGACAAAAATAATTGGATTCAAATGCAGGGGGGAGACTCTGGGGGTCTTAAAATGCTAGAAGCTGGGACTTGTTAAAACACTTGTAAAAGTTACATAACCAGGAGGGGACGCCACATATTCATGCACATATATTCACAGCCCACACCTGAGGGCTTATTTATATTCTTTAGTTTAGTTGTTAATAACAGTTTAGAGGTTAATAACAGTTTTATAGTAATGTGGCTACATACCCAGGAACAATACTCTTTCCACTTCCACATAATTATTAACTGTCATGAAAAATGTCATGACAATGACACTCAAACCATGTCACAGATTAATTTTACAGACGAATATTTTGCTTATTCGTTCTTTCTTCTAAAAATTCTCTAGACTATAATAAGACTATAATGTACAGTCGTCTTGTCGGCATTTTTTCCCACTGTGGCTGACTATTTCAGCCCCACACAGTTGGAGAGGGGCCTGATCAGCCCTAATCAAAGCTGCTATACAACATACCTGCTGATTGAGGTCAATCAGAAGAAGGACCACTAGCCCTTGTTTAACGCATGACCTTATATGGCTGTGTGTCAATCAATGCTGATGGGTCACTTACTCACAGGTATTGCCAAATGACAGAGAGCGAAGGAGAGTGTGGTTTTTCAAACTAATTACCATAATACCACAATAAGCACTAATGACCGAAGTGCCCAGATGTACTCTCAGTGTTTAATGCTTTATATGAAATATCAAAAATGCAATTGCTTTTTCACATGGAATATAAAAAGTGCACAAACACCTGTTAAAATGGCAGGTTTGAACTCACACAAAATCATTATAACCTTTTCCCGCATTTAACATGACCTCTAACATGTACAATTCATTTTTTAAATTAAATATATTCTTAGAAAGTAGGGGAAATATGTTGTTAAAGCTACTTTTGATTTAATTACAGCACTCCTTCATCTTCGGCAGGTGTCTATCAACATGGCACACCTTGATTTGGAAATATTATCCCACTATTACTTACACTCTGACTGATATTCAGAGTTCCCTGTACCTTGACTGAAGCCCCAGTTCCAGCTTAAAAGCAACCCCGAAGCACGATTCTGCCTCCGCGGTGCTTAACCATGTGCATGGTCTTCGAAGTGCTAATTCGAAGTGTTGCTTGTTCTCCTCAAAACATACATTTTGGAATTGTGGCCCCATCAGACCATCTCATTTTCATGCGGTTCTACTCCGCCATCCAGACATGTGTAGTACATGCAGTACACAAGCAGCACTTGCCAAACAGTCCTGGCTGGGTTTATTGTGTTCCATGGTATATCGAATGCTGACTGACACCTTTCAACAATGAGTCTCTTTAATTGATAGCAAGTGTATTAGTTTATTTGTACTTTTTTACCCCTACAGTTTTGTTTGAACTGTACAGGTCACATGATTTATTGTGATTACAATTTTTTTTACATCACATGAAACCTGACATTTTTAACAGGACTGCGTGCACTTTTCATATCCAGGGGTTCTGAGGTAGATGTTGAGATGATCACACATTCCACAAGTCGAACAGGTCGACCTATACGTTTTAAATCCACTCTAATCTGCTGCCTGCTGGTTTGTAGTAAACACGCCGGGTATGGCTGCTGTATTGCCATACACAACACAAAAACGTACAGATGCACGCACAGCCCGACCCCTGGCGTGTATTACAGCGCTGATCTGCTGAATCGGTCTATTAAAGTGCTTTAAGGCGACATGCGACAGTAATATCATCTCGTGGTTCCGTCTCCTGTGGCGCGAAATGCACTCCAGATATTTTCACCGTTAACATACCCAGTTTATATAAAAACAATTATATATATATATATTGTCGTGGTTCCCTTAACTCGTCACAGGGTTTAATGAATTAGAATGAATGGACAGTCTGGTCAGCATCAGCACCGCGAGTGCACGCGCAAAATAAATAAATAAATAGATAAAAGTTAAATACAGAAAACGACGGATTGACGAAACTTACCCAGGCAGGAATTCACGAAGCCGTACCACACGCAGCCCGCCGGTCCGATCAGCCAGCGTCCCTGCGTGCTCGCCGCGAAGCTGAACGGCGTCCCCAGGACGCACACCAGCATGTCGCTGGCCGAGATGCTCACCAGCAGCCAGTTGATGGGCGAGCGCAGCATCCGGAAGCGGCAGAAGAGCACGATCACCAGCAGGTTGTTGAGGAAGCCGAGGGTCCCGATGAAGCCCAGGCACACCGCGACCACCAGGTGTCCGGTGGGGCTCAGGGTGCGGCCGGAGGAGGTCCCCTCCGGGACGCCGCTGGCGCTGTCGCCGCCGGCGCACCACGCGCAGCCCAGGCTCACGTTGGACACGAGCATGGCGCGCAGGAGGCCACGCGTGGTTCCTTTCTCCCCCCAGAAAAGAAGAAAGGGATCTATGGCAATGGCCGCATCAACTTTGCAATCTGTCAAAGTTTCGGGGACTTTGGTCAACCCATCGCCGACGAATCAGGGCAAGTGAAGCAACGAGAAGGACAGCGGAAACGTGGCCAAAGCGCGTCTCTGTTAATCACCTCGCTGAAAAGTTTCTCTCTCTCTCTTTTTTAGTTGTTTGGTTATGTAGTCCTCGGACTTCTGCTTTCCAGGCACGGCGCGCCGCGGGCTGTCTGGGCTCCACCGTGTGGCGGCTTCCGTCCTCACACGCCGCGGTCCCCGCTTTTATCCGCGGAGCGACGCGCGGGGTCACCCTTCGTCCGGGGGTCAAGGTCGTCCGCCGATCGTGGCGGACGATGATTATTTAACGCGATGCCGCCGAGCGCTGGGACGTGAACGGACTCCGCGTTTCGGTTTCTTTTCCGAACCGTCGTGATCGAACAAATCTCGTCGAACAAGGAAAGTGCCGATCTGGCCGTTTCTGGCAACCACGCTGCATATGAAGTGAGTTGGGTGCTCTTGCATATTAGTTTTGTTGTTGTTGTTATTATTATTATCATTATTACAGATCCCTTTCATTTCCTCATCCAACATTTCTACAAATTAAACCAACACAGTTGCCACTGCACCAATTTTCTGTCTTTTGTGCGTGTGTCATTTATCTATAATAATGCACGTACTCAGTCCGAGTATACTCGGTGACCATATGTCCTTCCTCTGTTCATCCCTTATTCACTAATTATGCGCACAATTTCTTTGCATTAAAATCATTGATCTCCTACATGGGATTGTAGATTTCATTTAGTCCCGTCAATAAACATGAAAAAAAAAGCAATTATTTTTTTCATGTTATTATGCCTGTACCTCCTCTCAGAGGACTCCTGAGAATCTGCGGGGTTTTTCTCAGGCTGCATTCACGCAGTTTCTTTACCAGGGACAGTGAATGTGGAGGTCTGAAATGAAATGTTGCTGTAATAAAGTTTTATTCTGCTACAAGTCAAAACTTTTTATCTTTGAGACCCCGAGACCTCACAAGAGGTGAATAATTCTATTCTTTCTTCCAAATGATCTCTCTCTTCCCACAGTTCTACAGACAGAAGAATTCCTTTTAGTCCCATCGTTCAAACTGTGGCAAATGGAAGGGATGCCTGCAGTGATGTCAAGTATTTACACACGGCAAAGCCATTACTGTCAGTCTCTCTACCTGCTCATCCAATGGAAGGTTACACCAGATCTGCAGAGAGCCAAGGTACTTTCTATGGAGGTACTTCATTTTCTGCAGCAAATGTATAATGCAAGCTCATCCAGAAAGAATATTTTTGTCACGCTGGTTTGACATGGCGCGGCAGGTGATCTGGAATGATGACTGGACATAACGATGACGTCACGAAACAGGGGTTCAATGAACAGGACCGGAGAGACATCCAGGAACAATGACCCGGCGGTGAACACGTACAGGGCAGCTTTATACGATCAGACACAGGTGAACATGATCAGGACACAGGACGGATCATGACAATATTTCAGACTTCCCTGAAATGTAATGTCTTCCTATATTTAAGAGAAAGTGAAGCGATTGTGAGTACAGTTGACACTTACATTTTATATAAGGAAATATTGAAGGGTAAACCGATGTAGTTGCAATTCTACACTGAAGGCTGTGTTATCCTGATCTACCGAGAAAGGGGGGGGGGGGCTCTGCTGCTGATTTTCATGCTGCTGCTGATACCCTGACAGTCTCAGTCTCCTGGGATTTGTCCATGGGCACAAGGCCAGTTGTTCCTGCAAGTTCGCTTCACCTGCTGCCATGAAAATCCAACTAAACAAACAAATTAACACAATGTCAGGACACCTAATAAAGCCCAATGTCCTTCGGAGTGCACTGCCATTTGTTCTTCACACACTGGCAAACAGTCGTTGCCTGAGGCGGGTCCCCCCATTTGTACACACCTGTACGGCAGTATGGCTGTGAACACCCACCTGGCCCAGAAAGATTTCATGGTGCATTTATGGAAAAAGATTTTCCATAGCATCCTGATCACTAATCAGCCACAGCATTAAAGCCAGTCATCAGTGGTACTTGGAATGGTGGTACATTATGGTCCATTATGCATCAAGTGAACAGTCAGACAAGTTGGTGAGTTGGTATCCGGAAGAATCGGATTCAGTGGCCGATTGCTGGACGCATTGCAGCACACCTTCAATTCTGCTAACACCATGAAAAAGAGCAGTGAAAGTGAAGTGATTGTCACATGTGATACACAGCAGCACAGCACACGGTGCACACAGTGAAATTTGTCCTCTGCATTTAACCCATCACCCTGAGTGAGCAGCGGTTGAGGAACCGGCCCCGTGATCAGAAGGTTGTTGGTTTGAATCCCGATCCGCCAAGGTACCACTGAGGTGCCACTGAGCAAAGCACCGTCCCCACACACTGCTCCCCGGGCACCTGTCATGGCTGCCCACACTCAGAGTGATGGGTTAAATGCAGAGGACAAATGCACCATGTGCTGTGCTGCTGTGTATCACATGTGACAATCACTTTACTTCAGGACAGGGGAGACATCCGGTAACAGGTGAACATGTAACAATGACGCAACGGTGAACAGACACGAACAGGGCAGGTTTATACGATCAGACGCAGGCGAACACGATTAGGAAACATTACACGGGACAAACGTGAAACAAACGTCATGACCGGATCATGACAACCAACAGTCACCAGAGGGGTCAAATTTGACCCTTGATGCCTTTGTGGCCTCAAATTTCACCCTTGTGGCCTCTGGCTTAAAAAGTGATTGTTTTTCGTGATTGTGACACACAGCAAGCACAGCACACGAGTCCCCTGCATTTAACCTATCACCCATAGGGAGTTGTGGGCAGCAGTGGGGAGCAGCGTGTGGGGACGGTGCCTTGCTCAAGAGGACTTCAGCGGCACCTTGACAGCTTGGGATTTGAACCCGCAACCCTTCGGTTATGAGTCTGCTTACTTACCTGCCAGGCAACTACTTTACCTCATGCTGCCAATTCACGATGTGCATGCATTTTATCCTCACATTTCATGCCAAAATAACAACTGAATATATGTATTTAAATACAACCCTACTGTATATTATTGGAAGCCAGAGAGTGACAGATATTTTTTCGTAAAATCCTACAAAAATATACATAAAAAATAGTCTATATCTCAAATGATTCCACAGGCTGGAGGTTTTAAAATTCTCCAAGCCCACTGCCTGGCTGCAGGGCCTCATGTTCATTCAGTTTTGTGTTATCGCTAATGGTTTGCGGGGCTCACATTTGATGTCTGGCATCTCTGCGGGTGTTTTTAGCTGAGACTGAGGGGACTCAGAGGTGGCATCAGTGACATCTGTGGGCTTTTATAAGATTCTACTGCTGTCAATTTCGGTGGCTTTTGGCACAAGCACTTTGGCTTTAACGGATCTGTGCAGCAGAAAGAGAGAAGTCTGACAGGAGGAGTCCTGTTTACCATGACAGCTGAGGAAACAAGAACAGAAATTGCATCCAGAATGGAAATCTTTCACAGTAAGTCCAAGTAACACCTCGAACAGAAAGTATTCTGATTGGACGATAATTACCAGTTCACACATACATAATTCAAAGCAACCCCTGGCATCCAAAAAAAAAAAACAGAGATGCTGCAATTCAGATCCGTCCAGAACAAAAGCACAGAGTGATTAACTGGACCGGGGGTTCTCAAAGCTTCACAAAAAAAAAAAAAAACTTTAACCTTAGATTTAGAAAGACTTCATACCTATGCAGTGTGTGTGTATGACAAAGAGCAAGAAAGAGAGAGAGAGAGATGCTGCTAGAATGAGATCTGACATCAGAACAATACAATAACCAATTTATGACCAATTTATCTTGGATTTAGAGTTCTGGTGTGTGACGCTGGATGTTTATCAGTGATGATACGGAATACATTCTCGAATACACTTCATACCATTCACAAATATATTTCTTGATTCACCAACAAATGTAAAGAGCTTCACAAATACAATTTAAATCTGTGTTAAATGTAACACCATTCACAAATGCATTTCTCGACTCAAAAAAAAAAAAAACGTACATGATGCACAAATGTCAGTGCAGAGTTACATTTATTCACAAACTGATGAACCTGCATTTACAAACCTGCATTCGTGAATATATATTTCTTAAAATAATCATAAATCAAGTTCTCTGCTGAATTTAAATGAAAGTTTCCCTGCTCGCTCATGTCAAGTGGTGTCCATCAGTCACATGTCAACACAGACAGCCTGGTAGGTCACCAGTTGATCCGTAATACCTGGGCCTGAATGATAATTTCTTTTAAACTTTTAAACTTTTCAGATGTATTCCGACACAACTCCAAAGGTAGGCACGAAGCGCTGTGGGGCGGCCTGTGTATATGGATGAGGGCGGATCCGTCTGATATTGTAGAGAGGGAATCTACATGAGCGGGAATGATTGGTGATGTGAGTTGAGGAGGAGAGCCGGGTGTCTGTAGTTACTCCAAGGTTGCATGCAGTTGCAGCAGATCTCTCCTTCGAGTTGATCAGGCAGAGAGCAAGTTCCTGATGTGGTGAAGTAGTTCGGTTTTGGTGGGATTGAGTTTTGGATGATGCGCTGCCATCCAAGACGAGACGTCGGGTAGACGTGCAGAGATCTTGGAGGAAGCATGTACATCTGAGAGAGGAAAAGAGAAGAGGAGTTGTGTGTCATCAGCATAACATGATATTTATTTGTGAGCTTTGAAACTCATCTCCATATGAGTAAGATTTTTTTTTTCATTTGAATGTTAATTTATAAAAAAATGGATATGAATAATCCCAAAGATTAGTATTCAAACAGTACAATTTGGTGAATGCATGAACTAAGCATTTACAGCATAGTTTCATTTATCCTAAATTATTTTCTCAGCACAACCATTTAATTATTAAGTAAGTATAAACTTACAGTTGGTGCAGTTGTGTAGCTGGTCGTGAAATGTGAAAAGCAGAGGTAGAGGAGGCCACTTCAAATAAATAATGCCCAGGGTATGACGTGTCAGCAATAAAGAAAAATTCTAATAGCAGGCATTATTATATCCCCCACGTGTTCAGCACAATTGTGAAATCCGCTCACATGGACAACCACCTATTCTCAAGGCTCCACAGCTTGGGTGACAAACGTAAATTAGACTGTTGTAATACAAGTGCACATTTGAGGAGATAAAAGCTAATCTGTCGGCTCTGCATTCCTCATCAGGTCAGATCTGCTTTGAAAGGATCAGCTTTGACTCCAGCAGTGCGCCACACGTGGAGCTGAGCATGAATCTAAAGCCCAGAGCTCATTACTTTCACCGCTGAGTAAGTTACTGAGGCTGAAGGGGGGAAAAAAAACTTAAAACAGTTCAAATCATGTTCTTATTTGTAAATTCCTTCTCTCAGGAAAATAAATTATTGCTGTGGTCTTGATAAAAAAGAATCTAGCAGTCTGATGGCTTCAATGGATCAATGTGGTTTCTTACCCGTATATTAAGGGAGATTGGGGGCCATTTCACTCAACAGCTGGTCTATCATCATTTATGAGCTTAAGACCAAAATCCTTGCACGAGAATAACCAAAGATTTTTAGTGAAAGTGAAATCGAAGGGATTGTCATTGTGATACACTGCAGCAATGAAACGTGTCCTCTACTTTTAACCCATCACCCTTGGTGAGCAGTGGGCAGCCATGACAGGTGCCCGGGGACCAGTGTGTGGGGACGATGCTTTGCTCAGTGGCACCTCAGTGGTGGATCAAGATTCGAACCGGCAACCTTCTGATTATGGGGCCACTAGGTCACCTCCGCCCCATTCAGTGTAACGATTGCTGGCATTACATTATTTTTGTTTGGCTGATGCTTATATCCGAAGCGACTTACAGATGAGGGCCGACCTTCAAGCAGGTTAATGCGAGTGAAGAACATGTGCGTGAGTATATGGTTTAAAGTGGATGAGGTCTCTCAATAGATGAGTGTTATTCTTGAAGGATGGAGATGCTTTGATGTTTTTTGTGAGCTCATTCTGGGAACCACTGTCAAGGACATTCCAGACTGGGATTGCTTTTGTGTGTGGGCTTGGCAAGGCCAGGAAAAATTCCATGGAGGAACACATCGGTCTGGTTGGAGAAGAAGTGTCACGACACTTGAAGTGAAGATTCAAGTGTGCACAAAAGCAGAATTTATTGAGGTGACACAGAAAAAAAAAACAAGTGGAAATGGGACCCCAAAAACATACAGATAAGAGAACATAAGAAAAATGTCAATTCTAATCTACCTCAAGTGCATTAGTAATCAATTCAGACACATTTAATATACAATTGCTGATGACAAAAACAAGGACAACAACGTTTGCAGTTTCACAGGCAACTGAGCAGAACGTATTGTAATTTGGCATTTTCCATTGAAATGAACTGGAAGGTGAGGTCTCCCTGGATATACCGAGGAACTTCATTATCAAGGGAATGCTGAAAAATGTTGAGTTGGGCACAAGAGATCTTGAACTTATGAATCATCAGTTTTCAGTAAGGTCCCCAATCTCTCTCTCTCTCTCTCTCTCTCTCTCTCACACACACATACACACACTCACAAAGCTTCACCTTCGCTTTTCAAGGTGTTCTTGATTCATATCCTCCCATATGAATTCTAATTCTTTACAATGACCGGATGAGAACTTGTGGAGTGGAGTGGGTGGATGGCAGCCATTTTTCAGCCTTGTCGAGGTGATCCTGCCCTGCTCTGGGACTCCTTCCTGCGCCAGATGTGCCACTCGGTTCAGTGGCTCATCAGTATCCGTTTAAACGGCCCCTTACAGGCATCTGTCTCCATTAAGGACCGGGCCTGAGGGGGTGGGAAGAAAAGTCCCTGCAGCAGAAGAACAAGCACTCAGTGACGCTGTATGCACAAACACACCAACAAATTACTGTCAAGAATAAACATGCACGGATGGGGCTTTACTAAATGCCGTTTTCTTAGCAAATAAGCTGCCCGGATCGACAGGATTCACACTTTTAAGCATGCACATCCACATTTGCACTTTTCCATTTTGACATCACTACCCAAGAGCCTTTTCACACTTGTCAGACTAACACATAAAGTAACACCATATAACAGAGGTATTCCCTACAACAAAAAAAATGGCAGGTCTGTGAGAAGTGTGAAATAAAATCCCTGAGGTTATAAACAAAACTAAAAACCGGGCTTTTATTATACATAACATTACTGTCCCTGGGATTCAATGGTCAATTATGAGGAACAAACAGAGAGAAAAGAGAGACAGAGGTGGGTGGGAAAGGGTGGGAAGGAGGCTGGGGTGAGAGAAAGTTGGTGTGAATGGAGACCTCTTTTGTAAGCCTGCCTCACCTTGAGCCAAAATCAATTAATTTTTTTTTTAACCACATCAGAGATAACTTTGATGGGCATTTGAACCTAATGGTGATCTGGATGTGCAAATTAATTTCCTGGCCCCCTTTTCATCATGCGCTAAGGGAGGGTAAAAGAGAGATTGGGGTTTTTTTAAGAATGAGCGTCATCCCCGTGAGGTCGGTAGTTATCTCTGCGCCTGTGAAAGTGACTGTTAGAAAAAAAATAAATCAATAGACGTGGATCCCTTTGAACCCAGGGCATTCTCTTATCTTAAGACGAGGCACCTGTGCCACCGTTTGCCACTGAGGTCTCTGCCTCATCCAGGCCTAATGCAGATGGTTTGATGCTGCAATTTTCGCGGATGATATTAAATGGCATATAAATATGGCTCCTGTGCTAAAGTGCAAAAAGCAAAATGTCATTATTGCCGACCTCATCTGCAAAACCCATTCGTCACCTGTGAGACAAAGGTTCCTGTGAACTGATTTAAACTCAAACTGATAATCTCTAGTAATAGATAGTGTAACCAATAAGAATGGTGGATGTTATCTGCACCATTTACAGTGGGGCAAAAAAGTATTTGGCACCCACTGACTGTGCAAGTTGTCCCACTTACAAAGATAAGTGGTCTGTAATTTTTATCACAAGTTCACTTCAACTGTGAGAGACTGAATGTAAAAAAAAAAAAAGAAATCACATTGTACAGTTTTTATTTAAATATATTCATAGAATTGTTCAGAAAGTAAGTATTTAGCACCTAAAAACAAGCAAGAACTCTGTCCCTCGCTGCTTCCTTAACCGCTAGGCCACCATTACCGGAGTGGTGCTACTTTTTGTTAATGCCATAAACATAAACCGCACTGCTGTAAATACTTTCTAGACAAATTAATGGAATGATTGATAAATGTTAAAAAAAACATTAGAAGTCGCTAATCCCAGGAAAAGAACATAGTAATATGCAAAGAAATATGCAAGGGGCACTAGTGGCCTACTGGTTAAGGAAGCGGTCCCGTAATCAGAAGGTTGACGGTTTGAATCCCAATCCGCCAAGTTGCCACTGAGGTGCCCCGTCCCCACACACTGCTCCCCGGGCACCTGTGATGGCTGCCCACTGCTCACCAAAGGTGATGAGTTAAAAGCAGAGGACACTTTTTATTGTGTGCACCGTGTGCTGTGCTGTGTATCACATTGACAATCACTTCACTTTCATTCACTTTCAATAGTCTTTCACAACTTCCTTTTATTTATAATTAAGTAATATTGCACTGTATGCAACATGACTAGTATTGTTATACATAATGACCAAGTGTTAGTTAAAGCAAAATTTTATCCAGCTGAAATACCCATTATTTTATTTAGGGCTTAAAGATCAGTTTCGAGTTTCAAGATCAGAGAAGAGAGGATTTCCAAGAGTGAATGAATCAGATCCATGGGTACAACCAAAAACATTTTTAGAAAGTGGCAGGGACAAGTCTGCAGAGACCCCACATTTTCTGCCTGGCTTAATCCAATTTTTCCACTCAAGTTCAAGATGGAGTCAGGCCGCTGGTGTGAGCATTCCTACTGACGACCACCGGGTGCTACAGCAGACACCATGCACTGGCACTGGGGATGCTCTCTTGCGATCTGCACAGAGAACACTCAAAAAACATCTCCCCGGTGGCTCTCTGAGTGAAGAAAAGATTAATAGAAACTGAGAGAAGAGATGTTCAGGTGTGCAAAATACTGCTCTTTGCATTCATTTTTTCAAATATATAAATGCATTTTTAAATATATTTTTTAGTTTGTTTCAGCAACTGACAGTACTGAGAGTGACTGTCCCACTACCTGTTAATTGGTTATGAGCTTCAGTTGCAGTGCATTCTTTTGAGAATTTAATTTTTTGCAATTTCAAACTTTGGGCTTCATGACAAAGGCTTGAATACTAATGTACATGTGCGTTCTTATAAAAAAAAACGGTAACATAACAAAATATTGAAAATGTGATGTGCTGTAACTGCTAAGCTATGGAACTCCAAATAGTTCAAAATTAAATACAACATAATGAAATAAAAAACACATGAATAAATAAGAGAATGATATATAATAGAAACATAACATTAGTATATATAATAGTACATTCATATAAGATTCTGCTATATAAATGTACTATTAAATGTATTATTGTGAAATATTATTTTATGGTCATTATTTTTTCCCCAAAAGTCAGAGTCAGCCATTTATTTATAAATGCCGTTTTCAAAATGTTCAAAATGACTAATTTATTTCAAAATGCAACTTTGTTATTCCGTCCAGAGGGTTGTGCTGTGTGGTCATTTAAATAAATGATACAGTCAGCATGGCTTTCTTGACTCCAACTTTATTGTGGCATTTCCATACAGCCATGACCCCTTGAGCCCTTTTTAGCGGGATGGGTCAGTGTGTAGTGGGGGCAACTATGGTGAAGCACAAAGAGTGAAGAAAGAGAATTTCACACCGCTGCTGGGGTTTCCATTACACTCACTATTTGTTTGGCTTACATTACCTAAGTTCCACCACATTACACGTACCAAATGTGGCTTATATGTAAGATAAAAGGAAATAATAAAAAGAACCACAGGAGCTTGGACCAGTCTGCTGGGTTCCTCTTGCTTTCTGAAGGGTCAATCTGCAGCAGGACCGGGGTAGACGACTAACTCCGCCCTCAGCGTAGTGCCGATTGCATTTAAAGGAGTACTTCATATGGTGATACGAAGGATAAAAAAATGACCAATTTTGTTATGTAAAATGCATGGGAGTGAATGGGAGGATGGAATGATGAAAAGTAAAAGTGGAGGATGGGGGTGTGAGGGGGAAAGAGGTTGAATGTTGTTTAATCAGTTAAATTAGGTGAATATGTGAAATATGTGGTGTTTGATGGTTGATGGTTTCGCCATGATTCCCTAATCATCAGTCTGCCAATCAACTCATCAGACAGGAGCATTTAAGGACAGAGATGAGAGTTTCGGAGTGTTGGAGAAAAGTTAGCAAAAAGCCTATGTTGCGTGTTAGTGTGGTCAGTGTTGTTAGTTGTGTTTTTGTTGCATAAACTGTACAGTCTCTCCTTTTATGGTGTGTTGTTCCTCCTGTCGGTTGTTGTTGTAATGTACAGCACTCTATTTCACTTCAGCCTGGTACGTGTGTATTCCCGCCTCATACATCCCTTTCCTTTGTTGTCACGTTTCCCAACCCCCAATTTAATTGGTTCAATTTGGTGAATAGGTGAAATATGTGGTGGTAAAGTGTGATAAAAGTGGGGGTGAAAGAGTGAGTTGACCTCAGATAAAGGTGCGTACCACATTTCATGTCAAAATGTGGGAATGTGTGGAACTGGGGATGAAGACTGTAAGAGGAGAAATTTTCCTGATAAGAATAATTATAAAAAAGAAGAAATAGGAGAACAAGATTTACCTCCCGCAACTGGGTGGTAGTAGCCTAGTGGGTAACACACTCGCCTATGAACCAGAAGACCCAGGTTCAAAACCCACTTACTACCATTGTGTCCCTGAGCAAGACACTTCATTATGTCTTATTTATTTATTTATTTGTTTGTTTGTTTGTTTGTTTGTTTGTTTTGAATGATTTGGAGTTCAAAACTAGGCAACCACTGCCCCATATTATGTAAGCCACATATTGAATTATTCTCTCCTTGGATGAATTCTATTGTGTCTTCATTATGCAACATGTATTAATTTTTACTCTGGCTGAGACAAAATGTGACACCAGGAACCTTGAGAACGTAATTTGTCTAGACAGAGGAGCAGTTGATCATTCTGCCCTTGAAGAATGAACATCATTGCTTTGGCTCTAGACTCTTTATTGGAGGCTTCTGCTGACTCATTATACACCAACAAACCTCTGTTCTTTAGTAGTGGGATTTACCAAATGTTTCGGTTTCTTTTTTCTTTTGGAATCAGCCGAGGAGGATAAAGGATGTGTGAAGTTGGCCAAATCTCTCACTTACTGGCCCACGTAGCTTCATTTGAGATGCTTGGGGCCTATCATCGATAGACACGGTGTGCTGTGGTGATGAGAAATTACACAGGGATACACCAGACTAGACCTCCTACACACATACAGTTCTGGGCAGCCCCTTCATTTGCCATTTTGTCATTTTTGTCGGATACCATCCTTTTTTTTTGGTTTACACACCACAATGAGACACAAAGGGCTGTTGACAATTTATAAGAGCCAAAGCATCCCAGGCAGCATACAAACATAAAAATACATACAGGGAAAGGCTTTGGTTTTAAAATGGTGCTGACCCCTAAATAGCCCTGAATGATTAATGAGGGCCTCAGAGTTACCCTCCAAAACACACACACACAAACACACACTCACAAATAGAAGCAGTTCTGTGAAGCAGGTCCAGATTTGCTCATTAATTAAGGGCCTCTCTTGTCTGCACAGCATTTACATCATAGACAACTGTCTGGCTGAAGAGGATGAAGTCTGAAGGCTGAGATGAACAAGGTCAGAAATATTGCTCCAGTGTGCTGGTCTCTTCCACTACAGCCTCTGTGGGCCACATATAACAGATATGTTTTCCTTTTTTTTAATTGAGCAATCAATGTATTGGATCTTGCATTGTACTAAGCAAGGACAACCATGTAATGATTTCAAGTAAGCATTCAAGAGGCACAGGAGAGAAAAAAACAATTATTTGCTGAGACATGACTAATTATGGTGATAACAGGAACTGAAAAGCACATACATTTCCACAACAGCCAATTATGGCAAACACAAGAAATCGGTTCCTTAAGACTAAACCAAGACTTATACAGTCACAAATAATGGAAACCGAAGTTGTTTATATTAAATGCATGTTATTTACACTCCTTTCCAAGGTGTGTTGCATGCTATAGTTAGAAATATTTTCATAGAAACAATGATAATAATAGTTTTTGTTTTTTTTTTTGCTTAGCTGACTTTCCTGTTAATAACATCCATGTTTGCTATATGGGACTGAATTTTTAGAGCATTTTATAGTTTACAGCAAACTATAATAATTTTAAAATAGTGAAATGTGCAGACTTCATAGAGGTAAAGGAAAGTAAAATACTGTAAAAGTCGGTCTGACCTACAGTTCAGGCCAAAAGTTTGGACAAACCTTCTCATTCAATGTTGTTTTCTTTATTTTCATGAACATTTACGTTGGTAGATTCTCACTGAAGGCATCAAAACTATGAATGAACACATGTGGAGGTATGTACTGAACAAAAAAGGTGAAATAACTGAAAACATGTTTTATATTCTAGTTTCTTTGCTCTGATTACTGCTTTGCACACTCTTGGCATTCTCTCGATGAGCTTCAAGAGGTCGACACCTGAAATGGTTTTCCAACAGTCTTGAAGGAGTTCCCAGAGGTGTTTAGCACTTGTTGGCCCCTTTGCCTTCACTCTGCGGTCCAGCTCACCCCAAACCATCTGGATTGGGTTCAGGTCCGGTGACTGTGGAGTCCAGGTCTCCACTTTTGTGTGTTCATTCATAGTTTTGATGCCTTCAGTGAGAATCTACCAATGTAAATGGTCATAAAAATAAAGAAAACACATTGAATGAAAAGGTGTGTCCAAACTTTTGGCCTTTATTGTATTCTCCTTGTGTGAGGTAGGTACAGGTCACATTAGTCAAAAAGTTCCTGATGTTTTAATACACCAAGGGCAAACAAATGAATTAATATTTGTGGAATAACTATTAAATAAATCTGAATTTAATATTTTAATGTATACATGGAATACAATTCTTGGTGGCTTGAAGAATTTGCACATGCTCTGGGAGAAGCTCTTATGACCCTCTTTTCTTGACCTTTTTATATGAACTCAAATGGTTTTACCGCAAGATTCCACAGATCAGATCAATCTACAACGATCAAGGTTGCATCGGGACACCGGATCTGTGAGTAATCTCCTGTAATGAGATGGTTGCGATTAAGATGGATACAGCTTCAATGTAAGATAACTGAGAAATAATGCTGAACACTGAGATAAGTGTTAAATAATAAGTGAAAATGATGAGAAGGAACATGGCCAAAACCAAAAGGTTGCCACCAATGCTTAAGTGTATTGAGCAATTAACGGGCCATCAGAGACTGAGGGTTAATGGCTCTGTGGCAGCAAAGTTAAATGAGACTAAATCCATCAAAATTAAGATGATAATAACATCGATTGACCCTAGATCCAGAATTCAATCTGATTTAACAGGGAAAACATCAGTTTACATCTCTACGAGAATAAGTTCTCTTGCTGACAGTGCAATACTGTATTTGCAGTAAAATGTTCAGTCACATTCACGTGTTTTATGTCTTTGAGGTATGATGTTAATAAACAGGAACAAGGTTCTTACTTTCCCTGGATGGAACAAAACCATAAAGCAGTCGCAGCAAATAATGCAGTAAACAGAATCAGCATGTTCAGTCGAAAGCAGCACCAGCAGTTGGGGATTGGAGAAGGAAAATGTTAAAATACAAAGAAAGTCACATAAAATTATGTTCTATTATGTTCCATTGTGAATGTAGACCCTTTATACATGCAAAGCACTATTGAGCAAAGAGGCAGGATGGATGCATGAGCTCAACATAATTAGCATGTCTTGGTCCATCACTATAACGATCCGTCTGATGCCCAGTACCACATAAGTCCTATGTGTCGAGCATAAAAAAACCTCACCAGAACCCCACTTGATCATCTAAAAAAATTACACTTCACCAGACACAGATCAATATTTCTGAGTGGCTGCAATAAATATGCCATCAATAGCAATCCATACATGCTTAGATTTGAGGCTTTCAGGAATTGGATCAATAGGCATTCAGGGGTTCAAAGGGGGTTGATCTAATCGATCAAAGACACAGCTTGCTGGCAGAGAGTTAGTCCACTAAAAGGAAATCAATGTGCGAACAGTCCAGTCTACAAACTAGATGCAATTCAGAGAGAAAGGTTTATAAACTGTTTAGAATTTGTCTTAATGTGTGCATAAATGGCCTTTGAGAGTAAGCCAGTCAGTGAAAGTAAAGTGATTGTCTTTGCGAAACATTGCAGCACAGCACACGGTGCACACATCGGAATGTGTCCTCTGCATTTAACCCATTACCGTACAGCCATGATAGGCACCCAGGGAGCAGTGTATGGTAACAGTTCAGAACTCAGTTGGTTGCCCATGTTGTGGGTCAGTTGCTGATCAGACTTCTTCTAGAGGTAGGTAGGATTCTTCCAGATTCCTCACATTCACATTTTTTATGATTTCCTCATAAAAAATGGTTCAGGTGAATCGCCCATTTTGTAATGAAATAATTGCAATCACTTGAGACTAATTATTTTCAAAATATGCAATTCATTAGTTAGAATGTTTTAAGCCTAAAGCCTTCTATAATGCATGTTTACAGCTATGACATTGTGGGTCAATTGTGAGAAAACTAAAGACTGACAGTAAATAAAATGAAATAAAATTAGTTTTAAATTACACTAAACTATCAAAAAAATCCAGAATAAAATAGAATTAGTGTCACAAAATACACAGACACAGCAGGTGCATTGTGAACACACCACAATCGCGCCACTGCCATGTTTTGAGCGCGGCAGCCTTGTAGGTCCATTTAAAAAATAATGTAAATACAACACGCAAATGATGTGTCATCTGAATATGCCCTAAATTCCATTCACTGTCTGTCTCCATCTTTATGCAGGGATATTGTTTGACTAGGATGAATGTCATAGGTCAGATCCACACAAGAACAAGACATAACACTTTAATTATTTCAAATGAATCGTTCTGTTTTTGTCGGCCTTGCTGACACAGTTGAATATGTCTTAAGCACAGTGGCAATGGTGGGATTATGTATCATCAGTGAATCATCGGTTCTGCCAGAAGGGAGAAGTAATGTCGCCCAGAAGGAACATTCATTCAGTCACCCAGTTATTAAATTGCATCATATTGTGTGACCCGTGCTGCTCTGTGCTGAAGATCACAATGCTTTGCAGTGGAATATTGAGAAACACTTCATTTGTCTAGTCAGTGGGAGCAATCCAATCAGCAACACACCATTATTTTTCTCAGCTATGGTTTGGTTTAGGGCGGACAGCGGTGCGTTGTCTACAAATAAAACACGGTGCCCTGTCCATCAGCTCAGCTTGACAGCATCCCTGATGAACTGGACATGCTGCTGCACTGATTGCCTTCAGCCTCTTATGTAGAAGCCTGACAGCCCATAAGAAACTGACTTTCCAACCCCTCTGACCTCCTTCGATCGCACACTTCTCCCAAGGGAGGCAATCGGCTGGATCATGTCTGGACACACAACTGTATCACCGGTGTCCTCTCACTCACCCCACTCTAGATCTCTGATCACTTTGTTCCACCGCCTAACCCTGCCTGCCCCGACACCCCGTTTCGTACCCACTTTCCTGCAGACCAGCATGAGGAACAGATAAAAGCATGTGCTGCAGGTCCAACTGTTTCATAGAACACCAACTGCTGCACTCAATAAGAAAATGGATGAAATACAATAATCCTTATTATTCCCACAGCTAAATAATTATTTTGCATTTTATTGCATGAAATACATTTTTTATACAATAGAATAAAAAGAGGTCAGACGTTTCCTGTAGGTCTTGAAAAGGTTTTCACGCACTGCTGCAGGGACTTTGGCCCTCTCCTCCATACATTCCAGGTTGCTGGGCAACACAGAGTTTCAGCACCCTCCGTGGATTCTGTGAAAGTGAAAGTGAAGTGATTGTAGATGCTGTTCACAATCTGGACAGACGGAGGTCTCTCAGTCAGGAAGTCCAAGATCCAGCTGCAGAGGGAGGTGCTCAGCTTCTCGACCAGGTGCTGAAGAATGATGGTGTTGAATGCTGAACTGAAGTCTATGAACAGCATTCGTGCGCATGTGTCCTTACTGTCCAGGTGGGTGAGGGTCAGATGCAGGGTGGTGGCAATGGCATGGTCCATTGAGCGATTTGGACGATAGGGAAATTGCAGTGGTCAAGGGTGGAGGGTAGCAGGGTCATGTGTTTCAGAGGCATGACAGGCATATGTTTCATGACCAGCCTCAGCACTTCATCATGATGGGTGTAAGTGCAACGGTGGCCTTGAGACACGTCAGAACAACAGCGGTGCTCGGTGAGATGTTGAAGATGTCGGTGAGAACTGTGAGAAACTGAATTCTTGCTTGTTTGTTAAATACCTATTTTCTGAACCATTATGATAAATTTTCCATTGAAATAAATTCAGTTTCCTTTATTTTACATTCTGTGTCTCACAGTTGAAGTGTCCCTGTGATGAAAATTACAGACCACTCATCTTTTAAAGTGGGACAACTAGCACAATCAAATATTTTTTGTGTGTGTGTGTGTGTGTGTGTGTGTGTATGTGTTACAACCCAGAGATTGCATGCTTCCTCAGAAATGAAGAAAAAAAAAATGTTGTGCAAGAATTTGTTGTAAAGTGTGACAACTGTTTGAAGGAAAGACCTTCTGAATCTCTTCTTCCCACATCATGAATGCAGGAACCTGCCACTGAAAGATCTGCTCGATGCCAGATCTTCTGCATGGGGTGGGAGATGTTGTCTTACAGGGATGACAGCTTAGCAACCATTCTCCTGTCACTCACTGCCTCCACTGGGTCCAGAGGGCATACCAGAACATAGCTGGCTCAAAATTTATAGAAATCAAACGAGATTTGCTGGTGTCTTCCTCCTGTAAGTCGCTTTGGATAAAAGCGTCTGCAAAATAAAGTAAAAATAAAGTAAAGTAAAGCTGGCCGTCCGGATCAACCCGTTCAGCCTCTTTCTGTCCCCAGCAGAGATGCTGTCACCGCAGCCGACCACACCATAAAAATGGCTGATTCCACTACAGAGTCATAAAAGGTCCTTTAGGAGCAGCGCCTGCACGCCAAGTCACCAGATTCATTGTTTTGAATTCCCTGTTATTCCAGGTACCAGCTTTCTGGTGTATTGTTATCAGTTTGAATGGTCCTATATGAAATATGATTCCCTTTGCTTTTTTCGAGTTAAGGATACCACAATTTACCATACCATAAAGGATGCCACATACTACCTTCATCGCTACTATATCTACATTTACATTTACAGCATTTACCAGATGCCCTTATCCAGAGATATTACAATCAGTAGTTACAGGGACAGTCCTCCCTGGAGACACTCAGGGTTAAGTGTCTTGCTCAGGGACACAATGGTAGTAAGCGGGAATTGAACCCGGGTCTTCTGGTTCATAGACGAGTGTGTTACCCACTAGGCTGCTACCACCACATCTCTAAGGCTTCTCATTCCTAGGTTGTCAAGTTCCACTTTTTCTTCTGGGTCAATTCCAATCTCTCCTCTACATGCTCTTTAACACCTCAGACTTGTTCATGTTTTGTATGGTGGGAGATTTTATGAACCTTTATCCAGCTGCTCCTTTGCATTCTGTGTCTCTGCCCTGAGCCCATTATTGACCTGCCTATATTTTAACCCTCTGTGTTTTTTTTTACTACTTCAGTCTTCAATGTTATCTAACATTGCTTATGCAACTCCTATCCTACTCCTCAGACTCTTCCATTGCTTAAGAACTATTGATTTCATTCTTACACTAAAACCCAATTGTGTGGTTAAATTATCCTATGTAAATCTTCATTTGTAATTCTGGCATTTTAGAAAGTCCCTTATCCAGAGCGTTACAGGAACAGTCCCACTGGTGCAAGTCCAGGTTAAGTGTCTTGCTCAGGGACACAAAGGTAGTATGTGGGGTGATTTTTTATTCCTTCCAGGTAGGGTGAAATATTCGATTAATGTTTACAGGGTTTTTGATACATTAACAGTGGTTTTTAATTTAACTGGTTTGTATTTGTGCATAGTATTGTACACCCCAGCTTTAAGTTTGTTGTTAAAAATGGCTTTAGTGGGGGCAGATTTAACATCCCAGGGCATTTTGCAAAGATGTAAAGACTGATAGGATGTGTTCAGTATTCATTTTAAGAAAATTGAGTTGCATTACAACTCCACAGTTGTGAGTTGGAATCCTGGCTCGGACCTTGTGTGTGTGTAGAATTTAAATGCTCTCCCGGTTTTGATGCAGGTTTTCTCTGGATTGCCCAGTTTCCTCCCAGCATTCCAAAGGTGAATTGATCATATTTTCTTTTCCAGGTCAGAAAATGACAATGCTAAATGTTTTTTTTTTTTTTTTATACTTTTAATATAAAATATACATAAACTATACAATGTTCACATTTATCACCTAGTACATAAAACCCATTTAACTGTATGATTACAGCTTATTAGTGAGTCACATTTAAATGCACAGGGATAAAATTCTTGCAGAAGCTGCTTGGTGACTGTGCATATAGCACTGTGCACGTTTGAAGAAATCTCTCTAGATCCATGTAAAAGCAGGCTTACTCAAGAAAACATAACTACAAGATTACAACAAGGACCTTCCGCTAACAAAAAAAAAAAAAAAAAAAAATCCATATCTACTTAAAATGTAAAAATGAACATGTAAAAATGAACATATTTTTACTAAGAGGGATGTCCCTAAACTACCAGCCTTTAAAGGCTTGTCTGTTGCCATCGGTCCATTAAAGACAAGCCATTACTACACTGTTAAAGCAAGGCATGCCATGCATATTTTAATTTATACAGCAGTTGTACAGAGTCAGCAGGGCACATGTAAGAAAGTCACACCAACTAACAACATTACTCCATTAACTGTGCAGGAATATAACAGGAATGACAGTTTTTAGTCAAATAAACGCAAACATTTCATACCAGCTAGAATAGCTTTTCCAGTTGTAACGGTATAAATAAATAAAATTCAATACAATAATAAATATACATTGAAACAATAAATAAAATAAATACATGTTAGTATCAGTTCACATAAGCAACACTGAAGCTGTGGTCTTTGTTGCAATGATGCCAATTGTCAGCGCAGTACCCTTGGTCATGTTTGGTCCAACTAAGGTGCATTTGCCTATACTTGCAGGCATTTAACACAACCTAACCTATTAAAAATCAGTGAGACAAAGAGAAATTAGTTGTATATGACAGACATGGCGAGCCTGCTTGTCATGGTGCTATCGTAGATGTGGCATGTGAGGAGTGTTCGCTAATGTCAGAACATACTCATTTTCTCATTCTGGGCAATGCAAACTCCCTCGTCAACGTCCATTTCCTCAGTCACTCCTCTTTGGTTGTGTTTGATACTTCTTGTTCAATGAACTGTTAACGGTACATGACGAATCTTATCATCTCAGGAGTGAATCTACCATGAAACAAAACACGCAGAGGGATTATCAGCACTTGTCAAATTAGCAAAACTAAAAAAAAAAATACGACATTCACAAACACTCCCAGCATGCAATATCTTATATAGCACCTCAAAAAAAATCCCAGTGTCTCTATCAGTGCTACATATTTGGTAAAAACTTACTCAAAAAAACAAAAAAAAAAAACACTTTCACTGACTGAGAAGTTCACAGAAATTCTGCTCAGTATTGAATCAGGCCATAATGGAAAATCTCGACTCATGAAAAAGTAACAGAAACAAGTCAGCCGTTGGATGCAGTTTTTCCTGCCTGCTGCTGATATTATTCAACTGAAATAATGTGACCACATACTGCCAGCTACTACCAGCCACAACCTATCATTATAATTATGTATACCTAATGACCTTTAAAGATAAAACATATGGCTTTTGCATGTACAGTTACCCTTTAACAGTAAAATGAACACAAACCTCAAAGGATCATGCTTGGTATTCCTTTCCATTAATTAATATGATCGTCTACTGAGACCTGCAACCTTAATTCACTGTTCCACATACTCCCTGTACAGTTGAAAAATTACTAAAAGATCTGATTAAGCAAAGACGAAAAAAAAAAGTAGCTTCCTTATTTCCACTGAATAATGGCCCTGTCCCTTCAGGATGAATGTCCTTTCTATAGTCTACTTACTGGGCCTTCTGCCTAGTAGAAGACACACATAAAAGTGCTGACTCGGTTGGATTAGAATCACAGATGGGAAACAAATCTTATACAGACTGTAAAGAACAGATAACTTCTCATTTGAGCACCAGCCATCAGCGCCTGTAAGACAAGAGTCCGAACCACAAAAATAGTCAGGGAACATTTAAGCCTGAGAGGAGACCACAAAATAACAAGGAAGTATAACAACTGACTCCTCTACCTCTGCCTTGATGGTCCATAAGAGTCCAGCATCTGGGTGCTGGCCCGCTCAAGGTTCCAGTCACAACTCCGCAGAACCTCCAGGCACTCAGAGCGAGTTTTCAGGCCGAGACGGAACAGCTGCTCCACCTACAGCAAGATAGAGTAGGAGTAAGAAGAGCACCACACACACACACACACACAGTTCCTTGTGTCTTTCTGGATATAGACTGAACCTTCTGTGTAACCAAATGTCCACACTTTAGGTTTTCACAGGCCAAAAGTTTGGACACACCTCATTCTATGTGTTTTCTTTATTTTCATGACCATTTGCATTGGTAGATTCTCACTGAAGGCATCAAAACTATGAATGAACCTGTGGTGAAATAACTAAAAACATGTTTTATATTCTAGTTTCTTCTTTGCTCTGATTACTGCTTTGCACACTCTTGGCATTCTCTCGATGAGCTTCAAGAGGTAGTCACCTGAAATGGTTTTCCAACAGTCTTGAAGGAGTTCCCAGAGGGTTTTAGCACTTGTTGGCCCCTTTGCCTTCACTCTGCCACTCTGCCTTTGCCTTCACTCAGCTCACCCCAAACCATCTCGATTGGGTTCAGGTCTGGTGACTGTGGAGGCCAGGTCATTTGCCGCAGCACTCAATCACTCCCCTTCTTGGTCAAATAGCCCTTACACAGCCTGGAGGTGTGTTTGGGGTCAATGTCCTGTTGAGAAATAAATGATCGTCCAAACCGGATGGGATGGCATGTCGCTGCAGGATGCTGTGGTAGCCATGCTGGTTCAGTGTGCCTTCAATTTTGAGTAAAATCCCCAACAGTCACCAGCAAAACACCTCCACACAATCACACCTCCTCCTCCATGCGTCACAGTGGGAACCAGGCATGTGGAATCAATCCGTTTTTTGCGTCTCACAAAGATCTCAAATTTGGACTCATCAAAGTACAGATTTCCACTTGTCTAATGTCCATTCCTTGTGTTTCTTAGCCAAACCAAATCACTTCTGCTTGTTTCCTCTCCTTAGCAGTGGTTTCCTGGCAGCTATTTGACCATGAAGGCCTGACTCAGGCAGTCTCCATGTAGAGATGGGTCTGCTGCTAGAACTCTGTGTGGCATTTATCTGGTCTCTGATCTGAGCTGCTGATAACTTGCGATTTCTGAGACTGGTGACTCAGATGAACAGAAGCAGAGGCTACTCTTGGTCTTCCTTTCCTGGGTCGGTGTGCCAGTTTCGTTGAAGAGCTTGATGGTTTTTCTGACTCCACTTAGGGGACAATTAAAGTTTTTGCAATATTCCGGACTGACTGACCTTCATTTCTTAAATTTGTGATGGCCACTCGTTTTTCTTTAGTTAGCTGATTGGTTCTTGCCATAATATGAACTTGATGGTCTGATGGTCCCAACCCCATTGATAAAGCAAGAAATTCCACTAATTAATCCTGATAAAGCACACCGGTGAAGTGAAAACCATTTCAGGTGACGACCTCTTGAAGCTCATCGAGAGAATGACAAGAGTGTGCAAAGCAGTAATCAGAGCAAAGGGCGGCTATTTTGAAGAAACTAGAACATTAAATATATGTTTTAATTTTTTTTTGTTAAGTACATAACTCCACATTCATAGTTCTGATGCCTTCAGTGAGAATCTACCAACGTACATGGTCATTAAAATAAAGAAAACACATAGAATGAGAAGGTGTGTCCAAACTTTTGGCCTGTACTGTAAATGAACCTTGAATTGTAAAACATAAGGAACACAACATTAGTGTATGGAACACTATGGAACAACTGATCATACTTTTCTTCAGGAACTAAGAGAACCTGAATACCTTAAGGTAGCGCACTGCCTCCAGAACGTTCCAGCTGTGGCTCTGCAAAGCAGTCTGACACTCTTCTACTGTCACACCGTGGACCGCCTCTTGAACCTAACAACAGGTTTGTACACCAATGAGAAAAATGAATCACTTATCAGTACAAGACTCAAATATTAAGCAACAAAATGCTGAGATTTATTTCACTCCACAAAGCTGGACAAAAGCTTTAAACTTAAATCAGGATTTTAGTCCCTCTCCCCAACATGCACTCACTTGTTTTACGCTGTAGCAGGCACTAGCATGCACGTCTGTCTCTGCCTGTGAATTGCTGGATCGGTTTCCTGCCCAGTTGAGGCTGTGGGAGCCGCTCAATCCGCTGCTGCTGGTGGTGGATGAGTACTGTGGTCGGCTACTGCTCTGCTGTTGCACCATGGGTCTGACGGTGGCCATGTTGGTCGCCTTCCTGTCCTCTCCGGTCTCGCACTCCTTCAGGAAGCGGTCATACTTGTCCAGATAGGCGGGCCTCTCGGGCAGGAGGTAATAGTGTGTGCTGCTGGCCTTCATCCCATCACATACAATGGGTAGGATACAGGGGGCCTTGCTCTGAGACTGCCCCCCCTCAGAAGCTGTGTACTGGGGGTCCCGGGCAAAGCTGTGGGTTGTGGGCATAGACTTTGGTTGAGTGACGGATGAAGGCGGTAAGCAGGACGAAGAGGGATTGGAGAGGAAAGAGCCGAGCGATCCTACACAGCACAGGGCAGGCCTTTGCTGGGGTGACCCCATGTGGAGACCCAGGGGACTGTGGGCTCGTGAGCCAGGCTGGGAAATCGCACGGTCTCTCGGTGGGATCTGGGGTGGCCTGGCGAAGTCGTCCCCTTCATCTCCGATGGAAGCGGATGCTCTCCGGCCGTACACGCCTCCCCTCTTATTAGGCCTCATGGGGGGGATGGGCACCCTGGGGGGCACCTGGGGCTTGTCCTCATCTGAGGATGGGAGAATGATCTGCCGATGGGCAGCTGGGACAGTTGACATGGGGATGGGGGAGGAAGGGAGGGAGCGTCCAGCTGGAGGTACGCGTAACTTCACCATCACCTCCCTCTGCAGCTCCTGGAAAATCTCAGATGACTGTGCAAAGGAACGGGTGTCGTCCAGTGGCCGCGAGGGCAGGAACAAGTTGTCTTCCACAGCTCTCCTCTCCACACTGCTGCTGCTAATGCCAGGAGTTTCTCCTTCTGAAGGTGTCTGGGTGTGGGAAGCATCATGCAGGCTGTTCTGTTGGTTAATGGACCTCAGCTCCGCATCTTCGTGCTCCTCACCTTCCAGGGTCACCTCATCGTAGGCTGGAAGTGGGGGCAGAGGTCTTGAGTCCCAGTCTACCACTGGGGTTGGGTGCAGAGGGTTGGGAAGGGAGCGAGTGGGGCTCTGTGGAGGAGCTGGTGAGTCTAAGATAGAGTCACTTGTGTTGTTGGGCGGTTTGGTTGTAATGGTCTGCGGCGTTTCTGTGATAGGTGATGGGGATGTGGAGCTGAAGCTGTCATCTCCAAAGTCGATGAGGGAGACCTCACTGAGGCGGTCTGTTTGGGCCTCCCATGGACGAAGTCTTAAACCCAAAGCTGGCTTCGACAAGGACAGTTTCTTTACGCTGGTGACAATTAGGTCATCGTCTTCAATGACTGAGTCATAGAATGGCTCTTTATTAAAAGAAAGAAAGAAAGAAAAACAAAACAGAATAAAGGCACCGGAGACAATCTGTCTAAGAGAGACGGCAAAGAAGGAATAGCAAAGAAAGAGCATTGCAGTAGCAGTCAGGCAATGAGAAGCCCACTCACTCTTAAGCAGAACTGCAGGCTGAGGAGGCCGAGGAGGAGGTTGCTCTAAAAGGAGTTCATAAGAGTGAGTGAGGAAAACCGAAAATAAAAAGGAAGAAGCAATTTAAGAGTGAAAGTAATGGTGGTGAAAATTGAAAAGCAGTGAGCAGAAAATATATTTCACCCCATAGGGAAAAAGAAAGTGTGAGTAAAAGCAACCTAAAGAGCACTTCCTGCCAAAAATCTTACTCTTGGCTCGGCTTGGGAGTTTGGTGGGTCGGGCAGTAACTGGGTCCATCCCAAGCACGTCAGGCGGATCCATAGGGTTGCCAAGGTACAGCCTGATAAGAAAAGGTCCATTTTAGTTTTAATATATTAAAAAAAAAATTCTCATAGATCTCTCTATGGTCTTTAAATAATTAACACAAAAAATGCAATACAATTATATAAAATGTGCATTTTCATCACTATAATCTTTGTTACAATAGAGTGGATGGAGTAGTAATGGAGTACAGTACTACAGTACTGTGGTGCTCTCTAGTGGCAAGTATTGGCATTCTTTATATTTATTATATATATATACACACACACACACACACACACACAGGGCCAAAAAGGTATTTAGTCAGCCACCAATTGTGCGAGTTCTACCACTTTAAAAAAAATGAGAGAGGTATACCTCAACTATGAGAGACAAAATGAGAAAAAAAAAAATCCAGAAAATCACATCCTCTGATTTTTAAAGAATTTATTTGCAATTTATTGTGGAAAATTTGTATTTTTTTTCTCATTTTGTCTCTCATAGTTCAGGTATACCTATGATGAAAATTACAGGCCTCTCATCTTTTTAAGTGGTAGAACTAATTGGTGGCTAAAACACACATTTTAGACTAAGAACAGTTTGTATGAACATACTCATCGATCTTATCTGGGGCACCCCAGCTGCGGTGTGGATCGGTGTCCCCATGGCCTGTGTGAATGAAACTGTGCTTAAGGGGCCGGCTGATGTCATGGGCTGACAGTCCAGCCACAGAGGTAACCACGTTTCTCGGGAACTGGCCCACTTTCAGAGTCTGTCTGTTCTGACCCCTCCACCAGTAGTTTTCTGCCCTGGAGATCAGAAGACAAATTAAGCAGTGATTATACTGGATGTTTGCAAGTAAAACTACAAATGTTCACTATAGTGAAACAAAAGAACATAAATCAAACTGTAAAAAAATATTGATTTCTGTGATAGGTGATTTGTTGAATAGTCATCTATTATCATCTACTATCATCTATTATTCAGAAATCATAAAATGATTTGCCTCCCTCACATAAAGGTTTTCACAAGGCTTTTCACACAGGTTGGTGGACAGGTATGTAGTGCAGGTACTGACCTGCCCTCAATGATGGTGATTATGTCATTCATGTGGATCTGCAATTTATCTGGCTCTTCAAAGTCTTGCAGTGCTCTCATATCTGTGGGCATGGTCTAGAGACAAAATGCTAAATAAATAAAAATAGACTTAACCCAAGTATCTTTGTAAAGGTATAATCCCTGTTCATAAATAATACGATCCCTGTCAAAAAATGTCATACCTCAACCAAGAAGTCCCTTAGGGATACAAAAGTGGGTCTGTCATCAGGTTTGGGAGACCAGCACTGCAGCATAACGTTGTAAATATCCTGGGGGCAGTCCTCAGGTTTCACCAGTCTCTCACACTCTTTATCAATCTTGTGCAAAATCTGAAAGTACACGTGAACTTTAACATACTGACCCTCAATTACATGGTAGCTCAAAAAAATTATTATTTTTTTTTTTTTCAAAATAATATCTTCATATTTGACCATATACACCTTTGATGCCTTTTTTATTTATCATAGGGAAGTGAAAGTGAAGTGATTGTCATTGTGATACACAGCACACAATGCACACAACAAAACGTGTCCTCTGCTTTTAACAATCACCCTTAGTGAGCAGAGGGCAACTATGACAGGGCCCCGGGGAGCAGTGTGCGGGGACTGTGCTTGGGATTCGAACCGGCAACCTTCCAATTACGGGTCCTTTCCTTACCTGCTAGAAGGGTTGCACCAATACCACTTTTTTGTAGAACGAGTACTTGCATTTCAGTACCCGGCGTTACCGATACAGACCACTTATTAAAAACATGATTTAAATTTACAGCTTTAGTCATATAATTTAACAACAAGGGACTAGTTTGGAATTAAGAACATTTATTTCAAATGAAAAGCATGTTGTATGCATTTGCTCAAACACATGCGCTATAGCCTGGCTGGTGTGCGAGCTGCGGAATTGTTTCGCATTTAATATGGCTCGTTGCGGCGTGAAACTCTCGTCTGTCCACTGGGAGGTTAGGCTAATTAGCGACGCGGGGCTAACACTGCTTGTCCAAATATCCGTGGTGAAACTAAACGCAGAGGCGGCTTGCAGTGGGCTGTGGATGTGTTTTTTCACGGAGTCGTGTAGTTTAGGCAGCTCCAGGTCAGTCATGTAGCGGCGGCTTGGGACATCATATCTGGGCTCCAGAACATGGAGGAGACATTTCCCACATTTTCTACCTCCGAGGGTGGCTGGTCACTCAATGTACTCGTGCTATTTGCCAATGTTATTTTCACAGCACGTGGATTGTTTTGTCGTCTTCATGCCCTTTGAAATAGTTCCACACGGCTGACATGTCTGGCCTTCTCCCCGCTCCGAGCTGGGGGCGGGCGCTCAGTGCCTGTGATTAACCCCTTACACGTGGCTCAAACAGACATTTCTCAGACCGTGGTATCGGGGGACTTTTAACGAGCACAAGTACTTTAGAAAATGTGGTATCGGGGCTGATATCAGTGCATCCCTACCTGCTAGGCCACCACTGCCCCTATTACAGGTGCATAGGAGGCCTGAGAAGAACAAGTTCTATAAGTGGTATGAACATCTCCCCGAGCCCTGAGTTTACATGGAGACATTCGGAACAACCCACCAGCAGAGTTCCTTTAAAACCTCTACCCTAAAAGATTGAATGCATTTTGAGGGGAAATGGATTTTATTTAGACTGAAGGTTCAATTACTAGAGCAAACATGCAATAGTTGAAATATTGCACAAACCTGGCTGCCGTTGAGTCCCAGCCATGGCTCCTGTCCATGGCTGAACATCTCCCATACGGTCACACCAAACATCCATGTGTCGCTGGCATGTGAGAACGTTCGTGTCTTCAAGCTTTCTGGAGCACACCTATGCAACACAAAGCACTAGGTTTAGGTAACAACTAAACTAAACTGACAGATTTGAGGTTTATCTTACATTTCCACCTCCGTAAAGCATTCTAAACATGCCAATTGTTATCAAGTCATCCTAAAGTTTTTTTTTTTTTCTATATTTGTGTGACAACTTTTTTTAAACCTCAGTGTTTCTAATAACTTATGCACAGGGTACATCTCCCACAGATGCTAGTCAACGTGTTGGTGCCTTTACATATCGTTTTATCCTCACCAGGCAAATGGGACTTTGTGATGCTCTTGCATAACATAATGATCATCATTTTTTGGCAGGGCTCTCATGAGGCCAAAGTCACCAATCTTGACAAGGTCATTAGAGGCCAGCAGAACGTTGCGTGCGGCAAGGTCACGGTGGATGAAGCGACGGGACTCCAGGTAAGCCATGCCGCAGGCAATCTGCACAGCATAGCGGCATAGCACTGCAATCAGGATGTGGCCCTGTCTCTTCCTCAGCCTGTCCAAGAGTGAACCAAGAGGTGCCAGCTCAGTCACCTTTACCAGAGAAAAAATGGACACATATGATGTACATTTTCCAAAGTGGTTAAATGAGCAATGTGCAACGCACAAGCAATTCAACCTTGATCACCCACACATATGTTTTTGTGCAGTGTCATTGTGCATCACAATGACACTGTTCAACCTATATGAGTCATTTACATTTACAGCATTTATCAGTCGCCCTTATCCAGAGCGACTTACAATCAGTTGTTACAGGGACAGTCTCCCTGGAGCAACTTAGGGTTAAGTGTCTTGCTCAGGGACACGATGGTCGTAAGTGGGATTTGAACCCAGGTCTTCTGGTTCATAGGCGAGTGTGTTACCCACTAGGCTACTACCACCCTACTTGGAAGAGTCACTTGGAAGAGTAATAGTAATGGGTGTTAGGAGTGTTAGTAAGGAGAACTAGGGTGTAAACTGATATGAAAGTTAAATAGAGTGTGTCATACCATTTTCATTGGGTGTGTGAGGACCACGCCATACAGTCGGATAAGGTTCTGATGATCCAAAGAGTGCATGGCATTCACTTCCCGAATAAAGTCATCTAGGCCATCTGATTGCTCAAGAACATCAGTTTTTAGGCATTTCACTGCCACGCTGAGCTGTGGGACAAAAGGCCAAATGACATCAGAGATGTCAGCAAAACTGCATACATGTATTTAGTCATTTTTAGTTTTATTTCCCCATCATTCCCTCTGCTTTCGATTTGTACTCACCACTCTTCCAGAGGGAGCCTGCCACTCCCCACGCTTCACAACCCCAAAGGAACCATCCCCCAACCTCTCCAGGAGTGTGAGGTCTCGGTCGCAGATGAGGCAGGTGAGGGCTGCCGACTGCTCCTCAATCTGTCCCGGCGTGGGTGAAGATCCACTGAACACTGCAGCTGCCTGGGGCTCCGTATCAGTGCGCTTCCCTGTAAACACCTGCTGGCCCAGACACAGAGACTGCAGCTGAGACTGATGTAGCTGCATTACATGCAATGCCTACGAACATTTTATTGTTTGGACACAAAAATACACAATCATATATGGAACACAAAACAGGTTTTTAATTGAATGAAAATCAACATCAATAGAATAATATAATAACATTTGAAAACAAGAGATATAAACGGGTAAGACGTGTTATAATAAATAACTGGTCACATTAAGAATTAGTAGCCTACCTTACTCATCCAGGACTTGCGTTTACACATGGCCCGTCTTCTCTTCACAGCCTCCCAAAGACGTCTTTGACCTTTGACACACAAAAACACATGATGCATAACTCATCAACCACCACAATACACACACCACCACATTCATTATTTCACACAACAGGTTTGGCAAAAATCACAATGACCGTCACCGAGTGCTGCACACATGAAGCAACTGTTCTGAAAGCAGACGCAGACCTTCCATTCACTGGAACGCTGATTAATGTTGTGAGTGGGCCTTGGTGAGGAGACTAAATCAGATGTGACATTTACGTCACTTACTGAACCTTCCAGAATGTAATATGCATATTAATGCATAATTCAATGGAAGCTTTCGTAAAATAATAAAAACAACAGTGTACTATTATTCCTTTGTGCTGAAACAGAATTGCTGCGTGAAAAAGTGAACCACACTGCTGAGTGCTAGTCGCCGCAACAGTCATCGAGGATTTAAGAAAGGACCCTTTCATTTCTCCGGAGTTCGCTTTCTTGGCTTGAACAATCTGTGAACACAGGCGGAGGAAATGACTAAGACCCAGCATAGCAGTCAGCACAGGGCACCCACCCGGCCGGCCCATGCCAATCTTCTCCAGGTCCTCATTCTTGACGTAATCAAAGTGGGAGAGGCGCGTGACATTCAGGTCGTCGCGGATGCGTAGGAAATACTGCTGGAGCTGGACGTCTGTCAGCAGCTCCATAAGCCACTCTGTGCTCTCATCTGGCTGCATGGTTATGTCCAGATCGCTATACAAACACACACACACGTTAAAATAAGGAAGCATATAAGTGAGGCATACTACACGCATTATGGTCTCTGCTGATGTATGTAATTACATTTACAGCATTTATCAGACGCCCTTATCCAGAGCGACTTACAATCAGTAGTTACAGGGACAGTCTCCCTGGAGCAACTTAGGGTTAAGTGTCTTGCTCAGGGACACAATGGTAGTAAGTGGGATTTGAACCTGGGTCTCCTGGTTCACAGGCGAGTGTCTAACCCACTAGGCTACTACCACCCTTGTAATCTGTAATACATGTAATCTGGGACCACCATTAACACGCAGAAAAAAGGAAGATTTAGCCATCGGTGGGTGTTCTCTTTTGTGTTTTTGGAGCATATAGTCGCCCTTGCTCAATTTAATCCTGCTGACTCACTGCTCAGCAGAGCACACAGAGCATCTACTCGAAGAAAAGCGGCAATATCCCCACTTCTGTCCTGCTCGTGGTTTTTCCCCTCAGTTAAAACTAAACGTAAAGCTTCGTCTTTCTGCGGTGGCAGCTATCCAACAGTCAAAATGTACATAGATCGCGTTCACAGCCACTCACATATTCCCACCCGTCTAACCGTCCTGAGGCAACCAGCGATGCCCCATTCACGGTAATTCCGTAATACGACCTGGACGCCGGAAGGAGTTGAGACCTGCTGGTTTATTTCCATAACATGACCCAGATCGTCGGCAGCCTGCAGCACCTCAGGCAGATCTTTTTGAGGGCCCTTCATTCCGCTCATCTTTAACCCTTAAAGCCATCCCTGGAAGCCACAGTGTTCGAGGTAGGAGTCCTTTATATAGTTGCAGAGGAAGTAACTACTATTTCACAAGTGCTATAAATATGGCACAGGCTGGGCTGTAGGCCATGACCAGCTATTCTGGCCAAGGATTTCTTTTAAGGAGCGATACAAAACCAAGAATCGAGGCTCTAGAAACAGACTTTCCTGTGAAGGCATATAACAAGCACACAGGTTCTTACCAGGTCCGAATTGATTCGCCTGTCCCTGTTAGCCCCTTGAACGCTGCCGCTTTGCGTGCACACAGAGCTCTTGATTCGGGAGCATCCTGCTTCTCTCACCGCTGCTGAATTATTCAGCTTCTACCGACACCAGGGGGGCCGAGAGAAAACGCGGTCGTTTTATTTAAGTCGGTCCGCCTACATAGACACACTGACGCACTGAGTCCACAGACTCACACCCCTGCCCAATACCTTGCGGACAGAAATATGTGTGTGTGTAGGACGTTGAAGGAGGGGTTCTGTCCCGTTGCGTAAGGACACAGTAACCAAAGGCAACGAGAGCCCATATGAGCACGGCGGACCTCTTAATGGGCACCTTCTGTACTGACGGGCACAGCGAATGCAGAAAAAAAAAAACAGATATACACACATTCACAGGAAAGGCAGGACTGAAAGACCACACTGTTTTACTGGCTATGTAAATGATCAGAGAGCCCTTTGTGGCGCTACACAGAAATTGACACAACCCTCTTGAGCGAAATAAACCTCTCTGACACTCTCTGGCTTTTACAGATGACTGCCACAGACACCTATTGTTCGAAGGTGGCAACCGGACAAAAAGGGACGCATAATTGTGAATAATGTATGTATAATTATGCATAATTGTGAGCCTTTTATAAATTGTTATTATTATAACTTGTAGGTCTTACTGGATTGTGTCTGAGCAGGTCCCGACTACACCTGGATCTAAATGAAGAGGCCAACTGTTAACGGGTCATCGGTCGACCCAGTCCATGGCAGCGGCAGGCGAGGTTCAACTGAGGCACTCCCCTTCCTTCTTAAAAGCATCTTACGTCCAACAATGGCCCCAAGGTTTCAGTGTTGAAGGTAAGTAAAGACCTGTCAAGAAATCACAGAACCCATTCACCACGTGTAGTGCAGACCAGCAGAAAGCGCAAGATCCGCAATGCGCATGTGCACTACAAACCTCTTCGTTTAAATAGTTACCTACAAAAAATACGATGAAGGAAAGAATAAGGTCTTTAATTCTATAGAGAAACGACGGTGTTAGATGCTATTTAATACAACAGAGTGAATATAACCAAAAAAATGCTTTTCCCCAGTACATAATATTTACACAAAAGCTACACAGCAGTTTAAATGGAGCACTGCAGCCTCCGTTCTCGCTTGCTAACCCACGTAGCCGCCTAGTACCGAATAGTGACAACTTACCTTTTCTAGTGGCGAGTGCCGCGCAGAGGCCGGTTTAGCCTAGCGTGGACATGTTTTCACGACACACGCATTTTCTCCCGGAGGGCCACACGCACACGCGTGACAAATTTCGCCCCGTGCCCGGGCCGTGAGGCATTTCGCACGGCGCGGCCTGTTTGCTCGTCTTTCCCCCTCCGCTCCCCCGACTCGGTTCCCCTCGAGCTGCAGTGTGGATTAAGGGCGTCGTGACTTCAGCTCGTCGCCCTGCTCATCGCCGTCGCTCCCTGGCTTAAAGAGACAGGAGCGTTTTGGCCTAAAGATGAATAGCAGCCTATGGACCAGAAGACCCGGGTTCAAATCCCACTTAGTACCACTGCGTCCCTGAGCAAGACACTTAACCCTGAGTTGCTCCGGGGGGGGGGACTGTCCCCTGTAACTACTGGTTGTAAGTCGCTCTGGACAAGGGCGCCTGGTAAATGCCGTAAATGTACAAACACCCACACCCACTCCCTGTGACGTCACAGCGATAATCAGCGGCGACTATGTCATCGTGACGAGCCCCATTCTGTAATTATGTCACGCGACATACTACATGCAACAATGTGTCATTGTGGCAGTTCGATCCCACGTGACTTGTCCGTTCCACCTTAAACGCCGCTGAGCTGAGCAGGCTGCTTGCCCGTATTTCGCCTGTAGGGGGGGGAGAGTTTAGCGAGGCGTACAGACAGGAAATATGCTTCAGGAATTAACGTTATGATAAATAAATGTGTGATGGAATGTAAACATTAGAATGTGTAAATATAACGTTGCATTAATGGTAGCTATAGAATATTGTTTCATAATTCTGCCGTTCTTAGTGTTGTTGTTGTAGTGAATACACTGGTTCCAAGTGACAAACAATTTAGCGAACTAGTTACGCATTCAATCATTAAATACTATTTTAATTTAATTGTGTAATTATCGCTCTGTAACTTGGGCTTGTTTTATTCTAGGACTGGACATGTGGCATCTCCCACGTTAATTGGTTTGGTTGCAGCCGCTCCTGGGTGGTGATTACTTTACTTTACTTTTACTTTACTTTATTTAGCAGACGCTTTTATCCAAAGCGACTTACAAGAGGAAGACACCAGCAATTCTCGTTCGATTTCTATAGAATATTGAGTTTACAAACTAAGAGCCCTGATAAGGCTCAGACTTGTCAGTGAAGAGCATGCTCAGAGATTGTTAGGTGCTAGACGAAGAAAAATTATAATGTATTTATACATTTTGATGTTCAGCGCCGCCACCTTCTCCAGCTGCTGGTGGAAGCTGCGCTCGGTGAGCTGGTTGTTCAGCGCCGTGAGAAGGTGGAGCAGCAGCAGCCGCCGCGTTCCACCATCCTTCTCGGCCTCCAAGGGCTCTTCAGCCCGGTGGAGTCCGAATTCGTCTCGGGGCCGAGCGCTCATGGTGCTGAAAACTAAACGTGTTCATTACACAAGAACAATAATATTATAGCAATAATAATACAATAACTGACAGAATCCTGCAAGAAAAAGCCAAGTTAAAACCCTGCAAAAAGGAACAATATCTCAAATATCTCCTCTCCTTCTCCTCCTTTGGTGTAAAGATGAACAAAGCTCAGTAAAATCGCGGAAAAAAGGCTTTTGGGTCTTGAAAGCGAGCAGCAAGCAGCCAAGTCAGGTAGTCGGCGAGTTTTTTTAACATGAAGGCGCCCCGGCCAATCAGGAGCCAATCTACGTTTTATTTATAGTTGTCATGGCGACCGGTCGGCGGTTCTGTTTTTAATCGAACGATTTCGTCCAACTAGCATCTTCACTCTTCACGCAACCGCCAAATTTGAGTTCGTGCCTTTGGCGCCCTCTGCTGACACAGTCTGGTCACGACAGTAGTTGAATCAACACAGGACCTGATGTCATGACAGATATATTTAAAAAAACTGAACACATTCTTCTCCTGTTTCTTCATGGTCTTATAAAATAGTTAATTAATTAGTATATTATTCCAAAGTTAATTTTACTCTCGTGATTATGAATTATATATATATACATACAATATATTTATTGAATAATATATATAAAGTCTTTGCATATGCTGTTGTGAATTGTGGTTGTGTACATCACTTCATGGTGACATTTGTGTCTGTTTCAGAAATAAAACTGCCCTGAATGAACAGTGAATTCCCCTCCTATATACACAATATATACACAATAACTAGTCAGTATGCAACACTGGAAGGACAATTTACCCTTCTGCTGGGTGAGACTGGAAATTGTCATGAACAAATGCTCATCTTTACCACTGAGGTATTCATGTGACTTGATGTGATAAATAGTTCTGTTGAAAGTATTTATCATTCTGTATTTTTCACCCTGATTGTCATGTGCATCAGAAGACTTCTGATTTGCAGTTTTATGCCAGAATGGCCATTTTAACAAATAGATAGCCAAACTTTCTGAATTTATGCGATCAGTAAAAACTTTTCCATTAATATTTTTTTTAACAACACCATCATGCTGAGGAATGATGGCATCGTCTTTGCAGCGGTTCGGACGATAGGCGAATTGCAGTTGGTCCAGGGTGGAGGGCAGCAGGGTCTTCATATGTTTCATGACCAGCCTCTCGAAGCACTTCATCATGATGGGTGTAAGTGAAGACTTCTGAACATTAATTGTGATTAAGAAGTGGTCTGAGAGAACTGGAACATAAGGGTGGACAATCAGGTTTTCAGTTACAATGCCAACACAATGACAAATTGGCTTAAAATCTGCTTAAAAGTAGAGAATGGACCTGGTGGTCTGTATATAATACCTAGGATCAGTTGATTTCTCACTTAAATCTAGTGCCAGTACCAGCAATTTTCACAATCAGTAATTCAAGTGGTGGCCAGGCGGTTAAAGAAGCAGCCCCGTGATCAGAAGGTTGCTGGTTCAAGTCCCGATCTGCCAAGGTGTCACTGAGTAAATACCGTCCCCACACACTGCTCCCAGGGCTCTAAGAGTGATGGGTTAAAAGCAGAGAACATATTTCGTTGTGTCAGCAGGACATCACTTTCACACAAATCAACCTTTTTTTGTGTGTTTTGTTACTTTCTTTTGACATTTATTGTAACTCTGGAGTTGTTCCTACTCACTGTAGCTGTTTACGTCTTGAGCGTGAAATTTGAAAGTTGTATGTATGTGTTTACCCATAATACATCATACTTGTTGTGAAGTTATAAGTCTTGCATGGCTGTAAATTACAAGTCATGACATACAAAAGCCCCTTTCACAAAACTGGCTTCTTGGCTGCTTCGTAAGCGATGAAGACCCGGTCGTGTTGAAGCTCTGCTAATACTGCGGGCTGCCGGTAGGTGGCGGTACCCCCGTCGCCCGGCAGGAAGTGCCCAGTGGAAGTGAAATAGAAGAGGAGGCGCTCGTTAGCATGTTAGCGCCATGTTAGCTCCGCGCTTCTTCTTTTCCGACGTTATAAGCGAGGCAGTCCGGCCTCTGTATGGTGCACAAATGCGCGGTCGGCGGCTGCCCGAACACATCGGACACGGTCATCCACTACCTGCTGCCGGAGGAGCCGCTCCGGCGGCAGCGGTGGCTGCGGTTCGTGCGGCGCAGCAACGCGGGACGCGAGGCGGCGGAGGGCAGCCGGGTCTGCGGGAGACACTTCTCGGCGGACAGCTTCACGAAGCTGAAGATGGCCTCCGGGACGCGCCTCATATTACACGTGCACGCCGTGCCCACGGTGCTGCGGCCGCAGGACCCGGTGGAAGCGGTGAGGAACGTCACCGGGGCCCGCGGGGGGGCCTCGTTTCCTCAGTGTGATGTTCTGCCGTATGTGATTTATATATGTATGTGCGTATGTATATATACATATATCTATTAGTAGCGAACGGGCTTCGTGATGGGGATGGAAGAGACAGATGAGTATCTCCATTGTATCTCCGGAGGCATTCATTCAAGACCCACATGACGCCCCGGCCTACTCCAGTTCCCTCCAATTACCCAATTTCCCACTAACTCATCCTAACCGTGGGTAGGACCTCGCCTTGCTACCCCCAGAGGCGGCCAGATGCAAATTAGCGCAGCCCTATTGGCTGAAAGAACTGAATGTATAACTGATTATATATTTGCCTTCCTCGTGTGCCTTAAAAAAAATTTCCACCCATCTTCTGTCTTAAAAAAAATTTCTACTACATTGCAGGGGGTCTCCGTAAACTACAAATAATGACACGCAAAATCCCCTTAAACACAGAATTGTTGTCTTGTGAAAAATTGTGGGGTAAGAATCTAAAATACACCTTTGCTTTCCTTATATATGTATTAGGGCCGCCTAATCCAAACAAATATTGTGATAGTGGACTAGTCAGATCATGCGTACGTTGGACATGCAGCTGCTCTTTTATAACCTCCATTAAACCATTAATGAAACTTTGCAGCTTGTAGCATTAATTGTTGCATGAAGTGCAGTGTTCCAGTAAGTGTCAAAAACTGCCCGATTTGTTACAGTAAATTTGCAATCCGCATATTATTTGGACCCATTTACTCCTGCGGTATTATTGTAGATAAGTTTGTGCTGGGGAAAAAAAGAAATGCTTTGGAATCCAAATATGTTCACCAGAATACCTGCATTAACCCTCAGACTCCAGAGGATTGAAGTATTGAATATTACAAAATCAAATGAGCTAATGTTAGAAAATTAGAAATTTAGGTTTCACTCAAAAATCTAACAAAAGTTCATTTTTTTTGCTCAGCTCTCACAACTATATCTACATAAAGACTTTTGTTCATAGCCAGGAAAGTTATTACTCCTGGAGAAATAAATGGCATGATGACTTTTAAAATAGTCATTGACCAATCATGGCATAATATGCACACAATCCGTCTCTGTGTCTTCAGTCTGGGGCGTATATAGTTCTGCTGCAAAATAAGGGACCACTTAAAAAAAAAAAAAAACATAATTCACCAATCAAGAAAAAGTTTGGTTTTACTGTTTAATCTGGTTTTGGATGTCAAAGATGAAATATAATTATATTATGTAATGATTGGCAAAACTACATAAATACAAGCCCATCGACTGAATGTTGCTGCAGTTTCTTAATTCCCCTCCCCAGAGCTGTATAAACACGTGTATTCATCCAACGGTCGCTGCTGCGTAACACTTTCCTCCCCCGATTGCCATTCAGGAACATGCGGCTGGATCTGGACCGAGCGAAGAGAGTGACGCCGATGTCCATGGGACCTTTTCTTTGGATTGTGTGAAGGAAGAGCCAGTTGAGTACCAGCTGAGTCCGGAGTCTGCTGACGCTCTCAGGCCAAATTCAGTCAAGGTAAAATTGGAGGAGCCCGGTCCTGCCGCTGAAAAGCTGGAAATGGGAACTGAGACTGACGAGGGTCAAATGAAAACTGAACCTGCGAATGAGCTGGTTTATCAGGATGACAAGAAGCAATTTCACTCTTCCCACTGTGGTGATAGTTTGCGGAATAAAGGTGTGCTTAAGCAACACATAGTCGGCGTCCCCTACTCCAAACATAAAGCTTACCACTGTAACCAGTGTGGGAAGGACTTTGCACTCAAAGCGTTCTTGAAGGCCCACCAAAAAATCCACGCCGATGTCGAAACGTTGATGTCGTTCGTCTGTGCTCAGTGCGGCAGGAAGTTTCCGAAACAGTCGAGTCTCAGGAAGCACGAGCTGAATCACTTGGTTGAAGCGAAGTTTCCTTGCCCGGTGTGCAGTGAGGAGTTTGACGCGAAGGCCGCCCTTCACAACCACGTTACAAAGCACATCGGCCACAGACTGACCTGTCGCTTTTGCGACCAAAACTTTCACAAGTCCGATTCCTACATTAAACATTTGGACAAGCACACCATGATCACGCCGTACTACTGTGAAGTCTGCAAAGTATACCAGCTCTCAGAGAATGGCTTTCTGTGCCACCAACGCATACACACAAAGAAGCCACGCGGGAGGGGCCGAAGGTCCCGGGCCAGTCATGCAGCTGGACAGGCGAAGGCTGAAGATTTGCCTCCCGGTCTGGAATTTGTGATGCCACTGGAGTGTGAGCCTGTTGAAGAGGAGAAGGATGGAGTCGTTGATTGGGACGAAGCATTATGAGTTTAGCTTTAGGGAGATGGTTTGCAGATTTAGCTATGAAATGCTTTCTCACAAATTAGTATGTAGAATCAAGAGTCACAAATGTATTAAAATGGACACTTGTAAAAAGCTTGTAGTTGGCTATTTTTAAACAACGGTTGTCTTGTATAAATGCTTTTGTGAGATTATGTACATACAGTAAATACATTTTTGGGCCCTTTTAATGTTTTAAAGCTATTGACGTGGAACAACACATGCATTTCAGACACTTCATCTTACAATAGCATTTTTATTTTTTCAGTTATTGTTAACTACATAAAAAAAGCAGGACACATTCTAGTAGCTTCTTAAGATTTCTTAAAGTAGTATACGCTTTTTTATAGAGGGGCACTTGCATCAGTCAAAAATTTTCACACATCTACTCATTTATAGGACTTTCTGAATATTTAAAAATATGTGGACAATATTGTTCAGTCACAGCTATGAAGTAACTAGTTAGGTTAGGTGGTAAATGGGAATCCAATTTGGCACTATTTTAAAACTGGGCCTTGTTTTCGAGTGTACGGTGTGGCATCCTCAGGATTTATGCAAATGGATAAAACAAGAAGTGTCATGTATGTCGTGTCCTGAAGGAAAGAAACCAAAGACCCTTTTGGTTGGTGTGTGATTGCGAACTTTTAAAGATGGTTTTATAAAATTAGTTGAAAAGGGGTGCAGCCAGATGATTGACAGTGACAGCATGTGCCTGTCAATATATCACATGCACAAATATTAAGATTGTGTTTCTTTTTTTTTTTGTTTCATCTGCTTTTTTATGTAAATCTTGAATATGTTGATGACAAGCCCCACTCTTAATGCAAAGTGCAGTTCAAAAATAGTGCCCCGTGTGTTTCAGGCTCTTTAGAACAGGAAATGTTTGCTGTAATCTCCAAAAGTTGGTCATGATGATGCCAGTAGTGTATTTCATTGAGTAGGTGTGTCAAAACATTACACTGATAGTGTAGTTGGCTAAAACACTGACAGCAGACCCTTCTGAATTCATGTGGCAATAGTAAGTCAGACACGCAGGCATATGCTTCTCAGTGTACAGCCATGGGTTCTTAAAGCGTCTTCATTCTCACAGACCTCACCACTGAAGATAGTGCCATAGTGCCTATGTCATGCACAATAACAAAAAAATACTACTTGCATTTCCGTAACGGACATATTTCTACACGTCAAAAAGAAAGGGACAAGACTGTTCTTCTTCATTGACTCAGATGTTTTATAATGCATTGTTTCATCCATATAAACCTGAGTTCTACACCGTATTTACAGTTCTGTGCCACACGTTTGGAGCACCATGCTCCTCTGTGCTTTTGGACTCTTACAGCAGATTTGTATAGAGGAATTAATACAGCAGTAGAGTGGATGCCAACGGTCTTCACAACTCTGCAGCCTCAGCAAAAATGAATGTCCTTTATGCTGGGGACAAACTGCTTTTGTCATTGGGATGGTATAAGACTACAGACAATTTCCTAACCGAGATGTCTGCAAAAACGGGAAGCGCTACCAATAAATTCCAATAAGGCAGATGGATAACACTGTTGTTGACATACATTCTTCTTCAAGTACCCGCCCAAACTGATTTGGAGTGTTGTACTTGTAGATGGGAGCAGCTAGTCCTCAAGAGCTACATTATTTGGTATCGAGTTGTTAATGACACCTTTCCCACCATTAATTTACAAGCATCTGGTATGCATCAGATAATGTGTATTTCTAACATATCTCTCCTCCACCAACAAAAGTAAGCAGTCCATAGAAAGTTCTGGATTTTGAGTGCAGGCAGTTTTAACTGTATAAGCAGCTGCCTATTTAGCAAGCATGGACTACGTAGTCGTTTTGTATGAATTCTGTGCTGGCCGTATTGGCTGAAGGGGTAGAATGGTTGGCCAGCCGGGGTCTCCTCTGGGTCCAGCTCGAGAGCGGCCATGTGATGCTCGCAGCAGGTGAAAGGCTGGGCTTTGAAGTAAGAGGTAAGCTCTCAGAGAGCAGTGGAGGTCAGTTTCTTCACACCCCTGCGCTGGGCCAGCGTGGAGCAGGTTACTGGCTCCAGCACCGGAGGGACGTTCCTGTTAAGGGCCGAGTATGTGGCAGCCATGGCACCCTGCAGAACGACAAAGCTCTCAATCATCAGGCTAGGTCTAATGGTGCAGAGAGATTTTATTACAGAAGCAAAGAAATCTTATTACAAAGGAGTGTGAAACTGGAGGAAGAGTTATGGAGGAAGAGCTGAGACTTAGGAGAGAAGCTACGCCCCAAGATAAAGAAGGTGGTAGAACACCTTGACCAGGTGTGGTGCGTCTTGTCTGTTGAGCTGGTATTTGGGCAGCTGGTCCCTGTGAATTATCCATGGATGCCGGAGCACTTGTGCTGCTGTCAGTCGCTGATGAGGATCTACGTGCAGCATCTTGGACACCAGGTCCTATGGTAGAAATTGAGGGAGAAAATATGTTAGTGCTTATCACAGAAGGGATGGTCAAATATGGTCAGTTTCTGTGAGGCCACTGGTACCTTAGCCTCAGTTGACACAGAGTTCCAGTATCCACCAGACAGCGAAAACTTCCCACTGCCGATCCGAGCCAAGATCTCCTCAGGGGTGTCTTCTGGGCCATTGGCAAAGGGTGTAAAGCTGTCAAGGGCACAGTGTTAAATAAATACAGTGTTTTTCTATTTTTATTTCCTGCTTGTTTACTTAATAGGCAGTTAAGAAAAAAAAAACAGCATAAAGTGAGTCAGTCAGGTGCACTGTGCTTCCAAAAAAAAAGTAAAATCATCAAATTGTTAACAATCAATCCCAAATGTGTAGTTGGATTTAGATCCAATATGCAAATGCTTCATCATAAGATGAAGCACTGGGGCAGTGGTGGCCTAGTGGTTAAGGAAGCGGCCCCGTAATTAGAAGGCTGCCGGTTCGAATCCCGATGTGCCTCTGAGGTGCCACTGAGCAAAAGCACCGTCCCCACACACTGCTCCCCGGGCGCCTGTCATGGCTGTCCACTGCTCACTCAGGGTGATGGGTTAAATGCAGAGGACAAATTTCACTGTGTGCACCGTGTGCTGTGTATCACATGTGACAATCACTTCAATCACTTTTAAAAAGCCAAAAACAGCTAAAAAAAAAAAATACAACAGCTGAAATGAGTCCCACCAACCCGGTCAGCATGGTGTATAAAAGGACACCAAGACTCCAGATATCACAGGCAGCATCATAGCCCTGCTTTTTCAGCACCTGACAAAAACCATCACAGGATAAGAATCAGATGCAAAACACAAAAAGAATAAAAAAAAAAAAAGGGGGCAGGTCAACGTAAAACACTTACCTCAGGTGCCACAAAGTTGGCTGTATAGCAGGGGGTCATTAGCAGGCCATTTTCAGCCCGGAGCTGTTTGGCGAACCCAAAATCGCAGATTCGGATGGATTCAGGATTTCCTGACTCATCCACATATAGAATATTACTGGGCTTCAGATCTCTGTGCACCACCTGAACAAGGGAATTATTGGAATGAACATAATTCCACAATAACATATGATTAATAATTGAATATTAATTAAAATATATGAATCTATTGTTGTGTGAGTTAGACACATGATTGCAGGACTTACTCCTTGTACATGGAGGTACTCCACGGTCTTAGTGATGGTGTACAGGACTGCACTGGCTTCCCGCTCTGAGAAGAACTTCTGTCTGAGAATTTTATCCAAGAGCTCACCCCCCTTCAACAGCTCTGTCACCAGGTAAACAGAGCGTCCATCATCATACACCTACAACATAAACCACAACCTGTAAACACACTGCCTGATACACAACTTCTTGGGTTGGTTGCATTTAACTTCTGCAAACAAAATTTAGGCATGTAGGATTATGGTTGTATTGATTTTTTAATCTATGCCTAATACCTGAACAACAAATAATACCCATCAAGGTTCATTAAAGGTGGCCTCACATCTTTTAACGTAATGATGTTGGGATGTTGTCCATAGCGCAACAGGATCTCCACTTCTTCCGTAGGATCCCTCTTAGCCTTGCTGATGATCTACAATAACAGGGGAGCACCGATTCAGCAGGCAGTTTTTGAGGTGCCATGCATCTCACAGAAATCACGATTAAATAAAACTCTCCACCTTCACGGCATACTCCATCCCGGTGCTTTTACTAATGCAGCGCTTGCAGACGGAGTATGAACCCACACCAATGTCCTCCTTCAGTTCATAGGCATCGCTGAACTGAGATGTGTTTCTGTGTAGTTGCTGCAGGGGGCGCAGGAGAGATATGACTCAAAAGCCTTTGGGATCCATGTCATTTTCATAGATGCGACACAATCCCCTTACTCTTAAAAACAGCCTTGGATTAAATTAACATTTTACAACCAAATCGTGGTCCGCAGTACCTGTACAATAGAGCTCACGTTGTTGCTCTGTACTGGCTGAGTTTCTTCTTCAGTGATGGCCACAAAACTGAATCCTCTGAAGAGCTGATGCGCATTGGCACTAGGAGGCACCCCTGGGGAGTCTGAAGCAGATTAAACACCAATGCTGAACTTTATTATATTATATAACAGGACAGGTGAGCTGGATTTGTGTGACTGCAGCACTACCTTTGGGAGTTTTTGCTGTGAATTCTGGATCGAAGTAGAATGTATCATCAGGCCGTCCTGAGGCAGGTTTAAAAGGTGGATGGATCTCTCTTCTGAATAATTTCTATAAAGAAAGCCATTCCACAAAATGTTGATCTAAAGAGAAACATTAACATAAGTTGCACAGAGCCTGGCCATCTTAACAAACATACATTCCAGTCTATTGTTGCGTAGAATGAATGTCTCTTGATCTCTTCTACTCCATCTGGACCAGCCCCTGCACAGACAACACAAAATCCCCTATTACATACCTTTAACTATCTCAGAAAACAGCATAGCAATACTTTCTAATGAATTAATAGTATACTTAATAATATTTTTTTATTCTATCATAGGATTGGTCACTTAAAGACAAATTATATTTTCTGAAGTTTTAAAGTACATTTTTGTATACCATTTGGTTAAATTGACACAAAATTACCAAAACCTCTGTTATGAATTTAACACGGTGGTGTTTTTTTTGTGGTTTCTATGTTTTCTTTTCATTATTTGTACTGTGATATAAGGACAGCATCTGAGTGTTATATTATACAAATAGAACATAACTAACCATTGTTCTACATTATTCAACTGTGAAAAGAACCCCAATGATACATTGCCTGAGTCAGAATGACACAAAATTGTAAAAAATCATTATAAAACCAGTAATTTAGGGTCTTTGCAACCTTCAGTAACATTATATCCCAATCCAATAGTGTTTTTATTTAGTATGAATTACTCACCAAGTCTATTAGAGGGATTTCTTTTGAACAGGTTCCTGAGGAGACTCTGAGCTTCCGAACTCAAAAACTGCGGCATTCCCAACTTAGCTCTATGGGAGAGACAAAGTGAGTAAAAAAGCTTTTGTTTTGCCAAAACTATAGATCTATAACCATGGCCTACGTCTGACCTCTACAGTCAAAATCATCTCTCCCCGCACAGATAAATATTACACACAGAAAATGGAATAATAGCCGACTAAGTGCTGTTTATACTATTATCACGGTCTCACATACAACTGCGGCATTACACACCTCACACTCCACCTTCAGAGTAGGCTCTGTTACTACTGTGCCTTATCCCTGTTAGAGTGCAGTCACTTCAATTAATCTTATCGGCCATCATTATCATTATCCACTCACAGAGCAGTTATTTCTGCGATGTCATGGGTGTAATGGTTTCTGGAACTGTCCAGGCTTCTACAGTAAATGTTAGACTAATAGTTATGATAAAAAAAAAACACACTCACTTCAGAATCATGGTCATGGTTTCCTTGCGATCTTTGCCTTGGAAAGGCAACGTCCCTGTTAACATTTCAAACTAAGAGGAGGAAAGAAAACATTAGCACGGCGAAGACTGTATATTCTGTAGATGAGTGAAACAGCGTTCAATCATTTACATGAAAAAAACAAAATCCTCGCTCCCTCACCATAAGTACACCGTAGGACCACCAGTCAGCACTATGTGTGTGACCCCTGCGGTTCACCACTTCAGGGGCCATGTATTCAACTGTCCCACAAAAAGAGTAGGCTTTGTTCTCGTGATCGATGGCCTCTTTGCTCAACCCAAAATCTGTAAGAATCACACACACAGCAATGTTGTGCACTAGTGTTTTGCTCTAAAGACCTTTAAGAAGACGCAGACAGTAAACAAAGACGGCCTGATTGCCAAGGTCCCTGGCTGCTGATGCAGGCAGAAAGAGGCAGAGGTGAAATTACCCACCCGTCAGCTTAATGTGTCCCTCTTCGTCCAGCAGGATGCTGAGGGGAAAAAAACAGGACAGAATTCACAGGTTCAGTGAGACACAGAACACCACACAGCACAGAAGTCCTCCAAATCACAATCCTGTCCTCATTTTCTAATCTCCCTGGTGCTTCATTTAATAGTTAGTTCCTTCTCGGTCATCAGGGAGGCTGAAGAGCATATGAAGAACCCAGCCATATGAGGACAAAGCTCACACAGGCATGCAATGGGCGCTCATCGTTTTTATTGCGCGGCTCTGACTACCCCTTAGGATAATTTAAAGATGGCCTCAGGAGAGTAAGGGTGTCAGCATTTTTATAGTATGAGAGAACAGATCACAACACTGCCACATCCAGCATGCTACACACTTTCAGCAAAGATCCCTGCATTGATGCATTGTTTCTTTTTTCTTTAAAGCTTCAGTTCATCCAACTCACAGCAACGTTATCAGCGCTAGGCTTCCTCTGTCACACAGCTAGTAAATATTAATCTCTTGCTCTCAATGCTAATTGTGTGTACCCAAGACAGGATGCATGCTGGGATTACGAAGGAAATTATGCTTTATGTGTTGAAGTACTTCTCTGGTTTGAGGTCCCTGTAGATGATTCCCAGTCCGTGCAAATGATCCAGGGCCAAAGCCAATTCAGCCAGATAAAATTTCACATCCTCCTCCGTGAACATCACCTGGGTAGACATGGAAAAAAAACCAAGTGAAGTGATTGTCTTTGAGGTGGTAGTAGCCTAGTGGGAAACACACTCGCCTATGAACCAGAAGGAGGGGGAAGACAAAACTCCATTGTGTCCCTGAGCAAGACACTTAACCCTAAATTGCTCCAGGGGGGGACTGTCCCTGTAACTACTGATTGTAAGTCGCTCTGGATAAGGGCGTCTGATAAATGCTGTAAATGTAAATGTTAATGTATTTGTGATACACAGCACAGCACACAGTGCACACAGTGAAATTTGTCCTATGCATTTAACCCATCACCCTTGGTGAGCAGTGGGCAGCCATGACAGGCGCCCGGGGAGCAGTGTGTGGGGACGGTGCTTTGCTCAGTGGCACCTCCGTGGCATACAAAATCAATGTTATACAATGATTTGTGTTCAAATCTTTATATAACAGCAATGCTAAGGAAGCTTCAGATTGCAGTTTTTGCAATGACATGTTGAAAAATTTAATATTCCTTAAACACCTACAGCAACATGAGCCATACTATACCTCTTTTGACAGACGGGTGAAAAGATCCCCTCCTCTGAGAAAGTCAAGAATCAAGTAGAGCTTCCCTTCTGTTTGGAATGCTGAAGAGATTTACAGCGGAGGGGTCAGATTCTGATAGATGTGGATCTACTCAGTGTTGAATGATAGCGGCCGCTCCTTACCGTAGTGCAGTTTGACGATAAAGGGATGGTTGACCTCCACCAAAATGTCTCGCTCCATCTTTGTCCGCACCCGGTCTCGAACTGCAACACATGAGCCGACACCTTGATTAGTCATCGTTCTAACCCTCTCCGGCATAAATCACAGCCTCCCTTGCACCGTCGCACTCTACCTCTCCTCTGGCACTGCACAGCCACGCAGATGGCTGCTGATGACTAATTAAATAAAGAGGGGGAAGAGTGCGCGTTGCCAGAAAAGAGCAGGGAACAAAAGCGTCAAGAAGCAATCTTATGAGGGGGGGAAAAGAGGACAACGAGGGCAGGAAGGAGAAAATGGGGGGTCAGGAAGTACAGGTAAGTCGTGTGGCCACTTATGACCCAATTGTCGACACTAGATGGAGCCTTCGGTAAACACTTGGGGGTTGAGCAGATCCCAGAAGAAAACTGTGATTGTGATTTAAGGTATGTAATACAAATGATTACCATAATTGTGGCAGAGGTCACTGTGAGTGTAGCCAGCGTAGGTCATCCGTGTAAACTAGCCATGCTGATTATCCAATCAAAACCAGATTTACTTAGTAGTAGCCTAGGGGTAACATACTCGCCTATGAACCAGAAGACCCAGGTTCAAGTCCCGCTTACTACCATTGTGTCCCTGAGCAAGACACTTAACCCTACGGTCCCTGTAACTACTGATTGTAAGTCGCTCTGGATAAGGGCGTCTGATAAATGCTGTAAATGTAAATGTACTTTCTGTAAAATAGTGTATAATTTGATTTTTTACAGCCATCTCCTCACCTTTTAGCGTGGCTTTCTTCAGCACCTTCATGGCATAGAGCTGGCCAGCGTCTGGACCTGTCATTTTCTTCACCAGGAAAACCTGCAGCAGACACAAGTACAAATGGGTCAAACCAACTGAGTCTTCCAACATGCGTATGTTTGTGTGGGCATCTGAGTCATTTTCCACTAAAACCAATGTCGTAATCAGGATATGGACGAGCAGAAACTCAGCAACTATTGATGCCGCATTGGCAGGGCCCTCTGCACTTCAATTTGCTCAGATCATTATCATAAATCTCTTTTTCAACCGTTTTACTAGGGCTGTCACATGCCATCAGTGGTGGCCTAGCGGGTAAGGAAGCAGACCTGGAAGCAGAAGGTTGCTGGTTTGAATCCCGCACCACCAAGGTGCCACCGAGCAATGCACCGTCCACACAAACTGCTCCCTGGCGCCTGTCATGGCTGCCCACTGCCCACCAAGGGTGATGGGTTGAATTTCGTTTTCACTGGGTGCTGCGTCAAATAATCACTTTCACTTCACATACCTTTCCAAAGGAACCCTGGCCCAGGACCTTGCGAAGTTCAAACTGCCTCGGGTCGGCCTTCTCTGACCCCTCTTTCACATGGTGTGTGATGCTGATCTCCTTCACTGTCACATCATCCTGAAGTGAACAGAGACAGCGGAAGCTTTTCAGACAGAAGTCTCACTCACTGCTCTGTGAAAATGTGAGCAAGCAGCGAAGGAATTCATCACACAGTGAGATTTCTGGGAAAAAAAGATCTGTCACTTTCTACAGCACTGACAATCACTGACACACACATCTTCACTAAATCTGCAGAAACATTTGAAATGAGTAAAATATTATAGAAAAACATACTTTTGTAGACACTTTTGTTTGCACTTTTAGCATTTAAGGTAGCGTCATACTGGATCGGCAGGAGCCGAGACATAGGACACCTGGACTGTGGTTAACCGATTCTTTCCAAATGAGGCAGGGCAAAATGGGATTACCGGGATGCCAATGTTTTTCCCTTATGTGCTGATCAGAGTTGTGGTTGGAATTTGGCAGTGAGCGTACCATTTTTAAACATGCACTGTCACAAATTACTAACTACAAAATGACTAATTACAAATGACAAACTTTAGGAATGTAACAAATCATTTTGTTTTTTGTATTAATTTGTGTTACTGAGACACCCAAATATCACTCATCAATGTGTTGACTGAAACCTGCAAGTGGAGAATACAGAGCACTGACTGAACAGAACCTCATGAGCATCGTTTTATTCCTCATCAGCAACATACGAGAGGTGCAAAGTTACCCAATGTAAATTCACACAGCCTCTGATATCCCAATTGTCCTCAGCAGAAGTGATTGATGAAGAAAGGAGTGTCAAACATATATATTGAGGATGAGAGCTCATTTTAGAAGTTTCTACACACACCCCACACCCTCAAACATCGCTGGCAAGCCCAGTTCTCTCTCTCTTACGTCCTACAACATCTGGCCCAAGACAAAGCAGGTTGTTCCAGATCCTGCCATGTGGACTGGTCCAGGCAGGGGTTGCACCCCACTGAGCCCCGCCGGGCCGACCGAATGGGCCCATAGATAGATAGAAAATAATAGACAGCAGAATAGATCAAGAGAATGATGCTGCACTCTTGCACAGAGTCTGTGATGGATGGCTTCCCACACCGTTGCCATGACACCGCCCCCAATCCTCCTGCTCCATCAGAGAACCAGTGGGCGTGGAGGAGGGTGACTAAAGACACTGTGCTCTCACTTAGCCTCCCTATCTATCTTTCCCTCTCTCCATCTCTTTATTTTTGTCTTCCCCCTCCGTCCAGCCATTCCTCTCACCCCTCATCCTTGCTGGCAGCCCAAGATGACATCATACCCCGGAAAAGAATGAACAGCCGCCAAAAACTGTGCAAAGTTCAACAGATCCCTAATCCAACACTACAACATGGGCACTGGATATTTATACACAAACACGCATTTTTACCACAAAGCCACGGCTTAATGTAGCTAAAATAACACAAAACAGACTGCCATTATTCGGTGACCGATGAAAAAAAGAACATAAATGAGAAAACGGAGAAGTGAGCACCGCCTCCAGCATCAGCAGGAGGCTCCTCAGTACCTGCGGGTCCCATGGGGAGCAGAGGGGATCACAGGTCAGGGAGCAGTCCATCCTCTTCAACCCCAGAGCAGCCTGGCAGTGGTGCTGTCCGGGGTCGGTCAGGAGGACCGGCATGGTGCCATGGATCCGGACCTCAGCTCAGCTCAGCCAGCCGCTCGGGGCGGTGACGCGCCAGAAATTCAAGTATCTCCTCAGAGGAACATCTAGGTTGAGGTCGGCTCCTCGGGACTCTTGACGGAGTTTGATGGAAGGCGGACCAGGGGTTACCGACCCTGACAGCACGGGCACTGCAATTTCTCAGGCCACCTGGTCTCCGGTTTCCACCGGTAAGCAACCAGAGAACAGGACAGAAACGAGCATATCGGAATCGCCTGTGTGGGACTGACTTTCACTTGGCAACTTGCGTTTCACAGGGAGGAAGTATCTGACCAATCGATACAGGGGAGGGAGGATGGAAGCGAACTGCAGAGAAAGCGAGAGAGCGAGCGGGCGTGATAGAGAGAGAGCGACGGAGCGCGTTATACTCCCAATTCGCACCTCATGTCAACGACACTGAGACAAAAAAGTGACGTCTCCATATGTAAATGTGTGGCAACACTTTCAGGTCTAGTTGAAGTGGTGCGAAATGCTTGAGCGTGTCGTCCTTTTACAGATGTCGACTGATTCCCACAATGCAGCCTGAAGGAATCGATCCCCTTCACATCCCCTGCTCATCCCGAACTCTGACCTTGGATAATGGAGCAGCCTGGAGCGCGGGGCACGGCCCCAGCTGGGCTCGATGGCTCCGTGGGCACCGGAGAGCGTCTCAGGGTGAGATGGTGAGATTGTTTGTGTTGGTATTTCAGCGCCCGTGACTCAGAACGCAGATGGTGCGTATCCAGGATGTTTGTGTAGTTGCCACCTCTTTAATCTGAGGATTAAAGAGTCCCCGTGGTTCCGAGAATACACCAAACTCACACCCACTTGTCCTCTCACTCACTATTGTCTGCTTGCTCACTGATCAATCCTCATGTCCCCTAATAATAAAAAGGATGACAGATTACCCCTGCCTACACCAATACCTTAGCTCATTCATTTAGTTATTTTGTTACAGTACAAACTCAGTAAAACAGAGCAAATAGGTCAAATAATGTCACGGGCAATAGCCAGTCATAACAAATGAGATATTATTACTAATTATATTACTTAAAAAGGAACATAATTTAATGTTATACATACAACTCACAAGGAATTCAATACATGTAACAATGAATTCCTTTAAGTCACCCATAAATAAATAATACACATTTTCCAGTGTTGGTTATTGGCATCAACATCAGAGCACAAATTTCCCATAGGGTTCAATAATCATAAATCCAGATTCTGGTACATAAAGCACAGCGCTGCTGTTTACCAACTTGAGACAGGATTATGGAACACATATAAAATATACAATTTCTAATTAAAACTCATTTTTTATGCCCAATGGAGAAAACACACCAACATTCTGACAGTTTAATAGCCTTCAACACACCACCGACCCCAGCCTTTGAAAGGGGTTTGATGGAGGCTGACGCCATCAAAGCCATTCTAGGCATTAAAGGGGAGACAGAAACATGAGCACATGACCTCTCCCTCAGATCCGCACTCTGCAGTTCACCCACCAACTCAAAGCTCAAAGGAACACATTTTTCATCGCTCTTTCACAAACAACACACACACACACACACACACAATCATGATAAAAATAAATAGGACTACATGCAGTCATCAACATGCTAGATAGACTCCCACTCATCACAAGTACAGAAACTCTGAGTCAGACACAAACCAAACAAGTGCACACATAGTTTTTTATCGAAATACAGTAAAACATGCTGCATTGTGTCCAATTACCATATATCTGACAGTGTTTTACTCCCCACAGGAGGTAAGTGCATGTGGCAGTGAAATTGGGTTGTTGTTGCTGTGACGTATGAAAACAGAGCGATGAATCAGACAGTGATGTGGGAATACACTGAAGAAAAATTTATGCCTTGTACAACTGCACTGCAATTATAAGTATGACAGATGAAAATGTGCCGCGTGGTCAGTCGGGAGTAGGACACGTCAGTGCTGGACAGGGAACCGTAACCTAATCCCAGGCCATTGCAAGGTACTCACAGTCCTGTAGGGCTGCTGAAGAAAAGTGAAAACCCTCTGTAGAGCCTTCAGTCGGAGTTGCAGCACCCGGCTCACCGCCCGCCAGCCTTTACGGGACTCCATCCTGCTTCAGTTCAGGGTAGGCGAGCAGAGAACAGCACTGGTCTTTCCAATGTAAGAGAACTGACCACGAACGAGGTGGGGGGTTAATGCTAAGAGAGAAGTGTCGGAGATTCCCTCCGTAAAAAAGCTGGAGAAACCCTTACCCTGGTCAGCTGACCAGAGGCACTCGCCTATCAATGGGGAACACATAAGACACCAGCACGCAAACAAATACAGCCACGTCTCCAGGATGTAGGACCACTGGCAGGATTACGGCCACCTGTTGCTGGAGGCCTATGAGGGTTGCACCGGGGACTTTTTTTTTCCAGCGTATTAGTGCTGAGGTGTCCGTACGTCCAATGAGGGCACGGTCCCAGACACTGTGCTCCGGCACAGCAATAAAACACAATGCCAGCATATGCTGCAGAAACAAACAATCAGATAAACCAAAATGAACACTGACTAAATAAAAATGTTACATGCCACGGCCACCATTCCTTGAGGGGATGGCCACCCGGAAGTAGACGAGGACGGGGTCAGTGTCAGGCATCCATCTTGGATACTGCTTGCTCATTGTGGTTTATTCTGTTGCTGCAAACCTTACATACCTTGACTAACACTGCCTAACACCGACCGCTTGTTCTTTGACCATGTCTTCTGGATTACCCCTGCCTGTATCTTCTTCTGACCTGGACGTTGCTGACCGTTCACTTTGCCACCAATTTCCTCTCCTACACGTATGCTGCCTCTCCCACTGTAGAGCAAAACCCCAGACTACATCGCCCCCACGTGCGCACCCGCACCCACTCTCACTCGACTCCTGTCTCCCTGTTGCATCACAAACGCCCTCGCCCAGCCATCTCCAGTTCCCCCGTGGCCTCAGCTTCCTCATCAACTGTGTCCGTTCGTGTGCCCCTGGACGCGAGACATTATATTACATTAAAGATTAGGTTCATTTTATGCCAATAGACTGTTTTTCTCGCCGTGTGTACATACAAAAGGCCAGACTATTGACACAAACACTCGAATCGTGATTAATAGAGTGCAACTTAAATGACAAAAACATTGAGTAGTGGGAGAGATATATTAGACAGCAAGAGAACATTATGTCCTTGCGATTGATGTGTTGGAAGCATGGAAAATAGGCAAGTGTCAGGACCTGAGCAGTTCTGACAAAGACAAATTGTGAAAGTTGACAAAGGTCAAACTCATTCTGGGTAACAGCATTGCCAAAACTGTAGCTCTTGTGGGACATTCCTCCTCTTTAGTGGTCTGGACCTTCAGAGACGTAATGGAGTCATGGCAAGGGAGGATATTAGAGGAATGGTCATAATGTTGAGGCTGATCTGTGTTTATACGTTTTCAAATCAAATTTTGTTAACTTTACCAAGTTCAATATTATCATGCAGCAATAATAATAATAATAATCCACTGGCCCAACCCTAGTACAACATGAACAGGGAAGCATATAATTCCACGTAACTCCTATTCCAAATCGCCATGGCTATGGTTTTCCTGAATCGTACACGTGGAATTCCTGGTGTTTATCTCCTTATGCAACACAATTAACAGCCCTGGTCACTAAGCCCAGATGACTTCGGAATGAAATGTAACCTTGGGCTCTGTACGGTTTCAGCACAGCCCTGACATCCGCTCAGGTTCCCACCCTGGAATCTGGGGAGGGACAAGGACACACAAATTACAATTCCAATAAACTCTCCTTTGTCACAGAGCTAAAGAATGATCATGAGGGGTGGCCCACTTGTCCGATGGCCAGCGTGACGTTGGTGGTTATGTAAGCCTGGCTCCAAATAACAGCTGGGTGAAGTCCCTGCTGTTTAGGTCTCTGTCACTGGACCAGGAGATCAGAGTGTGATTGTGTGTGGCTGTCACCCCTCCTGAGCTGCCAGACTGACTGAGACTCAAAGAGCCAACCAACCTAAAACAGTGAAAATGAGAGCATGCTGGTCTCTGCCATAACAATCAGTATCATGAATAAATTCTTCTCCAAATCAAGGAATCACCATCCCATTCTACATAACTTCATGACTTCAATGCTGGACAAATTGCTTGATTAGTTTTTTTAGATTGTGATCGCAAGCTGTAATGTGGAAGAAAAAAATGCAACTGTATTCCGTCAAACAGAGCAGCGACAAGAGGAAGGAAGCATAATTTATTCATCCAATTCCCAAGAAGGCGAAAGGACAATCAATCAACCTAATCAATTACAACTGAGCTGGTCTACCTGTGTGATTCCATATCACGATCATTTGAAATGATTACTGATTGAGCTTTGAAACAGTCTTTATTGAAGAATTTGGAAACATCACAACTGGCAATTGAATAAACGTGAATATTAATTTGTGACAAAATGCCAATGGAGGGTCTGACTGCAAAAAAATATATAATTCAGAAAATTAGGATTCATTTTTATCTCTATTTTGTTGTTTTTGTAATCGGTGGAAGCCAAAAAAAAACCCCAACACTGTCCTTCATGCTGACTGTGATCCTGACCATGAGCAGTTTTCATTGCAGGAAAAAATGAGGACTACCCTTACAAAAAGAGTCATAAAACCACATCCTTCCTTGCTGTACAAAGTATTTTTGGAATTTGCCTCAGACTAACTTTTTTGACCATTAAGCTGAGATCTGAACCAATTCCAGCAATAAAATTAGACTTATTTGTCATTAAAGAATCATTTCCTAAGATTATTTCTTGGTGATTCCTTCTTGAGTCCCTTAAAAAAAAAAAAAAAAAAGACTAATGTGACTGACTGAAACTTCTCAGTCTGAATTTGGGTTTTTACACAGAAGAAAAATGGAGAGACAAACCAGGAAAGCCGGAAGCCTTGCACACTTTTTGATTTGGATCTGTTATTTTTAAAGCTTCCTTCCGCTTCACTTCACGTTCCACAAGGCAGCCTATATTTCCTGCCTCCCTAATGTGACCCCTGAACTTTGAACCCACTGACAGAGAGAGGAACTCTGAAGGGGGGGGGGGGCGATTCATTCTCAAACTCCCAAATGCTCCACCCATATATCAGATGAACTCTGGAACCAGATGAGCCACGAAAAATTGTCTTTTTCAGACAGACCAGTGACTATGGAATGTCAGTGAATGTGAGGTACAGAACTAAACTAATCTCAAACAAACTAAGGTCAGAATCAATGGGACACACAAAATAACAATGTTAACGTTGGCAACAAGGGCGTTGAAATGCCTACTAGCAACATGACTCCTTAAGAAAGCCCTCCAAAATGAGTCGGTTTGAGGTCTGCAGTGTATTTGGAGGCAACTTTTACAATCGGCATCATAGAAGCATAAACAGTTTTCAACTTGATTACTCAATGACGGGTGCCACAAACAAATTACTCCACTCACGTATTCGGGTCTTTACCCAACGACTGGACAACTCAACACGGGCGGCCGGCCAGTGCGTCTTTACAAAATGTCTAACTGGCTGACCGATCGATCGATAGCCGAATCGTGATTAGCCAATAACCCCTTTTTTGCTTGCCTGTGTCTATGTTGAACGACCACCTGAAACACCGAAAGAATTTGGTTTGCACACAGGATCCATTGTCCCTTTCCCCCTCCCCATCTCATTACTCTAATCTCCCACTCCAGAGCCGAGTCTAAACCCATTAGGAAATTCTCTCTGCGCTTCATCTGCAATCAATAGAGCTGGTTACGGCCAAAAGAGATCGCTGCTTAATTACCGACTACAGAGGACAAAACGTCATTTGGACACAGCGAGAAGAATGAAAGCACACACACACACACACACACACACACACTCACACACAAACAAAAACCTACATAACTACATGACACACTGACTGAGGAAAGGGTGGGAAGCGAGAGCCACGCTCACTGTCAGCAATAAGCTAGAGAGAGTCAGACTTTTTCTACAAAAGGAATTGGCAAGAAATGTGAAGGCCTGCGCGGTTTCATCCACCTTCCACCGAACCTGGCTTTTGGGAATGCACCACGGTTTTCCCCTGAAACTGAACAGCAGACACCGCTATTGTGCTATTACAGCTTTTAGTGGCACCAATGAATGTGGGTTCTCGGTACGGTTTAATAGAAAGGTTGCAACAAGCTCCTACCCGCGAGCCGCCCTGCTTCATCCGCAAAAGAAGCACCTTCAGCATGTCTGCTTCCTCTTGTCACGCAGACAGGGGGACGGGCAGCAGCGACAGAGACAAAACACCTCAGCCATGGGGCGGACGGTGAAGACGTGGACACTCGGCCTGCGGTCACTTGGGCAGAAAGTTTGAAAGATTCCGGAGAGGACGCAGACACGGACCCACCCACCCACCCACACGCACACAAAAGAAAGCAGGAGGAAGGACCTGCCCAGGAAGGGCCTACAGCTGCTGGTCACTACAGCGATTAGAGCATGTCCTGTCCTCGTTTCCCTGGCAACATCTGCACAGGAAGAGCCACATCTGTCCAGAAGGAAAGCATCTTGTCCCTCTGAAGGTTTTCCACTACTTCACTAACCCGCTCTGTCTCTCTCTCTCTGTCTCACACACACACACACACACACAGATGTGCACGCAAACCCAACCTCAATAAACTTTGAGCTTGTTCTGATGGATGCAGCCTATTTATGAAAATGCACGTTTGTGCGTGACTATTGTGCTTAAATGTCGCCAGGGTTCAAACGACCTCATAAAAATAGACACACCTGACATTTAGCACAGCTTACATTTACATTTACATTTACAGCATTTATCAGACGCCCTTATCCAGAGCGACTTACAATCAGTATTTACAGGGACAGTCTCCCTGGAGCAATTTAGGGTTAAGTGTCTTGCTCAGGGACACAATGGTAGTAAGTGGGATTTGAACCCGGGTCTTCTGGTTCATAGGCGAGTGTGTTACCCACTAGGCTACTACCACCCTAGTAGCCTAGCTTGCAGATCCCCACAAAGAGAACCTTCAGAACGAGGATTTGGGGACTGAAATTCTATACCGTTATTATAACAGCTCCATGTACACACACTGAAAGTACAAGTGTGCGCCAGCATATGTTTATGTGCATATGTGTGTATGTGTGTGTGTGTGTGTTTTTGAGCGCTTGAGTTGGGAATCTGTGGATTCTCGCTGTTTCCTGTCAGTCAGCCCAGAGCGGAGGTGCGCTTCCTGTGAGCAGGAATTCTGCTGAGTGGACATTACAGGATCTGCTCTGGCAACAGAGGCTAATGCACATACACCCAAGCGACTCAAACGCAATTCGCGTCAAGACACAGTCTCGGAGCAGGTGGGCAAGGAAAATCGGGTGCACAGTTACAAGAAAAGCCAGAGAAGCCGATAACCGCAAAAAAAGTCACCAGTCAACAGTGTGGCATGACATCAGAGGGCAGATCAGATCAGGAGTGATGTTTGCTCAGAGGTCCCGCGTTTGACTGGCCCGTGTCGTGGAGTTGGGGAAACTCCCAGAAGCCCCGTGTTCTTGGAGAGGATTCAGGAAGAGCGCGACGCCCCTGCTGAAACGATTACATCATCTAACCTCAGCCACAGCCCCACAATGCTCCACTAGCAGCAGGGAAACAAGTGGCACTACACCACAGTGCCTCTCTCGGCTTTAAAATAGAATAGCTTTAAATAGAACCGATCCACAATCCCACATATTCACAAGAGATTTTAACAAATCTTTCTCATTAACAAATACCTGTATGATACCCAATGATTTCCAACATTTAACCCCTTTTTATTGACATGAAGTTTATTTTAATAATATCCATTTTAATAAATCACATGGGCCACGCTGTACGGCTGGCCTGGCAGAAGTTAAAAGAGTTGTCATGACTCCCTGCCCCTCTGAGCCCTTGGGACGGTGGCAGGCATTGCAGGCACTGCGCTGTTCATTAACAGATAGAGGGCCGCACTTCTTCTTCCTGTCGGAGGCCAGACGGAGCCAGGGCAAAAAATAGCGTCGGTTTTCCCCCCTCCCTTGCGTCTCGCTGCTGTGTATGACCACCCCGGCCACACATGGAAGAAGATGCGACGCTACGCCGAGCATTGTGAAAAGGACAAGGGTGGCTACAGAAAGAGCACAAGTGACAGTGTCATTTCCGGAAAACCAAAGTAGAGAAGATTTATAACTCTCACCCTCTCTCTCTCACACACACATATATACACACTCAGCTCAAATATCTGAAGTCTCCATTTGTGGGATCAATAAAGCGTTATCTTACCTAATCTTATATTCAATATAATACAGATTATACCTTATGCTCATATGCATGCGGGCCAAACCCTTCAGGCTAAATTCTTTGTCAAATGATAAGTACATACATACAAACACACACACACAAGCATCTTCTGCTAACGTTTGGTATTTAACTTTCCCAGGGCAGACCCGTGCCTGCACGGTGCCACACTCTGAAAGTCCAAGTGTGTCATCCCAGAGCGAGACCCCTCCCCCAGTTCAGCCTCGTCACGCAGCTAATGACTGCCTGTCCCCACTCAACGGTTCTCGGCTATTCACCGGAGCGGCGAATATGAATCAACAGCGCAGTCAGAAGTGCTCTCCCACTCCTATTCACGCAAGAACAAAGAGCCGCGGTTCAGCTGAGAGGGGTTTGGAGGTCGTGCTTTGAGGCTCAAACTTTCAAGCCCCGTGCAGTGTCACACGCGCACACAGTTTCCTCATGTGGGATGCTTACATCACGCTCACAATGACTCCTTCAGAGGATTCATACATCCAGTAAATCGTGTGTGTTTGTGTGTGCATGTCTGTACCGTGGCCATCTGCGAGCACCATCTGCATCAGGTGGAGAGACCGCACACACTTTATTGATCGCAGGCCATTATGTGTTCATCCTACTCCGTTTTCAGTGATTCACCGGCCTCCCTGGGATTCCGTGAGGGTCTGTTCTCGGCCGCGGCCCCTCGGCACACTACGCTTAGCTCCAGACAATTACAGAATGGGGGATTCTCCTTGCCCATGAGCACTTTAGGGAGTTATGCAGCATATGGGTCCTCATTGGCGGGACAGAGGGGTCTCACAGCATATGGATTGGGATTGACAGACAGTTCTGAGCACAGACTGGCTCTAAAACTGGGTGGCGATCGGACAAATCCAGTCATAAAGACTGTACAGGAGTCGGGCGTATGGACGTCGGGCCGTGTCCGCAGAGACAAAGACCCTGCAGAGGCAGCAGGCAGATGTATAGCCACAGATATGCGGCGAGATCATACAAGGTTAAGCAGTAGAGTGAGAAAGAGAGACAGAAGAGGATAAAAAATGGAGAGAGAGAGAGAGAGAGACATGAGTGGGTGTTAAAGAAGCGAGAGAAAGTCAGTCCAGATGGCCAGAGAAGATTAAATACCATCTGCCACTGAGATCTGGAGACAGGGCCGCGCACTGTAGACATGATCCACACACCAGCACACAAACACTGTACTTCATGTACACACACACACACACACACACACACTATATCACTGTCACAGTCAGGTCCTAAGAGTCAGGGTAAACATTCCAAAAAGCTGAGTCTGTTGGAGAATCATGATTTCAGGATTTCCTAAAGCGGAGGCCTTGTGCTACATCTCAAGAAGGAAGGCAGGTGAACTCAGCAAACTACGAACATGAACCATATCACCACCAAATCTGTGTTAAGTGCTGCCTGGAAGTTTGTAAACCTTTGAGAGTTTTCCATGTTTCTACGTAATCATAGCTGAATTCTGTCTACAACAAAATGGGCTTGTGCTCTTCTTCAACGCCATCTCAAACTTTCATAATAGACTTTCATTCCACGCAGAGGAGGCCAGTGGTGTCAAATAATAATGGATAACAAAATCATAATATTAAAACATAACATTGAAGTTATTAAAAAGAATCAGAATAGGTCAGAATATTGTGGGACTGTTGAAGAGAGTAAAAAAGAGGTAGAATGGGCAAGTAGAGCATTCAAAATGGAGACAACATTAATATTCATTTCTCATATATTATCGAGCCATCCTTGCACCAAATAAAGTGTGTCACAGCTGCTCAGGAAATAAACCACACCACGAAGCAGGCCTGAGTTTCACGGCCACAGCTCATGTGCATGTGACAAAATGCGGCGTACGCCTCCAGCAAAGGAGCCCACCTACTTCATTTTAACCCTGCCAGATCTCAAATGAAATTTTAATATGCAGCAGAGGGTGCCACAGAGCAGCGGAAGAGCGGCAAATGCAACGTGCTGAGGAGGTGTGCTGCTTGTAAGCTGCGATAAACATCTGCTCTCTGGATGGTCTGTGGTGGAAGTTGCTTTAATAAACACAGTGAGTAATGCTCAGCATACAGTGCATGCCCACACAAGCCACTTCCTGCTCTCGTCATCTTCCTGTGCTTACGCGGTAGAGATGTGATACAGCGTAAGAAATCCCAGATTAGACCCCATCTAATGCACTGCAGAACTCTCTCATTCATTAAAGCGCTGAAACTGATCTACTATTATGTATTACAGTGTCCAACAGAGCTATGGCTGGCCCAAAAATCATGCTTTCAAATAGACTATTATCATTGGCTGTTCTTTACCCTCTCTGGACGAACTGCACAGCTCTTGCTGCCTCAAGAGAACGGAAAACATCATAAAAGACTCCTCACACCTTGCTCGTGACCTGTTCCAACTGCGGCCATCAGGCAAAACATACAGTAACACAAGGACTAACAGATTAAACAATCAGGGCAGAACATTTTAACCTCAAATAATATTCAATTTCTATTCCAGGTTTCGTGCAGATGGATTATTTGTCTACCTACCTCATTTCTATTTTGTATTATAGGATAGCTTTCTCCGTTTTATACTTTCCTTATTATACATTTATAGATACCTCTCCGGCAAAGGGACTGCACCTAATTTTGTAGTTGTTACAATGACAATAAAGATATAAAAGACTTTCACTACAATGTTATCATGACAAATATTAAGCACTAGGGATGCACATGCCAGTGTATTTCTTTGTGCTGGCACCGAATTGAGGTAAATAGGGAGAGTTGTGTCATGGAAGGGTAGGAGACTACATTTACATTTTCAGCATTTACCAGACACCCTTATCCAGAGCGACTTACAGGGACAGTCCCCCCTGGAACACTCAGGGTTGTTTGTGCCTGCGTTTACAAATCTGCAATCATTTACACATTCACTATATTGATGTGAAAATATGCACGTGCACACAAATGGGACAGCCATAGAAACCCTTTGCAGTCAGGTTAATACTAAAGTGAAGTGGGCTGCCAGAGTACGATCTCTAATAGTGATGCGGGTGGGACTGCTTTAGAATTAATTGACACATGTATGTCAATAAATATCACCAAAGTGCTCTGAACATGTGCTGGTTTTTGATGCATCGGGAGTTTGACTGTGTTGTGATATCTACTGGAGGATGTTTCTGTCAGAGCAGCGGGACAGTGCAGGAGGAAGAGGGCACAGGACAGGGGTTTTACTTATAACAATTCACATCATACAGGACAATACAAACAACAAAGACAAAGACATACAAACAACACTGACTAAACACAATGAGGCTGCATTCACGTATCATGACTGTGGTACATAAAAACCTGAGCACACAGGATAATTTTGTCCCATTTTGTGGTACGGGCTATGTAGTAGTGATCTAGTTCCTTGCAAAAAACAAAGAATCTGAAAAAACAACTTTAGGAGATTTAGGGGTTTTTCATTATAGTGTGATGACAAGAAACTCAGAGCTTGGCAAAAATCTTGTTAGTTAGAAGGTATTCTTGTGATGAAATAGTATGTTAAAGGTGTTCTGAAGGTGAAAAGACTTAGTGTGAAAGTGAAGGGGTGATGATGAAAGTCATTATTGCATATGCCCCACAGGTTGGGTGCAAAATGGATTAGAAAGATGAGGAAGGAAGAGGCCTAGCAGGAGGTTCATGGGTGTTGTAATAGAACAGATGTAGGTGGTTGGTGTGATCTGCTATGTCGACCCCATGAAGCAGTCAACAGTAGAAGTTATAATGCAAATATTACATGGCATGTTATTATACAAAATGAATAAATATACAGTAACAAAAGTGCCAGATGTTGTCTATAAGTCTGATCAAATTGACTGTTCACATTATATATGTTATATTACATTTTAGTTGCGCTCAGACTCAAATGCAGTAATACCAATGTGACTGATTGTTTGTTAATTCTGAGTCCAGTGACAGTGAAAGTGAAGTGATTGTCATTGTGATACACAGCATCTTGTGCTTGCGATACACAACGAAATGTGTCCTCTGCTTTTAACCATCACCCTTGGTGAACAGTGGGCAGCCATGACAGGTGCCCGGGGAGCAGCGTGTGGCACCTCAGTAATGCATAGTCAACTGGATCATGTAAATGGCTTCAAGTATTTAATTCAGCTGAAATGTTCGTGTTGGCCAGCTTTTTAATAAAAACCAAAATACATGCATCCCACAAATTCTCATACTCAACAGGAGAATATCTCTTACATTTAAAAATATTTTAGCACCTGCATATTTTCTCTCTCTCTCTCTTTCTCTCGCAAGAGTGCTGCATAAGATGTGTGTGTACACAGGGTAAAAATAAGTTAAAGAATACTTTGAAGATACTAAAAGCGAGAGAGTTTCCCCATAAAAAGATCCATACGGCATCTCCTCCTGCATTTAAAAATCAATGCCTTTAAAAGCCGCTGGGGGAACGCGCAGTCATCCGCACTCCAAATTTCATCCAGCAATGAGGTCACTGTAAGTGACGCCATCATTGTGTGCACTTAAATCCTTTCAGCATCACATCAGACTTATAAAGCGCAGCAGAGTCCACAGCACCATGCACCACATACACCACCATAATCCAGAAACAACACAGCCAATCAAGCCATAAGCTTGAGGTCAGCTCGATACTGGCAGTCTCTGAGAGGGCAGCATGGCCAATGGCATCAATTTATCACTGTTCTCTTTTGTCCATGGGTGCAATGTGCACAAACATAGTTACACAAGCAGAAGCCTCTTTATTTCGTTCTTTTCCTTTTTAAATCAAATGTCAAGCGTCATAAACACTGTTTATCAAAGGCACAGCGGAAAGGTGAAGGAGGACAAGACTGAAAAAAAGGGCTGAGCAGCATGGTCACAATGTCAAGAAAAAAAAAAGACTAAGAAAAAGATGGAGTGTAATAGAGAGATAGAGAGAGATACACATGAAGGTAAGGAAAGACTTACATTAGATGATACTGTGTCATCTTCACCCATGGAATCTTCCAAAACATGTTGGGAATCCTGTTTCCAACAAAAGACAAAATGTCACATCCAATTATGTACAAAACAGAGGTTCTATCGATCTATCGAGAAACTGATTTAATACACAAACACATTTACATTACATTTACATTTACAGCATTTATCAGACGCCCTTATCCAGAGCGATTTACAATCAGTAGTTACAGGGACAGTCCCCCCCCTGGAGACACTCAGGGTTAAGTGCCTTGCTCAGGGACACAATGGTAGTAAGTGGGATTCGAACCCGGGTCTTCTGGTTCATAGTGCGAGTGTGTTACCCACTAGGCTACTACCACCAAACACAACTGTCCTAACCCATAACCCAGACGTTACAAAAGAACAAAGAGGGATCTGGTGGAACGAGACTTTCGGTCGACTTTCAATTACATCTGTTGGTTGAAAAAACGTTGACAATGACATGTGTCAAGTCCAATGTCCTAGATGCACATCAGTCATTGTCTTAGAAGTTAGAATATCATTGCTCCTTGGCACAGCTCAACAACCATTTAATCCATGTTCTGTCACTATTTATATTTGGTTATATACTGTGTTTTTAATGCATGACATTTACATTTAAGGCATTTGGCAGAGGCCCTTATCCAGAGCGACTTACAAAGTGACAACACAGCCTGTTAACACAGCATCGGTATCGATTTCTTTCGATGTCTACACATAAAAAAACATTCATCATGGTTCCCACCGAGTTTGTTTAATTGTGCAGCAATAGGCCGTTACACGCCTCCTTGAAGCTAGCTACAGTTTGTTCACGAAATCCCTCGGAGTATAACTGTCCCTGGTGCTGAAGCCTCTCGTACTAGCTCATGTTGGCTACAGATGTCACAATACAGCACATATCAAAAACCCCATATTAAAAAAACTGCGTTACGGCGCAGTACAGACTTTGTCAAAACATTAAAATGCTTCATGTGGGGCGGAAGCAGCCTAGTGGGTTAGATGCTCGCGTATGATCCAGAAGACCTGAAAGTCCCAGGTTCAAACCCCACTAACACTCAAACCTGAGTTGCTCAAACCTGAGTCCCTGTAACTACTGATTGAAATTCACTCCATTAAGGGTGTCTTATAAATTCTGTAAATAGATGAACCGGTTATGCATTCAATGCTCTTTGTACAGTGTGTTTAGGATCCAACTCACTGTTTTCTGTGGTAGTAAACCAGCAATATTTAGCATGTACTAATCCCACTCCGGCAATATATGTTTCTGGCACCCTCTCACACCCTGTGTGTGTGTGTGTGTGTGTGTGTGTATATATATATATATGGGTGGATAAGGGCAGCTGATAAATGCTGTAAAATGTAAATGTAAATATATATAATGTTGATCGTGAATTTTAGCATATTATCCACACATTGTACGAACAAAAATACCCAACTACTACATCAATGATCTAAGTTATTATAAGGAAGTTGTAAACATATTTATAACAATAATCGCGTACTGCAGCCAACTCACTTAAAAGTCTGATATTTGCATATTTTCATCTCAATTGCATTTCTGTTGCGCCCTAAAAACTCGGACACGAAGGTGACAGTGGCCCAGTGTCACCCGCAGCACGCCCCCCCCCCCCTCGTGAGTCACCAGTTGAGCCATTAAAGTGCCCAACTCGGGGACAGCTCTTCCTCCGCAGCGCTCGTCCCGCTCGACCCGCGCTATAAATCGCCCCGCGTCCCGCTATAAAAAGCCGGCCGTTTATTCTTATCCCGAGTCGGCTCGGTCGGGGCCAAGCGCGCCCGGTGCGCCCCCAGACGCGCCCCGGCGTCTGGACGTGTGACAATGTCCCAAACGTTCCAGACGGACCGGGACTCACGCATCCCGTCAGGTACCGCGCCGGAGGGAAGAAGTACCGAGAGCCGGCCGCGCGCCGCACTCACCTCGCTGGCGGCGCTCCCCAGTGCCATCTTCCGCCAAGGGTCCGCCAGCTGCGCCAGGGGCATCTTCGCGGTCCTGCGGCGGGGCTTCGCGCAGTCGGAAGTCGGCGCCTACTCGCCTCCGCCGCCGCACCGCGTTCGGTCCGCGAACTCGCCGCGCCTCCCTCTCCCGCGCGCGCCCCACTTCCGTTTTTGCCCAATATGGCGACGTGCGCGCGCGTTACCTGTCCGTCGGTCGGAGCGCGCGCCGCCCGCGTCACCGGCGGTGGGCGGGGCCTGCAGCGCGGGCACCGGGGCGAGGACAGGTGACCGGTTCACACGGGCGGCCCAAATAGTGCCGAAAATGATGTCACGTCTGCCGGTAAACCGGCGTTTCACAGAAGATTGTGGCATTACGCCACCTACTGGCCAGTTGACGTGATCTTAATTGTGGCGAAACCTCCCCCCCTGTTTCAGCCAAGCTGTGCGCAGGCTTATGGATGGGCTCAAAGTTGAATACAAGCCTCCTGGGGCTTTACAGTAGTGTCTCCTAAAATGCAATTTATCATTTTAAAGTGAAGTGATTGTCATTGTGAAACACTGCACACGTCGCAGCGCACGGTGACACAACGAAATGAGTCGTCTGCTTTTAACTCATCATCGCTGGTGAGCAGTGGGCACCCATGAAAGGCGCAGTGTGTGGGGAGCAGTGTGTTTGCTCAGTGGCACCTTGGCGGTTCAGGATTGTACCAGGGTGGTTGTAGCCCAGTGGGTAACACACTCACCGATGAACCAGAAGACCCAGGCTCAAATCCCAAATACCATTGTGTCCCTGAGCAAGACACTTAACTCCAAGTTGCTCCAGGGGGGGACTGTCCCTGTAACTACTGATTGTAAATCACTCTGGATGAGGGCGTCTGGTAAATCCTGTAAATGTAAATGTAGAAACACAACCGTTTCCTTACCCGCTAGGCCATGACATTTATATAATCATATAAATGTTGTCTAACTTTATTAATCCATTATTACACCGGTACCGTTTCTCTTTATCATTTAGTAATTACATATTCTTAATGCTGTAAGTACATGGAATAGTAAATAATGCCTATCTGTACTAGGTGATGGATCCAGTGTTAAGGGGTCGATGCCATACAAAGATCCAAAGCAAGATACATACATTTACATCAATTTATTTATTTGGTCCACACAATAAAATGTACATTTTGGTAATCTAAATGAGTATTTGGCATGGATTAGAAGACAGAGAGCTACAGTTAACACAATAACATCATCATTACTTAAAATTGCTAGAAAATTATTGCTAGAGATACAACGAAGGAGGTTGAAATGATGGTCAATCACAGCAGCTGGACAACCTTAGCTTCACATTAGGATTTGTGGGTTATTAGGGACAGGGCCCTTAGCTGACAGATTTAAGCTTGATCCATGGATTGGTGCCACGCACCAAAAAAAAGCTACAGCAGCCATAGAGCAACACAGGTGACTACAGAGACCAGTGGAGCTACCCATGAGGAAAGTTGGCTCACAGGGGGAAAGGTCAACCTCACCTGACCCCTGGGTCACTCATGCTGTGTCCATGGTAACGATAGGTCTGCAGTTCCATTAGAATAGGACCCTGGAGCAAATGGGTCAGTAGTTGGTCAGCAGAGAGCTGTGTGAACCGACGTGTCACTACCCGGGTGGCCATTTCCAACTCTATAAAAAGGCCATTTTACCGCTTTTCAGACCAAAAAATTTCACCTGAAACTCAAGGCTCAAGGCCACATTTGACTCACCTTTCCAGACCTACAGTAGTCAGCAGCAAACTTTGTAGCTTCTCTCACACAAAGGACATCCATTCCATCCACCTGAAACAGAGAGAGCCATGCATTAATAATTCTTTTTTATCCCATTGAAAGAATTATTGTGCTCAAAGATATATGAATGCAGTCCAATAACCTGTTGGAGGGGAAACACGCACACAATTTAAGATGGTCCAAATCATAAAGCATACATGGTTAAGCATGGATAGGAGAACACCAAGACAACCATGTAAACATACACTTTCAACAGCAGATGCAACATTCCTCACCCTAATACCAGGAATGAAATCTCCTCTCTTGTAGTAGTCGGTGTTGGCCGAGGCTCTTTCCACTGAGGTACCCATGCCATACTTGTTGTTTTCACAAATAAAAATGCAGGGCAGCTTCCAGAGGGCTGCCATGTTGTAAGACTCAAAGATTTGACCCTAGGGGAAAAAAATTAATATCAGAAGCATTAAATTGTGCTACTGAGTCATTCTGTGCAGAACATTAGAGATGCAGGGTGAAGACACAGCAGATTATACTTAGGATAAGATAAGATCAGCCTTTATTAGTCCCACAAGTGGGAAATTGTACTTGTTACGGCATGAAGTGGATAGAAACAGAAGTAATAGCAGCAAAAACAGAGGTAAATAGCAGCAAAAAAATAAATATGTATATTTCTACAAATGTACAATTGAGATCTACACATGTGCAATGGGGAAAGTAATGGGTAAAATGGGCAAAGGGTACACCTGTACAGTTGGTAATTACCGTGATGTATTTGAGGTGTGTGTTTGTTTGTCTGTGTGTGTGTGGTCAACTGTGAGGTCTTAATACACATTCCTTAATATACAGAATGTAGCATACAACCATTTTTACATCATAATTATACTGTCAGATACCGACAAACAATAAAACAACAAGTACCGGAAGAAAACACTTGCCTGGTTTGCAGCTCCATCGCCATAGAGGGCGACACACACCTGGCTATTGCCATGGTACTTGCAGGCAAGAGCCACTCCAGCCCCAAGGGGAACCTTTGACAAGATAGCAATTACATCACAATTATGTCATTGTTCTAAAAATGGTTGTATCTGTTATAAATTATAAATATTCCCTTGTGTGTCTTACCTGGGCTCCAACAATTCCATTCCCACCATAGAAATGTTTTGCATACATGTGCATAGAGCCACCCTTTCCTTTGGCCACACCACCCTTTCGACCTAGGGAACAGTTGAAACACCGTCATCTTGTTGATGACATTATCAAACACCCCCCAACATAAACACAGTGTCTATGCCTACGATTAGTAAAACAATTAAATAACAATTAATTAAAATATCAATCAGGCCGCTCCATCTAGTTGTGCTTACTTGTATAATATGATGATATTTCTTTCATATTCATATCAACAAGGTTTATTATTTTTATATCTTAAATATTCCTACTTACATCTTGAAATTGTACACTTTAAATGCCCATTTTAAAAGGTGGATATAAACAATCAAATTGCCTAGGCACTGAGGTATGAGGTAGATGTTTCAAATAATATGGCACCTGTGAGCTCTGCCAGGATCTCCTTTACAGGAACTCCCCTTGTGTAAGTGTATCCGTGGGCACGGTAAGCTGTTATCAGATGGTCATCAGGTTTGATGCCAGCCTCAATCCCAACAGCACAGGCTTCCTAAACAATATAGCATGAGCAGCATGGGTGGATCATTAACTTCTTCCTCTTCCTTTAAACCATTACCCTTAGTGAGCACCATGAAAGGCGCCCAGGGAGCAGTGTGTGGGACCTCAGTGGCACCTTGGCAGCTCAGACCCGCAACCCTTCAGTTACGAGTCCACGTCCTTACCTGCTAATATGAGTTCATCAAACCAACGTGGCCCATTTACACCGTGCTGTCATATGATTTATAGGTAGATATGTCCTCACCTGGCCATCATATAAATGGCAAAATCCTCTGATGATCTTCTGCTTGTAGAGCTGATCTGCCTTTAGCTCCATACGTCTCATGACCTGCATGGTGCGATAGTACTGGAGGCCCTGCTCTCGTGTGAGAACTGTCTTGTCTGGTGGCCCCTGATCCAAGCGGTGCACATCACATCTCTATGAGAGAAATTCACGATTCACATCGTAAATACATGTTTTTAGTATATTAGTATTAAGAATTATGACCTCAGAAAATCACAATTTATGTACATTTATGCTTATGCTGCTTGCAATTATTTACACATGGTTAAATAACAATATCATCATACCTTTATGTCAAAGCTGACTTGGGGTGTGAAATCAGCATAGGAACGAGCTGACACCACCAGCCTAGTACCCTAGAGAGTGCAGAACATTACATCATTACATAACATTAATGTTACTCTCCAATTTAAAATATGAACTTCTGGAGAACAAAGAAAAATAATTTCTTTAATTCTCCTGGATGATTGGATACTTTCATCTCACAAGGACATACGTAGTTAACTTCAGGTTTTCAAGTTATTGACAAGAACGTGGTACACCGTGGAACAGATGAATATGTGTGTACTGTTTGGTGTCTATGTAACCACCGAGTTGTAACCTGAGTGAATGTGGAATGAGCGAATCGTGAGAGTGTAGCGCATAAAGTCTTATATCACTTTCTGATATGGGGAGAAGTCAGTCTTCCCTGCATCATCACACCATTGGCTCAGGCCTCACGTGTGCTCTTACTGCAGATAAAGTTGGCAATGGGGAAAAAAGACTGTTCTATGCCTTAGTGTGTAATCATCCATCAGACAGAGAACATGTTACAGATCGTGCATAGTATATTAGCATACATTGCATAATTCTGCCTCTGTTGAATTTGTGAAGCCGAGCTGCATTAAGCTAAAATCAGGCACCTTCACGTTTATCAAGATAGCTGTATGAATGGGTGTGAATGAAATGTACCTCCCTTTTATCTTTTATGTTGTTTGTAATAGTTTTAGGTCTTGTATGAAATAAAATTCCCAAAAAGGCCTTTCTCCTGTATATGTTGAATATCTGCATTAAAATCTAGGGTCCATATACTGTTAACGATCAGACCTGCTCTAATTTGATTTAATGATGGACGACCTCTGGGGACCTCCTTTCCATCTACACCTCATTATAAGAACATTATTATTAAAATTACCACAAGACTTACTCACCGGACTAGTCGTCAACGAAGTGGAATTATTAATAATTTACTAAAAAAAACACGTGCTTATGAATCAATTCACAAATTGATTCATAACCACACCTTTGGGCTCAATTTACCTTACATCTGCATACCATGTCGGTATGCAGCTCTAATATAAAATAATTTCAATGCACAGCAGTAAAACCCACATTAATAGTAAATACACTTTAATAACAAATTGATACATTAATCAATTCTACATGTTTTGCGTTATTTAATGCCATTGTTTGTGATCAGAGCAGTTTTGCACGAGTTTGGGTTAGGAAAGCTTAGGGGAAATTTGTATTATGACTCACCCCACTCACCCAGGCAGACACCCAAGGCAGGGTGCCCACCACAAGGGGCACCCACACACCATTCATTCACACCTATTCATCAATCCACCTAGTCCGCATGGACGGCAGAAGGAAACTGGAGAACCCGGAGGAAACCCACGGCCACCCAGACAGAGCATGCAAACTTCACAAAATGCGCAGGAGCCGGGATGTAAATATCTTTATTCTTCAACGTTTTAAGGTGCATGTGCAGCTGTCAGGATCCGGTCCGGAGTTTTGTGTCCGTCCTGTGTTATTTTGATTCCTGATAGTTTTCACCTGTGTCTACCTGTACAAAGCCGCCCCGTTCATTTCTGTTTGCCGTCGGGTTGTTATATGGTGACGTTTCCCCTGTCGTGTGCTCCATGTAATAAACCCCCTGTCTCGTGCTGCTGTGCGTATGAGTCCTCCTTCCTTGCCACGTCCAGGCGAGGAAAAAGGACTCTGTAACTGTTTAATAAATCAGAACTTAAAAGCATTTTTTTATATAATCAAAATCTGGTCTGAAT